>NC_081194.1:24145655-24765655 GCF_902713425.1 Acipenser ruthenus
AGTATATACAATACTATACATGTGGGGCAATGATACAAAATGACACAAATCTAATAAAAACTAATTTAAGATTGCATTTATTTAGCTTAAATATGTTAGCTGTTTTAAGTTGTAAGTAGTATGCTGATTTTGTATATATACTGTAGGTTTTATAAATATGAACAGTACTCACTACAATAAATCAAAAGTTTAAGAACTAAACATAAAGCTTTTGCACCAGATTTCAAACATATTTTATTTTGTTATACTTTACATGGTTATGTTGATTTTAACAATAAGATTTATGTTTAATCCTTAAATGTTTACCCCCCGCACGCCCACCAAAAGTTATCATCTGTGTTGAGCCTTTGAATCTGCATCAAAATGTGTCCCTAAATATTTTATCAGTCCATAATATTCATGCAGTGTTTCAAATCCATTGAAAAAAATGTATTAATATTAATGGTCAATTCTGTATTTCACAATTTCCTTAGTTAAACTCATCAGCCACATATTTTCAGCCATAGAAAACCTAAATATTACTTTCATTTTTCAGGCCTTTTCACCTTTTAACCTCAATTTTAGTGACAATAGTTCTGAAACTGTCATTTTTAATATCTGAATATTGCTTTTTTTTTTTTTACCCTCCGGCTCTTCTGCACATCAAACATATTTCAGTGTCTCAAATTCTCAGTGTAAACAACATTTGTGTCTTCATTTCAATGCAATTCACATAATGACTATCTATATTTGGGATTTAAAAAATATACAGAACAGTCACTGGTGACAGTTACAGATGCTGAACTAAAATACATGACAATTACACCAATCAGTCAAAAACATGGAAACAAAACAGTTCTCGTTATTCCCAACAAGTTGTCTTATTTTTAAAAGGGTACAAATTATTTTTAATGATCTGTAAACAGATACAATTTCATCAGTGCACAAGCCTTTAAAGTATAAATTGTAAATAATATGCCTACAGCTGTTCACTCCACAGTAAACAACTAGTAAAAATGATCTGGGAGTATGTATGCCTTTTGTAGTTCAGGTTTTATGCTTAAAAGCTAATAACAACAAGTAATTTTAATTTTCAAGTAGATTTCAGAAAAATCTGTTTAAAAAATAAGATTGCTTTTTAAATTCTTATTATTAAAGATAATTGGTGTGGACACACGCATATTTGTTTCAGTTGTTAACTGAATACAAGTCCTTCCAATTTTTTTTTTTTTTTATCAAAAGTGTTCTAATTTGAATGCAAGTTGTGCCTTGCCATTTAACTTATGCACAGGAGCATTTAGTTATTTGGATGTTTGGTCTTGATTTTAAAAAAAAATACTGTTGATGAATTGATTGTCGACAAATGCATATGTGATAATTGATTACGAAATGAGGTTGCTGATTGCACCACTAATTTATATATATATAGAGATATATATATATATATATATATACACACACACACACACACACACACAAAATAAGGCCCGACAGGCCTCACAAACAACACAACAGATACATCTCATACATGCACAGCAAAGCTTTTTTTCAACAGGTGCCGACCCAAAAGCACTTTATATATTAATGCCTCTACAGTGTTAAATAGTTAGCAATGACATAAACCATGTACACTTTGCTCTGACACTTGTAGAGACGAGGATGGTCGCACACTCAAAAATCTCTTCTTCTTTTAGACTTGACCGCTAATATTATGCACCAGATTCTTCTTACGTTTTGTTTTAAAAACATTTTATTATTTATTGAAACAAAACAAGAAACAAACACAAGACGTTTCGCCATATAGTGTGTCTTCATCAGGTGTTGCAGCGGTTGTCAATTAGAAAACACGGCTTTATCATATATAAAAGAACACCAATCAATCCAATAGTTAATCATTAATTGGAGAACAGTCATAGACATTAAAGTTACTGATGACAATGTTCACCAATCACAGCATTCTTTAATTGAAAATGGTTTCCAAATCAATTGTTAATTCACACATAGTGTAATTACACAATAATTAAACTCAAACACTGTTTGGTGTTCTTTATATATGTCCTTATTCTCTACGAGCATCATCGAGCAAAGTATACATGGGTTTATATGTCGTTGCAGAGACATTAATATATACTGGAAATTCTGGCCTGTGATTAGTTAAAATCTCATCATAGAAGCAAAAATAGATTTAACTATTGCCCTCACATCCTTATACCACCGGGCAATAGTCTCCCTCTGACATTTGTGACTGGTCACATCACTGTCAGTTCCACCCCTTTTCAAAGGAATACCCTCCACCTCCACTCCTAAACAAGATAAAAATGCCTGAATGAAAAAAACACTGCTGAACGGCGAATCTGTGACAGAAAATGAACTACAAAAGAATGTAGGTATGAACTTCAAAAACATTTTCTGTTATTTATTTATGTTGTTTAATTGTGCTGGATCAGCTATATTAAACAAAATACTGTAAAGACTCTATCATATTATATATATATATATATATATATATATATATATATATATATAAAAAAAAAATATTGTACATATATATATAAATAAATAAATAAATAAATAAATAAACACACACACACACACACACACACACACACACACACACACATACATACAGTGTTCCCTCGCGATAAGGCTCTCGGTTATAATGCGCCTCGGATATAACACTCCTCCAGCAGGTCCCCCAATTCCCTATACTAGTGATTCATGCAATATTTCTACAGTAAATACAGTACCGGTGTTCTAACTGTAAACAACTTCTCAGTCTAACTTCCGTTTCTGTCTTTTCCCTTTTGATACAGTATCTGAACTGAAGAAACGCTGCGCTGGCACTTTATAACACAGACATCTTATTTAGCATTTGTTTTATAACTAAATTAATATTAGGCCTATTCCGTGATTCTCTTTCCTAATGTATTTACTTTTTTGCTGCCAGAGGAGCTGCGGGCTTTCTCCGGGAGACGAGACGCTTCAGCCCTGCTCCAGCTGCCGAACCTGGGGCAAGCCTATTCCCTCTTCCCCTCTCGAGACCTGTGACCTGCGACCTGTATATAGCCCCCAGCCAAGGCTGGGTTTGGTGCTCTTTAAAGTACGTGACCCAGACACAGAAACTGTAACTTTAAGCACTTTTGTTATTTACACACAGTAAAACGAAAAACAACCAAAACAAAATCCTAACTCCAATTGGGAGCAATAACTAAACTAAAGGGTTGGGACAGCTAAGCCGTTTTCCCAACAAAACCACTCCTTTAAAACTTACCAGGCTGGGCAAATCCTTCACTGGTTTTCCTTAACTAAACCAGCCAGCTAAGCTGTTAACCAGTCACCAAACATATACTCTTCAACTACACCCACACAGTACTTCCTCTTCTTACCAGCTCCCTGGCAGTCTTCTCTCTAATGGCGCTTCAAGCTCCCTTTTTATATCATGTGGCTGTTCCCAATTAGCATCAGTTATCTAATTTGCAAACAGCCACATTCTCACATGTGTTTGGCAGGGACAGGAATTAAGCCCATCCCTGCCACCACCACCAAAACACATAACCCATCACTTTCTCTGTGCTTATATTGTGATGGATTGCCTTCTAGTCACAGATATTTTCTTCTTTAAACAAAGACTTGACAGCCAGAATGCAGTGAAACGCCGTAGCATGTGTTTATTATTTACAATACCCAAAATAAATAGAAACAAAACAAAAGCCTAACCGGTTCTTGGGCCCGACCTAAACAGATGTTGATACTATCTGAATACAAAGCAGGCTAAGCCTGTTCCTTCATCATCAAAACCAAATCACAATCCAAAACTGTAATCCAAATACCTGTTTCAGTGTTTACCAGTAAATCAATAACAAATAATTTCCTTCATTCACTCTCCTAGTCACCAACCAAACTCCTCACATTCTCCCCTCAACCAGCACTCACAAACACATAGTTTTTAAATGCTAATCACTTACATCGTTAAAGACAATTGACAAGACATTAAATGGAATAATTCATTTGAACTGGAGCCATCCCTGACTCCAGTAGTTTCACCATGGTCCTAATGTCCCCCCATGTATTGTCTTTGTACCATTTATTTTAAACCATACTTATTTGCTTATTTGTTTCCCTTATTTAACAAAGTTATCATTTACAAAGTACATTCTTTAACCCCACTTTAGTTTTGATCCCCAAAACACTTTACCTTATGTACTTATTTATTTATCTTCCAGTTTGTTTACATCATCTTTTCCATCGTTTTTATTGACCAATCCCTTACAATATACATACATACATACATACATACATACATAGGAGTAACAGACATGTGTGTATGACTGTACTGTAAAAAATAGCAGGTTTCTGCCTGTTGTATGTAGTATATTGGATTGAAATTAAGACAGTGCAGTAACTGTTTCATTGTTGTGCCAGCCCGAGCTCACTTATTTTGTATTTGTTTTTTATCACCACTGTAAATACTGGATTAAAATAACTATTTTAGTAACTACTTCATTAATGCACAAGCTGCTGTATGTTTTAAAAAGCATTCTAGAACAATCACCATTGATGAGCTAATCCACAAGGAGAAGGTGCATGCATCCTTCACAGAAATAACTGACATCCAAGACCATTCAATAAACAGCAGCACCCCAGTGCGCACATATGCTTTCAATAGGCCTTCTGACTTGAATAATAAAATAACCTGGCAAACTATACAGACTACTCAAAGTATAACACAACAAGTGGGAACATAAAAAATACCCTGCCACCTGCTTAGAAAACACATATTACATCAATATATATCTGTACATTTGTTTTACTATTGGAGTAGCTGGACTTAACCATTCTACAACTCCATGATCTGTTATTACCAAATCAACAGTGATGCAACTTTTGCAGAAAATAATTTTATTTCTAAGATGGGCATGAAGTTAAGGTTATGAAGGGCAAGGCAATGTTGCCTTCATTGCGCATGAAGATTAAGGGGCACCATGGCAGTTCTAGGGGGCAGAAAGGCAAAACATAAATCTAACCCAAGGGCACCAAGGCGATTTCATACTCATTCATAAAACAACAAAAAATAGAGAGCCTAATGTTTTTTTTTTTGTTTGTTTTTAACGTATTCTCATTTTGTTGAGCATTAATGAACATTTCTGTACTGTAGGTGTTGTGGAGTGATTTAAAATGAGACATTTTGTGTTTGAATTGAACGTGATGGTCTCAAGGAGTCGAATGGGTCAAAGTTCAAGTATATTTTCCTCTAGAGAAACAGAAAATTACATCAAGGTAAAGACAATCATCCAAATAAAGCTGAAGCACTAACGGATAACATAAATTACAAGACCGAAGGTCAAGTAATTTATAAACTGTCACAGAAACCCAAGATGGAATTGTTTTCCTGTAACTCACTGAAGAGGCCCATCTATTATTTTGTATAATACATGGATACCCTTGTGATGCTAATATTAAAGAAGACGAGGTTCAGCAGTACAGTTGGGTTTTTTTTTTTTAAACGTAGTGTTTCAGTGCTGTACAGACGTTCTATGTCATTATCCGTTAGTGCTTCAGCTTTATTTGGATGATTGCCTTTAACTTGTTTTAATTTCCCGTTCCTCTCCAGTTTCTCTGAGATACTAATGTACCAGCTTTACTTTTTTTTTTTTTTTTTTTAACGTATTCTCATTTTGTTGATCATTAATGAACATTTCTGTACTGTGGGTGGTCGAGTGCTTGAAAACGAGACATTTTGTGTTTGAATAAAAAGGTCTCGAGGAGTCGAATGGGTCAAAGTTCAAGTATATTTTCCTCTAGAGGAATTATCACTTTTTGACGTCACTACTGTGGTATTACGCCTTTTTTTTCGAATGGCTCAGGATGCAAATATAGCCTTCATCCATGTATTTATGTGAAAGGAAAGTTGAAAAAAGTTAGATTTTCTTGCAAATTGGCTGAAGATTTACCCATGGCTGGAGTTTAATAACGATAGTGGTCAAATGAGTTGTTCGGTGCAGTGTGTCTGCGCAACTGTAATTTACTAACCGCTGTTACAAAACCATTTGAGAGACTTTAGATAGTTCCACAGTTCTTGAAATGCAGTTGCAAAGGATTTACAGTATGTTATGGTGCATTGCTGGACACTCGATTCAGGAAAAAAAAATGGCATGCTGTTTTTAAACATACATATTCTAACCCCTTTCGTTAAAGCACACATTTTACTAGTTAATCAGAACTACGTACGGTAGTGAGAATGTATTACACAGAAATAAATGAAAACAGAAATCTATGCACTTCTCAAGATTGTGTTTTGTTCACATCTCTCCTACTCGTTTCATAACGCAGACAGCTGTTGCTTGAACCATGTCATAGCTACTTGCTCAGTTTTTTTTTGTTTTTGTTTTTTTTTTTGTTGTAAGGATTTCAGCAAAACAGTACTTATCTACATATTGTGTGTTCATTTTTAGCGTTGGTGTTTTGGGGGAAATAAATTGCATTTTAAAGTATTGCAATTTTAAACCCGTTCTGTCACAATTCAATTTAATTCTGTCTAATGTCGTCCTTTCTGCAGTACTTGACAACTGTAAATTGACATGATGATTATTATTATTATTATTATTATTATGACCCTGAGCAAGTCACTTAACCTCCTTGTGCTCCGTCTTTCAGGTGAGACGTAATTGTAAGTGACTCTGCAGCTGATGCATAGTTCACACATCCTAGTCTCTGTAAGTCGCCTTGGATAAAGGCGTCTGCTAAATAAACAAATAATTATTATTGTCGGGGACGAATTGTTGTGCACCCATTTCTTACCTGAACATTGGGTCAATCCTAGAACTCTTTGCTGCCGATTTAGACAGCTCTTCTTCCTTCTTTGTTTTTAAACGTTTTTGAGTTGGCATGGTACTCAGATGGAAAAACAACCCAGTGACACTGCCAGTTAACACGTGTGATTGAAAATATCTGGATGCGCGGTCATATTGAGCTCAGTCTAACATACCAGCGCCCCTCCCTCTGTTTGCCCGTCATTAACCAATGATACAGTACGTCTTTATCGTGGCTTAGTGCTGGGAGGTGCACAGTAAAAAGAATGGCAACAATAACACATTCTGACAAGGAGTCATTTTTTCAGAGGATGAGATTAGACAGAATTAAATTGAATTGTACAGAACGGGCCAGCTGACACTGAGCAGGTTTGTGAATGAGTTGTAGATCAGATGTACTGGTGCTGAGGGACATCGGCGGCAATGTTGGGCGGGCTTACAGGCAACTTTTGCCATATTTTCTATTTTATTTATTTATTTTAATTTAAGAGGCATTGCGGCAAGCAGCTTGGGCACTACTGCAGTTGCCTCCAGTTATTTCGCGCCATGTCTATGGTAAAAAGGTAAAGTATATTTTAACACAGATAAAAGTGCTTTTAATGGGATAGTTGATGCCAGGTTCTTATACAGTATAAGCCTTCACCAACTTAACATTTTTTGTTTCAACACAAATCATGACAAAGGTTTGTCTTCAGTTTTCTCATCTCTCTTCTGTGCATACATCGATGGGAAGCCTAATTGTACCTTCCACAGTATTCTTTGCTTCTTATTGGCTCACTCACATTACTGACATCATACACATCAAATCATACTGGAGCAAGAGAGGTGAAACAATATACAGTACTTCTTCAATGAGACTGAGTGATTTTTGTCTCCAAGGTGAGGAATGATACTGTAAACAGGTACAATGTTGTCAGTCCACAAGCCTTTAAAGCTATGTAACTGAATGAAGGAGATAGAGGCATGCGTGATTGATGAATTGGGATTTTGTTTCTGTGCAAAAGGACATTTAACATTTGGTGGCAAGAAGCACAAGGCAGATGTACTGACTGTTTTATGACTTTGAAGAGGTATCACAATTTTATCCTAATAAAGTTAATATTGAAATTCTCAAAAACAAGTGTAAGAGAGAAATTCAGACTTGTATCACAGTGACAATAACTACTTTTCCATTAAGGAAATGATTGCATGGGCTACCAACATGTTCAGGCAAGTGGTCTTTCCACCTGCTGTTCTTCTCCAGCAACAGTGATCTCAGCATCTCATGAAGGGTGCGATTAAATCGCTCACAGTGGGCGTTCTCCTGAGGGTGGTAAAAGTTGTCCTAAGTTTCCCTATACCATATATTTTACACAGATTCGCAATTACACTGGATTCAAAGTTTCTGCCCTGATCCAAATGGTCTTGCAGGACAGCCAAAGTAGATTAACCAACCGTATCAACCTGGTGCTCTTCTGGAATACACCACGTCCTCAGTGCAGCTCTTATTGATGCAATCCACTCTTCCACAGTCACAGCGCCAGCCTTTGCTGGAAATCCACTGAATACTGCTACCTTGCAACTCGAAGAAATATAGACAGCAGTAGGGGGTCTCTGGGAAGAAGTCTGTTGCTGTATTACAGCTTTGGCCAAAGACAGGGCTTCACGCTGCTCTTCTTGGGCCTGACGCAAAGCTCCAACTTGCTTCCTGTAAAAGATTTCCTGTTGGAGTAGTGGTTAGGGCTGTGGACTCTTGACCAGAGGGTTGTGGGTTCAATCCCCAGTGGGGGACACTGCTGTTGTACCTTTGAGCAAGGTACTTTACCTAGATTGCTCCGGTAAAAACCCAACTCTATAAATGGGTAATTGTATCTAAAAATAATGTGATATCTGTATACTGTGAAATAATGTATAATGTGATATCTTGTAACAATTGTAAGTCACCCTGGATAAGGGCGTCTGCTAAGAAATAAATAATAATAATAATGTTTCTTCTCTAGTGCTGCTAGCTGGGCAGACAGCTCCTCCATAGTTGCCATTTTGCTGATGATTATCTCTTCACTCTGTTACAGTCTATGTGGTCATACTATAATGGACTGATCCTGTTCGTGACACTAATTTAATGTAGTGAAATTCAGACTTGTATCACAGTGGCAATAACTACCCTCACTTAAGCAAATGACTGCATGAGCTACCAACGTGAAGTGGTCACAGATTGATTTTCTCACAGATCAAGAGTCTGAGACAGTTCAGACATTCAGCAGGAGTGGAATGTAAAACAAAATGGAGACCCCTACATAGTTTACAAGGTGAAGTCCCCAAGCAGAGAGTAAAGGGAGCCCCAAAAAATGCCTGATAATTACCACACCTCACATTTTAAGTTTAGTTCATATCATATAACTATTTTCATTATACAAGCTTCTTTGATATTGCAGTGGACATTTACATGATAAAATGACAGGGCACTCCCTCATTATTATTTTAATCTGGAAGAAATATGGTGGCATAGGCACAGTGTATATTCCTAAATGTAATCAGGTCTACCCCAAATAATAGGAATGCTAACTAACATGAACATTTGACATTATGACAAAACATGTTTCAAATTACTTTCATGGTATTTTGGTCATTTCAGTTGATTTCAGTCTTAAACACAGTAATTTTTGTAATATAAAAGTAGTCTACTCTGTATCTTACATTGATTGTGGGATAAAACGGTTTAAAAAGGCCAGATATTACAAAAAGCTTTAGGGTGGGTGATGCTGTTAAATATATCTGCATCAGCACCATTTTGTTTCCTCTTAAACACAGGTAAGTGTTTACAGTTTTTCCTCTCAATACTGTATTATCTTTTTCAGATTGATGGAGACAATTATACCAAATGTCATTTGGCTCCATATACAGCACGATATTGAAGAGGAGCTTGTATTGCACATCATTACCTACAGTCAAACATATCTTTGTTTTTGTTAAATATAAATGCAACAGTGAAGCCTGTAACACAGGACTGCTGTCATATCTTTTTTACCCACTAGATGATAGCAAAGTATATAGATATGTGAAAGTGTATGGGCTTCTGGTCCTGGCCTAAACACAATCTGTAACCTACGTGAACATTGTTCCAAGACTATATAGTACTGTGAAACACACATGCTGTGCAGCAAGCATGCACCCATTAAAATGTGTTTGAGTCCAATGCAATTCCATACATCTGTCCCAGTTTGACTTAATGGTTTTGGTCAAGGGAACCTTTTTTTGTAATATAAATCAGCCTTTATAATCTACATTTATTAAAAATATATACAGCATCCTGGAAAAAGTATTGGACCACCTCTGCTGGTTCGAGGTGAAAAGTGGGGTTAATTGTCCATTAATACCACTCAGGCTTATTATCTATTCAGGGAAATTAAGATATTTAATAAGAAAATGGTCTAACTGATGTAAAATGGGTAAATGTAACACCGCCAAGCACCCTTAACCAGCAGGATGAACCAACACCTTTTCAACAATGCTTTAAATATTTTACCTAAGGAGAGTTCCCTCTCATCAGTTTACTACATCTGAAAGGAGGGGGCAAGGTTTTACAGAAATCGTAAAAAAAAACTGACAATAGATTTTAATTATACTGTGTATCTCAACACACAGTGCTGTTGATGTTTACATATCATTAAATCAATATCATTAAATAAATATATATATGGCATCCTGGAAAAACGTATTGGACCACCTCTGCATGGGTTCGGGACCGGTGGTCATGCACATCATAGGAGTGAGGGAATACAATGGGATGCAATGACAATATGTCTAGGTACGTGTACATGTATATGACTCGTTTTGATTAGACTCGTAACTTTATTTTTCCCTTTTTATTACAAGTAACTTAAAATACTGAACAAGTTCAGAAAAATAAAATAACTTGAATTTTGAAATACCGGTACTTTATGCACTCAATACAAACAACACTATTCTCTGGCAACGCACGGTATGAAAAGTAAAATAATGTAAAATAATGTACATTATATAACAGCCGGCATAAACTAATTTATTGTAATACAGTACAGTTAAACATAAAACGTATGTTTAACGTGTGTACAGTACCGTGTGATGGAAGTATGCACAGTATTCGGCTGATTCAGCTGATAAACAACTGTTAAAAAAAACACTATCATAAGCCTGACAACCACATGCCTCCATGAAGGCTCGTAGTGTGCTGAGGCTCGAGTTTTACAGATTCGCTTTGCCATTTTCTGTGTCTTTCTTCCTGGCTTTTCCTGCTGTCATGCCGCTGCTATGCATCACTGCTATTTCTAAAACACTCAAACATTCTTTTTTTTTCCTTCTTTTTTTTTTAAACACGTTGTTTGCATTATGCAATTATCCAAATTAAAATGCAATGATTTCAGATGATTGGCCAATATCTTTTGGTATGCTATGGAATTTATTTTACCATGTACTGGAACTAAATTTCTTGTGCCATGAGAGAAAAAACAGCCCCCATAGAAGGATATTACTACCTCCCTGCTTGACAGTAGGCATGGTGTTCTTTTCTTTGTACGCCTCACCAGACATTCTCCATACATAACGACTATCAGCGTGGCCAAATAGCTCGATTTTTGTTTCATCACCACAAAACCTTTGACCAGAACTCATATCCATCATTCAAATGCCGTTTTGTAAATTTTAAGCAATTATCCTTGTGACGTTTTCCTAAGCATGTCTTTTTCCTTGGCCTGCGACCATTGAGACCTTCTCCATGCAATACTCAACCTATGATTGAAATGGAAACCCTAGTCCCACTTGCAGCCAATTCACTTTGAATATCTTTGGCAGTCAGTCTCAGATTGTTATAACCTTCCTCACAATTCTTCTACTTCTCTTATATAAAATCCAGGAAGAGCCCAATATAATGACTTAAATGGTGCTGTATTCACTCTAAACACGTACTGGTCATAACTTATACCCAGCAGGTGAAAATAAGCCACACAAGCTTTGTCAGAACTGCCATGCGTTACACTTACACAGGTCTATACATTTGTTGCATTATAATACTGTATACTGAAATTGCATAGTTTATTTACTATAAACAGTTTGCATAATTATAAGAAACTATTTCTTACCATTTCAAAGGAGCACAAAATGTAAAACCTAAAATAGTTCAAATGAATAACCCCGGTAATGAGTAACTCTTGCAGTGTCATTTTTCAATTACGTTTATAGTAATAGTTACAGGGATAAGCTACAGCAGATTCTTTAAGGGAATCTGACCGTCTTTTGGTTGTCCAAATCTCGCAACCCTCATACAGTATTCTAAAACTCTCAATACCAGTGTAAAATAATATGCTGTAAAATACCCCATTCAGCTTCTGCATTGCATCAAAAAATGAAGTTATTGTGTGCAAAGCTTGTCAGTTTCTATTGAAATGAATGGCTCAATTGTATCGAATGGAATCTGAAAGGCTCTATGCCAACTTACTAACTGCTTAGTAAGTCTAACTAAAAGCATTTTAGTTTGTATTTAAAATACATTGGAATTCTGAGAGGGTCTCCGTGTGGCTCATCTGGTAAAAGCATGGCTGTATGGTGGGCAGGGTGAGTCATAGTCAGGGGAGTGCAGGTTTGCATCCTAGCTGTGCGAAGTTGCCAGTCTTCGCTGAGGATTCCACAGGGACTGTGGTATTGGCTCTGGCACTCCCAAGGGTTAGGAAGGCAAAAATCAGAAGGGACTGATTCTCCCAATCAAGCTACAGCAGATCTTAAGCTCAAGTGAATGTAGAGAGGCCAGTAGCTTGCCGACATCCACTCTCAAGCTCCTGGGTGTAAACCAGCAATTAGCTTGGTAGGATTTGTGGATGCCCACTGACCTTCAGTTCTCCTGAGCTGTTGTGGGTAATTGCTGCAGTGAGCCTAATTAGACATTCTAAATTGGGAAGAAAATCAACAGCTGAAGTAATTAGGTACTCTAAATATAAATAATAATACTGTATATATGGAATTCTGATTTATTAAATAGCATTATTTTCATAAAACAAACTCCTCCCTGGTAAATTATGGAGGTATTTGCAACTCAAAATACACCAAATACTCATCCCAAATAACCACACACTTATTATGATTTCAAAAGTTTGTTTGACAATGTTTTACAGATTAATTTAACATGTTAAACAATAATCTATTTTCTTTTTGCATTTACATTATTAAGCACATTGGAAGAATCAGGGCAGTAGCGCTTTATGATAAAGCACAGGTCTCTCAAAAAGCAGCACTTTTTAAATGCCCTATATTCATTAAATCCTGTCACATCTATTTGCATTGCACTATACATCTACATTTGATATATGCGTGTGACAGGGGGAAGGACATTTATTTGTGAAGTTCGGCCTCCCGACAGACAGAGGCACTAAAGCTATTTATTTCCTTCCCTTATCAAGATGGAAGAGACCAGTGTCTATGGCTGGTTTATGGCAACCATCTTGATAAGAAGGGGGGGGAATGCATTGTAGCAACAGTAATCCTGCTTTTTCTTCAGCGTCATAGACGCTGCAACTACAGCCTGTGACCAGGAGAATTTTGTTTTGGGTTCTGACTGGCCCGGTTCCCAGTCCCTTCCACAATGCCTAAGTGTTACACACTTTTACAGCCAAATATCATTGTTCATAATTAGAGTCTATCCTACTACAAACGTTTTTTTTTTTTTTTTTTTTATCCAACAGTTTTAACATCATTAGCTGTGTGCGAAACACAGTGTCCTTAACTGTAGGAAGCTTGTCTATATTTAGCCTCAACATTTTGTGAAGATCCATTTAATATTAACAGTCTAAAAAGCTGTATAAAGATTACTCTTGGAAACAGTGCTGAAACCCTCAGCTGCAATGCAGTCTTGTTGGCTTTGCAAAAGTCATGGACATCAATGAAACACTTGCATGATGAATGTTATATGCAGTTTACAGCAGAACGGTTTCAACCTCTTAAGTCAGTCCATTCAGGATTTGGAAAATGTGCCTCTTTATTTGTATTAATTCAGTAAACAATACGTGGTCCACAGTGAATGAATACCAAGATATGTTCTTCCTGTGTTCATTTTACTACACTGTTAACTGAAGAGCTGTGTTTCTATTTAATACTACTCTAATGATGTGAGTCATCACTGGGAATTTACCAAATGTGTTCATTCTGAGTTATTGAACAGCAGAGCTGCTATTCAGCATGCATTTCCTATTCTGTTTGTATCATCAATGGCATCTTTGATTTCCTAGTACTCAGTCATCTGCCCTTTTGTTTTGTAACAAAAAATTGTTTTTAAAATACAGAGAAATTAAGTTTGCAAGAATCTGGTTTATAAATGTAAGGATGGTTATGTTAAGATCTGCCACTGTTTAGCTCAGCAGTTCTCAAGGAGGGTGCAGAATGTATCCTGTGGGGGTGTGAGAAGTTTATAACCTATATATATATATATATATATATATATATATATATATATATATATATATATATATATATATATATATATATATATATATACACAGTATATACAGACATGCTCAAATTTGTTGGTACCCCTCCACAAAAAACGAAGAATGCACAATTTTCTCTGAAATAACTTGAAACTGACAAAAGTAATTGGCATCCACCATTGTTTATTATTTGTTTATTTAGCAGATGCCTTTATCCATGGCAACTTACAGAGACTAGGGTGTGTGAACTATGCATCAGCTGCAGAGTCACTTACAATTACGTCTCACCTGAAAGACGGAACACAAGGAGGTTAAGTGACTTGCTCAGGGTCACACAATGAGTCAGTGGCTGAGGTGGGATTTGAACCAGGGACCTCCTGGTTACAAGCCCTTTTCTTTAACCACTGGACCACACAGCCTCCTTTATTCCATATTTAATAGAAATCAGACTTTGCTTTTGATTTTTTATTCAACATAATATTGTAAATAATAAAACAAATGAAAATGGCATGGACAAAAATGATGGGACCGCTAACCTAATATTTTGTTGCACAACCTTTAGAGGCAATCACTGCAATCAAACGTTTTCTGTAGCTCTCAATGAGACTTCTGCACCTGTTAACAGGTAGTTTGGCCCACTCTTCCTGAGCAAACTGCTCCAGCTGTCTCAGGTTTGATAGGTACCTTCTCCAGACTGCAAGTTTCAGCTCTTTCCATAGATGTTCGATAGGATTCAGATCAGGACTCATAGAAGGCCACTTCAGAATAGTCCAATGTTTTGTTCTTATCCATTCTTGGGTGCTTTTAGCTGTGTGTTTTGGGCCATTATCCTGTTGGAGGACCCATGACCTGCGACTGAGACAGAGCTTTCTGACACTGGGCAGTACGTTTCGCTCCAGAATGCCTTGATAGTCTTGAGATTTCATTGTGCCCTGCACAGATTCAAGGCACCCTGTGCCAGGCGCAGCAAAGCAGCCCCAAAACATGACCGAGCCTCCTCCATGTTTCACTGTAGGTATGGTGTTCTTTTCTTTGAAAGCTTCATTTTTTCGTCTGTGAACATAGAGCTGATGTGACTTGCCAAAAAGCTCCAGTTTTGACTCATCTGTCCAAAGGACATTCTCCCAGAAGGATTGTGGCTTGTCAATATGCATTTTAGCAAATTCCAGTCTGGCATTTTTATGTTTTTCTTTCAAAAGTGGAGTCCTCCTGGGTCTTCTTCCATGGATCCCACTTTCGCTCAAAAAGCGACGGATGGTGCGATCAGAAACTGACGTACCTTCACCTTGGAGTTCAGCTTGTATCTCTTTGGCAGTTATCCTTGGTTCTTTTTCTACCATTCGCACTATCCTTCTGTTCAATCTGGGGTCGATTTTCCTCTTGCGGCCGCGCCCAGGGAGGTTGGCTACAGTTCCATGGACCTTAAACTTCTTAATAATATTTGTCACAGGAACATCAAGCTGCTTGGAGATGGTCTTGTAGCCTTTACCTTTACCATGCTTGTCTATTATTTTCTTTCTGATCTCCTCAGACAACTCTCTCCTTTGCTTTCTCTGGTCCATGTTCAGTGTGGTGCACACAATGATACCAAACAGCACAGTGACTACTTTTCTCCATTTAAATAGGCTGAATGACTGATTACAAGATTGGAGACATGTGTGATACTAATTAAAGAAACTAATTAGTTTGAAATATCACTATAATCCAATTATTTATTATCTTTTCTAAGGGGTACCAACAAATGTGTCCAGGCCATTTTAGAAAATCTTTGTAGAATAAGCAATAATTCATCTCTTTTCACAGCTTCTTTGCTTTACTCTATGACATACCAAAGGCATGCAAGTATACATGATAAAATAGCTTTTAATTTCATCACTTTTCAGGAGGAATGAAGCATTATTTCAATGAGCTGTAAGGGTACCAACAAATTTGAGCACATCTGTATATACAGACTTTGAGAACTTCAAAAAGTTTGAGAACCACTGGTTTAGATCATTAAAACAGACCCCTTTATGTTGTGAATGTAAGGCAGAAATGTGGTATGATTTAACCTGATCATAAATACTTAATGGTTACAAAGCACTGTGGCAGGGTGCCCCGTCCCTGTGCGTATTGTGTGTTTTATGTTGTCTGTTATATGTATTATTGTGGTGGTGCACAGAGTGTGGGTTATGTAGCACAGGTGATGTAAAATGTATATTTGTATTTTGGCACTGGGAAATGCACAACCACTTCACATGCAGATTACAATAAGTATTTGTATGTGGGCACAGGGTTTGCACTATTAGTTCACATGCTGGGATTCAAGTGAATGATTAATTAGCAATTGAAACCCGGCACAGCTGTATATATAGAGGCACAAATCACTCACTCGGGTACAGCGAGGAGGTATGGGAGAGAGAGGAGGAAATAAACTAAAAGATAACAATTGCTACTCGTGCTGGAAGCACCAGCACGGTACTTGTTGTCTGGTTGAGTGTTTGTTCTGTTTTGTTAAACCTTTTATTTTGTTCATTTATTTACAATAAACCGGCGCAACAGTGCGATTTACTCACAGTACTGTTGTCATTACTTCCTGGTCTGACATCACCCACCAGCCAGCCTGTTCACAAGTACCTTGACATTGGTTTGTGAAAATGACTATATTAACAAGTTCCTTTCCTTTTTAACCCTTATATCTTTGTCCAGGAACATAAGTATTTAGGTTGAATATCTTGGTCGAAATCCAGACAAAGATTTGATTCCACATTTTTCTGAACTTTTTTTGGAACTCTACTAAAGATTATTTTTAACTCAATAATTAGGTTCAATGCCATATACACCAAAATGTCTATTCTTTCACTATAATCAGCCGTTTGAACTTGCTGAGGTAATCAAAGAAAATGACCCCGCGGCTTGCATTTTAAACATGTGAAGCATCAGAAGAATCAACAGCAACATAACAATGATAAATTTTAGGCTTTTTAGGTGGTGAGAGAAAGATTGCACATACCGGATCATAATTTGATAAACACGTGACAGGTGGCAAATAAATCAATTCATACAACTCTCCTACTTTATGTATTTTTTAAACACAAACTGATTTTTTGAGTGCTCATTCAAAAGGTCCATCTGCCAAAAACACAATAACTGCCTTGAATTTTCACAAATCATTTCCAAACTTTAATCAAGACCATTAGCCTCCTATATACCATTTATATTTTCCATTTCTGGTTCAGAGTGTGTACGAGCAGTGAACATCTGTACATTTTATTTATTTATCGCAGCTGCTAATTCATACAGAAAAGTGCTCCTTTATGACTCACATTATTTCCCTATTTTACGGTTCAATCAGCTTTCAGTTATAGCAGGGTGCCCCTCAATCATGCATCACTACATTAGCAAAAATGACAACATTTTTTTATTTATTCTTATTTGATTCAAATGCCAGACCTGCAATATGCCTTTGTAATAGTTAAGAATCAGGTAGAAAAAAATCACTGTGAAACCAGACTACAGATCCCCATCTAGCAGCCCGTAAAGAGCATCAATTCAGGTCAATGGGACATTTAACCACTAACTGTGACTTCACAAACCTATAATATAACATTGGGGCAGTTTACAAGCAAAAACTGAAAAGCGTGACAACAGATCTCTTGCACTTTTATGGTCATGACAGTTCTGCTTCCACGTTTACATGAGAGTTTATTTTAGAGAGAGAATTTAGTCGTCCAAATGCAAACGACCTCATTAAAAATAAAATAATGGGAGGGTTTATTTAAATATCACCAAATGCGCTGAAAAGAGATGCTGCGCGATAAAGGATATTGTTCAAATAATGCATAGGGGTTTACATGAGGCTTTACGCGCTAGGCAGAGATGAAGAGAAGGTTACCCCCCCATCTGTCTAGAATGCAAAAGGCTTGCAATTAAAACGGTTCATGCTGCCAAAAAGAAGGAAATAATAATAGTTATTACTATTACTGTTTAGAATTAGTTGTTCTAGAAATGGTAGAAGTATCATGTGTACAAAAACTGACAGCACTCACCAATTTTCTTATGCTTCTTAGGCTACTGATGTCCTTTCACACACCTATATATATTAGTCTTAGTCAACTGCGTAACTGTTAATGTGCTAAACAAAAGTATGCTGGCTAGATTAAGTCTTGTATGGGAAGAACTCCTTCAGTCCCATGCAATGGGTTTGCAGGAAAGGAATCGTGCATGTATTGCTTTCTTATCTAGAGCTTTCTTTCCAGTAGACACCCTCATCCACTTCGTTCCTACGTACAGAACTCTATTTGTGTATCGTCAGGAAAGACTAATGCGGGCACATCATCGTCCCTCTGTTTGGTGGGAGGAGGTTGTGCTTCATAGACTTTCTCTGACAAACAATGGATTGAAACATTTCGGGTCATCCGAGCTACGTTTGACCAACTGGTGGAACTTGTACGGGTGGACATGGAGTCGTCACCAATACATGTCCGTACACCTGTGCGCTGCAGAAGCGAGTGGGTATTGCTCTGTACAAACTTCTTGGACCGCTGATTCGGCAGGACTGCGCACAGCAGAACGGGTGCCCATCTCAGTGGGAGCTGGGGTAGGCACCTGCAGTTCTCTTGTTATTGTGTGCAGAAATTTGGCGTGCAACACAACCACCTCTTGGTGCTGTTGATCAGCGTGGTCCAGCCTTTCCAAAAGGTGGCTGTATTGCCGATCCTGCCTGGCAACAGTGCGTGCAATCAGAAGGTACATCCCTCTGTACTACAGCAGCTACAGCGTTCAAACCAACTTTAATTTAAAGAAGACCAGTTGTTAATTGCTTCACAGCTTTTGTTTTACATGTGAATCTTAAGAATAATATGTGAAAAACAAAACATATCGCATATGCGCACACACTTAGCCCGACATGCGTAAAATGGCTTGATATCCCCAACCATTTGTTTTTTCACAAATTATTATTAGGATTCACATGTAAAACAGAAGCTGTGAAACAATTCACAACTGGTCTTCTTTAAATTAAAGTTGTTTTGAAAATGCTAGCTGCTGTGGTTGGGGATATCAAGCACTTAATTGACGCTGGGACGGTGGTGTGTATATGCGATATGTTATTGTATTCAGAAATTATTCTTAGGCTTCACAGGTAAAACACAGACTGTGAAACAATCCACATTTGGCATCCTTTAAATTAAAGTTGGTTTGAGCGCTGTAGCTGCTGTGGTTGAGGAGAAAAAGCCATTTTATGAGTGTCAGGTTAGCTTGAGTCGAATATCAAACGAATATCAAACGAATATCAAACGTCAAGCTAACTTTACCGTGGAAGCATATTTTAGTTTAGAAAAGTAAATGATGGCTGGCGCAATTACCATATTGTATTGATGGGGCTGGTATTTCACAGGACGTCTGGAAGGATGAGGATTCCAGCAAATGGTCCAATGCCACTGCCACTGGTCAACCGAAATTGGGACCTCGAGCTTTGACCACAGGACTGCAGGCATTTTCTCTCCTGCAGGTACAGATATTTCAGTTTCTTGAATATATCTCGTACCTGCAGGAGCGTTCTATTTATACCAAGTTCAGCCAGAGCACCAGTAATACTGGTGAAAATGGTGGCATTTACTTGGCGAGGTCGATCCAGTTCATCCATAACCCCCAGGTCCGCAAGAATTTGAGTTCCCTCATCCGTCCAGCGGACCTGGTGTTGCGTGCTGTCAGAAGGGGTGGAAGCTTGAAACATCCTGCGGGAAAAAAGGTACTTTATTCGTAGTATTATTATTATGATAATAATGCTGGTCATAACGCTCTAGTAGTTCTCATGCATCGTTCATAATACACTGAATGAATAAATAATGGTATAAATCAACATCTCTATATGCAATTTATATATAATTTAGCCGCAACCCTCCTCAGGAGAAGCGGATTGATAATAATGGATGGATATTTAACTGATTTGTATTAGTAAGACTGGGATAAGGAAAATCTTACTTACGCTACAGAGGAGGACAGAAAGACCGTATCCCAGAGAAGAGCGTTCTTTTACACAGGGGAAGTGGAGGAGGTATCGTGTTATTTCATAAAAGTCTATCGTTAAGTATTTTGCACGACTGTGGAGTTTGTTGCTCTGGGACTAATTAGGCCAATTAGCATGCACTTTACCGTGCTTTACCAAAGTGTAATGACACTTGAGTCACACACTTTTTTTGCCGTGCACTTTTGGAACGAGCACAATCATGCGTAATTTACGCTGACACGTCATGAATGCACTATAGTATCGCGATTAAAACCTGCAGGTTAGGGTAGTGGGTTGTTTTTCTGCAAGGGGTTTTTGATACAGTAGTTTAACTACTTGAAAGCTATGAAAAGACCAGTCTGGTTCAGTACTAACAATTTTTATATGTACAACACACTTCTGTTTTCTCACAGCAGCAGTCAAATATTCAACAGCCTGCAGTGATTCTAATTATCTGCTTCAGTGTCTGCTCAAGATAACAGTGGCTGACAGCAGGTAACAGACAGAGAACGGAGTCGAAAGGCTTGCTACCAGAAAGCAGACTCAGGAACTCAAGGAAGTAATGTACAAAAAAAAAATCAATAACAAATTAAAAAGAGAATTTAAAAGTTGAAACACAAAACAAGCAGGCCTTAAGTCTTGGGAACATCTACAGCATAAAAGCCCAGGCTTGCTACTTTTTAAAAGCAATGTGTATGATTAGACTTAAAACATTTTTAAATGTTAATGGCTGCTTTATATACAGTAACATAATAATTTACTGTAACATCAGTATCAGAATCAAACACCATTTTGCTACACATGTACCTATTCTAATAATTAAACCATTAACTTGTACTGGTACTGTAATAGAGTACTTTTGAATAACTCTATTATTTGATAAGATTTTTTTTAAGTGAATAGGAATGTTTATGTCCTATGTGTTCCTTTAAACAACTGTATCATATTTAAGAAGAAAATAGATAATAAATGTAAGACAGTTAATAGTGATTAAAGAGGGTGTTGCTAGTTTCATACCTAGGTTTGTATAATTGAAAATAATTAACATGATACAAAACTATAGCACTAGGAACTTACTGCATACAATATATACTGTACAATACATTTTGAGTGTCACTAGATGGTATTAATGGTATATCTTTCCATAAAATGCATTTTAGATGAGATATGATTTATTTGTGTATTTTGTTATTTGTACTTGGGTCATTTTTGTATTTGTATAAGTTATCATTGTACTGTTTATTTAATGAGTTTATGTTCTGGGTTTTCATCTCTCAGTAGATTTGCATATTGTGAAGAGGAAGCCAGATTTTAACAAATGCATTGTAAATGTCTTTATTAATATGTCAAGATAAAATGTATGTTGTTATTTGACTATATAGATAGCAACTTAACCTACATTTACATTACTAGTGATGTTGCCATAGAAACCAGATACATGAGCTGTGTTTTACAGAAATGTTTAGGTTTCTGATGCAGTGATGCACATTTTTCCTGGTATTGTATTACTATTGATTAATGGAAAATGTATCTAGAAATGACCGAATTAAATTTCTTAGCAATTGCATAGCACAAAATAGCACACACAATCTCAAGATGAAATAATAATGAAACATGGGTTCTCTAACACAAACATGGGCAGGTTTTAAAAACATCTCCAAGGATCTATTAAATCCTCAATTTTCCAGTGCTCATAACTAAATCTTCCAAGATGTCCTTTGAAACCAGTTAAAACTAAGGTTTACTCCCAAATAATCCTTAGCATGTTTTTTTTTTTCAATGACATAAACAACTAAGATGCTTAATTGAATAAATTGTAAGTAGTCCTGAACCATTTAATATTTATAATTGTAATGTGGTAATCATTATTTGGAGTAGAGCTTTGAGAATCTGACCCTAAGGGCCCCCATATTACAAAGACTTGTTTTTAAAAGCCAACATTCTAAACAGTTTCAAATATCAAACTTTAAGGAGTAAGTAGATTTAAAGGCCATTTTAATTAATTATGTTTTTACACTCCCCTTACTGTTTGATAGTGTCGAAGCGGTTCTGGGTTTTTTCACTCCAGTATTAAGTTATTATCTCTAAACCTGCCTTTACCCGGCTGTGAGATGCTATGAGCTTGTCTGGAGAACCCTACTGTAAGTGACACTGTGACCTTGCTGTGGCTAGCAAGGCACTTAGGATACTACTAAGTCGTATTATTTGCCAACAATTTAATTGCTTTAATGCTGTAATTAAAAGCTTTTGAGAGTGATACAGTATCTGTGTGAAAAAGGATCCAAATATTATAGGGCTTTACCTTTGATATCTACAGTACCTGAAATCCTGTTGTAATTCCCAAGCTTCACATTATAACTTTTATAAAAATCATACATTTCACAAACATCAAAATTGTAACCAAAGTAAGAAAAAGCATTTGTTACAAATAAACTGTGGTCTTTGCTGGTATTTTGAGAGCAGGAACATGTTGTTATTTATGGTCCCAGTTTGGATTGCTTCATGGGTACTGTATTATAAAGTCTTGTAAATCCCTTTAATACAAGAAAATGTAAAAGTGTGTTTTTTTCCTCACCATGTGTGGTATACATCTATGAATGAAAACTCCCAGGGCAGGTTGGGACTCTGTCCCCAGGATAGACAAATCATTAATGACATCCCCATAGCCCCCTGCAGTGGAGAAAACAGACCTGACCAGAACTATGTATACAGTAAGCCTGCATACAGCACAATCAGTTCTTAGTAAATAAACTATGCTGTAGTCTGAGTGATAGCAGCAACTAGATTACATTAATCTGTCATTCTCCACAAAAGCCTTCAAATAATTGCTATGAGAATAAAAAGGGCTTCTTTATTTATTTATTTATTTATTTATTTTGCGAATACAATGCATCCCCTAAAACCAATCCTCAGTGTTGAGAGCACACATAGTTTAATTAGTTACATTCATTCCATGCTTTAGTATTTAGATTTACCCCCAATGATCAGATTGTGGGTGGATCATCTGTGGTCTGTGCATTTATTTTTCTAGCTAATTCCTTCAACAATGAAGATTTCTTAGGCAAACTATTTTCCTACAATGCAATTTCTTATACCAAAAGTGGACTGTGGCGGAGCAGAGATTCTCTCTCATCTTTTAGAGTGCAAGGGATTTTTAATCTTCATATTTCCCCTTGAGGATACAGAGAGAGAGAGAGAGGGATTCAGTGTAGCATCTCTCTCTCTCAACTGAGCCGGTCAACAGGACAGCATTCACCAATACCCTGTTTCCACTGTCGTTCAGATCTGTTTCTACTGTGCGTTTGGCGGAGCCGACCCTGAACCAAGCTGTGAAACTACGGCCCAGCAAGATACCCAAGTCTGACCTCATTTATTCCTTTTTGTCTTTAAATAACCACGATTCTATTCTGGATGTCAATACCACTATAGTTACAAGTCTGTGTTTTATCAGTGAATATCAAGGCTTTATGTTATACCAACAGCATTTAAAACCCCCTGTTCTTTTCCCTGGCATGCCTTACCTTAAACAGTCAAGGGTTCAATGCAGGGTGCTTCAGATTACAATAAATCATAAAAGACGTACCTTTTTAATACTGTTTTTTATTATTTACCACATTATTTTCCAGAATATAACTTCAAAGTCTTACTTCATAGTCTTAAAATTACAAAGCCAGTCTAGTTTCTTCCATGTTTAAATTAGGCTGAAGATAATTCAGGTACAGAGCACATCAAAAAGCAGCACAATCCATTAAAGAGGGCTTTCAATCAGTACTTTCCAGTCAATGGGTACAAATTCAAACCCTGTACTTTGAACAATAAAATTGCACCACCACCACTGACTAAGAGGATTCTGACTCATACGAATCTTAAAACTGGCAACAGTACAAGTCCTCTGGAATCTTTGATATCTTTTTTCATATCATATAGGAAAAAAGTTTAAAACATTTCACAGTTCAAATCAGTACAATGCACCTTTACAGTAGATCTTTATTAAATTTTCTAGCCTCTAATTTGTTAATAAGTACTTTTTTCTTTCTCTCAACAGTTACTCATATTAAACCTACGTCTCAGTTCATGACAGACATGATGTTGCATTAGAATAAGGAGCACTGCGATTTGCTATCCTTTTACAATGGTACTCAACACTGCATAGACTATTCACGTCTGCTTTCCATTGCCCTTCCAGACATTTATTTTCTGTTGCTGAAGTACAGTGATCCACCTTGTACTGTAGAGTAATGCTATTAGTTTTTTTAATTTAATGATCTGAGAAACTGATTGGGGGACAGCAGCAGAGTGCTTCTCAGAACACAGCAAAAAGAAGAGACATACAAAAGGCCAGTATTGATTTTTTTTTCCCTATTTCCCCTCAGAGATATTCTTACTAATGAACTAGAGGCTGTTAGAGAAATCCCTTGGATAACTTCTTGGGGGGTGGGTATCGTCTGTTGGTGAAATACACCAGCAAACAAAAAAAAAACAAACACAAAAAACAATGTATAGATATACTGTAATACCACAAATAACAGATACTGCAGGCAGGTGTTTTAAAACAATCTGTAATCACACTTCTCCTACTGAAAAGGGGGAGGGGGAGCACTAAAAGAGCACAGTGTCTTTACAGTGAACAGCTAAATAAACATTTCAGTTTCACAGTCTGAGCAGATATCCCTAGTGGAAAAGATAAGGTCAAATGTACAGCAGAAAAAAATCACACAGGTACGGTACAGATATTGTGTTACTTTAAGAACTGTAAAAGAGATACCGGTAAGAGCTGGAATGAAAAGAGGCACTTAAACACTCTCTCCCATGTCTTTCTTCCTTCATCCTCATTCAGCAACAGAAAATAAATGTCTGGAAGGGCAATGGAAAGCAGACGTGAATAGTCTATGCACTGTTGAGTACCATTGTAAAAGGATAGCAAATGTAGTATTATAAAGCAATATCCTGATGTAACTATCACTATTACCTGCTGTATTATTGAATTGTGGTTTGTCAAACTTGTACTTTACTTGAAAAAAAGTTATTGTATTTCTTGCTCTTATTGTATTACTTGTATTGTAACGCTTGAAATGTTTTTGCTTACGATTGTAAGTCGCCCTGGATAAGGGCGTCTGCTAAGAAATAAATAATAATAATAATAATAATAAAAGACAAACATGGCCAATGCATAAGTATGGTAAAACAGAATAAACATTATAGTCATCTTCAATCTAGGCAAAACTGCCACATACTTAGTGTTCCGCATGTTCGGTTTTTATCTTTAAAAAAACTTTCCGGGAATTTTTCGGAGTTTATTCTACATATATTAAAATAAGATAAAATCGGTAATAAACAGTTTTGAATTGAAACTTCGGTAACAATCGGGGGGGGGGGGGGGGGATCAGTATACACACTTTACACATAGAATATGATGCGTAGCAGTTCTGGTTTCTGATTAAGTTTAATGTCCCTGACATGTATGTTGAAGCAGAATCTGTGCAAGTCGAAGCCACATCCCAAGTTAGCTGGAACTTTGCAAAACAGGATCTGCAGAAGGTATGAATGTGACATCAGCACAAAACAAGCCAGGTTTATTCACCTTGAAATCATAAAAGGGAAAGAAAATTGACAGAACTGGCCAGTGCAAGCCATCGGGAGAGGCGTCAAAAATCACACTGGACATTTCCATCAATGTGTTCCATAAGTTTACCAACTAAAGCATCACCATTTTCTGTCAAATATTTATGATTAAGATTGTCAGCGATAGACAGTGTTTTAGCTGATGGACAGACAGTACTGTCGCACAAAGTCATCCAATACATACCTGTACATCTCTGCAATAAACAGTGGCTGTCCAGCAAAGCACAGCGCTCTGAGAAACTCATTAACACAGCTATTATGCGCATTTATTTTTATTAAAACGTGTGTCAAAGCCGCATACATGGATCACTTGTCTCTCAGTTCACTTTATTGTTTTAGTTTAATGTGCCGCTTATTTTTCAGTATGTTCTTTTATTGTCAGTGCGAACATGTACCTCAATGCAGCAGTATTTGCAGCGCTATGCATCCTCTGCTTCATCTGACCCACTTCTGATATTTTTGCTTTTTGTATATTTCGAAACATTAGTATTCTTTTGAATATTCATAAACTGATTTATGTTTTCTCCCCATTCTTCATCCACTAAACATATTATATTTTCATGTAAGTATTTCAATTTAGTTTTTGATCAAGCTAGTAGTTACTACGCCCAGCAACTGCCACAATAATCAAACTTTTATTGGCCAACATAATCAGGTGATAATGTGTTTGCGAAGTGACAGAGTCACTTGAATGTTATTTGATCCTCTGATGTCTAAAAGTCTGCTGTATTCTAGGATACAGTGTAGGGCTGCTTATTACAATGTCGGAGTCAAAATAAAACAGCATTTTAATCAAAATATTGTGCATTTCCTAGAACATAGTACTTGGAAAATATTGAATAATAGACAAAAATCGGGTATAAATCAGTAAAAACCGACGTCCAGTTAAAATAAAATCCTGTCATTTTTCGGTAAAATTCGGAATAAACCAGAAACGCGAAACACTACCTATACTGTAGAGTTCTACAAGAAGTAGTTGAATTAGATTGAAGGTGATGTTGTATATGAAATATTGTATCAAACCTCTCAAAATGGGCCAGATATAACGGTAGAACCTCAAACGTCCCTTAATACAATATCTTCATCTCTTTTCAGTATCAATATTTAGTTAAAAGAGAACACTGGCTTGTAGAAAATGCCTAGCACTTACCAAACACCAGCACTCATGCTTTCAATTTTTATTTACAAAAATCTGTTTTGCTAGAAGATTCAAAACAACAGCTGAATATAAAAGTAGGGG
Organism: Acipenser ruthenus; assembly: GCF_902713425.1. Lineage (NCBI taxonomy): Eukaryota > Metazoa > Chordata > Actinopteri > Acipenseriformes > Acipenseridae > Acipenser > Acipenser ruthenus. The sequence continues at coordinate 24,172,725 of NC_081194.1, forward strand.
ATAATTCCTGTCAAAGCAAACATGTTGTGGCCATAAGCCTTCATCCTTTGTGGCCTACTTTACAGGCCTCATTTAAACCCATTCTAAAATTTATATTTTATAAATTAAAAAAACAAAGGTAAAAAATATCTAATTCAAATAAGAGAATTTGTTTGAATTCACATTGTGTATTGAGTTTCCGAAATACAGTGGCACTTTCTACCTAGACTGCAATTGTTTCGGTTGACCGAAATTCTCACAGTCATCACAAGGACGGATTGGTTTATACTGTATTTTACGAGCCATGTGTGACATTTCACAACGTATCTGAAAATGTATGTTCATAAATTACAGAACGTTTATCAGGAGGACGTAATGGAGAAATAGGGAGAAAATAGGGAGTTGGTTATAACTTTTTTCAGAACTAAAATGCCTAATCTTCTTATTACCTGAAAAATCTATCACACTCATTCGATTGGTTTACATGCAAAAATAGAAAGTCTCATCTTTTTGGCAAGCTATTTTAGTAGTACCTTTTGGTCAGTTTAGGTTTATATGTTGTTTTTTAGGGAGAGAAATTCAAAATTCAAATTACATCATTAATATTAAAACATGGGAAGGTATATTTAAATGTTTCTGTCAGTGTTCCAATTCGGCCTTGCGCGACGACTGATATTGTGCAGTTATCTTAAGTTCGGTTTCCAAGAAGTGTTTAGGTTGTGTTGAACCGCATGTGTAGCCTGCCTTATTTGGCCACCAAAAATGTAAAAAGCAAAGAAAACAAAACAAAAATCCAGACATAGGGGTAGATATACTAAAGTGCTGCAGCTGTCGCAATAGTGCAGTTGCAGAAGAATTTTTGAAAGCATGTTTTAAACAGTCGCAATTGTTGCTGGCATTTCCCAGTCTGCTTTTTCTCATGCGTTGCCAGTTGTGCTCAATGCATTTTTGAGGCAAACACACAAATACCTATTTTTCCCTAAAAGCAGGGAATACTTACAAGCCTTGAAAACAAATTTCTATGACATTTCTGGTTTCCCCAACGTGTTGGGAGCAATAGACTGCACACATGTGCAGCTAACCCCTCTAGCTCATTCTTAGCATCTATATAGGAATAGGAAACACACGTATTCTATTAATGTGCATGTGGTTTGTAATTGTGCATAATTTAGCACTGCACCACTGACTAACAAATAACTACTGACAGTATACATTCGGCTTATAGACTACTCATGATAATACGAATTAGTGGTATAATGCAAAATGTGTTGCTGGCCCGTTGAAAATCGTATTTACGAGGATTGACTGTCCTCCTGTAAGTATCATAACTTGTCAATGCGGCACCATGATCTATTTTGTGTTAATTGTCTAGGCTATTAAGTAGGCCAAGTTGTATGATTATGAAAAGCTTTTTGATAGAAACACATTTTTTATTTGGGGGTGAAGGTGGGGGCCCCACTATAGAATCTGATGGGATTAAACTGCCTTTCATATTTATTCGAAAAAATGTCACACGACTCTCGCAATGCTAGATATCTCGCTAAGATGACGCAACAAATATTTAAATTAGTATATTACAGCTTTCTTTATCAACATATTTTCTCTAAGTACATACGACAAAATGCATACTTTGCGAATTGTTGCAACAGAAATGCAAATTGTGGGATGTTTGTGCTGCAACCGGACCATTTTAGTATATCTACCCCATAGTGTTACACAAGTACCACACTATCCATGCAATTTGTTTTATTGCATATTGTGACAGAAATACAATGATTCTTGGTTGTAAATCTCCCTCCCGACCTGTGAGCGCGCTAAGCAGCGAGAACAGAGTTCTTTGGACGGGCTGGTCTGACAGTTCTTTCCCAGGGTCGGGAAGTCGGCCAGTCTGAATGAAGGCGAGACTCCGTTGCAAGAACGCATTGACTTGGAAGGGAAACGACGTGGCAGCCGCAGATTGAAGAGGCGGTTGCACTTGTTTACCAAGGGGTCATGTGTGACGGCATAAAAGGGGACGGAGAATCACAATCTATTCCTTCGCTTTGGTTTACATGGATAGAACCGAGAAGGACTATGAGAGACCCATTACAAGTATTGTGACACAGTATCATGAGTGTTTTTGTTTGTTTGTTTGTGTGTGTAATCGTCTTTGTTTGTAACACTACACTAGACAGCCAACACGATTCCGGAGCTGTCGCCGAGGGCCGGCACTAAAGCCAGAACAGCACCACTACTGTCACAACAATAAACTGCATCGCCACCATGAGCACTACTGCACTCACCCAGGACTGGTGACCGTGTGTGTATAATTGTGGGGAAGATACGTGTGGTTTATTATTATTGTTTGGGTCTGCAAACCCGTTTATTGTTTATTGTTATTGTTACTGGTCACCAGACCTGGATACAAAAATAAATGACCCCTTTTTCAAACCGGATTAAATCTCTGTCTGTTTCATTACCACACTGCATCACCCCTAAACCTGCATCCACTCAGCCACTTTGTCACAATATATATATATTATATATATTGTAAAATGATTGCACCTCACACAGGTTCGTTGCCCCTTTAAAAATTTGACCCAGCACACAAGAAATTGATTTTTAAGCGCTGGTGCGCTATTTTTAATAAACACCAAAATAAACAAAAATACAAAACAAACACCTAGCTCTTTACGAGCACTAACTAAACAAACAGGAACCTAACTACAAACAGGACAGCTAAGCTGTTTCCCTGTACAACAAAGCAAAACAAAATAAACACAGTTTTCACACGCAACCTTTCACGGTTTCTCAGTACCTTCTTCTCTGTACGCCTGCACACCCTCGCAAGCAGGCTCTACCCACAGCAGCCCTGAACAGACTGGCTGTCTTTCTTTTAAACCCTGCACCTGGCTCTAATTTACAATTAACCAGGTGCGGGTGATAATTAAACTAATAAAACAATTAAACAATGAACCGAATACAATTAAATTAAACAAATGTGCATTCCGCACATGTTTTTTTCTTCAGGGAGGCTTTAACCCCCTCCCTGCTGTCTTACAATATATATACATATTATACACATAAATATATAATATACCATATTCCTTCAAATTTAAGACACAGCTCAAATTTCCCAACCTCAATTTGAGGAAAAAATAATTAGTCAAATATAATATTTACAAAGATACAACCTCAATTACGCATATGGAGGCAGTTTGCAGCTGTCTGCTATCACACAGAGCATTACAGTTATGTGCTGCTTCTCATTTCCAGTCGTGATTACTCACACCTGTTTTTCTCCTACGGTGTCCATTTTAGGACATCTTCAGTCGTCACCCCTCCTCGAGTCAATCCTCACCCTCAGGGAGTCAGTCATCACCCCTCCTCGATTCAGTCCTCACCCCTCCTCGAGTCAGTCCTCACCCCTCCTCGAGTCAGTCCTCACCCCTCCTCGAGTCAGTCCTCACCCCTCCTCGAGTCAGTCCTCACCCCTCCTCGAGTCAGTCCTCCAAGCTGTTTTTTGTTTTTGTTGTTTTTTTTTCGGGGAAAGTGAGGGGTTGGACAGAGTCGTCTGAATCATCCAATCAAACAAGAACAAAAAATATATATATCTGCCTCCATATGCTGAGAAGATTTGCCTTACAATTTAAATCCAAGCAAATTCAAATAATGAAATTGCACATCGTGACTTTTAAAGTATTTTTTAAAATGCTTATCGTGTACATATTAAATGCTGAAGAAAGGTAAAAGCGCATGCACCAGTCAGCAGCTACACTGACATCTGTTTCATCCAATGGAAGCACTGAAAGTTTTTTTGCTCTTTTTTGATTGGGTGATTCAGATGACTCCATCCAACCCCTCACTTGCCCCGAAAAAAAAAAGAGGAGGACTGACTCGAGGAGGGGTGAGGATTAAAATGAGGAGGGGTGAGGATTGACTCAAGGAGAGGTGAGGATTGACTCGAGGAGGGACTGACTCGAGGAGGGGTGACGACTGACTCGAGGAGGGGTGAGGATTGAAATGAGGAGGGGTGAGGATTGACTCGAGGAGGGGTGAGGATTGAAGAGGGGTGAGGATTGACTCGAGGAGGGGTGAGGATTGACTCGAGGAGGGGTGATGACTGAGGATGTCCTAAAATGGACACCATATGCTCTCAATTTCTGAACCGTGGACATATATACAGTACATATGCTTGGCATGTTGAAAAATACGGGGTTCTGATCAGCATTTCCGATCTGTCGAAGCTGGTATTGTTTGTTAGAAATGCTGAAATTGTAAAAGATTCTCTTCGATTTCCTCAGGAAGCTAATGACGCTTCTTTGAAAATCGTTGCCTGTATGTCATGGATGATATGAGATCAGGCAGTAACATTTTGGTTCATCTTTTCTCGGCAGTGAGTCACGTTGATGCTGGTGTATTCGGGCACCAACGTCTTTGTTCGTCTTTTCTCGGCAGTAAATCACGTTGCTGTTTGTGTATTTGGTTAGTGATGTCTTTTATTGCCGATTTTTTATACACGCATTACTATACTGTACTCTAAGACGCAGGCTATTTTTGAGAAGCAAAAAATTGTTCAGAAACTGCGTCTTAAATTCGAAGGAATTCGGTATAAGAGGTTTCCTACAGAAGGGTAGCTTCAGCAATTCTGGTCCTTATGGTGCTAAAATCCAACACTTTAGGTTAATGATATAGTTCATATTTAGTCAAAATGTTTAGCAGAGTACATTTTCAAAATATAGGTAGTAAATCTACTACCCTATCCGCCCACATTTCCCACTATATAATGTTCTTATTATAATAATACTAATAATACTACTACTACTAATAATAATAATAATAATAATAATAATAATAATAATAATAATAATAATTACCTGAATACAAATTCTGTAGGGACAATGCACAGCTTTCATCAGTATAATGTTTTTATTTTTTAGGGATCCACTATAGGTAGCCCATATAGCACTTTTAGGAGTCACAAGCAAATGGCAATACTGTAATTTGAAACATTTAATAAATAAATGGTGTCACTGAACATATGCTATGCTTTCGAACTTGTTGCAGTGCAAGAAAGAAAAAAGTTTTTAGTCAATTTGTGCTGCTTTTTACCGTGAGGCAGAATTTGGAGTCTCTAAACTGCATGTAAACCAAGCTATTGATGCACATTCTGTGGTAATTTTTGTCTGTATCCTAGGCATGGCTCTAACACAAGACTACAAGTTGTTATTAGTTCTCGGAACTATTAGCTTTGAATCGGAACCTGGACACACAATGCACAAGCTTGAACTTGCTTAACTTCCATAATGGCCAACATTTGTATAAATAATTTAGATTAGTGTGTTTACTTATATATTTTCCCCAGTGTTTGCATAAAGCAAATATTTGCTGCTGAAGTAAGCACAGCTGATAAGCAATGCCCTCACTTGACAAAGCATCATAACCAAACAAATAAACAGGTTGCCATGCTTATGTTTCCCTTGACACACTATATAAGCCCATTAATTGGTGCCAATTTACTCAAGGAGAGAGCTCTTGTAAACGGAAGAATTATGATATTTTGTTAAATGGAGTGTTATAACATCATTTCAGCCACTGCATTAGGCACAGTTTGAAAAATGGGCTCAACATAAAAAGAGAACATGAGCTCTCCCAAACTGTCTGTGAATTCAATTGCAGCGTGCATGGTTTGTACCGAACTGTATAATGAGAAAGAGCAAAGACCCAAGCTTCTGCAATGTGGACACACTTTCTGCTTAAGATGCCTCAATGAAATTCTGAAAGAAGCAAGACAACGCGATTCTGCTGATAGCGGGGTAACAAGAATCTCATGCCCGAACTGCAGGCAAACAACACCACTTTCGAGCTTCAATGCTCTGGACCTAACTGATAATTTTGCAATCATTGGATACTTGAGCAGTGCTAATTGCATTCAGGAAGCACAATGTTACTGCAAAAAGCACCCAGATGAAAGAATTAAATTTTTCTGCATACCATGCCAAAGGTTTGTAATCAGATGCCTAACTGCATTGTTTTACTTCATTAGTTTGGTTTGTTTTGAGATTCTATTTGAACTCATGTAAGACTACATCTGGGTTATTTAGAATATTTCCGAGGACTGACAAATGTATTTCAGAACCTTAACTTAAAATCTTGGCTGCATTGCCATTCAAATTTGGTATGTTTTTTCCAAGGTTAAAAAAAGGGTATCAACATTAGCAGCGGAATATGGAAGTAAAATGTTCTGGATGTATGGGTTATACCTGTTTTAGACTTGTGCTGGTCACATAGAGTTTGTGTGGTATTTAAATTTACAGTTGGGAAAATGTCTTGTAAAGTTGTAAAGTAATGTATTTAATATATTATAGACTGTTCTCCTTAAGATACTTGACTTTATATTATAATTTAAAATTATTTACAGTATATACAGGTTGCATTGAAAATAATAAAATAATCTTAACAGTAATTGTGTTTTTTCTTTCCCGGAAGGTTATTGTGCCCTTGCTGTGCTCTTAAGCACGTGTCACAAAAGTTTCACAATGTGGTGAAAGCTGAGTCAGCAGCATTACGATACAGAGAGCAGGTCTGCTTTGCTTTAGATTACTGCAAGGAAAAACAAAAACTTCTAGATAAGACTGTACAAGATTCACTTGAAGAGAAGCTGCAACTTGCTGGGCTTTCATTGTCCCTGGAGCGCCTCATAAATAATGCATCTGACTTGGAGTTGTTGTCACAAAAACAAACACTAAGGCAGCTAGAGGAATGTGTTTCTCAAAAACATCTCCCCTCCCTGGTAACTTCAAGAGACTTGCAGCAAGTGACCCTATTGATGGGAAGATCAGGGACTCCAACACCTCCAGGGTTCTGGGGATTTCCAAGCTGTTCAGAGCAAAATACAAACTGCTCTAGAATCTTTAAGGAAAGAGATGCAAATGCTACACTTGCCATACCAAGCTCTGTTGGCAGTCCGCTGCAGAGTCTTGGAAGGTCCCAAGGAAGTCTGGTCAGTCCCACTGGGGTTGCAGCCACTCACGACGGCTTTGTATTTGTAACTGACCACAGTGACCAAGGGGTTCAAATACTAGATAGTTCAGGGGAGTTCTGGGGGCAGTTTATACGAACAGAAGAACCTCATGGCAGAAAGATGTGTTCCCCAGCTGGTATAGCTATTTCTAGTTTAGGCTATTTAATAGTTTTTGCTGAACCTGAAGCGCAACAAGTATCTGTTCACGCAAGAGATGGGCGAAGGCTTTTCTACTTAAAGCTGGACTGGCAATATCCCTTTGGAGTGGCTGTAAATTCAAAAGGTCAGATAGTTGTTACTGACAGGTGTGAAAACGGGAGTCTGTCCATTGTTACTGTGGACTGGACCAATGGCAGTGTTTTAAACTTACAGGTAGTGGGAGGTCTAAAACATCCAAGGTTTGTGGCTTGCAGTAAAAAAGATGAAATTGTTGTTACAACAAGTCACTCAGTTCAGATGTTTGACAATACGGGGTCCTTTCTTTGGAGTGTCTGTCCTGTACAAGGAAATAACCCGGTTTTGACATGCCCAATGGGAGTTGCGATTGATAGCAATAATAATATAATTGTCTCAGATTACTGCTCAAGCAAGGTGGTCCTTTTAAGCAGTGAAGGAAGGTGGGTAATGGATATAGTGTCATCAGGACTAAAGGGACCTCAAGGAATAGCTGCACCCCCTAGTGGACTGCTTGTGATTGCCGATAGCCAACACCACAGTTTAAATATACACACTTACCGATCTACACACATCAATAATTCTATATGTCGACCATCAGTAATTATTGCTTAGTAAAGAATTACCTGCTTTAACGTTAATCAACAAAGGATTTTGTGAATCCTGTATAAGTCATCCAATACCTACAGTATACAAATCTTAAAATAAAGCACAGTAGCCACTTACAAAACCCAAGAAGTTTAAATGACCATCTAAGTCAGCAACAATAATTAGTTTAATGCAACAGTATTCACTTTATGCACACCTAAGTGACAAATAATGTATCAATTTTTAGAATGTATTTTATTTCCTTGCCCATGCTTTAATTGCATTAATATCTTCCTCAGCAGGGCCCCCTGTTGCATCCAGACCATGAATTAAACAAACCAGACACTCTCACCATGGGTCCGGCATGCCTGTGGCTCTATTGTGTCTGTCATTCCATAAAGCAAGTGGTTAATAAAAAATTAAGGACGGCAGTCTGAGTGGTTGTAATCGACTGCGCAATAAAATTTAAAGCACAGCCTAATAACAATTAAAAAAAGATGTTCCGCCTTATCATGCGTGTATCACTAGAACTTTCATTCAAAGCAATAAAAACTGATGTGAGTAGCACATACAATAACAGCCATATAATAAATATCCTCCATATATATATATATATATATATATATATATATATATATATAGTATATACACACACACATACACACAGCATTTTTAAAAACTATTTTCTTTTCTTTATTTATTTTGTTTTACAAAAAATGTAAATACATGGACATATTTGTTACCTGTATTCCTGGCAGGTAAAATACAGCAATGCTTCTGCAGAAAGCCAGGCAATACCTGTTGAAGACATAAGATTATTTGTTTTATTAGGGGCACTGTAATTACCAAAAACATTTACCTAGTAGTTTTAGGCCAGTTAAAACATAAAACGGTTCATTTTAAGATACATCAGTAAACAAATAAATAAAAACTAATAACTGTATTTGCATAATTCTGGCAATTACAATCTTCTCTAAGTGAAAATATTACCATGGCTTATTTGATTGCATTATTATGTTCAACAAATTTAAATATCTACCAAAAGTTATCAAATTAGATTGATGAGTTCTTGTGTTTTTAAGTGTTAGCACTGGGTGGAAGGACATTCAGGGAAAGGAAGCTTTGCAATAAACATGTGCTCACTGCACACTGTGGATCCATTCAGCAGACTGGAACAGGTGAAAGAACAAATGCATTAAGGTATTTGAAATATAACTGGCTGACCTTTTTCACATAATGCTTAAACGGTTTCAAATATTACATCCTAATGTTTATTGTTCAGTCCTGCTCTACAGTATGTAATATGGATTTAATTAGAGATGCAACAATGAATCAGTTTAATGATTATAATCATTATAATTATTGATCATCCGTCCTTACATTTCCTGAGCTTCGATTACATATTGTTGACTCGATGCATCAAATTGAAGTGCAGTTTTGAAGTTTCTTATTGCTGGTATCATTAAATATGAATTATTGTGTCACCGCGTTCTATAATACAAATATTTCAGCCTCTAGATTTGCACTGGATAACTCACATAAGTTATGAAATATTTTATTTAAATTTACTTTATTTAAAAATTTAAAGCTCCACAATTATTTTCTTTTTAAAAATTGAAGAATCTAAAATCTTTTTGGTGTAAAAGAAAGAGAGGATGGAAAAACGATGTTTGGCAATGTATTTCATGTAGATGGTAAATGCTTTTGACGTAAAATGTTAACAGTAATGTTAATTAACAAGCATATGATTGAAAGGGCTTCTTTAAAAAAAAACAATAGTATTTTATATTATTATTATTAAAGTCTTAAAGGGACATATGGTGTGGACGCACATATATTTGTTTTAGTTGTTAACTGAACTCAAGTCCTGATTTGTTATTTTTTTTTAATCAAAAGTGTTCTCATTTGAATGTAAGTTGTGCCTTTTCCGTTTAACTAGTATACACAGCTGCATTGTTAGTTACTGAATCTTCTGATAAAAATCCTAATGTTTGTTCTTGATTTTAAATACTAAAGTGTTGTTGATGCATTGATTATTGTCGATAAATGCGTATGTGATAATTAATTAGGTTGCTGATTGCACCACTAGATTTAATACTTTCTAGACATTTTCTATTTCGTCAAGACCTTGTCACACGGTTCAGTACAATATCAGTCCTTTAAATTAATGAAATGTAATAAATGAAAATTAAATGAAAATATGTAGTGTAAAAATCATCAACCACTTTCAGTGAACTGAAAAGGAATTAGTACTGTATGTTGTGTATATGTTACGGTAAGAGTCAGAATATTGGTAAATCTTAAGATTTACTGGTAAATGTCGATATTTACCAAGTAAATCGGTAAATGTTCGAAATAAATAAACTCTTTACTTCGGACATTTACCGGTAAATCTCAAGAATAACCAAGTGCCTTTAGCTAATGACCGAATGTCTTTCTAATCACTTTAGCGCATTTATGAAGTTGCCAACATGAGAGAGAAATTGTTTCTAAGCAGTCTGTTTTTAATGGACAAGATTCAAACGGTGTAGGCCTAAGCGCAATAAAAAGTGTTCCAACAAAAAGCGCTATTGTAAGGATTCACTGCCTGTCTTTGTGACGTTTTGTGTCATAACCAAAGAGTGATTGTCTGTTTAAAACAATACTACGTATTTTGAGTACAATATTCTTCAACGTCATTTTGAATTGTTTTATATGCAAATTTACCAGAATGTTGCTTGTTCTACTGGATCACAATATTGTCCAGTACTATGTTGGACTAGTGTATTAATTGTGCATTACTGTCAGCTCATTAATGATTATTTTGTTAATGAAAAATGTGTTTGCAGAAATAAATATATTGCTGTGCTGTGCTGTGTGCTGTATTAAAGTTTGCCACTATTACTAATTCAATGTAATACATTCTACGAATTATTACTAATTCCATGAATTATTACTAATTCTACGAAAAATACTTTTTTGCTTACTAAATTACATTCAGGCGCAAAGTTTGTATCTCATTAAGTGGTACAAAGTTATTATTACTTTATAGTCTATGCTGCTTCACCTTACAGTATATTATCAAGACATTTATTTATTTATTGAATAAAAAATACTGGCTGCTTTTATATGATCTTTGTGAAGAAAAACAGCAAATTAAATTATTCAGAATAAAATTCTCATTTAGAAATTGCCCTGTGAAACCAAAGTATGTCATTTTTAGGTAGTTAAGGCAAGATTGCGGAAAAGGTTATACATGTATTAGTCAAAATGTTTCTCACGGTAAGCCAATCTATATTGAACAATTGCATTTTTAGTTATAATTAAAATGACACAGAAATTCATATCACATTACAGTTATTTTCTATCCACAGGCAGCTTTGACAAAAAAGGAAGTAATCAAAATAGATCAGTTATTTTGCGTACAGATGATGTGGCTCTTATCTGAATCTTTCAAAGGAAAACAGCAACAGCATTCTAAATAAAACAAATCTACTATAACTCCCCTTCTTAGCACAATTACCATCACATTAAAAAAATTAATAAAATAAATAACTTTATTTTATTAATTTTTGAAAATGAAGTTATGTTGTCAGTTAAAATGACACTGTTCACTTGAATAATGTTTTCTTTTTAATCTGTCGCATGGAACCTTTCTCTCCTAAAATCCTTCTAGACTGCAAACCCTCCCATGTTTCTGCAACAAACAGGTTATGTGACTAAGAGGTTGGTCAATACACTAGAAAAGTCAATAGTAAAGACTCAGAAATAATAATTAATCAGGAATCTGGCTTTATTTTCTTAGGTTTATAGGATAGGCCTACGGGAATGTGACCTAATACATGAAGTGGACAGACACAACTATTCTGACTAAGCATCTGGAAACTCTGAAGCAATGGTTCAACGTAGAACCTGTATAGTAGACCAAACATGCACAAGAGTCTCACATAAACATAACTCCTTATTAAGATTCTGTTTTGTTTGGTGAAGAAAATTCATACAGTGTGTTATTAATTTGCTTTGTTATGTAATGTGTTTTTGCTTACATTCCAAGCCAGTGGTGCATTGCCGAAATTGACAGACTGAGCTGAAAGTTCTATCTAAACCTTGATGAGGTTCAGAAGCATTTAAACGTGAAAGGAAGGGGGGAGAAAACAAAAAAAAACAGAAGGGAGACCACATCAAAACAAGGGCAACAGCTCAGATAAGACAGGCATTAAATGTATTTATCTAAATGCTAGAAGTCTCCGAAACAAAATGTTAGAACTTGAAGCTATTGCACTAACAAGTAACTACGATGTGATAGGTGTTACAGAAACTTGGTTGTCTGAGAGTGATGGAGAGGAATATAATATTAGTGGGTATACACTGTATAGGAAAGACAGGCAGGACAGAAGAGGCGGAGGGGTAGCGCTATACATAAGAAATAGTCTTGAAGCCCAGGTGTTAAATCTGGACGAAGAAAACAATGCCAAATCAATATGGGTCCGAATAATGGACAAAAATTCAAAGGGCATAATAATAGGCACATTATTATTTATTTCTTAGCTGACGCCCTTATCCAGGGCGACTTACAATTGTTACAGGATATCACATTATTTTTACATACAATTACCCATTTATACAGTTGGGTTTTTACTGGAACAATCTAGGTAAAGTACCTTGCTCAAGGGTACAGCAGCAGTGTCCCCTACCAGGGATTGAACCCATAACCCTCCAGTCAAGAGTCCAGAGCCCTAACCACTACTCCACACTGCTGCCCAGTTTTAGGCACATGCTATAGACCACCAATTCAGACGCCAAGCAAAATAATCTGTTATGTAATGACATTAGAACTGCGTGTAGCAAAGGAGAAGCCATACTAATGGGGGATTTCAACTTCCCCCATGTAAAATGGGAAAACCCGGTGGGGAGCACGACGGATGAAATTGAAATGGTGGAAATGACAAATGACTGCTTCCTAACGCAATTTGTCAAGGCACCGACTAGAGGGGAGGCATGCTTTGATTTAGTCTTTTCAAATACCGAAGTCAGAATAACTAAAACAGAGGTCAAAGAACCATTGGCAAACTCAGACCACAACATGGTCTCATTTGAAGTGATTTTTAAAACCCAAAAAGTAAAAGTAATGACTAAAGCTAAGGTTTACAATTTTAGAAAAGCAAACTATGAAGGTATGAAACAGGGACTAACAGAAGTAGATTGAAGTAAAATAGAGGAAACATCCACAGAAAAAGGATGGCTGTTTTTTAAAAATGTAGTACTAGAGGCGCAAAACAATTACATCACAGAAGTAGACAAAATTCTAAATCTAAAACATAATGGCCAAACTGGTTTAACTTTCAAATATTTACTGTTTGTCAAATCACCCTACACTATATTGACAGTGTTATGTTAGGTTTTCATAGTATTTTGCCCAATCCCCAGAAAAGTTTGTGTAATATTCAACTAATTAAAGAAAAAAAAAATCATATTCAAGTTTTGTTATCGATACTTTTAGAAATCCTATCATTTTACTTATACTGGGAGAAGCATGTTCCTACACATGCACTTCATTATTCCTGCCACCAGGTGGCAAAAAAAGCAGGAAAATCATTAAAATAACAGCAGGGACCGCTGTGGCCTTCAAGTAAACGCTTTTGAAAGACAAAATCCTAACCAAGGGGGTCGCAATAAAACAGACAGGAAGTCACGATTATTATTATATATTTTGTGTTCTTTCCGGGTCATGTCACAATGTGAAGTGACATAAGGATAATTAACGGATTATTAATGTCACCTTATATGTCCCTAGTGAATAGTACCATTCGCAGGATGTGCCACCGTGTATATTACGTTCAGCTTTTATTTGACATTTTGTGTTCACATATCTCACTAAACCCAGACTCAAGCGTTGGCTTTGACGTGTTGTAGTTGTAATAACTTCATTTGACTGTTGTTAGACATTAATCCATAACTTTAGAACACTCAATCATAAATTTTTTAGTTACACTAAAAGAAAATAGGTTGAAGTAAACAAGCATTTTGACAAACTGTCTTCACCTGTGTGTTATGACAGTTGTGAATGGAGGCCATTTATTTTTCTTTTTTTGTTTGTGTTGTGTGAATGTGGGGATATTTTTAGGTGTGGTGTCAGGTTACATCCATGGACAGGTTCCCCTTAAAAAAAAAACGGCTATCTTAAAGTTGTTCTACCTAATGAAATAATTACCTGTCGTGCACTTCCATTCACTACTCTAATCTCAAATATGCAGTTTTGAAAGGAACACATATTACACTATGTCAAATGTTAATATCCTTTTAAATCATATCTGGTACATTACTAAGCTAATGGAAGCTCTCAGTTTTAATGCCTTGCTTTCAGATTGTCTGTTACATTTTAACTCCCTAGATCATTTCACTACATCAGTAGTGTTGTCAGGTTCAAAGCATGTCACTAGTTGGAGGGATGGGGACAATTTTCTATTTCTAAAAAAAAAAAAAAAAAGGTAGCAAATATCGGTAAAAAAACATGCTTGCTATTCTAAAATTTGCTTCCTTCAAATCTGCACGTCAGACCTACATACTGTAGTGAATAGAAGTGAACTAAAGGCAAGATATGACTCGTTAATTTATTTCAGCTACAAAGCCAGAAGAAGGTTGTCTTTTTCTGATCGATCAAAATTTCACATAACAAATCATAAAAGCCTTGTTTGTATTCAAACACAATTCCCTTAAGAAAGGTGTGTTACACATACTAAAATACATGAGGCAGACTCTGCAGCCTGAAATTGCATTCCATCTGTTCCAATACGGTTTGAATGCTCAAGACGAGTACAACATTTCAGTTTGTTTTTTGTTTTGCTTTCAAACAATCCTGCCCTCACCATGCATAGTTTAACTGCATTAACTACACCAGCTGCATCAAATGGGCAAAATTATGCAGCCACCGACAGTGCAGCTCCATGGAATGGTTTTAAAAAAATATATAATAATAATAATTGTATTAATTATACAAAAATCTGTGGGGCGTTCCCGAGTGGCTCACCTGCTAAAAGCGCAGACGCGTGGTGCGCAGGGTGAGTCATACAGCGCAGGTTCGCGTCCTGGCTGTGCAAAGCAGGCCAGTCTTTGCTGGAGACTTCAAAGGGAGCATCGCCTTGGCTCTTCCGCTCCCATGGGTTTGGGAGGTAAAACCGGCAGGGACTGTTTCTCATCTCTCTACAGCAAACCCCACTGGCCAGGCACCCAGTGAGGTCAGAGCAGGCACCTGCAGGGCTGGCCTTTGTCCTCCAGAGGTTAGTAGCTCACTGACATCCGCTCTCGAGTTCCTGGGTGAAAAAGGAAGCTGGCTTGGTCATGGGATCAGAGGACGCTAACTGAACCTTAGGGTCTCCTGAGCCATGTGGGGAACTGCTGCAGTGAGGGGAAAAACGATTGGACATTGAAAATCGGAGGAAAAATGATAACTGGACACATTAAAAAAAAGAAAAACACAAATCTGAAATATATTTTTATAAAAACTAGATATTGACAACAGGGGTAAACAGAAAATAACCAGGCTGCAATTTTTGTGTGTACTTGTAGTGGTCCTGTGTTTACCGTATTAAAACCCTGTCTGTGCCATCAGTCAGCATTTATCAAAAGCAGTACAAGAGTATAGAAGCAGGTCTGCAGTACTGTGGGTTTACATTTTGAATAGCCAAGCACAGTACATATAAAATGGATGTCACTATACGCAGATGAATAATTGCTGTATTACTATAATTTATACTTAGCTATATATATATATATATATATATATATATATATATATATATATATCATCCTAATTATCAGTGAACATGTCTCTTTACTGCTTTACATAGTTTATGTATCTGTTCTGTAAAAAAATATATATGTATATATTTTGATTGGACACTTTACAATAGCTTCAGATTTACACAGTAAAGTGCTCATATTACATTAAAATGAATTGTAGACTCCTTCTACATTTGTTAGCACGAAACGGGGAAAGCAATTCAGTATAGATAACCAAAAATGTGAATGTATCAATGTGACAGGATAGCCAAGTAGTGACGTTCCCAGACCAGACAGCTGACAGAGAGACACACAGGCAGGTACTACGGGTGAAAGCTCGCTGGTGCGCCGTTTTTATTCAAACAAATATAAAATAAATATTTAAACAAAAACACTGCTCACAGAGTGAAATAAAAGGTTTAAACAAAAACACTGCTCACAGAGTGAAATAAAAGGTTTAAACAAAAACAAATGTCGAACACAAATCCAACAAACAAATACTGTGCTGGTCTGCCCAGCACTAGTAGCAATTGCTTTTTCTTTCTTTTTACTTTCTGTTTAGTTTCTTCCCGTCTCTCTCACACACACGTTCCTCCTCTCGAACACCCACCACAAACACACAAACATACAGGTTTATATAAACGTGGCCATCTCTAAATTAACAACCAATTAATTAATTCAGAGACGGACACATTCTGCACAGGGTTTTAGTGGGATGGGGCTATAACCCCATCCATGCTGCCAAACAATAACAAAGAAAACATTGCGTTTTTTTTTTTTTTTTAAATAAACACAAAATACATTTAAATCATACAATAAATTAAACCACCAGTTTAAATAAACAAACAATACATTTTAAATCATAATACACCCAATAAACCCCAAACACACTACATTCATCAGCATGGCTTTGCCCTTCCCCTGTTATGTGCAGGCCTTTTCTTCTGCCCTGCCACAATCAATATTTATTTTTTTCATTTCATCTATTCTTTATGTTTTTCTGTGCATGTTTGTAAACGTGTGCATTTGTGTAGATTAATATTTTTTTCATATACAAGAACAACTGTACTGGTCTATGTTATTAATATTCAACAATAATAATTATTGTTATAACCCCAACAACCTAGAAAATGATATTCCTAACAAACCAATTTTGGGACAGACACTAATTAGCTCCCTCACTATCGCATTGCATTATTCTTCAGCTATTTCACAGAATGAATTTTCACAGTTCAAGCACATGGTACAATTTTAACATATTTGTAATTATTTGTATGTACTTTTTTGTGGCCCTGTGTTTCCTGTATTAAACCCCAGTCTGTGCTCTCAGTTCACATTTAACAAAAGAATCAACTATTTGACAGTTCAAGAATATAGTACAATTTAAACATGTTTCTATATAAAACAGTTTTACAATAGTAGAAGCACACCACAACCAGTAGTGCTTTTACTCCGAAAGAAACAGCAGGTACCCTTATGAATATTTTCACCCTTATGAAAATGGAATGCCACTTATTTAGGCGCTCAGGCTTCCTTTTGGATCTATTAGTGAGTTCATATTTAACACTGCTGAAAAAGCTATAATCAAGGCCTCCAATAAATAAACAAATGAATAACGCACACATCATTTTAAAATGAAACCAAATATCATAATAGAAACTGATCATTTTTTTAATTATGATAATCCAGCTGAAAGATGTCTTCCATCATTATTTCTACTCAGAAAGCCTTCAGGCATACTAGGCTATAGCTTTCTCTCATCTCAAAGCACCAATTCATTTAACACAATGTAATATCAAGCTATTTTATCAAGTATACTGTAGATCAAATTGGTAAACTGAAAATAAAAAATACTACGGTCATAGTAACTGTACTAATTTACTGGAAATGTGGAGAACTAAAGATCCTGCTGACAAGCTAATCACCTCTTTTCAGCCACTGAACCAATATGTTACCAAGCTACTGAACCCTGGAAGTACAGTAAGGGCCTGGGAAACCTCTGCCCAGACCTTGAAAAGTAAGGGTCTCTAAGGATCTCGTAGGTGAATGAATCACAGAGGACACCAAAGCAGCGCTAACTGTGGGTACCCAGACAAAAATCAAGAACTCAACATGACCAAGATTCAAACCAGCAAGCTTCTGACCAACCCTGCACTCACCCTCAGTGGTCTAACTTTAATTTAGGGAAAGGTTTTTAAAAAAGATCTGGATTGTTACCTCAAGTGTTGACCCCTTCATAAGCCCACTGTTGAAAAATAAATAAATAAAAAAAACAACTGTAGAAATACAATAACCTGGCACCCAGTTATTTTTGTTTTCTAAGTACAGTACCTACTGTATGAGATGTGTTACTTAAATAATCAGGTGCCAGCAAACTGGACAGTAAGGCTTCTGCTAAGCCTGCTCTGAACTGATCAGAATTAAAACAGAAGTGAGACAACCAGAAATAAGCAGATTTAGCAGAGGTCCTGTACCAGGACATTTTAGTGGTTCTAAAAATATGATTGGATGAGGACTCGTGGATATACCCATCTTTGGAATATACAGCCTAACCTCTGTAGTGTAGGTGTTTCATCATTTGCAAAAAAAAAGGCCTTTTTAATCTTGTTTTGCTTCTTGATCTATAGCATGGCTTGACAATGTAATGCATATATCAAGCACTGAATAACCTTTTGCATATTCAATGCTGCTGTTACAAATTACGCCACTAAGCAGACAAGGATCTTGACTTAAGGAAAGTAACAGAATACCCCATCAGTGTACACAAAGTGCTATTTTTATTTCACACGATGATGGCTATAAACAACCACTAGTTATCTGACTATCCACATACGTGGAATAACCACAGTAGCCCATGAACGTTCAAAAAGTTTCCTCTATATATCCTCTTACTGCTGCAAACAGCATCAGGAATGCAGTATATCTATAGAGATTGTGTAAAACTACCTTGGGGAATGTAAACTCCATTTTCAACTTGGTCTGTTTTCTTAATGTAAAATGTATAAGATGTCAAGGAGATAAACTGTACCAGCGAGTGCTTTGAACAGTGTAGGGTCTGTACCGAGTGTACTGTATGGCAAAACTACTGGCTGATGACGTAAACAGATATCAAGGGTTTATATTTGACAGTAAAAGTCAACATCATTGTGGGACACTGTAGCTTTAAAAAGCTTTGCTTGTGCATGACGAAAAATGCCAGCCTGTAAAGTGTGCAAATAATGACATCATTGTCAGCCAGTGGTCACTTTTTAGAGCATTCAGCTCAGCAGCTTAATAATACAAATGTATTTTAAAATTGAGTTATTGCAGCAATAAATCAAAGGCGACCAAGCAAGTAATCCTTTACACGTTTTTTTCCTGCACAGATTCCAAACTGCCATGAACAGATAATTCTGAAACCTCACATGCATGCAATTGCTGGTCAAGATGCAAAGCAGTAGTTTGCTGATCCACAATAAAAGTGCCTTACATTTACCTCCTAATTAGAACTCCACAACCCATCCACTGTTATAAAGCTCACACAGAACTGCTGCCATCATATATGAACTATTTCAATACAGCTATATAAATGAATGTTTGGGTGAATAAATGATGTATTATATACTCAGGGTGAAGCGTCAGGCTCCTCTATGAAAACCGAAGACCATATGGAAATGAATAGTTTCTGCATTCTGTCATTTATAGTGATCAAAAGAGATTTTGTTTTAAGAAACTGATATTTAAAGCATGATATACACAGGGTGGGTACACATATACCTTTTTATACCAATTCAATATACCACATTTAGTACAGGGGCTTAACACGAGTACAAACAATATAATAAATAAAACAGCCACTGCCATTATTATTGCCTGGTTACAAAACTGAAGTACAGTAGCTTGCTTTTTATAGAAGGACAACCCAACCTTTGCGTTATTTTCTTCTGCTCAAAAGCTTACATGCTTTCTGCTGCTATAAAGCATTTACTTGCATAATGAATATCTTTCCAAGGACTACACACATATTATTTTTACATTAAGGCAGCACACCTGCATTCTCCTGTGGACTTCTTGTAGCAAACAATATAAATAACCATTCACCTGTGAATAAAAGCATTTCCTTAAAAGGATTGGACAGATATTCCAATATTTGAACACACCTGTCGTTCAATTAACTGGAGGCATTGTTATTGTAAAAAAAAAATGAAATAAAAATACCTCAATACCGCAAGGTTTGATGTAACTTATGTTTCTTATGTTTAAATAAATACATTCCATTGTCCAGTGTTTCCCCTCTTTGGAACAGAACAGGAATTAATTTACTGCTATCGTAAAAAAAAAAAAAAAAAAAAAGTTTGTTCCTGCACAAAATGCAACTTTGATATTTTCAATGTACTGTTTGTGTAACTAGGTTTAGCATTACAGTGGGTATCAGTCTGGTGATTAGATGACAGAACTGACTGTATTTGACCAGGATTGTGACCATTTCGGTGCAAGGGATTATGCCATGGAAACACTACTCCAGCTGCTTCACAGTCTGTTTCTTATGCAATTCAAAATGAATGGAAATAGTGTCTTATATTCACTATTCTTTCTACATGAAGCATTGTCCATAACTCTTATAATAGGATGCAGTAATGTGTAGGCAAAGTGTGCTTTTAAAAAAAATGTATCTGTATTAAAAAAAAGAAAGTTTGTCAGTACAGCACCATACATCCCCCATCATGTCTGTACATTTTAAATTAAAGCCATCAGTGTTATGAAAAGTTAATTAATAGTATCTATCTATCTATCTATTTAAATATATATATATATATAGAATTAGCAATGAAATCATAATTCTTCAGATTAATTCTTCTTAGGGAACCCTGAATAATTATGAAGGCAAGCTAAAGCATCACAAAATAAAAAAGTACATATTCTGCATTGTGTACAGCACAGTAAAACATTCAAACTAAATCAATTGGTGCATTTCTAGACTATAGTCACAAAATCTAGTAATGGCAATCAGAAAAGTAAAGTATAGAAAATACAAAATGGTAAAGCCACCTTGTCCGTTTGCTGTAACGTGACTCTAACCTGTTTTTAAAGATTGAACACAGGCCTGCTTCTGTACTATATTTTCTAAAGTTACCATGTGGGTTACTATTGTACATCTAACCACACAGATACAGCTTTTGCCATTCCCATCTGAAATCCATCCTCCTGTTACATTATCACTTTGAATGCAACCATCTGCAACAGGGTGCACCAAATTCACATTAATCAAGTTAATTAGTTTGATGCTTTGGTGTCCTGCAATTTAACTGTAATTGTATTGCTTTGAGATAATGTAAAATGCTTTCAGTAGACTTTTAATACAGTCACCCTCAACTGAACACAAGTACACTGGCTTCCAAACATTTTTTAAACTACTGACACTGGAGATCATACAGGCACACCTACTGATGCAGTGAACATTTTAATAAGGATCATTTTAATCAAAGATCAGTGATGTTAAAACTTTAATGGTAACAGTGTATGAAACCTTCAACGGCCTCTTTTCCAAATACCAAATGCAGAGCTACTGCACTGCATTGGGTAACTACAGTAACAGTGTAATGCTGGTTTAGTAGGTGCAGCACAAACGTGAACCTGGCAATCATTGAACCAACTGAAACAACCAGCTAAACCACACAGTTATTTGCCTATTTTTTTTTTTTTTGGCATATGATACTTATTTGAAAGAAACTTTTTTTTCTCCAAAACCACTTAATTCTCATAAATGCCTGTATTTACCTTCAACACGTTTGCTTATACTTTATACTTCATTTATATCTTTGCCATGATTACTAGCTTTATCAATATTTAAATGCATACTGACAAGACCGACAACAATTACTCCATATGAATACACGTCAATTTGAACACTGATGTAAAAAAAAAATGTACAGCGAGGCACATGCATTTCACACAATTCTAATTTGCTAATTTTGCCTGACGCATACTTACTGCAAATTCAGAGCCATGACTTGAACCCCTCTATAATAAATATGCAGCCCTGCCCCTTGAGTTTTCCACAGGTATTTGCAATGCATAATTAATATAATTTACCTTCTTCAGCGCTGACATTCTAGTGAATTCCTTGTTAGCAGATCCCCGTTTGCATGTTGAGGTCGGAAGGAAAGTTTAGGGATAGTGT
The DNA here is from genome assembly GCF_902713425.1 of Acipenser ruthenus. Taxonomy (NCBI): domain Eukaryota; kingdom Metazoa; phylum Chordata; class Actinopteri; order Acipenseriformes; family Acipenseridae; genus Acipenser; species Acipenser ruthenus. The sequence continues at coordinate 24,194,387 of NC_081194.1, forward strand.
TATGTGAAATGTGAAATGCACCGCCACTGTTTCTTTATTGCGCTTCTAGGTATTTGATATTCCCATCGCGGTTTCCATGCGCTGCTGTCAAAGCCCTCTCCACAGATGTCTCGATTTGCGCATGTGAAGAAAGTTAATAGTGGTTTCTTAAACGCAGCGGGGATGAACTGGAGCAACAGCGGTACCATGTTGATGAGGTCAAATTGCTTGCTGTATTTTTCTAACGGTCATGTGTGCATTTAAAAGGCGGCGCTGTAAATAAAATGATAAAAACAATGGAACGAGTATCTTATTTAAGTGATCGTAAGGGAGGTTGTCGGTAGGAAATTAATGACTGCAGACAAAGAGATGAATATTGAAAGGCACTTTTTTCTTTTTTTTTCTGGAGGTAGCTGTAAATGATGAATCGACTGTGCGTCTTAAGATGTCTAGAGACATGAAGGTATGTGAACATACACTTCACATATATTTATTACGCGTTTTGTTTTAAGAATACCGGTAGGTGATCAGACAAATTGCAATCTATTTAAGGACCTTTCATATTTTCGCAATCTGTCGATTCTTTTAATAGTGGTAATGAAAAGATGATAGACTAGTTTTGGGTTGTCACTACATCATGAAATTGCTAAACAAACCTTTGGTTCTGTTGTTCATTTTTATTGAGTGTAATAGTTGGACTGTATGTTTACAGTGTTTTCGATGTACAGCACTAATTTTTGTTTTGTTAGTAAGTGACTCGAAATCTGTACAATGTTGTTCGCGTTGACTCCCCCGTACCCAGAGATAAACTCAATACTAAATGTTGCACTGTCCACAAACAGTATTGAGCAGAATGATGCTTGTGAGTAATGCTGTGTGCTACACATTAGGTCTGTGTCACATCCTTGGCTTATCAAGGCAGTCTCAGTACACTAGTAGTGTGTCGTTTTTTTTTTTTTTTTTTTTTGTTTTTTTTTTATAAAATCTCGTTTATTTTGATTAATGTCTCACTTTAACTTAATTGTTACGTTTCTGCTTAGCATGTTAAGAACATAAATCATGATTTGCCTCTTTAATTGAATCATAATTTAGGATGCTGAAAAACAACTGCAAAAGCTGGTTAATTTAATGTTAACACTATTGTGTTCTGTTTTACAGTTCAACAATTCCTTGGCGGCTTATTTACAATCCTGTTCTGCCCCGCTATAATAGCAGTCCAGTTAAAGTTACTGTGATACAAGCGTTTCACTCTGAATCAAATAGACATGTTTCAGCTACTATTTTCAGTAATATGAGGTTAAAAATTACACCTTCAATCAAAGCACACAGGATCAGGAAACAAAAACAAACATACATTTAAAGAGGATTATTTTTTGCACATGGTGTTAATCAGGCGTGAAATTCTCAACAAAAAAGTGCAGGTTCTCATATGCACAGCGGGGTGTAAACATTTAAAAATGGAGACAATTTGAGTGACAATGAATAAATACTTTTAAAATGTACACATACACAATACATTTAAGCCTTAAAAATAACTGCTCAATTATAACCAAGTCACCATAAACAAGGAAGCTAAAAATACTGAAAGCTTTGTATCCTCTGCATGTATCACTCAGTCATGTACTGTAATATAACACTTAAGTAAAACCTTAAATGACAAGCATTAAGAAATATTAGGATTTTGTTTCAAGATATCCTCAAAAAGGGATGGTGTTATAAAAAATGGTATAAAAAAACAACTGTGCCAAGAAAAAATGATACAAAAAGGTTTAAGTCAAACAATGCACAATAGGGGCTAAAATACCCCTCTGATTTTTTTTATGTAACAGGAACTACTACTGTTAATGATGTACTTGGCCATTTTAATCTCCATCTTACTGTAGCATCAAAGTGGGTCATAATATCGTTCTGTGTATGAAATTAACACAATTGGAATGTACAAAGGGGGGTCCTAAGCCATTTTCTGTGTCTACTTGGTTTCTGGTCACAAACTCCTCCACTGACATAGAATGCTTTTAAAAAGAGTCGTAAACTAAATACTGGACAAGTGGTCTATCTTCACCAGCGCTGAATAAATCCTGTGCTGCTGGTGGTGTCTTTCAAAAGGTAAAAACAGATGGTTTTGACACTACTGAGAGAGAACAGGACACATGTTTTCACGTTGCACTGCTAAGGTCTTCTCTCTTTGATCAACAAATGAGCACTGACACAAAGTGAAATGGGCGGTGATTTGTGACGCATGCCAAAATGAAACTGATCAGAATGAAAACTCGGCCAATCAGCATGCAGTGATTATACTGACATTAATGGTGGCCAGTACCAGCTAACAGAAGCAGTTTGAGGAAACAGAATGCAAGCAGCATGAACTCTATCGATTGAAAGAGCATTTCAGAAACGTTGCGCTAGTGGACTGTGTGAGTGGATGGAATGCATCGCGTTGGATGAAAAGCAGATTAAATAACTCCCGGTATCCAGTACCGGCATCAAAATAAGTCCCGGTACTGTGTACCGGTGAGTACTGGCAGAATTTCACCCCTGGTGTTAATATTAACCTTTCAGTTAAACTACTAATATTTTAGTATAAACATTTACAGCCTGATTTTCAGAAGGCGCATTTAGAGAGAAAATTGAGGCATTTGCACTGCAAGATTTTGTGCCACCAAATTATACGTTTCGATTTTCAACAGGGGCAGGTTAATTTCTCCTACTCGCAATGCCCTTTGCGAGTCCTGCTTATGACTGATTTAATTGAAACAACAATTGATTTTCAGGTTCATTAACAAGCCAATTAGTCACATTTCAGTAGTCTGGACTTCCATTTAACTGGAAAACAACGAGGCAGCACACATGTAGTCACAACAATTGGAAAAAAGAAACAAAAAATACATAATTAACCACCCAAGTTGAGCTTTTGCTCCATGATATTTTAGCACGTAAAGCTGTTATTTTCGGCAAAAGGTCCAGAGCCACTGCTAAATTTAAAATATGGACCGATATAACCAAAAAAATAAACGCAACCTCTTCCTTAAAAAGGTCAAATAAAGAAGTCCAAAAAAGATTCTGGGACCTGAAGTTGTGATGCACCTCCTAGTCTCTGCAACTCGCTTTGGAAGTGTCTACTAAATGACTAAATAATAATAATAATAATAATAATAATAATAATAATAATAATAATAATAATACAGTGGGCCTATAGAAAAAAAAACAATCCTTAATTTACTTGAATATCACAATGTATTCTCTGATGCAATATGAATATTCATATTCTTTGCATGCAATATCTGAATGCTTATGTATGTTTATGAAAAATCATAATAAAAATGTTAAACATTAATATGCGTTTGTTACGTTTTCGATTGGTCATATGTTAATTATGTATTTAATATATTCTAAAATTAGACAGCTTCCACTTATAAGCCCCTGTTCTAATTTTCTGAACAAGGCACTGTTGTCCACGATAAATGAGTCGTGGCATGAGCCAGGGTACTTACATCTGTGGTAACTACATCCGTGATACACTGAGCATCACATAACACTTGCACAGTTAAAGAATGATAATGTTTTCATTCCTTGAATCTAGGGATATTGCAACATGTGTGCAATCTATTACACCTAGCACGTTTGGGAAGCCAGACAACTAATAATATTTGTGTTTCATTCTATTTTATCCCACATCCCCAATTGGAAAGAGTATATACTCTTTCCCTATGGAAAAGTGCATCTGTGACATCAGTCAGTATCTTTAACGTAGAAGACTGACAGATGCCTGGGTTTAGGGTAGGGTCGTTTTTTTCTCCTCCCTTCCCTCTTGTGCTGCAGTCAAAGAATTGGAAGTGCTTCGATATTCTGCATTGTAGATTACAGCTCAGTAGCCCTTTACATAAGGGTCGCCGTTTACATAAGGCACAAGAGGCATGTCTTAATTACCGAGTGTATTTTTGGTGTTTTGCTCCTTTTGAAAATAAGGCGTTATTTGCAAAATAGAACCAATTATGAATTTCAATTGCTTAACAAGCTGTAATGCAAGTGTATTTTCAAATAGCGCAAAGCCTAAATTCCATTGCGTCACTGACTTAACTTTTGAAAATACATTTTGCAACTTATCTGGAGTCGCAAAGGTGTTTTGCGACCTGTTTTTCCCACCGCCCCTTTTGAAAATCAGTCTGTTAGTGGCAAGTAGCAACCATTGACATATACAACCTTTTTATGTTTTTAAACCACATAGAATGGGTGTTGTCTGTCTGTCAGTCCATCTGTATGTCACACCAATTGTGATGAAACTTGCAAAGGGCAAGTTGTAGGAGGAAGTATGTCTAGTGTCTATTGGGGAGTGTCTCAAGCTGTTCTCCCAAACATGCACGTGCATCACCACTTCACGTGTAAATAACCACACATGGAAAATCCCCATAATCGCACTTTTCATTTTTACATATATCTGTCTGATGTCAAACTTACATATTTACATACAGTGGGTGGAGGTATTTTTTGTATTAGTTTTCATTTTATTTTTCACTATAGGTTTATACAGTGGTTAGTTTCTTGCTATGATATGCTTTTAAAAATGGTTAATGGTTCAGTTCTAAATGCATCTTGATGCTTAGACAGAAATTATTAAAGCAGCTTAAAAAAATAAATGAGTTCTTCTGAGCAGGAATCCCGAAAAAACATTATAAAAGAACACATTAAAGACTGCAGTGCATCATCTGCTTTATCTGATGCACAGAAATGTCTGACTGCATAATAACACAGTTCAAAGACTTTAATTAAAAGTAACGATGCGTGTTTGGGGGATGGAAATGAGACTCCCTTTGCATAGCAGTTTGATCCATTCCTCATTTAATAAGACACATCTGGGTTTGTTACCTATAACCTGTGGCTAATCAAGCTTGTAGTAAAACTTGGAATGGGTGAAACTTATGCAATAGGAGTCTAAATTCAACAAATTAAAAAGTTACAAATATAGTTTTTTTTTCTTTTTTAATTGAACTCGGAATTTTATCGTTTAACACTTGAGCTGGGACAATGTAAAATGTTATGTGTGTCTTGTGCAGTATCAAATCCTGCTAGAATAAGCTCTTTGTTTTAAAGTGAATATTTCCAAAAGCTAATTTGTTGAAAGCAGAAAGGGGATCTTTATATCAGGCACTCAAAAAATACTTTTAGCAAAATGCTTACATGCTAAAGTGTTTAATGCAGGAGTCTGTTCGTGTTAATCGGCTGAAAGACAATTAAAGCTTGTTGATGGGTACTCGTATGATACGAACACGCTCAATAGGTCTGGAGTAGGGAATTCCGGACACTTTTCCCAATACCAGGATTTCGGGATTGATTTTTATTTTAATCCCGGGATTCCATTTTAATAATAATAATAATAATAATAATAATAATAATAATAATAATAATAATAATATCGTGCTTTTGCTTTTATTAATAATTACCGGTGTGGAGGCGTAGGGTAATCCACTTACACGACAAAGGAATTTTTCAACGAATTAATTAATAATGAAAAAACATATACAAGCATTGCAAGTAAAGATAACAGTCGTGTCACTCCAGCTCCAGCGCAGAACAAGTGAGTGATTTCACTGTCTAGTAGGGCGGCACAGCTGCCTGCTCAACTCAATAATACTGTTATTTAAAAACGTAAACATAGATAAAACACTAAACATTGAAACTTCAAAAAGTAAACTTACCTAGTAAATACTACACATGTTTTAAAGAAGCAACATCATACAGTGGCAATCTTTGAGGGTTTTTTTCACATCCACCGACTGCAGTAACCAACACAGTGCTATTTAAATATGTAAATTAGCCATGTGTGTGCTCAACGGTCACTCACTGTCAGCAGCCGGCTGGGTGTTTATAGTTAACCTCGCCCAACAAAAAGGAAACGTACACCAGTACACACGTGGTTTTATTTGATAGCAGATTCAACATGCGTTGTCCGCCATTACAAGATTTTTCTCGTGTACCTGGTGACGTGAGTTAGCGTACACCAATTTGAAAACCGCGGCTGTAGCCTATATTCAAATAATGTACTATAGTGTTCAGACCACTGGTTCTTGTAGAAAACAATGGAGATTAATCCGTTCTCAAAAGCATTCTGAATTCCGTTTACATCCCCGGTTTTTATTTACATTTTTCATACACTTCTGATCAAGGTAAAGCTGAACTTACAGATAACCCAAGAAAAAATATTCATTAAAAGTGGCATATTAACAGACGGATTACAAAAGTATGTAAGGTAGTTCACATCTGTGTTGCTTTTGTATTCTTTGCAATTACCAAGACTAAGCAATCAGTACAGTTCCATTTGTCACCTACAGCACTGCCTGCCAAGAGACACATGGACTAGGGCTTACATGTGCAATTCTCCTGTTCCCACATCACAATAATACATACCATTTCAAGTATTTACAGCTGGTTTCACACACTGATTAACGCTTATCTTGAGGTACCTAATGTTACTGTAGGCCCTATCTGCACTGTTCATTTGAAACGGCAGTTTAAAATGGCTTAATGCAGGTATCACACTTCAGAATCAAACCTCAGAGGAAGTCTTTTTACATAGTGCAGTTTACTTGTATTGTAGACATTGTAATACCTAATGTGGATTATCAGATATCATTTTATTACATTCACTTTATATATAGTCTAATGCAATTATATGCAAATTAATGTATTCAAACATATTGTACTAAAGGTTGAATAACATTTGTATATCTCATGTTTTACTAAATTGTATAGACCTGCTGCATACATTTCTGTATTACTAGCTCTAAATGCTTCACTAAAACAATATCAAACATCTACTTTTTTGTGTGTTTTTACTGAGGTTGCACGTCAGCCCAACAAAAACAACAATACAGTGCATGACAGATACTAACATATCAGATCACATGGTGTACTGCATTGTTAGAAACTATCAGTACCCTCAAGATTTCTCAACACTTGACATCAAAACCCAACCAACCAACTTTTTTTTTTTTTTAAATCTATTCATGATGTGGTTAACCAGCGTTGTTTGTTTATTGGTATTTTCTTTTTATGTAATGCAAATACACACTAAATACATTAGGGGTAGAACAACTACTAATTTTATAGTCAAATAGTTAAGGGTAAACTAGTCGAACTGGTGGACTACAGAAAAAAAACAGCATATATTATTTTCACTGTGCTTTATTTTTTATGAAGTATTTCTCTGATGAGCCCAGAGCCCCTCCTCCATGACGTGTCCCAGGACCCCCTGGTAGGCATCCCCGATGCGCAGGCCTCCCGCAGTCGCTCCCCATCTCCGCAGGTGAGAAGGGTGAAGCGTTCCAAGCAGGTGAGGGACATCATGGACCTCAAGGCCCAGATGGCCCAGGTCCTAGAGCTCTTGGCAAAACAGGCGAACCAGGCCCCGTTGCAGCCCCAATTGCCATACCCCGCCCTCCCCCAGGGGAATTCAAGGTGGATAGGAAGCGGTGTCTCAGCTGGCGCAAGAGGACACGCTCTCCATAGCGGCCTCTGGGGAGGGGGCCTCCTTCTCCTCTGACATGCAGGTGGGAGAGCCCCCTGAGGATGAACCTGGCTTCGAGGTAGCCTTGGAAGCCAGTGTCCCCCCCGTTGTCCAGCTCGGTTTCGGCACTTATGGGACGCGCTGCAGCCTTCCTGCAGGTCCCCTGGACGCCAGGGGCAGAACCACGCTGGTCCTTTTTCCGGATGCAGGCGATGGCTCCTCGCCCTCAGAAGTTCCCGGCCTTCCCAGATTTCATGGAGGAGGTATGCTCCTCCTGGGATCATCCGGCCTCAGATCCTAGCGTGCTAAAGCAGGCTGCACCGCTTGCCTCTCTAGAAGGCACGGAAAAGCTTGGCCAAGCGGGCCACCGGTAGACTCCACCATCGCGGCCCTGGTTAAGGCCCAGCCGATGGGTGGGTTGGCTAGAAACCCGGTGTGCCCGAACCTCAATGCAAGGTGACGGAAACGCATCTCAAGCGTGCGTATGCAGCTGAGGCGCAGGCAACTCACCTGTCTTACACAGCGAGTGTGCTGCTTATATGGACAGTGTACTGCGCGAGGCCCCGCTCCCTGAGCCGGTGGCCCCGGACTTACGTCTCCTGTCCAGCACACTGCTGCAGATCTCCGGTGTCCAAGGGCAAGCTCTTGGCTGGAGCCTGGCTAGCTTGATTGTGGCTCGTAGACAGCTGTGGCTGTCACAAGCCAGAGTTCCTGATGCTGATAAGGCCGTGCTGCTTGACACGCCTATATCCCCAGGACATACCTTTGGACCAGCCATGGAGGAGCTCTTACAGAGATCCCACTGGGAACACAAGGCAGGTGGCCGCATTGCTCCCTCCCCGCTCTTCCGCGTGGGGCAGGTCGAACCGCTGGCAAGCTCCTCAGACACGGACTGTCACCAGAACAGTTCCATCCCCATGGCTCCGCTGGGTGACCTAAGGCATCGCCTATAGGGCACACCAGTAGCAAACAACTGGGCCCAACCGGCAGGCAGAGGGAACGCATGACGTGGCCAGTCCATATTCCAGCATCACAGGAGGCATTTTCATTTAATTTAATTTAATTTCAAACCTTTATTTAACCAGGTAAAGACACTGAGAACAAGTTCTCATTTAAAATGCATTACCCTAAAAAATCACCCCAAACTGCCCCGCCTCAGACTCAGCAGCCCCTGAAGGCTGGCAGCCTCAGACCCCCATATCGGCCCAACAGCTGCAGTACTGGCGCACTTGCACCTTAGACTCCTGGGTGTTCACCACCATGCAAAATGGTTACGCGCTTCAGTTTCGCTTGGGACCTCCTCTTTCGAGGCATCACGAATACTTTCGTGACAGACCCTCTCCAGGCCTCTGTACTTCAGAAGGCCATCAGTAGTCTCGTAGACCCCACCTCCCACGGAGAGGGGTACTACTCAAGATATTTTCTGGTACCCAAAAATGACAGCGGCTTTCACCCCATCTTAGACCTGAGGCTTCTCAACAGGTTCTTAAAAGAAAGGAGGTTCCAAATGCTGACGCACCGTCACATTCTCCAGTCCGTCCGGTCGGGCGACTGGTTTACCATCGTGGACTTACGGGACACATACTTTCACATTCCCATTCGTCCAGAGCACAGGAAGTATTTCCGCTTTTCCTTTCAAGGAAGCGTTTATGAGTTTGCTGTGCTCCCTAGCTCTCCCTAGCTCCTTGTACATTTTCAAAGTGCGTGGACGCTATCCTGGCTCCCCTGCGGCTGCTTCCCAGTCACAAGAGGGAGCAGTGGCCCTCACGGCGGTTGTAACAGAGCATCTGGCGAGGCTGGGCCTCACCATCAACGATGCAAAGAGTCGGCTTATACTGGTGCAGTGCACGAAGTACTAGGGGCTCCGGGTGGACTCCAATACGATGTGCACATACCTGTCAGACAACAGAGTTGCAGCTATCCAGGGTTGCCTCTCCCTGTTTCAACAGGGATCGCAGGCCACCCTCCTATTTTACCAGAAACTATTGGGTCTGATGGCTGCAGCCATATCGGCCATTCAGCTGGGTCTGCTTTGCATGCGCCTGCTACAAGCGTGGCTCAATGCATTCCACCTCCTTCAGAGTGGTGACTCCACTAGGTCCTTGTACACCTATAAGTGGAGGTATTTCCAGTCTTGGTGTCTGGCTAGAAGCCATGACCCCATATCCTGCCCTGTACCAGTCATCTTACAGTTTCTGCAATAACTGCTTGATGCTGGTAGGTCACTTTCCACTTTGAAGGTGTATTTAGTGGCTATCTCTGCTTGCCATGCCCCCGTAGATTCATTGTCTCCAGGCGTGCATTTTATGGCTACCCGTTTTCTTAAAGGTGCTCGGCAATTACGCCCTCCCAGGAGGACTGTTGTCCCCGAATGGAGCCTTAATATTGTACTGGAGGCTCTCACGAAGGCCCCATTTGAGCCCATACACTCCATAGAGCTGAAGTACCTGTCTATGAAGACAGCCTTCCTCGTGCCTATCACCTCCGCTAAGCGGGTCAGTCAGCTGCAGGCGCTGTCTGTGCACAGCTCCTGCATACGTATTTGGGAGGATGGCAGCAGGGTGTCTCTGAACACCAACCCTGCTTTCCTCCCCAAGGTGATCACAGCCTTCCACGTTAATCAGTCTGTGGAACTGGAGTCCTTCCATCCACCTCTGTTTGCTTCAACAGAGGATGAGAGATTGAATTTCCTCTGCCCAGTATGGATACAGTCTCGACTCCGTATAATGGTGCTGGCTTGCCCCCACCTGGTAGGGTAGCCGCACACTCCACTAGAGAGTTGGTTACATCTTCTGCCCTTTTCAGAGGTGCCGTGATGTCTGATATTGTCTGTTTCAGTTCACTAGTGGCCAATGCAAAGTGCCGAAAAAGTGCCGAAAATGACCATTCGTCTTGCTGCTTCTACTGCTTTAGAGATGTCAGGAAGATTTATACCTGCCTTAACCGCTAACTGCAATGTATGGCCAGAAAAGCCCAGGTCATTCTGGATCTTATCACAGATATCGCTGGCATTGTTATGAACTGTACAAAAAAACATCAATGCCTCTGTAGCAGGGCAGCAGAAAAGCCCTGCATGTAAATAGGGGGCAGGGCAAAGCCAGTGTTTTGTTAAAAACACACTGTTTTGTTTGTTATTGTTTTGTTTTTTTTAAATACCTCATGGGAATGTGTGACTGTCGGCTAGTGATTGTTGGATTAGCTGGCAGTCACACATAATTATCAAACTCGTGTCGAATGTGACCATCTCCGGTCTGATTCATTTATTATTAATCCGGAGATGGTCACAAGTATATAAGTCTGCAGCGTGTGTTGTTCAAGGTGGAGTGTCTAGCAGTAGAGTGGAGGTAAACTAAACTAAAAGTAAAACAATTGCTACCCGTGCTGGTCTACCGCAGCACGATACTTGTTTAATTTAGTGTTTGCTTTATTTTGTGTTTTTGTCTGTTTTGTTTTGGCCAACGAGACGTTTTGTTTTGTGAAGTGTTTTATTTTTGTTGAAAACCTTTTTGTTTATTTGAAATAAATGTGCCACAGCGCTTCCCTATCCCAGCTCTGTTGTCTGTGGCCTGACGTCACCACCCAAGCTATCCTGTCACAGCCCCATTCCTACACAATATGTTTCAGACGTTCAGCAATATTTACAGCAGTGTGTCTTTCAGGCATACTTGCAGTCTGCAATACTTTGGACTTCAGCTGCCAAGATTCTGTTATGTATTGTGCAGTAGCAGTAATGTAAGCACCCATTGTCACCAATGTCCAGAGGTCAGCTGTGAGAGAAATGCTCTGTGCTTTAAGTTCGGCTGCTAGCTAACTTTTATAACATATAATTTGCTTCCAGATGCTATCGCGGGATGGAATTATGTAACCGGTTTCATTTATTGGACGCTTCGAATATTCAAACATTTTTGACTGCCTTTTCTGTGGGTCACTTGCAGTGACTGCAGTACCACTCGCTGCTTGACTTTGAGTGGACACGTTTAAAGAATGTTTTTCTCTGTGGTGCGCATGCATGCATGATGTGCTTTGGTTGTATTTTAGCACCCTTCTAACAAAGTAGGCATTGCACTTCACGGTTTTCTACCTGTTCTTTGAAGTACTTCCACACTGAAGTAGTTGTTTGCTTTTCTTTTGATGCTGAAGTACTCTTATCGCATGTATCATTCGCCATTTTTCCAAATGATGTGAATGTGGCTGATGTCACATGACATTTGGTGCTACTCCTAATCTAAATATTACTTGAAAAAAAATTTATATATATATTCATAACAATAGAAACCAAAAGTGTGAATCACCAGATACTATTGTATGCTATAAGCATTCAGATGACAACAAATTTGGCTGAGAGTGGCTCCTTTTATGGCCTGATCAGAATAACTGAAAATGACTGAAGCATTACAGTACCAAAAATGAATATTTAAAACACTCCGTTGGCCTATACTGACAGTGGCGTCAGTTGTATTATAAAACCACTTACATTGCCTTTGTCATCATTGGTTTCTTTACCTTACTTTTCAGGTATCTGTATTGTAAAAGTGTTTTCAAATTGTTTCTAGAGTCCTGGCACTAGTGGCTGTATAGTCCACTGTTAGCTTAGGCACAGGGTGGCACTGTTGGAGAGCACAGGGTGCAGCTCCCTTACTATAGCATGGTAAGGGACAGTGCTGGACTTCTCCTTCACTGTCTTGTTGGTGTACTCACTTCATCTTCAGAATTAAAAGAGCATATGACCTTTGCAAACCTCTCTGTGTCGTCTTATTCTTTAGGCCTCCAGTGCAGGAGTCTGCTGTTAAATATCTGTCAGTGCCAGTTTTAGTGCCGGTTCGATGAGGTGTGCAATTATCTGTTTGTTGCTGAATGTCCGATACAAACGGCTTTCAGTCACTCATGCCTCATTAAGCTTTCAATGTGGGTCCTTGCGATGAAAGGCTGCAGTACGGGGGCCAGTCACTGTCCTCTGTAAGTTATGATGCAGTACAGGGGTGGTGTGGGTACATTTAGTTATCTGTAATGCCAGCTGCAGACAGCGCATAACTATTGTTAGTAATAGGAACCCATTGTTAAACTGTAGTTTAATACATTTTTTAGGTGCTGCATACAGCTTAGACAAGTACCTGCTTTACAGTGAAGTACTAATGTGCAGTGAAGCATAGCCAAGTACAAAGTGAAAGTTATCTTTAAAAAATGTGACCACTTTGCTTCATTGCTTCATTGCGATCCTTGGCCCTTGCGTCTTACAATATGGCTTATTTTCCAAACGGCTTTTTGTCAAAAGGCTTTTTAAAACAGAAAACCGTAGTTGTATTGCAGAATGTACATTTGTCTTGCAGTGTGGGTGTTTGTTTTGTTTTTAATGTGAGCTCTGTCTTTAATATACAACTTTAGTCTTCAGTAAGTTGTTTAGCATAATGTGATGTGATAAATATTAGAAGAAGTTTAAAGATGGCAAAATGTTTTTAATTAAAAATAATAATGTGACAATATACAAGTTAATTTCTTCAAATATGCTCTATGGTAGTTTCATTAATTCAATTGTAAATATTTCATTTTTGTCAGTCACTTGTAGCTAGAATTACCATCTTCCAGACTTGTTATTTCTATTCACTTCTTGTCCTCATTGAAATAAACTGTGAATTTCCAGCAGTTAAATAGTTCAGTATTATGTTCTTTAGGTGTTTATCAGCCACAGCACTACACATATTCTTCATTTCTTTTCAATTCATTATTCCAGTCCAGCATTTATCAATTTTGACCCTTCACAGCATTGTCATTCAGAACTGTAATTATGACTTGATTACCCATTGAAATACTGGAGTCCTGTTTTAAATGTAAAGGAATATTAAAAACCCTCAGAATCTCTTTGCCTATTCTGGTCAACCATCCATGGTAAACGTTTTCACTATAGTATGGATGTGTGGCCCTCAGTGTACTGGTTGTAGAATTGCTTTGACTTTATTCAAGGTCATTTAGCAAAACCATGGCACCGAATATGTTATAAAGCACTGTCTTTCTTACTTAAAGTTAGCTGTGATGAAGGTCACCTCAGTACAGCCTTATCTACTGCTTCAGAGGCATGCACTGTATACAGATTAGCCTCCTAGAGGTGTTTTACGCTTTACTTATACAAACCGTGTCCCAGGCACATGGCTTGGGAACTTGCAAAGGTTTGTAATTTTATTGTCTAATTTTTAGGAAGTAAAAAATATGAAAAAAAAAATAGTTTGATAGCCTTCTAGCATCTAACTGATGGGATATACTGAAATTGTACAGTCCTACACTATCAGAAATATTGTACTATTTGTTCATTTTCTATTTCCCGTGCTCACTTTCCTTTTAACCCATGCCATTCTCCCTCTCTGGAGAACAAAACTTATTTCCCAGCCTCGGAGCCCAGCCACGCAGCCTCTACTTCTCCGAGGTGGCTCTGAGAGTCGGTGGGGGAGACTTCTGTCCCCCTTGCATGTTAATTTCTTATTGTTTTCCAGCGTTCCAGTCTCCGGTCTGGTCTCACCCCCGCGAGGGCAGCTCTCCATGAGCTAAGGAAAGAGCCTGTCCTCTTCTCTAAGTCTCAAGCACTTTCCTCCCCTTTTAATCCCTTGTTCTTCCTCCACACAACCCTTGCTCCTGTCCAGTGAAAATAAATTAAGGATACGCTTCTAGGAAATACAGTACGAAAAACCATGTGTGACTCAACTCTGGTATTTGTCTGTGTTTCAGCATGTGGATAAAATTAATTATGAGCTAAATTATTTGTAAACAAATATTTGACCTTAAAGTGAACTTTCAAAAGCATTTATGCAGGTTACTTGTAATCCCAAAGTATTATTACTCCCTGTGGTAGTCACATTACAACTCCATATTTAACAGGAAGCTGAATCTCCAATGGCTCAAAATAATAGTGTTTTAGGTCACAGCTTGATGTCATTCTCTTCAAAGAAAGCTCACTGAAACTCCTGTTTATAAAAAAAACCTAAATTGCCATGGCAAGGTACTATGACAGCCTGTTACAACTACAAGGGGCTTTTCAAGCATGTTCCTTTGCTCGTCGTATCCTACTGCTTTAAATATACAGTGCTTTATACTTGTTAATATGGAATATTGTAATTGCCATGAGCCCTCAAAGCCCTTTGAATGACCTGAGCTGCATTTTGTGATCACAACTGCCCTCCACCTTCGCAAGTATGTGTCTTGTATAAATGATTGGGAATTCTTCACAGGAAAAAGGAGATGCTCAGGAATGATAATGAGAAACATACTGTGGCCAAGAAGGAGATGGAAAAGCAAAACTTAACAGTGAAATTGAGTAAGAACAAAACAAGACAACTGAAAAAAAAAAAAGCACAAGGAAATGCTTCGGTCTGCAGGAATGATACTTAAATCCATGGCTGTGAAGTTCACTTATCAATCAGGAAAATGCAGCAGTGAAGATGAAGGTCTGGATGCAACAGAAGGAAGGCAGCGGAGGTGTTAGATTTCTTACAAGCAACACAAGAGATCTATTTTGCTGACTGTGAGTTGCTGTCTTTTTCTCTTTTTTCTTTTGACATAGTTTTTATATAGCAAGCACATATGGATTTCCACATGCCAAAGAGAACCAACCCCCAGGGTTCTAATTCTATGATTAT
Source organism: Acipenser ruthenus (assembly GCF_902713425.1). NCBI lineage: Eukaryota > Metazoa > Chordata > Actinopteri > Acipenseriformes > Acipenseridae > Acipenser > Acipenser ruthenus. The sequence goes on from NC_081194.1 coordinate 24,209,489, forward strand.
TTATTTATTAATTTGATACTACTGTATACAGTAACCACACAGAATATTCATTAAAAAAAAAAAAAAAAAAACACTTCATAGGATGTTTAGCATGTGTCTATTCATAGTGCCTACAGCATTGCCCAGAAATGTTGGCACTGTTGTCATTCTGCATGGTCGGTTAAAATTGACCAGACGTCTGTAAATGTATAAAGTGCTGTAAAGTATAACCCCCCTTGCTTATACTCAAGGCAGACGTGTTTTAAGTTATTTGCAAATAAAACAAAAAACCATAGCACTGTTCATTTATGAATCTTCAGCAACTAACGTAACAAGCCAATTAGTTTAATTGGACTAACAGAGCAGTGACAGTTTGTTTAGTTTAAACCCCATAATCCCATAATTCCTCCAGAAACCACTGCATGCAAACCAGACAACTGAGTCCTATTCACAAACCTTGAAAGATGTACACTGTACCTTTTGTTTATACACCACTCCATATAGAATAGAGACACATGGGAGCATTTACTGTTTATTTGTAAAGTATATGTCCATATTTCAATTTTTCTTTTAGTACCGCACATTTATTCCATCACTGAAGTACCAGCAAATAAAGCAATGCGTTCATTAAAACAGAAAGTGTGCAGGGGCTCCCGAGTGGCGCATCCAGTAAAGGCGCTCCTCGCAGGATGTGCCCTATAGCCTGGAGATCGCTGGTTCGAATCCAGGCTATGTCACAGCTGACCGTGACCGAGAGTTCCTAGGGGGCGGCGCACAATTGGCTGAGCGCTGCCCGGGTAGGGAGGGCTTAGGTCGGCAGGGGAATCCACGGCTCACCACGCATCAGCGACCCCTGTGGCCGATAGGGCGCCTGTGGCTCTGCAGCGGAGCCGCCAGATCTGTGTTGTCCTCCGGCACTATAGGTCTGGTAGCATTATCTTCAGTACAAATCTTCACAGTCAAACTGCATCAATCAAACACAGGGCAGTGTGTGCTGCTCAGATAAACTTCTCTGGCTGTACCAGCCACCCCCATTCAGACCTACTCATCAGTACATAATTAATGCTGGATTAAAAATGAACTACTACTTTACAAGGCCTACTCTTCTTGGGAGTGATGTCATAGGTATATACTGCACTAGAGGTGAATACTAGTTTTATATACAGTGTTCTGTTTCTTTCACACCTTTTATTATACATTGTTACAGGTGCATCCCTTGTTTCTGAGCCCTTGGTTCCTCTTGATGAACAATCTTGACACTCGCACTGTGCCTTCTTCAGATGTTGCCATGCTGTATGAGCTCAAGTCCCTTGTCCTCCTGCAGGATATTGACCATACTGGAAGGATTCCCAGACAATTCAATGATGCCTCCCGGTATGTGTTTACCTTGTCAATATCCTTTTTTATTAGTCCAAAATCCCTGACTGGTTCCATCTGTATTCTTGTCATTTAGAAAATATAAAGAGACTTTTCAAAGGATTTATGGGAAATCCTTTTTGATTGTGCCATCATAGTTTTTAAACTAAATAAAATCAAAACTTCCAACACAAACAGTGCACTTTAGGTCAGCAGCTTAATTGGATCAGTCTTCTTCTTTCTTACTTAATATGCCAGGTCATATGGCTTCAGGCACTCCAACTTGTCTGGTTGACCACACGCATTCTGCAGCCTTCTTATGCTTACCTGCTGAGAGTTTAAACTCTGCCACAGTTAAAGGTGTCAAGGTTATAAAATCTATTTCCATACATCATCTTAGCTTTTGTGCTTTTGTTCTTATCGACACAGCTTCCTTTGGCATTTGAATTTAATTTTTTAAAACCATAACTTGATGGGGTCTTTTTCAGTTCATCTAAATGTTTTGGCAGATCTAAATATCACTTGTCATTAAAGGCTGTGCTCACACTGAGTTCATTAGAGGTGGTCTTCGTTAGTTTAGTAAATGACCCGAGTGCAGTTCGCTACTAAACTTCACTGTGCACACAGGAAACAAACCATACACATTGCCCTTTGAAGCTAGATGAGGAAAAAGTGAAGTTTCCTGGTTATTTATGTTTAATTGGGTGGTAGTGTTGCATGTCTTGTATCTGGTATTCTGCAAAAATGTAAAGTATAACGTTCTGCCAAAAAAATGTTCTGCCCGGTTCTTGGTGACAGGTAAGCTTGTGTTGTAAGGGAGCCGGAGTCCCAGGTAGATCATACTTTGTACCGGCACTAATTGGCTCTTGGTATCATTGACGGTGAGATCCAGCCTCAACAGACGCTCTGTCACGATCGCCATGTGGGCAACTGCTCCTGCCTGCGACTGGGAACAGATCAACCAGGTAGCAGCCGCAAGGGTGCCAGGATTGCATCCACGCACCTTGAAAACGTGTGTGGGGGGGGGGGGGGGGGGGGGGGCTAAGGAGAGGCCAAATGGCGGCACGGAAAATCTTTTTTTTTTTAAACACTATTATTATTATTATTATTATTATTATTATTATTATTATTATTATTATTATTTATTTTTTAGCAGACACCCTTACCCAGGATGACTTACAGTTGTATACAAAAAATACATATCAAGAATTACAGTCAAATTAAGAGCAAGTGTGGCAGAGCAGGGCTCTGCCCTTAGAAATACTGGCAGGGAAGGAGTTAAATTCTCCTCCCTGCCCAGGTTGATTGCTTCAGGTGGGAGCAATCCACCAATTAATTATTCAATTATTACTCAGCCACTTGGCATAAAAGGAGGCCTCAGCCTCCCAGTTGGGGAGAGAGAGTTCTAGAGGAGAAGCAGCAATTGTGTTTGTCTGAGTGTGCTGTTTTTGTAAGTTTTTGAAACCAGTGAAGGCAATGCCCAGCCTGGAAGCTTTATTTGTAAGTTCTGTTTTGTGTGTATTTTCTGTTTAAAACCTTTTTGTTTGGCCCTTGTGCCTGTTTATTTTGTATTTTTGTTTATTAAAAAGTTTTATTTTGAACTTTAAACTGTCTCTGAGCCTCAACCTTGGTCATTTCCTTGTCACAGCAAGGTACAAAATACAATGACTTCAGTCCTAATAAGATCAAATACAAAACACAGTACGATTTGATATCGGGGCAGTTCAAGAGCAGATAACAGTGTTGACAGTTACATCAGGGTTAAATACTAGTGCAAGTGAAATACAAAATACTATAGATTGGGTTAAGTGCAGGATTAAATACAGGCAGAGTGTTATATAGTTCAGAAGGGAGGAGTTGAGTTTTCCAGGTGTTGTCTGAAGAGGTATGTCTTGAGGAGGTGCCTGAAGGTGGTCAGGGACTGGGCAGTCCTGACATACAAAGGAAGGTCGCTCCACCACTGCGGGGGTTGTTAGTGGAGGATTGGATAACCGATTGGAAATAGGAGCATTTAGTAGAGGAGAAGGAGGAGAGGAGCAAATGGTAGAGGTCTAGGGCAGCAAGGAGTTTGGCTCTCTTCCATTTCTTTTCAGCACAGTGCAGTTTGGTTCTTGCTGAGAGCTAGGGTTGGGGAGGGGAGGGGCAGGCAGGTCGGGAGGTGAAGGGACAGAGGGAGTCAAGGGAGGAGGTGAGGGAGGAGAAGTGGGTGGAGGTAGCAGAGTCTACAGAGACTTGGGAGAAGGAGTCGATAGGAGAGAGGTGAGGGAGAGCAGTGGATGCAAGGACAGAGGGGGAGAGAGAGCAGAGGTTACTGCGAGAGGTCACAGTGGGGGTTGGTGGAGTAGGGAGACAGAGAAAAAGAGATGAAATAGGTGAGGTCCAGTTGATGGACTTTGTCTTGTTTGTTTTACAAACGAGGCCACTACAATCTGTTCCTTATTTATATACTGGATTACGCACATCTTACCTATGTGCAAATGGGAAGTAAAGTAATCAAAGCTGCTTTACCTAGTTAAACATATATAGGAACACGAATGTGTGTAAATCTATAGAATCTTTGTTTTTGTAGAAGTATATACTAAAGGACAATTTTCTGTTGTACAAATCTGGAATGTGGCATGGACTTTGGAAACCTTTAAATTATGAACTGTTAAAAATGTTGACATTTTGTTATCTGTATTTTGTAAATGCTATATTTTGTTGTATCAAGGTAAGCATGCATTAAAAATTAAATATTAATCGTTATCCAAGAGTCATAATCTTTGGCCTTCAGGTATCACTGGAGAACAGTATGAACATAGGAACTTTGGCATATATGTTTTTGTTGAAACATCTGTAGGTGTTTTTTCTTATCCGTAAAGTTTGTTTGTGTCTGCTTTTTAAAATCTTTTCAAGTTTGAATAGGCAACACATATCCATACAACTGCGGGGTTAGAAACTAACACTATTGTGCTGCTAGTCCAAAGAACTAGTACCTTTTGAAACTTACTAGTCCTGATGTAAACTTACTAGTCCTTATGTGAAGTGCCTAAGTTGGAATGAACAACACCAGCTGGGGTCCCTAAAATGGGCTTAGATTTTATTTTGCTAAAAAATAAACATTGTTCTAAATTTACATTTACAATTTTTTTTTTTAACAAAGCAGCTTCGTAAACGCTCATACAGATCGATCAATCACCTGTATGCACCTCGTTACTGAGCGATTACTGTACTGTGTGCTGAGAAACTGAAACGGAGCTCTCAGCTGAGTCACCAAGCTCCGTCTGAAATTGACACAAGTAAAATGTTTAATTTATTGTACATTACATGTGTTGCTACAGTATTTACAAAAATGCTGGCTGGCTATTAATTACTGTCTACAAAAATGAATGTACTCACATACGCATGCAGTCTTCACTAAAGTACCAATTTAAAGACAGTACATTTCACTGTAGCCCTCGGGATGAAATTGTTAGCTAGCTGTCTATTTTCTTTTTTTTTTTTTAATTGGCAGTGGAAGAAAAACGCTTCAGCAAGTACAGTAGAATCTGCCAGAACTGACGGATGCTGAATCTACTATAGATACTAATGAAAGCATAACAAATACAAAAGAAAAACAAGGGAAACGCATGTTTTTTCAAGAAAGCTGGGAGACTTTGTTTAAATGGATTTTATATTTTTAAACGCTGCAATAACAGTTCTGATTATGAAGCGTCCACATTATATGACAGAACAGGTGATTTATTTGCACTATGCGGGACCTTATTTTCCCCCTTTTGTGCTTGAGTAGTACTATATTGGCTTAAGAAAAGTGTGTTTCTAGAAACGTTATTTCAGCATCCAATCACTTAAAATATGCTGACGATAATGTAAACAACACCAAGCTACAGACAGCGAGTCCCAAACTTTAAACGTGTTATCGTACTGTTTATAGATAAGAACTCAACTTTATTATGAATATATTGTGTTATGTTTTAAGTGACACACTACGATAATGTTCATTATGGTAATTGTTTGTTTATTAGTTTTAAAATGTTTAGTAAAACGTGACCTATTCTTTGACCTCGTTAGTACAACCGACCCACTTTGCTAATGACATCTTCAGTCAGGGTCGTAACCCAGTATAAATCAACACATTTTTGTAAAATGACTTTACATTTACTTCAAAAGATGCAACGTTTTTCAGTAAATTCAAACAATAAACTTCGCATCCCGCACAGAGGGAAGAAACGTAAAATGCCATTAACTGCAGTTGGCATTGCAGGGGAGATGAAGAGAGGTTTCAGCTCCGAGTGACTGTTTTCTGAGCATTATTTGTGAATGCTTATTCACCACTGCTACACCCCGTTAAACTGACCTCCCTGCATTTTTTTAACGCAAGACTGAATGTGAGAGTACATGTGTTTTAACTTGCCCAGAGGACTACTGAGACACAGACATGAACTAGTCTTCATCAGATTTACTTCACCTAGGGTGAGCGGGAGTTTCTAACCCTGAAGTTGTTTAAATTGTTTAATTTTATCTCCCTGATGATTGCATTTGCAGTGCTCATCCATAACCTCAAACACTCAGTCATACATTCTGAGGTCAAACTTGTAAGACAAATACAGATAAATAGTCAATCTTTTACAATTTTCAGATCAGCCCACCACCTCCCCTGTCTTTATCTTTCAAAAGTCTCCTAAATAGGACACCTGTGTAGACAAACTATTTTAAATAACCCCACAAAACAACACTGATAAATTCTTTAGTTGTCACGTTGTCTAATTATTTTCTACAAAGTATACCTCAGCAATTTTTGTGTGTTACTGCTAGAGTTCCAGTCTAATTTTAATTTAAAAATAACAATCCGCTAGTCACTTATAATATCATTAGTGTTCTGAACTAATCACTGGGAGATCAGTGATCTGGATTTTTAGATCCCGGCTTGGCAACTTTACAGTCCTAATCCTGGGCAAGTCTCAAACCTGTGACGCAAGATCACTGACATGCCACAAAGCCACCCTGCTGTGAAACTGGACACAAACAGGATCTCACTGGAATGACCCCCTTGTGACAGGCTGGCTGCAGGGATGACGTCAGGCCAGAAAGAATCACACACAGACAGGCAGTACTCTGGTGAGTGAAACTGAGACGCTGCTGCGCTCAGTGCGTTTAATGATACACAGAAAATAAAATGCTGAACAAAAACAGAATACGGCACTGCGGCCAAAATAAATAGACAAACAAAACGAACAGACACTAACAAACAGGGACGAACACTAAACAAACACTTACCATGCTGGTCCTCCAGCACCATGTAGCAATTGCTTCTTATTATTTATCTCCTCACTCTCTCCCATTCCTTTGCCCTGAACACACAACCCCGAGTGAATGAGATGTGCATCTATATATACAATTGTGCTGGGATTCAATTACCAATTAATTATTCACTTGAATCCCAGCACGTGAACTAATCTGTGTAAACCCTGTGCTCACATATTAAATACTTTAAATGCATGTGAAGTGAAGTGCAATCCCTGTGCCTAAATACAATTATACATTTTAAATAACTCGTGCTACACACACCCATTTATATCCCGTGCAGCAACTACAATACACCAACATTTACACACTACATACAACATAAAACACAAAAATACACACAGGGGTGGGGCACATTGCCACACCCCCACACAGAGTTATTTTTCATACAATTAATATCTTTGTCAAGAAATGCCATACCAAACAGGTCTTACTGGTGGTAAAAAAAATTGTTGTAAACTTGTGTGTTCTAAAAGTTTAAAAACAATTATTATCAATCTATTTTATAAAACGATGTAGTTGCAGCTTAATGAATCTTAAGTTAAATTTGAGGCCATAAGTGTCTCCTTACAGACAGGGGCATCTGCTGGACTACAGTACCTGCAAGGACATTGTATGGTATATTCCTATTTCACCTAGATGCAAGCTTTATAAAGCAGACTCTGCTGCTTCAGCATGTAATTATGCTTGTTCGATCTTTTCTTAATTAGTGCCTAAGGATGAAAAAAATATGGTGACAGTTGGTGCCAACTTTGTAATTGGTTTTCTTATTTGGTGTTTGCTATACTCAACAGCTGGGAATGAAAAGTTGTCATTTTTGAAAAATTAAACAAGCTGAAAATGTGTGTTCAGTTCACAACTGTCTATTAAAACGTGTGTGTATCTGTATCATACATAGGCCTGTACCATATTTGTTCATATTAAATGAACACAAGACATTCGAATTTAGCATTTGTGTTCTCCAGAATATGCATTCCCATTGGATTTAATTAAAAATGAATTGTGCAGATGTTGTGTAATGTATTCCAGGAAGGTGCAACATTGAACTTCTTAGATAATGCCTTATCAGATAATTTCTTGTGTTTAATATTATATTATGTGTATTCTCTGTATTTTCTGTGGTTGTTTCTCCTCAGATTATTTCCGTAAAAACTCTCATTTCTCAAACCATCACACTTCAGAAATGTTTTATAAGTGGTTGAAAATTGATGGTTAAAACATTTTTTTTGTAGAATAGTTTCCATTCATGGTAAATAATGATCTAAGCAGAAACAAAAGTAGCTCACTACCCATAATAATTTAAATGGCTGTTGGCATTTTCATTTATAAATATTTTGCTGTAGCATTTTTAGGGCTGGGGCCTAGTACATATGTTGCCTCTACTTTAGTCTATATTTTGCAAATTGTACTTAGGTCCCAGCACCAAGAAACAACTGCATTGATGCAATGAAAATATAAAAATGCATGGATACAGGGGCTGAGGAGGAAACAATATCCCTTTAAGTGCTTGTCAGTACGTACTGTTGTAAATGCCATTGCTGTCGTGCTGTAAAATTAGATTGCAGCAAGCTTCATTGGCTAATATATTAGTTCACAAACCCTAGTGAGGAGATGCTGCTGCCCATCTCATTGTCACTCACCCCTGCTTGTTTTCTGCCAGCAAAGTGTAAAATAATTGCATCTAGTTACATCAGACATGACCCCTAGGGGAATCTTAAACAGGGCATGCATATTTTGTGTGTATTGGTCACTTCTACACTAGCCTATACTTATCACCTCAATCCACACACACAAAACTAATAATTTGCAGACAGAATACCTATCCTACCTAGGTCATGGTTTTAGGCCCTATGCCAACACCTGCTGTGATCCCCACAGACAAATCACATGTGATGGCTTAAGCAATTTAGCAGGTCTTTATATGCTTGTAGGACACTGGGGTAAGAAGGTGGTGATACAGTAGAGCTCTCTGGGCTGTGGGGACACCACTTATTTATTAAGTGCAACACACTACAGGATTGGATTCAAAAACTGTTGTTTGTTTTCTTTGAAGGCATTGCAAACCTTGACTAAAGATGTTTTTTCGGCTGGGTCGGCTTACCCCAGGGTACGTCAGATATCTGCAGGTAAGTGACCCACTAAAACATTGCAACCTCTCTAAGAGGTTGCAATGCTTTTTTTCTTTTATTTTGCATTTTAACTCTTATCAGTGATAAGTAACTACAGAAATACTACCCAAGGATAAATAACAAAGTAGTTTCAGTTTTGTATACCAAAAAAAATAAAAATGTAAATGGGCATAGATACATGTACTAGTTTATTAGATTAGATTGCTTCTCTTTTAGTTGTTATCTTTTCTATAGTACAAGGATAAGGTGGTTGTGATAGAAGTTAATAGCAGATTCATATTTTTGGGTATACATTAAAACACTATTGTGGGTTTAGTACTGATATGTAGATATGAACAAGGAAAATGTATGCACATTTGTATACAAGGGGCAGATTTTTATTAAGTACACCATACGGCCCTCTTGAACTGCAAAAGGTTTCAGACCTAGAAAAAGAACTTCATTCAAGGTCCCCTGTTGCAGGAAAGCTTACTTTACCAGAAATACAAACAAATTCCATTCCATCTGGCAGGATGTTCCAGGGCATAGTAACCTAAACGCATACTTTAATATTATACACATAGAGAAATGGGTTGCAAAACATCAACTATCAAAACATTCATTGTTTAAGCATGTTTTTTTTTTTATTCGAATGCTTGAGGGCAGAGCCAATACAGTAACATCTTTATTTGTAGTGTTTAAACAATAATTTATGGGATACATAAAATGAATCAAGGCAGAACTTAATATTGTGACTGTTTTGAAAATTAAAATAGGTCAATTTGTGTAAGTGATGAAAATCAATTCCCTTCCCATGCATTTTAGTTTTTTTAAGTGTATTCTCATCTTTGTGTGGATCAGTGGTTGGAAATTCTGGCCTGTGATTGGTTAAAACCTCATATAGGAACAAAAATAGTCTTCATCTGTCACGTGATTGCTTCACACCACTGTCAGTCCCGCCCCTTTTCAAAGGAATGCCTTTCATCTTAATTCCTCTCAACAAGAGAAAATGGTGAAATGTGAAGAAACTGCTCGATTCTGTGACTTACCAGACAATCAATTACAAAACATACTACCAAAAAAAGATGCTCCGATCACTAAAATGGTGATTAAAACATCACTCACTGTTTTCTGACTGAAATTCAGACAAATTCAGCTCAACAAAAACAAATATGATGGGCGGGATATAAACTGGATTATGCAGCAGTCAGCAAACCAGACGGAGACGGAGAAAAACTTTGATAACTATGCGGTATGATCTTCAAAAACATTTTCCGTTATTTATTTATGTTTTTTTTTTTTAAATTATGCTGTATCAGCTATATTAATAAAAACATATGTCAATATTTATTTACATATGATGTATCAGCTATATTTAAACAAAATATATAAAGTCATATTTCCTATCCAAACATGCCTCACTTATTTTCTTGACTGATTCATATATTAAATATGTGCTGCAGACTGCAGCCATAGTGGACAATTAAATGCCCCTTGGGAAAACTTAGCCTGTGTGTAGTCTTCCCTCGGGTCAACAATTTTCCACTATAGCCTGCCTCTCCAGTCTATATTTACAATATATATATGTATAGTAGGTGTTGATGGCTGAAGTGTAATGTTGGCTCCAGGGATCAACCACAGTGTGGCCTCCCTAGCGCATCAGCATGACAACCGTTTGGAATGAGCTAAGTAGGGTACTTCGCTGGGATCTTCAAGTGGGCACCTTCCATCCTTGGTGTTTCGTCAACTAACCCGTGACACCTTAACAGGTCTCGACAGTGATTCTGGCATCCCAGCATCACCCACCTCCGTCCCCCACTCAGCTACTTTCCTTTACATCAACGTTTTTTTTTTTTGTACTGTGCTTGAGGTCCCCAACCAGAATCTTTTTGTCTCAACCAGAGCCAGTTGTTGCTCCTCTCTGCTGCTTCAGATAAGTTCTTCACTATACATCACAACTTTTGACCACTGAATCCGTTGTCTCTGAGAAACCGGGTTGTGGAGTGTGCCACAAGTCCGCGACAACCCCCCTCCACTGGATAAACCTGGACTCTCCATCCTCGCTGCTCCGCTTCAGCAGCTAGTTGAGCATACAAAAGTTTCTTCCTTTCATACGCCTCATCCACAGCATCCTTACAAGGCACTGTTAACTCTACCAGATGAACAAGGCATGCTGATCCAGACCACAAGACAATATCAGGTCAAAGGTTAGTGGTGGCAATCTCAGGTGGGAAAATAAGCCGTTGTCCAACATCTGGCAGCATTTTCCAGTCTCTATCAGCTCCCAGTTGTCCTATATGAGTTTTGGTTTTAATACCTTTTCATGGAGGTTACTCCCCTGGATGGAGGAATGTTGTTCTTCGTGTGTCATATATTGCTGGCATTGGTGGCAACCTGTTGATCATGCTGCACTTGTCTTCCAATGCTAAGGTCAAACATCTCAGCACCTGGTCATGACACAAAGTAAATCGTCCTTGACCCACCTTACATCCTGTCAAAATGTGTCAATGTAGCTGGCGATGAACACAAAGGACACCACAGATCCTCTCCTACCCAAATTAAGGTTCTGTGGTGATGGGAGAACATCATATGTCGACTTGATGAGGAAACTGATCCTGCTTTGTTCCATTGTCCATTGATTTCGCCAGCCGATCTTGCGTTGTTCCACACTCTCCCATATCGTCCATTCTCCCTACTTGGCCTGGGAAACTGCCTTTACGCACCTAATCCTCTCCTCCTGCTTTTGCACCTTGTTGACTACCAGCTTCCTCCGTTGAGCTGGGGCTGCTTTGTGCCATGTAGGAGGAGCTGAACTGAGACCAAGGTCTCCTCTTCCATGCTGTACTTGCCCCATGATATCACTGATACGAAGGGCAGCCTTTGCATCTTTCACAGCTTCCTTTGCCGCCTACTTTCTTCCAGTTTTCAACACAGGTGCTGCCTCCCTCACACATTCGTTGTGTGACTCTACCAGTGTCATTTCCAATCGAACCATGGCGCACTTAAACTCCTCGGTTAGAGCTGAGACTGGCAGCTGCAGTATCCCTTTACCATACAGTCCCACTCTGTTAAGGCAGTGTGGAACTCCTAACCATTTCCTGATGTATGAACTGATTAACGCTTCCAGCTTCTCTACTGTTGTCAAGGAAACATCATACACAGTGAGTGGCCACAGAAGTCTTGGCAGTAAACCAAACTGAAAGCACCAGAATTTAAGTTTGCCCGGTAAAGCGCTGCTCTCTATGCTCTTCAACCCTTGCACTGCTTGTTGTCTCACTTCTCCCACACAAACTGTGTCCTTTAGGTCCCCATCATACCATCTCCCAAGACTTTTCACAGGCTTCTCAGACACTGTTAATGTTACCTCACTGTTAATATAGAACCTTTTACCCACTACTTTACCTTTAATTATAGAGATGCTCCTTGACTTTGTGGGCTTGAATTGCATTTGTGTTCATTCAATGTTATTGATTAGTTTGCCCAATAACTGATTAGTGCAGGCTACTGTTGTAGTCATGACTGTCATGTCATCCATGTATGCTCTAACTGGTGGTAGTCGCATTCCAGAAGCCAAGCGTTCTTCTCCCACTACCCATTTTGATGCCCTAATAATTACTTCCATTGCCATGGTAAAAGCCAGTGGTGAAATGGTGCATCCTGCCATTATTCCAATTTCTAGACATTGCCGTGTAGTGGTGAATTCTGAAGTTGAAAAACAAAATTGCAAATCTCCAAAGTAGGCTTTCACTACGTTTGTTATTGTCCTCAGTACACTGAAAAAATCAAATGCTGCCCAGAGAAGCTCATGTGGTACTGAACCGTATGCATTAGCTAAATCCAGGAATGTCACATGGAGCTCATTCCTCTCCTTTTTAGCTGTTTGAATTTGCTGCCAGATCACATTGATGTGCTCTAAGCATCCTGGGAAACCTGGAATACCAGCTTTCTGTACTGAAGTGTCAATGAAGCACGTGTATATATGTATGTGTGTGTATAATCAATTTAACAGACACATAAAATGTGCAAATATACTGTATATCTGTATTTGCACAAACAAAGTAAAATCCAACTAGAATGATGCAGTCTAATCCAGGGAGATTTTGTTGCTAAAGAAGACTCCTTGGCTGTAAAGCCAACACAGGGTCATAGACTAGATAAGATGGCTTAATACATCTCTCACCTAAATAGGGGTTTAGTTTGTCTAGGACGTTATTTAGAGAGATAAAGTAAAACAGGTAAAAACCAGTTGTAATTCCTCATGGATAGTTGTCCACTCTGCCATTATAGACCATTCATGTCTTTTTGCCTTCCTATGTAGCATCTTAAGTTGTTTTCCCCACACAGTAGTACTCCTTGGCAAATCAAGAATCCACCTTTCAGCACTTTGTTCACATACCAATGCAATGTGTTTATGCAGGTCTGATACTCTCTGGAATGGGTTGATGTTAAACTTTTTTTTATATATATCATTTAACAATTTAACAATGTATTTTGTGAGTGAGTGTACTTGTACAATAAAACCTTACTTTATTTGTATTGCTATAAATCACATTTCTATTGACTTATGGCAATACCAGGTGAGGTGCCGTAATATTGGCTGTAATGCTAAAACACCATGTACAGGAACAACCACAACACTATCAGTTAGAGCACCACACTTCACCAATATATAAACTGAATGCAACCCAACACTATTGCAAACTATTCAGAAAAAAACACAAATCACTGGTTGCAGGAAGTTTAAAATTAGTCCTAAATATAAGTGCATGTCTTGCCAAATCAAGTGTTTAAATAAACACCCTTTTTTCCCTTTGTTTTCCCTCCATGGTTTATATTTTACTCTACAGTTATACAGGGAGCAAAACTGATAACTACTTAACTTTTTTTGTTAGCCCATATCAAGTAAATGGCATTTACCTGTTTACATTTACCTACTGTATAATATACGGAATACAAACCATCTAAGGTCACAGAAATCAAAGGCACTGTGCTGTTGTTGGGGATGATTAGGTTGTTAATCCTATATGACTGTGTTGCTACAGAGAAGGGCAATAACTGCTATCTGTACACTGAAAGCTGCTGCTTATCAGGGTGACCTGCAGTTTTCTTTAATTGTAATATTGTCCTACACAGTGCCCTTTGTTGTATTAGGGGGTGGGTACAGCCTGCAAAAGTGAAATTGGATGTCACAGATACATAGTTGGGTAAATTAAATAAAAAAGGCTTTTTAATCTCCCGGGGAAACTTAATTTAGCATTGCTAACTCAGCGGTTATAGCACATATAACACAAGAGGAAGACGTTGTTGTCCAGAGTGATATGATTCCCATTGTGTCTTTGAGGTAATAGAAACCTTTTAAAAAAAAAAAAGGGGCCACAGTTGACTCCAGTTTTTAACAATACCCACTCATCTGTCATTCATTGATTTGCAGTTATATGTACTGTATGTACTGTGCAAAAGTTTTAGGCAGGTGTGAAAAAATGCTGTAAAGTAAGAATGCTTTCAAAAATAGACGTGTTAATAGTTTATATTTATCAATTAACAAAATGCAAAGTGAGTGAACAGAAGAAAAATCTACATCAAATCAATATTTGGTGTGACCACCCTTTGCCTTCAAAACAGCATCAATTCTTCTAGGTACACTTGCACACAGTTTTTGAAGGAACTCGGCAGGTAGGTTGGCCCAAACATCTTGGAGAACTAACCACAGTTCTTCTGTGGATTTAGGCAGCCTCAGTTGCTTCTCTCTCTTCATGTAATCCCAGACAGACTCGATGATGTTGAGATCAGGGCTCTGTGGGGGCCATACCATCACTTCCAGGACTCCTTGTTCTTCTTTACGCTGAAGATAGTTCTTAATGACTTTCGCTGTATGTTTGGGGTCGTTGTCATGCTGCAGAATAAATTTGGGGCCAATCAGATGCCTCCCTGATGGTATTGCATGATGGATAAGTATCTGCCTGTACTTCTCAGCATTGAGGAGACCATTAATTCTGACCAAATCCCCAACTCCATTTGCAGAAATGCAGCTCCAAACTTGCAAGGAACCTCCACCATGCTTCACTGTTGCCTGCAGACACTCATTCGTGTACCGCTCTCCAGCCCTTCGGCGAACAAACTGCCTTCTGCTACAGCCAAATATTTCAAATTTTGACTCATCAGTCCAGAGTGCCTGCTGCCATTTTTCTGCACCCCAGTTCCTGTGTTTTCGTGCATAGTTGAGTCGCTTGGCCTTGTTTCCACGTCGGAGGTATGGCTTTTTGGCCGCAAGTCTTCCATGAAGGCCACTTCTGACCAGACTTCTCCGGACAGTAGATGGGTGTACCAGGGTCCCACTGTTTTCTACCAATTCTGAGCTGATGGCACTGCTGGACATCTTCCGATTGCGAAGGGAGGTAAGCATGATGTGTCTTTCATCTGCTGCAGTAAGTTTCCTTGGCCGACCACTGCGTCTACGGTCCTCAACGTTGCCCGTTTCTTTGTGCTTCTTCAAAAGAGCTTGGACAGCACATCTGGAAACCCCTGTCTGCCTTGAAATTTCTGCCTGGGAGAGACCTTGCTGATGCAGTATAACTACCTTGTGTCTTGTTGCTGTGCTCAGTCTTGCCATGGTGTATGACTTTTGACAGTAAACTGTCTTCAGCAACCTCACCTTGTTAGCTGAGTTTGGCTGTTCCTCACCCAGTTTTATTCCTCCTACACAGCTGTTTCTGTTTCAGTTAATGATTGTGTTTCAACCTACATATTGAATTGATGATCATTAGCACCTGTTTGGTATAATTGTTTAATCATACACCTGACTATATGCCTACAAAATCCCTGACTTTGTGCAAGTGTACCTAGAAGAATTGATGCTGTTTTGAAGGCAAAGGGTGGTCACACCAAATATGGATTTGATTTAGATTTTTCTTCTGTTCACTCACTTTGCATTTAGTTAATTGAGAAATATAATCTATTAACATGTCTATTTTTGAAAGCATTCTTCCTTTACAGCACTTTTTCACACCTGCCTAAAACTTTTGCACAGTACTGTATGTAGTGTATGTAAAATATATGTAAGGACTTGCAAAATTGACCAAGCCAATTTTTTTTTTTCAAAGTTTGATATTCATGTCGCTTTCCTGTACTATTGTTAGCCAGCAGCAATCTATAACAGTTTCAAAACATTGTGAAAAAGGCCCAGTAAGTGGAAAGCTTAAGCCGTATCCATACTGGATGTGAACGACGCGAGGAAATGATTTAGAAGTCCCTGCAGTCAGATGGGAGTATCCATCCACACCAGCAGCGAGTGACGCTGCTTTGAGAATTTTGCTTTGCTAAAATAGAACCGTTTTTTTCGTCGCACGACTGGAATGAAACTGACCAATCAGAAGCAAGGTTAACACCCTTGACACATGTCAAACACACGCCTCAAAACAGTCACGCCGCAAAACAAGTCACGCCTCAAAACAAGTGGATGACAAAAAGTTAATTTATGAGGTGCAGCAGTATCCATTATGATATGATTGCAAATTGTACGACTACAAAGACATCCAGAAGAAAGACAATGCCTGGGTGGCTTGCAGGTGGTGCATTTAGCAGCACAAGACATTTTCTTTCCGATTTATACAAGTTGCATAAAAATAGGTTTATTAATAAGCAAAAATAAACCGGCGCATACATGCAGTCTACATATCCAGCATTTAAATGAAAAATGTGCACTTTTGCTGGCTTTTAAAAATGACACAAAAAAGGTCCTGCATTCACACAACTTGAACTTGTGAACTAATTTTAAGCTACGGCTTTTTTTTTTTGTTTGTTTGTATGTTTTTATGATACATAATGTTTTGTTCACTAAATTGTCTATGGCACAAATTTCTGTTTACATGTAACACTATAAGCCATTGTGCACGTCTAACTTCAGATATTTCAAACCAGAGCTAGATAACATTTTTGCTGATTTTATTTGTTATGTTTTTTTTTTTTTCAGACTCAAACTGCTCAGACTTTAAACATGAAAACTGGTGAGAACTTCATGCAACGCATGGCCGTGTTTCTGGGGATAATGGGTTTTGGCATGTCTGGCTACAGCTCACACCAGCTGACCATGCAGAAGAGTTCCCGTCCCAGCTTTTAAACACAACAATACACTGTTGGAGGATATGCTAAATGTTTCACAGGGTTCTAAGTAGGTTCTACCAGTAGCGTAACTGTCCTATACAGCTGGTACGGGTCATTACCATTTCAATACACGCTATTAAAAGACATATGCTGCCCTGAACACAACCAGGTATTACAGTAGCCTTGAAGCCTTAATTATACTCTAGTGAAGGCTGTTCAACGAGATTCGTTGTACTTTCTATTTGTATTCAATACAAACCTCTTCCTTAGTCTGATAGGATCTTTAAAAACTTGCTGTTGCAACCACAGAATATTTTCTGTATCACTGAAGATGGGTGACTTACGACTTCATTCTATTGGGGAAGATTATTGGGTACTAAATGCAAGTGATGCTGATAAATATCAAACTTGACTTTTTTTTCTTGTTAATTGCTGTTCTATGACATTACCAATAATTGCTGAGAAAGACCCAATAACATTCACTACAACACAAATGGAAAATTTCATTTTTTTCTTCCTAACTGCAAATACCTAGGAAAACCAGGCACAGTTTTCTGCAATTATGCTGCAGTGGTGAAGGAAACAGTCTGAGAATAAAAAGTTGGCCCTTATCAACCTATAACTTGGCTGTAGAGTGGAATTTTGGTTGAATCTCACTGGGTTTCAGGCTCTGAAAAGATTTGTCTGTTGTAAAGTCATTAGCGAACAAACATTTGTAACAAACTGTGGCTCTTAATCAGGCATATAGTTTATATACTTGGTTTCCCAACAGTGGATAAAAAAGTCCTATAATAGCACCCCAACACTCTGTGTGCTTCCAAATCGTTTTTAATTTCTCCAATAAGATTAACCTTGGCA
Organism: Acipenser ruthenus; assembly: GCF_902713425.1. Taxonomy (NCBI): domain Eukaryota; kingdom Metazoa; phylum Chordata; class Actinopteri; order Acipenseriformes; family Acipenseridae; genus Acipenser; species Acipenser ruthenus. The sequence goes on from NC_081194.1 coordinate 24,227,173, forward strand.
GGTCAGCAGTCTCAGTAATCTAGTTACTAAATTTATTCTTGACTGTAATCCTCTCCAAGGATCTTCAGTCATTCTGCCTCCCTCCACCTGAAATTCTCTTCCAAGGTACATTGTGTAACTAGTAAAGGGTTCAGTGTAATTAAAAATATTAATTCTTTATATGCTGTGTTGAGATGCATTGAGCTGACTTCACATCCAGGTGTTAAGTTTCTTAACTATTCCATTCCTTGTAGAGTCTCCATAGATCAGTGGTACTCATCAGTGGCTCTTTCCAGTCAGGTCCTTCATCAGTTAAAAGTTTGGTTGGAACACAACTCTAGGCTGCTTAATTCAGTAGTTAAGGACATAGTTGGAACAATGTACTGGGATGGATTGAAAGAGCCAAATGTGAGTATCAAAGAGTTTAAGACTGAAAATCTTGAGAGGGTCATGGTTACTTTCCCCCTATTGATTCTCCTCTCAATCGTCATAAAGCTCAGATTAACTCATTTGGTTCTCGCCAGCCCAATTCCCTTTCATATTTCATATCTCATACGCTCCACGTCCCCTCACTTTGGCAGGTAGTCCCCTGACCTGGCAATATCTAATCAATTCCTCTTTCAGAGAGAGGCTTCCTTCTCCCCTCAGGGCCAGTAGACAAAATCAAATCACGCTTCACTCATAATGGCTAGTGACCATAGTGACCATGATGGCTCTGAGCACTCTACAGACTCATTATTATGTCTATCGTGACTCTTAAAGGATAAAGGAATGTAACGAAATGCCAGTTGCAGTTCAAACAGAAATCCGGCCCTGAAGATCAAAGCACGTCAACACATTTGAGAAACAGCATTTGAACGGGTAACTTTTATATATAGTTGGATTGATACAATGATTGATACAATTAATATTTATTTGGAATAAATTAATACTTAATCAACAATGGATTAATTTAATCCAAATAATGACTGTGTGTATGTATATAGTTATAACTGAGGTAACATTTAACTGGGGTAATTCACTCACTTAATAATGTGGATGTACTATGGTGCATGTATGTTCAATGCATATTCCTCTAGCTGACAAGGCTTTTTGCAGAGGCTTATGGGTTGATTTCATAACATATTCCTTTGAAGCATTTTACAGTATCAGGGAATCCACCGGGATTGCGTCAGCCACTTATTTTTTACCTGTAAACCTAGGATAACTACAGATAGTTTGTTTATGCAGTTCAGGGTGATGCTACTGTACAAGATGCTCCATCCAGCTGTGGGTGATCCCATTGTATAGGTTGTCTTGATGCTTATCCTGAAGGCTTCATTATATTTTCTGTATTGTGTAGAGAATTGTAATAAAAAACACATTTTTCGAATGGAAAAATGATACCAATGTTTTCTACAAAACCACTGTCAGTCAGGCTGTTGCAAGAATGTTTTTGGCTGTAATGAACCTGGTGTAAACTTAACTTCTATGTGAACTGACCTCTGCGTCCTTTCAAGTGGACGCAGAGGTCTGTATAAGAATGTCATTTTTATTAAGAGTGTCATTTTTTTATTAGAGAATTGTAATTAAAAACTAAAAAATAGATAGAATTTTTAGAATGGAAAAATGTTACCAATATTTTCTACAAAACCACTGTCAGTCAGACTGTTGCAAGAATGTTTTTGGCTGTAATGAACCTGGTGTAAATTTAACTTCCCCTATGTGAAGTGACCTCTGCATCCTCTCAAGCACATCGCAGTTGCAGAATTTTTATGAAATGTGCCCCCCATTTTGTGCAAATGTATGAAATTCTGCCTCATTTCCACCTTTTGCTAAATGTATGCTGCCCTGGCCTGAACCTTTCCCCAGGATATTGCTTGTATAATACATTTTATCTGCACAGCTGAAGTGGTACAGACAGGCACACAATGCTAATGCTGTGGGAGAGCGAGTTATTTTCCTACTAATTGTGCTCATAGATGGGTCACGGGAACGCCACTGTGTATGTGTTATTTCCTTTTAAGCCCAACATGAGATATTTATACCCAAATTTCTGTAATTATGGACAAAGCTAACGTCACTGGCAGATTTGGGAACATTTTCAAAATACTTAAGTTCAATCGGGGACAAGACATTGAATCATAAACTTAATAATAATAAAAAATCAGACATTTATGAGAATTCTCTTCAACCTCCAAATACAATTCCCTGGTCTGAACAAACATGTAAAGCCTGTGCTGGTTGGTGATGCTGGGGAGTCATTTATTGTTCATTTTAACACACTCTGAGTGCTTATTTACCATTAATTGAACAAGGAGTTTGCTTATTAGATTTTACTCACTCATTTTCTTTCCTTTTAACTTACTCACTGCTTATCATTGCTTCCCCTCTTTGTTTAGCAATGTTTTCATTTTAAACATTTTGACATCCAATGCAAATATATATAAAAAAAAAACTATAAGAGGTTTCATGTAGTTTTACTTCAGAATTTGTGGGTGATGTCATTGTAGTTTTTTTCAGCACAAATAGCTATTCAAGTGGCATCAGCAACATGTTTATATGTATGTATTTGTATTCATTAAGGGGGCTTTACAAACATAAGTGAAATAACTGTTCTCATTTTAAAAAAATGTAATCTTGAATTCATATTTGTATGTTTTAAAAGTGAATTGTTAATCTGTCAGATATCTGGGCAGTTAATCATGCAACAAATATTTAGTTTTGTTTGGTATCTTTTTACCAATATTCAGAGAAGCGCTTCTGCTCTTGTGAGTAATTAATTAATGGAAAAAATTGCAGTAAGCTATTAATTTATTCACAGTTGAATCCAGTGGGGCCAATTTGAATTAATGCATTACCAAACGCCCAGAGGGAGTGGTAAATATTTATATAAAACTATATTATTACATACTGGTTGATTTTAATAGATGGTAGATAGTAATACAATTTGTATTACTAAATACCAGTGAATCAATTTGAATTTGTAGAAAGTACTTACTTTATTGTAATACTTTGTTAATAATGTGAATTTGAAAAGAAAAATGCCAAGGATTAGGCTCTGTGTATTATTACTGTATAAGAGTGTCATAAACTGGTACAGGAATGTCTTTGTACGTATGAACTTGCAGGTTGCATTGGTTTAGTCTGTTTTTAAATAATAAAGACTTTATTAATATAAGTAACAGAGAGTGAATGGCATGTTTTCAAGTAATTGCAGCTAACAAAATAATTTCATAAATCTTACCTATTTTGCACTAGCTAAATAGGTCTCAAATGTGCCATTTATAGCATTTTCATTTTAAAAAATACATCTGGTACTACTGTACACAATGTTTTAGTTTGCTTACCTTGCCTTCCAGGAAGTCTGTTGTTGCTTTACTTCCTTGGTCATTTCACACCAGCCGTGTCTTTTAGATCAAAGCATGTTACTGGCTGAATGCATGTCAGTCAATAGAGGTAACAGGTGATGACCCAGAAAGTGCAAAGACAATCTCAAAGCATGGCTTGCAAACAGAGATTTCTTTATAGTGCAGTACCAAATATCAATTGTTTGCTAAAACTTGTGTTTCTTTCAAAACATTTCTATACAATGAATGAATCTCTAGTTTGCTAGTTACAATTACTTTAATTGATTATATGTATATATACTGATGCACAATGAAAATGCAACAGTCTTACGTTTTACATCATAGCTCATTGGGCACATACATAATGTTACTTACATTTTAAATAGTGAGCAGATAGGTTTGTTGATTGTTTGAGTAGTATTGTTCCTTGGGATAACAAAATACTGAGCTCAAGTCAAGTGATTTCAGTTAAAATTGGTAAAATGAGTTGATTAAGCATCTGTATAAATAGCCATTCAAAAAGACAAGATTTTAATTAACGCAAGAACAGTGAAAGATACAACCATGCCCCGCTTGATTAATGAAGATCGCCTGGTTGCTATCAGCATGATTGAAGGCGGCCTGTCTATGAGAGAAGTTGCCCGGAGAATGAGATGTTCTGCTTCAACAGTCAGCAGACTAGTCCAGAGAAACCAGGAAACCGGCTCTGTGAGGGACAGGCCATGTCCTGGAAGGCAGAAGGTCACCACACCAGCCCAGGACCGTCACATCCGACTGATCCATCTGCATAATCATTTTCAGACTGCAGTGGCTACAGCACGAGAAATTCCAGGAAGAAATAACCTGCGCATCAGCAGAATGACTGTAGTTCGCCGTCTGCATTAAAATGATTTTGCTCGGAGGCTGTTCAGGGGTAACATGTTGACAGCTGAGAGATGAAATCGCCATCTTCTGTGGGCCAGAGAACATCTGAGGTGGTGGCAAAGAGAGTGGTGGAGTGTTTTATTCACCGATGAATGAATGCCGTTTTGCCCTTGCCAGACCTGACGGAAGACAACTTGTGTGGAGACGTCATGGTGAGCGTTATGCTGACTGTGGCGTTGTTCAAGCCAACCGGTGGGGTGGTGGAAGTGTGATGATGTGGGGAGGAATCTCCTTTAACACAAGAACACCTTTGGGCAACCTTACTGCTCAGTGATACATTGACGAAGTCCTTGAGGCAACAGTTTTTCCAGTCATACCCGACACTAACTTTGTAATGTTTTCATTTTGACAGTGTGTCACGTTTCATACTGAAAACTTATCATGATTCTTTGATCTGTATTTTTGTTCACATTTTCTGTGATTTTGTTTAAAATATTTGATTAAATCCATTAGACCTGAGTGTTGTGTTTATGTTGTGCATCAGTATATTTGCTCAGAAAAGCCCAACATTTCAGAATGCTTAACATACTGTACCTTTCTCTGTATTTAGCACTTGATTGCATATACCAACAGCCTTGTAGATGCCCTTTAACTAAATATCTAACCATTCAAAATGTTAAATCCAAGTCCCATATTGCAGACTGTGTTATTAATAAAAAATATAACAAAGTGCCAGCCTGTTAATATGCAGAAACAGTACTTTAGGTGTTACACACAGATTTACTGCACTGGTGTTCAAACACACTTAACATCACTCCTGTAAATGTCCCCCTATGCTTATTATTGCCAAATTGATAAGCCAGAACAGAATACCATTATTATTATTTATTTCTTAGCAGACACCCTTAGCCAGGGCGACTTACAATTGTTACAAGATATCACATTATTTTTACTACAATTACATTATTTGTTATACATTATTTTTACATACAATTACCCATTTATACAGTTATGTTTTTACTGGAGCAATCTAGGTAAAGTACCTTGCTGAAGGGTACAGCAACAGTGTCCCCACCTGGGATTGAACCCATGACCCTCTGGTCAAGAGTCCAGAGCCAAAGCTTAATGTATTCATAATTTGTTCCTTTCTCAATAAGACATATGAGTTGGCATTAATACCCAACACAAGTATACGTTTATTTGCAGGTGAGAAATAAGTTATTTTTTTTTATTATTTTTTCTTCAGTGTATTATTATTACTTCAAGCTTCCAGTAATGGTTGGTTGGTTATCAGTCAATAAGAATTATTTTTTACAACTGTGGGTTCCAGAGCAGGAGGTACATGTGCAGAGCAGTTTATGTTACAATGCATTGAAAAACAGCAACATTCATTTCAACATTTACAAATTCCAAAAATATAAGATGGTGTTTCTCCCGCTGCATAGAAACATACATCACATGTGTGATTCATTTTATATTGTCTCAGCTATTGTACACAGTCGTATGTACAGTGCCTTGCATAAGTATTCACCCCCCTTGGACTTTTCCACATTTTGTAGTGTTACAACCTGGAATTAAAGTGGATTTAATTAGGATTTGTTGTCACTGATCTACACAACATAGTCCATAAAGTCGAAGTGGGGAAAAAAATCTACATATTTTTCAAAATTATTTACAAATAAAAAACTGAAAAGTCTTGATTGCATAAGTATTCACCCCCTTTGCTGTGACACCCCTAAATAAGCTCTGGTGCAACCAATTGCCTTCAGAAGTCACATAATTAGTTGAATGGGATCCACCTGTGTGCAATTAAAGTGTCACATGATCTCAATACACCTGTTTCTGGAAGGCCCCAGAGTTTGTTAGAGAGCATATCTAAACAAACAGCATCATGAAGACCAAGACAAAGTCTGGGATAAAGTTCTGGAGAAGCACCAATCGGCATTGGGTTATAAAAAAAAAATCCCAAACTTTGAACATCCCCCGGAGCACTGTTAAAGCCATTATTCAAAAATGGAAAGAATATGGCACAACCGCGACTCTGCCTAGAGAAGGCCGTCCACCAAAACTCTGACCAGGTAAGGAGGGCATTAGCCAGAGAAGCAACCAAGAGGCCAATGGTAACTCTAAAGGAGCTGGAGAGATCCACAGCTGAGATGGGAGAAACCGTCCATGGGACAACTATAACCCGGATGCTCCACAAAGCTCGGCTTTATGGAAGAGTTGCGAGAAGAAAGCCATTGCTGAAAAAAACTCATATCAAATCCTATTTGGATTTTGCCAAAAGGCATGTGGGAGACACAGCAAACATGTGGAAAAAGGTTCTCTGGTCTGATGAGACCAAAATTGAACTTTTTAGCCTTAGCGCAAAACGCTATGTGTGGCGCAAAGCCAACACTGCTCATCACCCTGAGAACACCATCCCCACGGTGAAGCATGGTGGTGGCAGCATCATGTTATGGGGATGCTTTTCATTGGCAGGGACTGGGAAACTGGTCAGGATTGAGGGCAAGATAGATGGAGCCAAATACGGGGAAATTCTAGAGGAAAACCTGTTTCAGTCTGCAAGAGACCTGGGACTGGGGCGGAGGTTCACCTTCCAGCAGGACAATGACCCTAAACACACAGCCAAAGCTACACTGGAGTGGTTTAAAAACAAGAACCTGAATATCTTAGAATGGCCCAGTCAAAGCCCAGACCTCAATCCGATTGAGAATCTGTGGCAAAACTTGAAAATTGCTGTTCACCAACGGTCCCCATCCAACTTGACAGAGCTTGAGCAATTTTGCCAAGAAGAATGGGCAAAAATTGCAGGATCCAGATGTGCAAAGCTGGTAGAAACTTACCCAAAAAGACTCACAGCTGTAATTGCTGCCAAAGGTGCTTCTACCAAGTATTGACTCAGGGGGGTGAATACTTATGCAACCAACAAATGTCTTGTTTTTTTTTGTTTAATTAACTTTTGTGTCACAATAAAAAATATTTTGCACCTTCAAAGTGTTAAGTATGTTGTGTAAATCAAATGGTAAAAATTCCAATTAAATCCATTTTAATTCCAGGTTGTAACACTACAAAATGTGGAAAAGTCCAAGGGGGGTGAATACTTATGCAAGGCACTGTATATGTTAATTTCCCTTTCCTGTCACTAGGTGTCAGTAATGTGTTTAACTGAAACATTTTAAGTTTCTGTTATATATGGACAGAAGAACTGAATGCTTCAATAAATATGGATTTATATTACAATAGAGACATACTGTATGTATCATTTGTTACACACCTTTTTAAGTGACAGTAATAACATGTCATCAAAACGTAATGGTTAGTCTGTAAATAGCCTGTGCTGGCTAAGCTAATATCTATGGTTGAATGCACTGTTAGAGAAACTACATACAGTTTAGGTACTGTTTTTTTTTTTTAACCAGCTGGGTAGCCAGAAGCCAACATTCCCAGCAGTGAAAATACACAAAGCATACAGTTCCATTTTTTCAGGTAGCAGAGCTTATGTGATAGTCACAGGTCAATGATTTAAAAGCCATATGCCATCTCTTTATCAATCCTCTGATTACCCATTTACGTAAATATAAATAAATCTAAATGTCATTGTTTATAAGTTTCCTGGAACACATATTATACCTGATATTGAACTTAAAATTGGAGTAGGTGAAAAATTACTAGTTGCCTCAATTAAGGTGGTGGTAGCTAACAAAATAATTCTTGAAATCTTTCCTGTTGTGCAATTCTATTCGTTATACAGGTCTCAAATGTGCGGTTTTGTAAGAAACACATTTTATAGCAAACCTGTGTTTTCATTTTAAATCCTAATATCCGTCATTGTGTTGAAAAGTGTAAAGTATTGCATGCAGGCGATAAAAATGTGCATTATAAATATCATATGGGAGATACTGAAATTGAAGAAGGGAACTATGAAAAAGACCTAGGAGTTTATGTTGACTCAGAAATGTCTTCATCTAGACAATGTGGGGAAGCTATAAAAAAGGCCAACAAGATGCTCGGATATATTGTGAGAAGTGTTGAATTTAAATCAAGGGAAGTAATGTTAAAACTTTACAATGCATTAGTAAGACCTCACCTAGAATATTGTGTTCAGTTCTGGTCACCTCGTTACAAAAAGGATATTGCTGCTCTAGAAAGAGTGCAAAGAAGAGCAACCAGAATTATCCCGGGTTTAAAAGGCATGTCGTATGCAGAGAGGCTAAAAGAATAGAATCTATTCAGTCTTGAACAAAGAAGACTACGCGGCGATCTGATTCAAACATTCAAAATCCTAAAAGGTATAGACAATGTCGACCCAGGGGACTTTTTTGACCTGAAAAAAGAAACAAGGACCAGGAGATTAGATAAAGATTAGATAAAGGGGCATTCAGAACAGAAAATAGGAGGCACTTTTTTACACAGAGAATTGTGAGGGTGTGGAACCAACTCCCCAGTAATGTTGTTGAAGCTGACACCCTGGGATCTTTCAAGAAGCTGCTTGATGAGATTCTGGGATCAATAAGCTACTAACAACCAAACAAGCAAGATGGGCTGAATGGCCTCCTCTTGTTTGTAAACTTTCTTATGTTCTTATGTTCTTATGTAAGAAAGTTAGCGGTTTGCTTGCCTTACATTTGAGAAGCCTGTTACTGTTCAAAGTCATTTTGCCTCAGCTGTCATCTCATCAAAGCCGGGCAGTCAATCGGGGAAGCAGCTGGTTGGTTAATGAGAGGAAAGAAGGTGTTGAAAGGGTGGAGAGAATTTTCCTCAGCTGGTGAAACAACCAAATACTCGCAAAATAGTATTTTTTTAAAACTAGGGTGTTACAACATGCTATGTTTTAAAATGAAAAAAAAAGGTTTTCATAACTGTATATCTGAGACATCTCATTTTGTTAGCTATAACCACTTTATCGGAGGACAGGCTAACACCACACTTCACATTTTGAATTGGTTGCCAAAGCATGAGGTACCTCTATGGTAACTTACCTACATTCCAGTCCATAGCCATTGTGAAGTTTCACAGGCTAGATGCCCAGTTTAGCAAAAATATATACACTACTCCAAAAAATGAAAAGAGCAACATTTCAAGCTTGAATTCTTCCAACACACAATAAACAACACAAATCAAATTTGGATATTTCAAGGGAGCATTCTTTACACACTGAAATTAACAAGCAAATACATTTTATTATGTGCTCAATATCAACATTAGTGACACACATCTGTCGAGACCCATGGAAATCAAAATGCCTATAGGCTTGGTCTCTGGAGATCAGTTTTTCATGCAGTTTGAAAATGGTCCTGATGAATGTCTTGGTATTGAGTATGGGCTCCTCTGGCATTGATGCAGTCTCTTCATTGACAGGTCATGATTCTCAATTGGCGGCAAGTGATATCTTGCGGGTCCTGTCCCATTCTTTAGTCAGTGCAACACCAAGCTCTCTGATGTCACATAGATAGTTTCACAACACTGAATCGCAAAGGTCTCAAAGGTGTTCTATGTGAATAAGGTCCGGACTACTTGCTGACCAGTCCATATCTTCTATAATCTCCTGCTCAAGATTAGGGTTAGGGTTAGGGTTATCAGAAACTTCCTTTAACCTCCTTTGTTCCAAAATCACATAAAACAAGAGGTATAGCAACTAAATAGATCTTCAAAAACGTCTGTGTCACATATGGCTTGGTGGTGACGTCACACACCAGGAAATACACCCAGACAAAGGACTGTGGGGTGAGTCGCCAATGCGCTTTCTTTATTAAATAAAATAAATCAAACAAACAAACCAAAGACTTGTACACAAAACAAAAGGCACATTGGCCAAAATAAACACAAGGAAAAGTAAAACAAGTACCGTGCCGGTGCAAATCCAGCACGTGTAGCAATTGTCTTCTTAGTTATTTACATTCCTCTTTCTCTCCTCTCACTCTTGTTCTTTCTCTCCACTCTCATCCACTGCAGTGCTCAACTGCTATACTTTTTATATATGTGGCCGCCCTCAAAATTGCACGTGTTATGGTTGGCAGGGCAGATAATTGTCTGCTTGCCTGCCAAGCCAAAACTCCCATTAACAATATTATAATAATACATTGTTTTTAACACAAACTACATTTAAATAATAATAATAATAATAATAATAATAATAATAATAATAATAATAATAATAATAATAATAATAATACAAAAATATTACAAATAAACACAGGGGCGGGATGTACCCCGTCACAGGCCAAAAAGCATGTTTGTTGCACTACTGCAAAAAATGGCTTCCAAGCTATTAGTTCTGTATCATGTTCTTCAAATTGCTCCTTGGAGGAATCCAGTTTTGCTGCCTTAAGAAGTCCTAACTGCTTTACTTAAGAAGATGTGAACTATATAACAGATTACATAAAGTGAATGCTTATTAGGGTTACCTAACACAAGAGGTGAACCATGATATAGAGTTAAAATCTATGTGTGTATGTGATTAGATAACAAATATCTTACCAAATGAATGTTAGTTTAAAAGCTGTTTAAGGAATGATTGAGGTTAATCTGATTGCATCCAGTACAATTTAATTTGCCTTTAGGAACCTATAAAAGAAATCCATTTTAAATTTTAGTAACTTGTGGTATTCATTGTGAAGTCATTTTAAGAATGTCTTATATGTAATACTATAGGAGGTACTTTGTTCCATACCAGTTGAGAATGTCTAAGATATGGAATCAGATATTTCAGAAATTGAGCATTACCTTTGAAGAACTGCAACTCAATGTTTGTTTTTGTGTATGGGGAAACAGTTTTAAGCTAAGTGATTTTGAGAGAATCTCTTACAGTTCATTCTATAGAAGTTGCTTTGACTCATTACTTGAATGTTATTATTGTCTGTTTTGTTATGTTGTACAAATACATCCTTATTATTTAAACAAACTGAACAGTCTCATTTGCAAGCTTGCCTATACATATTGTAGAGTACCAGCTATTTGGAGAGAAGAAGGAATAGAGGATATGAGAAGAGATGAGACCAGATGAGATGAGATTCAGGTCCAAAAGGCAATTCTTTGACTTAGCAAGCACAGTAGTCATAACTCAGACAGTTGGTTAACAAGACTCCCAGCAGTCTTTTCATACACCCACGCTGAGGAGCTTGCAGGCTCCCTTTAAATAGCCCTTACCCTGCTAACATTATTAAATAGCCCACTTACATTCTCAGTACCTCTCTGCTCTCGGGCTGTTTCCCCTCAACAGCTCTCAGCTCTCTGGCGGTGTCACCCTCGACCCCTACCTCTGCTACTCTCAGCACATCTCTACTCTGGCATGCTCCTGTCACTTCGTCCTCAGCAACATACGCAGAATTCAACCCTTCCTCACTGACTAGTCCATGCAGCTCCTAGTTCAGGCCCTGGTACTGTCCCGCCTTCACTACTGCAACTCCCTCCTGGCCCTGCCTCTGCCATCCATCCGCTCCAGCTCATCCAAAACTCTGCTGCTCGCCTTGTCTTTTCCCTTCCTCGTTTCTCCCACGCTACACCGCTGCTCTGCTCTCTGCGTGTGCGATTCCACGTGGCGATGTGTTGTCAACCGTCTTACTGCCTCTTCCCTGATCAGATCAGACGTTATATTATCGAAACAGCAAAGTTAATGTCAATCAATACCATCAAGCAAACAAACAGTGCCGTTTCATCATACATGCAGCTATTGCAGTGATGTTCATTCTCGTTCCAGACGTCTGCTTCTCTAAATGTCAGCCGTCTCATTGCATGTATCCACTCATTGACACACAATTCTTCCAGATCAATGAACAATTAAAATGGTAACTTCACTAGTCATATATAATATAGTCATTTGCATTATTCAGCAAGGCAGGACATTCGTATCTTGTCGCTTCGTTCTGTATCTACAATGAAAACACCACTATTTCAAGTTTCTTGGGTTCAAACTGGATTCACTTAAATTCTGTTCTGAAATAATATGGTACGACGTACCAGTTGGGAATTGAAAATATATTAGGACGAGACTGGGGATCAATGAACCATTTCAAACAGTAACTCTTCGTCTGGGGCATCTCAGTTTCGTCAATTGCATTATTTCTTAAGGCTGCTCACTGGCAAGATATGTTTTCATTTAATTTGCAGTTTTTTTCTCTTTATTAGGTAGTTCGGCCAGCATAAGCCGCGACAATAATTAATGGCTCCAGCCGTCAATACAGAGCTGAGCCTCATATTCTCTTGACCAGGTTTCATGCCCATTGTTCAAGGACCTCATCATGTACAAATCAAACCTATTCAGAGACACACATTTTTGATACAGCATCCAACCTAATGGCTAACAATTTTCCAAGCACCTAAACATCCTATAATACGGGGTGGCAGTTGTTCTAAGATTGGTTCGCAATCAAATTTTCAGTCAGGTCGCATACTGAACAATTCTACTGAAATCATACTTTTGCTTACTCAGTGTATTCCGTGTCTGTCTTCTCTACACCATTATAAGGTTACAATATCGCTTTGGTAATTACAGTTGAATCATGCTCGGTCATGTCAACTACCAGGAGACCCTCCACCAGTATCTTCAAGGATCTCATTCTTTATTAAACCAGTGTCCTTCCTCAGATTCCCTTATTTGTGAATCAGCCATTGATCGAATGCCTAACTTGGTTGCTGAAGTACCCAAGCAACCTATAACTCAGCCTGGCAATTGTTCCTCAGATTGTGTTCTCTATCCCATTCATCTTTTACCTCGCTCTCTGAACATTCTATTATTGAATTTATCACTTTCTACTACACCAAATGAAACTTGTCCCTCCCTACCATACGTCGCTACTTATCAGCATTATAATATCACTTTAATTTACTCGTTCTTCTTCCCCCTCTAACCTCCTTCCCACAGATTCAAATGTTGCTACGAGGCATCCAACGATCTGTCCCAGTCCTCCATCCTCCAAACTACCCATTACTAAGAAGCCCTGGAATTCCTGGTTAGCACACTTCGCTCCAGCTGCTTCACCCCATACAAAGACACCCTCCTGGAAGCAATGCTCGTCTCTGCATGCTGCGGATTCCTCAATGAAGCAAAATCAGAACCAGGCTTTCAATCCATCTTCCGACCTCTGCATCGGAGATCTCTATCTTCATCAGATCATGTATTCCTTACATTTAAAACATTCTACTTTCGGGAAAGAAAAGGGGTACACATATATTATTTAGAGCGAATTATATTATTTCTCCTTTCTCTGCTCTTTCAGCTACCTGTCGATGCGCCCTTTTCCTCACCCCAGAAGGACTAGTCATCTCCAGGAATTGGCTCTGCGACTATCTACACGCATCTCTTCTACGCGCTGGATTCCTCCTGATTATTACTCTGGACATTCCTTCAGAATCAACATCACCACTTCAGCTGCTTCCAGGAACATTTCTCCCCACTTAAGCAAGTCATTGGGGTGAAGGACTTCTGGGGCATACAAACTTTATATCAGGAAGAAGGACTCAGACATTCTAGCAGAACAAAAAACTCTATGTTATTCTGTTCTGAATCCGGAGGAAGGGTAAACCCTCGGGCCATGGATTTTCTAAGGTTTCCTCTTGTCGCCTTTTCAGCGAGTAAGAGGTTTTTCCTTACCTGAGCGCTGGGTGGTTTAATTCTGGTTAAGGAGGTTGAGGTAGGTCTGTCCTTTGGGGAAAAGTGGTCTTGGCACACATGTCCTGCCTGCTGGCAAGATATGTTTTCATTTTTATTTATCATCTTGTAACAATTGTAAGTCGCCCTGGATAAGGGCGTCTGCTAAGAAATAAATAATAATAATAATTTTATTATTTTATTAGGTAGTTCGGTCAGCATAAGTGGCAGCTATCAAGCTCCAGTGGTCAGGCCCTGGATCAAATCAAATTTCTTTCTTTCTAAGCAGGTCTGTCTTTTGGGGGAGGGTGGTGCAGAGTGCTACTTGTCCTGCCCATTGGCATTAGTTATCATTCAATCAATATACATTACATCATAGTTCGGCCAGCGTATAGGGGTGGATAACGAGCTCCAATGGACAAGGCCAAGGGCCAAATTACATTATGTTGCATTATGGGCATGGTCATTTGTCAACTACAATAAAGAATTGTTAATTTTAAATCTTTAGTAGATGTCTCCTTTCTGAATTGGAAACTGTATTGTGTTTCTGAAAGGGGAATCCGCCCACTAATCACATACGTAATCAAACTGTTCCTATAAATAGCCCTCTCGTCTGCGCCTCCTTGTCATTTCTTTGTTTGGTCCTCCTCCTCCCCTGCCTACACCTTGCAGCGTGCCTTGTCCTGGAGGAAGATGGCCCAGAGTGCCACTTGTCCTGCCCACTGGCATTAGTTATCATTCAATCAATGGTCGTTTGTCTCCTTTCTGAATTGGGATGTCTGTTCAGGTAGCTAGAAACTGTTCTTCTGTTAACAGTCATACAACAGAACATGAGTCACGGTGCTGGCTCCCTACAATTCTAGACAGATAATTCAATTATCTGTCTTGGAGTGAGATATATTGTGGTAAAAGTGATCCTTTGATATGTAATATATAGTGGCAAGTGACAAAAGCTGTAACTAAAAAGACCCTTCACACAGCATCCCACTGGGGAAATAATGAATGGAATTGTATAAAATACTTTAAAGAAATACCTAATAATACCAAAAAGACAAACTGCTATAAAACTTATAAACCACCGTAAATGTGTACAATAATTTCCCCATGGTTATACTATGCATTTGTTATAGTTTACCATGTGTAGCGCATGCATTAAAATAGCAGGTTAATTGCTCTATATAATGAGTGGGATTATATAGATCAATAACTAATATTGATTGTTATTTTAGAGAAATAATAAATTGCTAATTGATTACAATAATTTAAATACGTGTGTGACAGGGTGCCCGCCTTCTGTGTATATATCATTATTTTACCTCCTCTCCACACCCGTTCTTCAGTCTCGAACACACAACTCAGAGTTAGTGAAACATGCACCTATATATACAGTTGTGCCGGGATTCAATTACTAATTAATTATTCACTTAAATCCCAGCATGTGAACTAATTTGTGCACTCCCTGTGCTCACATACTAATACACATTTTATTTGCACGTGAAGAGATTGTGCAATCCCCGTGCCTAAATACATATTACAAATATACATTTTAAATCACTCGTGCTCCACATAACCCCATCATATCCCTATACACCAACATTAACACACCACACGCAACATATAACACAAAATAGGCATTGGGGTGGGGCACACTGCCACATATCTCCCCCCTTGTGCGCAGCACACATGGCCCTCAACAGCCACCTCCCCCCTTAAAATCCCAAAAGTCCAGTAAAAAGTCCCGGGCGACAAACTGAGGCATTAAGGGGCCCACTGGTGGCAAGGCTGTCAGCCGCAATGCTGACAGCGGGATGGCACTCTCCTGCCACTCTTCTGCTGCTGGTGTCAATGTCAGCTGACAACAGAAATGCTGTCAGCCTCCTAGCTGACAACGGAAATGCTGTCAGCAGAGCCATTAACGGCTCCCAGTCTGGCAGCAGAAAGACTGCTTCCTCCCGTAGCTCCCCTGGCAGCAGAAAGACTGCCAGGGCAATTCCAGCAGCGGAAATGCTGCCAAAGGTGAGGGCACTCTGGCACTGGCTGCGGCGGGTTGGCCATCTTCACGGCTGCTGTGGCCGGGCTGTTTTCCCCCGTGCTCCCCTCAGCAGCCTATGCAATGGCTGCTGAGGAATGCCTGCATCACGTCCTGGTCCTTCCTCTTGTGGTGGCGGTGGGAGCTGCAGGTAGTCTCCCTCTTGTGGTGGAAGTGGGAGCTGCAGGCAGTCTCCCTCTGCTGGTGGAGGTGGGAGCTGCAGGTAATCTTTCTCTGCAGGTGGAGGTGGAAACAGCAATCTTCCTCTGCTGGTGGAGGTGGAAACAGCAGCCAATCTTCCTCTGCTAGTGGATACTGCGGAAGGGACAGTGGGCAAAGAAATGGTCACCCTCACTGAAGGGGCACAACGGCAGTGGCCGCTAGACTGCAGATCTTTTATAGCTGTGACCAAGGGACTAACTGGCTAACAATTAACTTATTATCCCGCTGTCACATTTTGTACAGGTTTACTAAGGATGCGTGACTGTCAGCTAATTAAACACTCAGTAGCTTATCAGTCACGCATTCCCACGAGGTATAAAACAAAACCTCACACTAACATGGCGCAAGGCACCTCACTCATCCTGCATTTTAAATCATACATAATAATACACAATAATCATATGGGCTTTCCACCGGTCATCTATACAATAAATCATAATACATAATAATAATAATATATACACAGAGGGCGGGCACCCTGCCACAATGTGCTACTGTGTTAAATAGTGTAAATAATTGTAGGAATTCATTGTGTTGAATGTGCTGTAGTGAATGTGCTTACTTTTTACTCAGTCCTTGGATGGCCTGACCTGGTAGTAAGACTGGAGGCCATGTTTCTGACAGGTACTCAGTAGAGATGAAGGGGTGGTCTGGTGGCAACCACATGGCATGAGTGTTTGTTTGTTCTGTGTGGCATGGTGTTTCTTCAAGAAAGATTCAAATTAGATATATTAAGTGTGGAAGTATAAAGGATAGTGTTTGTTTGGAACGTAAGAAGAAAACAAACAACTGGAAACCTTTTAACCAAATTGTGGAAATAAGTTCAAGGAGAACAATTATAAAAGGAAGCATGTCTATAAAATGAAGACATTGAACATGAGGTTGGTGTGCAACTTTATTTAATTTAAAAGTACTTTCTTTAAAATGACTCTTTGCTTAAGTAATCACTGTTACTTGAAATACCAGTAAACTTTATCTTGTGATACTTACCAGTTGGTTGCCTGTGAAAAGAAAACAATAGAGAAACTAATTACCGAAGAACCCAAGAAAAGTGAAGAAAATAATTAATAATAATACTGAAGAAAAAGTAAAAACTTATGTTACGCCACCTTTGACCACTCACGGACGTACATGCTAGTTTATATATTAGAGAAGCAAGTTCTCTAATATACTGTAGTTAGGGAGCCAGTTCTATGTTTAGACTCCAGGGGGAGTAGGTTTATTTTTTAGTTTGTTGTTTTGTTTTTGTTTGCTGATGGTTTCCCTGTAAAATAAGGAAGTTAAACTTCATTAAAAACACTTGTTTTACTGGACATTGCTCAGTTTGGACATTCTCATTATAGCGACTCGGTCATAGTTGTTTCACGTGGTTTTCCATATTTGTTTTGTAATATGCTTACCTATGCTTTACAAAGCTTTCATTATGCTTTAGTATATTTTGCTATTATTTTACTGTGGTCATTTTAATAAGGGTATTATCCCTTGACTCTACATAATTATGTATTTAATAACCTTCTACAGAAGAACATGGTGGCAGGAAAATCTGATACCTTTAAGGTCATGAAACACAACCTTTCTGTTGCGCTTTAAATCCATGTAGAATACATGGTGGTGTCAAAATACATTTTCTCAAATTAAACTTTAATGGTTGGTGGAGCCACAGTTCCTAACCAATATTTAGTTTTTTGATGACCGTTGAAATACATGGTAATACACTTACCAGTTTGAAGTATGAAGGATTAGTAACCTGGCCTCCTTTCAGACTCTTGGTCATGATTAATGGTTTCTATTGAGCAGAACTGAATGTTTAAAGAAAGCCATAATAAAATGTATAAGGCGAAACAGAGATCTTTATGTATTCCCCTAATTAAAGATATATTGTGAACCCCTTTCAGCTGAATGGCTAGGTTGTGTAATTATCATTTTCATTACTGCTACTGACTGTTAATGAATTTGAGAAAGTCTGTGTCTCCATACAAAGCTTATTTATTCAATCTGAATTTTACTGTTTACCAAAGTAGAACCTCAACGTTACTAACCCCACAATTACAAAATGAATGGTCAACCAAACACACCACATGCAACCTACAACATGTCTCCTGGCTACTGTGATGTGAACTTAAAACACAAAGCTAAAGTCAAACAAAGCTCTTCTGAGTTGTTTTTTGTGTTTGTTTTCTCTTTATTCTGTATTCTAATATATATTTGTATTAATACAGGACTGTCACACGATGGCTTGTGTGGTGACGTCAGACCAGGAAGTAACTGACACTCAGACAGCACTGGGGTAAATGAAAGCGCTGTGGTGCACACGTTTAATAATAAAAAAAGGTTTAAACAAAACAGAAACACTTTACAAAACAAAATGGCACAATGGCCAAAAATAAACAGACACGGAACAAAACAAACAAATCGGTGTTTACCCAGCACCCGTAGCAATGGTTTAATTTAGATTTCACTTTAGGTTTCACTCCTACTCGTGACTCTCGTTCCGCCTCTGAACACACTAACCTCCAAGTGAGAAATTCGTGCTGCTTTTACCTACAGCTGTGCTGGGACTCGATTTCTAATTAATCATTCACTTGAATCCTGGCACCGTCTGCACGTGAACTAATTGTGCACGCCCCGTGCCCACATGCAAATACCCACTTTAATCTGCACGTCAAGGTATTGTGCAATCCCAGTGTCTAAATACAAATATGCATTGTAAATCACCCGTGCTACATAACCCAAGCTATACCCCATGCACCAATACTTACTTAAAAGTAACACCACATAAAACATAAAATACACACAGGGGCGGGGCACCCCACCACAAGAACGCATACATGAAATCATTGACTTACAGACATTCGAGACTTACGAACCCTCTGTTCCTGATGATTTTAATATTCAGGTTCTATCGTATTTATATGTTGTAAATTGTAATCCAAAATTGGACTAACCCATACAGAAAAAAATATGCAATAAATATATTTCAAAAACGTATTTTAAAACATATATTGAAATATTTAAAAAAATGGCATATATGCTTCCATATACTTTGAAACATGTTGGGGAATATGTCAAAAATATATTTAAATATATAAAATGTTCATAAAATTAAATATACGGGAACAGATTTCAAAGTATGCTTCCATATACTTTGAATTATATAAAATGATACATTTTTACAATATTTTGATTATACCCAGAAGCAATAACAGATTCAAAAGAGTTAAATTAACCAAGTTTTATTTACCCAACCGATACAGCTGCAAAGCATAACACAGGTCAGGACATTTCACACACGGTGGGGAGAGACAATGGGTTCACATCAAACGACTCACACACACTATACAGTAACACATCACAGACAGGACCCCAGACAGGACAGACTTACCCTAGACAGGACAGGATGGTGGTACATACAAGGGGAAACAATAACACAAGGGTTAACATCCAAAAAGGGGAACAGAACTGTCCACTTATCCTTCGGTGGCGATAGAAAGTCCCATTGCACGGTCCCAGCATTCCCCTGCTCCGGACATATGCTAATTAGGTCCCTGATTCCTTGTACTGTGAGGTAACGTCATTTATGAAGTTGTTTTGTGTCAAGACAACAATGACTTGTGTGTGATAATATAAAGTGTTAAACTTCTTCAGTAAAGGATAAATACAAATTAATAACATGTTTTAAATCGATCGTTACCAATAACCTTATCTAAATGCTTTTTTTTAATGATTCCACTGTTTTTGTTATATTTTCATATAATATTTCTGTGCTTGTGACAAGATATCTTGTCATTTTACTGTCTTTACTAATGTGCCAATGAAGAATTATTGTCATAAATATATTGCTATATATTAACATTGTAACAGTGTGCATCCTACAAATAAATGTGATCTCTTAAAAAATAAATAAATACATAAATAAATACCTGCCCATTTTGGGTCCCATTTTAAAATCTTGTGAGATGTCAAAGCCCATAAGGTTAAATGGAGGCATGTTTTTAATATAGATGCTTAAAATAACTAAAACAGTATAAGCCTTAAAAGCACCTGTCTTAAAATGTAATTTATTATATGTACACATACATATAACATTGACAGCACTGTTTTAGAAACTAACAACATGCAGTCAAACTCCCCAGTTGCTTTCTATTAAATTATAAAACTATTTTATGTTTGTTTTGTAAAACGCTTTAACAAAGATTTTAGGACAATGTAAAATGCTGTTTTTCATCGTGGCACAGCGGGAGCACATCTTTTATTTGATGTGGCAGTGAAAAGATTAAACTACATTCTGAACTTTAATTTATCACGTTTATGTTCACTAGTCTGACTGTGCAAAATTTGAAAGAGCAACTTTCTATACTAAAGAGATTCAACTACAGTAGTTTAACCTTGTTATACGTTGTCATAGAAACACTATCAGTCAGGATCATTGACTGCAAATTCCTTCTGTGAATTATAAAAAAAATCTACAGTAGTACAGAAAATATATATTCTGCTTTTTAAAACTTACATATTTGTCTTTGTTTGAAGTGAACATTATTGAAAAAGTCACATTATACAGTATATTTAATGAGCTACTTTTAAATTAGGTCATTTTTCATTACATTATTCAGCCAGAAATAGTATGTCTTGCCTCAAGGGAATGAAACTAGAGCTCAATAAGAGTAAAAATCATGCTGACCAGTTGTATTAAGCAGGAGGGTACTTCAGAAACCTCTCCCCCTTTAGTTTGTTTTATAGATACATTTTATTGATGAAACAGTAGGCTCTGTACACAGGCTGTTGATGTCAATTATATAAGCAGGCAGCCATAGCTTGTTAAACATAACTTGAACAAAGAGATGGGCATAACTTCGGGCAAGTTCATTCAAACTTAGTAACAAAAGGGAGTCTCGACTGACAGTCCTCATAAAAATGTAAACTATCATGCACAATCTCACTTGCTTAACTGTATAATGGCTTTTGTATTCCAACTTTTGATAATACCATAAAATGCATGTAATTAGCTTTTATCTGTTAAAATATATATATGCTAAATAAATCAATGATGTGCCTACTGCACACCCTCACCTAATATAGTAGACACACACACACACACATTTCCTCAAACCAACAATGTAAGTGCAAACTACACGGTGCTCATAGCCCATCCGTAGCACAACAGACATTAAAGCAGTTAGACCACAAACGGTCCTTTTGTACAGAAGTCGGGATATTTTTTTTTTTGTCACTGCAGAACTTGTGAGATTTCCCTTCATCATTAGTGGAATATTCCAACACAAAAAGACTACTTTCTGAAAAGAACAAGGCCAGTAATTTCCGCAAACGTTTATAATCCAAGCAATACTTTATATTTAAGGAGAAAAAAAGTCAATTAAAAAAAAAAAGAAAAACCATTAGTCCATACATCTCTTGAGATCTGACTATATCTACTCAGACTTTTAAATTTACAACAGGTGAGCTGGTATCTCCTTTTGGCATCTCCATGACTTTCAACCCTTGGACCGTCCAGCACACTCTTCAGAAGCAAGACCGATCCAAGTCCAAACAGACCATCTGTAAAAAAAAAAAAAAAAAAAAAAAAACATACAAATACATATAGCCCTCTGTTCTCTAGACCCACTCACTATTTCTCAAATACCCCCAAGACAACCAAACAAAAACATATTACACCAATTAATGATTGAAGTGGCAGAACTCTTTTAACACCCCTAACCCTTACTCCTGGCCCCTATCTCTCTACAGCTAGGGTCCTCACAATTTTACTGTGGCTCCCTTCAGTTGGCTTACTGGCACAGGCCTCCTTGGGGTGCTGGGAAGGTGCATCTCTCACACCACCCCCTCTCCTTCTCCCTTAGGGAGCAGCTTACCCAACTTCTGCCCAACTGGGACAACCACCAGGCGTTCTGCAACAAACCGTAGTCCTTCCTAGCTACCACCTCTCCGTGGCACAGGAAATGGGCTTTTCCACAGCTCAGCCACCACCGTTGCTCAGCACAAGGCCCTACTGTTCAGGCAACAGGGAGGGGACATTCATTAACAAACTGCTTCTGTTCACCCATTTCCCCGACATAGCCAAATGCTCTTTCTGTAAAATGTACATCAAAGATGTACCAAACAAATAGCAGTGGGTCAAAGAAGCCAATGTGAGGGTTCATAGATTCATGACCATGATAACTAGGCTTATACTTAGCTGTAGAATAATTTCAGGGCCACTAGACCTCTTTGATTGAACTGGCCTGGTAGTAACCCTGTCCTGTCGGCTTACGCCAAAATGTAGCACCTCCCAAGTACAGGGGGCCTACAATAACGGAGGAAAATGGAGTGCGTACCCCAATGTTTAATTATTACTACGCCATTGGGAAACCATGATTTATATTAAGTCATCAATGCAGTGTCATTGACACTGTGTTTTTGCCACTGAAAATTGTGTTGTGTAGCTGAACTGTGCTAGGTCACTGATTACCATTGGTCTTCACCCATCCATTCCACCATAAAGTAATTATAGCTAACAAAATTGTTCTATACATTTTACCCACCATGCACATCCATTTGTTAAGTCTAAATGTGCAGTTTTAGAAGTAACACGCGTTACAGCAAACATGTTTTTTTACATTTTAAAACATGATATCTGGTACTACACTTGGTTAAAGAAATCTGTTTCCAAATCATGTTTTTAGACTTTCTTGAATTTCTTGGGTCATTTCACCTGGAAGGTGAAATTGTCCCCATTCCTTCACTGGCTTCTTTCCTTTCAATAGCCAATTGGCTGATTCCCCTACTGATTGGCATGTTTTCAGCCAATAACATGCTTTGATCCAGAAGACACTTCTGAGATTAAATGACCTAGGAAGTAAAGCAGTAAGAGACTTCCTGGAAGGCAGGGTAGGCAAACTAATAACTTATTTTGACATATAGTGAAGTACCAGAAGTCTGTTTTAAAATGAAAATACACTTAGTTTTTCTTTAAAAACTGCACATTTAAGAACTTTATAGCTGGTAGATGTGCAAAATATGTTGTTAGTTACAATTACTTGTTACCTTGTTAATCCACCAATGTTTAAAATAATTAAATATATAAAATATCTATTTAAATAATGGTAAGTATTTGATACATTTCACTGAGAAACACTGTACAGGGTCATATCATTCCACTGCTGTGGAAAGAAAAAAAAACTTTTCTAACCAAACTGAAGATGCCATCCGTCAAGATTGTCTGTCCCTGTGAAGATGCTGCATTTAGCTGTTTTTAATTAGATCACCCCATAGAGATGTCTGGTGTCCATATTCAGCAGTTAAAATCCAACTAAAATGCTTTGGCTACAGTGCCCTCCACTGATGAATCATAGTTTGGTCATCTGCCAAATGCCATTGCACTGCTATTACAGCAGCCTGAAATCAATTGTACTCCTAAATATTAAAAAAAACAAAAAACATTACGGTCCATGTCTTGTATATCAATGCAGGCTGGGTGCAAACTGACCACCAGGAACTCCCCAAAAGAACGTCTTATCCATTGCACAAAGCAGCCAGGTTTGCATGGGTTTATCTTAATTCAGATCCAAAACCGCAGTGTATCACACAATCCTGCCAGTTACACAGTCAGTGTATTTGACTATCAAAGCATACACTGCACACAAAAAAAGGAAATGTAAGAAGAAGCTCTCAAGCGGTCCCCTTATCATCATTACTGCAGTAACACTTATCTGAAAGCTACATTAAAACTAGAGAATAAAGGGTATTTGAAGATTTTAAAAATAAGGAACTTCTATACTAAATTATCAATTGACTTGCCAATTGACTTACCATACTGATGCAAGCAGAAATTATTACAAAATACTTGGGAGAGCTGAACAACACAATAATGGAAGTGATAGCAATTGGTTAATGGTGAAGTCAATCAGACCTCTGCTCATAATATTATCTCATGACGTCCTTGAGAAAAAGTTGTGCTTATGACTGAAATGTAAAACAGGGAGTTCCCCATTTGCAACAGTGGTCATAGAGGTGCTAAAAATAAATACAAAGTGCATCACAGTTTAAAAATATCCCTAACAGTATGCCAAATGACATACAATCATGTTTTGTTTACACATTTTTTTAATTCTACAAGAGGCCAAAAACGAGAAGAGCAACATGTTTCCTTCTATTTCTCCTAATCTGTTTAAATCTATTTTCAGTTCTATTTCAATTTGTTTTGCATGCCATGTTTAATGTATAGATCTGTATATGAAAATAACAAATGGTATTCGAACAGTTGGAATGTTTATGATAATACTTTAGATTGCCTAAGTTTGCATATATAAATCATTCAGAACTAAAATAGCTCTTAAAGCCAGAGCACACTCAAAGGACTTGCACTTCCAACAACGACATAACGGAAATGAATTACTGACCTACATCATCATTAGCCTGCTGGTACAGTAAAAAAATAGTTCTAACACATGTAGTACAAATATACAAATAGTGGCTGGAGTTGAGGCTTATAGTGGAAAACAGCCAGTGGGCAATAATGTTATTGCTCATTGGGTACACTTTCTAACGTGAAAACCACACTCAATACCTGTTTTATTATACCTGCAATATCACAGGCAATAGTGTTTTGACTATTAACTGAAATGACATCAGAGGCCAATAGTTTTTTGACTATTGGCCTGTTTTGGGTAATAGCACAAACTATTTTTCACCATGCAACATTGTTTTAGCCAATAGAGTTCTAAGGTTCACTCTAAAAGTTTAATAATACCATTAAAATACATTTTCATAGAAATTTGAGAGTTTTTCTAAATCAACTCCCGCACTATTTCACTGTTCTACAGCAACAGTCAATACAGAGGAAGCACTATGTTTGGAAGTAGAAACGTCTGAAAATAAAGCTTTACGTACACATGCAAGTTAACAAAGGAACAAAATGAGACCAAAAAAACTGTTCGTCCTATTGTATAAATATGCAGTATATAGTAATATGCAGTTTTATACAAGTAAAACATAAAAAACAGCCCTTGTGGCAGATCTAAAAACTATGGTCATCTAAATCATTAAAATACAACTCTATGTGTCTCTACTTTTACTAGACAGAAATAGACTAAAGCACTGGTCGATGTTGAGTACATTGTTACTGAAAAGGAACTACAAAAGGATTTAACCCAGGCATAATCCGTCTGTTTAGAAGTCAGACTATTTTCCTTGGGCTATACATTATTTTATTTTTTTTAAATCTCTGTGAAACAAGATTACCATACAACACCAAATTGTGGAATGTCTCGCTATGGAGGTAATCTGAAATGAGACTGAAACAGAAAACCAAAGGAATAAGAATGAACGAGAACATTTTCCCCCACTTTTTGGTTGTTATTTCTTCATAACTGAAACCTTTATTGTGTGTGTGTGTGCGTGTGTGTGTGTATGTGTGCGTGTGGGCAGAGATTACTATCAATATGTGGACAAAATCTGAGAAAATGTCCCCACAAAGATAGTAACTCCTGAAAAAATGACTTTGTGGGGATGTCCCCACTTTGTAAAACACGTTTTTAATAACTAAATATGCCTTAAAAAAAAAAAGTAAAATAATGTTACATACAGTACAATACTGACTCTTGGACTTGAACACTATATTTTCCATCATAAGGTCATTTGTTTTATTTTCTAGCTGAACAATCTATTTCATGGAGTGGGGGTGAACAGGATTTATCAAGATTAAACTTGAGTTCCCATAGCAACTGTCTAATTTAAGATCCTTGTCTTCTAAAACAGGCTTTTAGATAAAAGGTATTGGTTTTCTAACTGAGAGAACTGTCTTAATAAGCAGGGCAGGCGTAACCATATAGGCTGAACAGGCGGCCGCCTAGGGCAGCAAATTGAAGGGGGCAGCAAAAACGGTACATAATTACATTTTATACTTCACATTTCTTTAATCGTAAAATGTTCAATATCTTAGGTCACTGTTTCCTGTTCTGCAAAACTTATTGCTGATGTTACAGAACCATATCATAAGCAGTGGTGTAGTCCTAAATCTGGAGGTACGGGAACGCTGGGGGGGCGGGGTGATCAGGGAACAGGGAACAGGCTCGTGGTTGTTGAGCCGGTTGCTAAGCAAAGGACGCATTGAAGTTCCTTGCGTATTCAAATGGGGCGGGGCAATGGATTTAATTACCCTGACAATGATTCTTATAAAAAGGACGTTGCTAATACAGGATAATCGATAATCGTTTTACCGATTTTATATCTCTGAAATTCTCAGGTGACTGCGGTTGTGTGCCATTTAAGCATTTTCATAACACATCGGTAAATATCCTTTAATTCTTTTAAGTTAATTCTTAAGTCAAGGATCTGCCTATAGAAAAAAGTATCTGAGGATTTGCTGTGCACGGCTATATGGTCACTAACGTTAGATACCAGTTTTATAGTACTTAAGGAACGCAATACGTTACTCTACAAATAAAGTACAATGCAAATACGATGTGTTTGAAGTAACCTGTGTATCCTGTATCAATTGTTATTTATAACTCTAAGCTCATGCACGGTGGTAGAATCCATTGATCATAAATATTGTCATTGTAGAGCTGATAGTAGATGTCACTACTGTTTGTAACCAGAGTTATGATTGTATATAGTCATAGGCTATATATAAAATTTTAAAAAAGAGTGAAAAGGGAGGGCGGCAAAAATCCTTCGCTGGGCCTGTTAATAAGCACCCTAACATTTTGGTGACATTTTCTTTGTAAACTTAACATGCTGATTACTACTTCTTATCTCAATATGCTTTCACACGTCTTGATGCAGTTACTTACAATATGTTAAGGTAAAAACTATTTACTAAGTATTTACCAGTATGAACAACATTTATAACGTGCTTTGCCAACCAAATCTGGAGGAGCTGAATAATCAGGAAGATTGTGATACTAACCTTTACATATTTATGAAGAGTGAATGTAAGAACATTCAAACATAATAAACGAATGTGAAGAGGCTATTTGGACTGTCAATGCTTGTTTTTTTTCTATATCTTGCTGTGACAGGGCTAAGCATGGAAAGAGTGTGTTTTGAATTTTGTTTGGTTTGTTTGGGTTTTGTAAAAATACTTTTTTGTTAAATATGGCAGGGCTGTTTACTAAAACACGTGCGGAATGTGGCCATTCACAATTTGATTAATGTGTTGCCAATTTGGGGGTGGCCACCTGTACATAGGGGAGCTGGAAACCAGTTTATTTGTTCTAATTCAGGTTGAGCAGACTGTGGGCAGTTGAGATTACCCTTTGAAGTCCAATTCAGTTTCGCGTGTGTCTAACTGCAATCTGGAAATTAAGTTTAGTTGAAGTCAAGGGGATACGTTTTTGGTGGGGACCTCTCTGTGTCGGGGGAATAGTGCAAGGCCAAACTATTTTTGTTTGTTAGCTGTGTTGTATTTTGAATGTTTTGTTTAAAAAGAAGCAACACCACCCCGAGTTAACAATTTTCTGTTGCACTGCTACAGTAATGTGGTCACTGAGATGAGGTCTAACATGTTCCCTTTCAATTTGAAGACGACCACCAACCAATACTTTTGGGATATCCCTGCCTTAGGTAGGTATTCGCTGAGCATTTTATGTCAGAGCTGCTGATAGGCCCCTCTGTGGAGTGGTCCTCGGTCCCGCCTCCCGAGGGAATAAGTAGTTGCTCCGCGGAGCTCACTTCCTCATTTGCCTCTCCTGGTCCTGGAGGTCCGATGTCCCTCCTGGCTTTTGTTGCAACTGTGCCCTAAATTACTTATTTGGACCAATCAAGCCCTTATAAGAAGCTTAATTGGTCCAATTAATCAATTTAGTGTACAGTTTGAACAAAAACCAGTAGGCCATTGGCCCTCCAGGACCAGGATTGTGCACTCCTGCACTATGGTAAGGTAAGCAATCTGAGTCACTAAGCTTAGTGTGTTTCTGAAAGAGCTCCTCTGAGTTGACTGCAGTTCCCTTGCATTCTTGCTGAGAGCTGGCTTGCCGCTCTCATGGAATCAGCGGCTCCATTTGAGTGTCTTTTTTCTTTCTCATGGCCTGCTTCACTTGTGTCACAGGCCGTCTTTTCTTGGCTGTCCGTCGTATGAGTGTTACTGTGTGTGCAGTATTGGTGTGTGCGTGTGTTGTCTTTCAACCTACACCTTCAGGGAGAACACCGTTCCTCTGCCGGGGCTCATCTTGCCGCCCCCGCTGATGAGCAACAACAGCCAGTCAGCCGTGTGTCCTCCATCGAGGCTGTGTTCTAACCTGCCCCACTTTCGAGTAGACCTTCAAAAAAAAAAAAACAAGGTGTGTTCTCCCTTCTCCTTTTTTCTCTTACTAACAGATCTCTTGCCCACCGTGACTTCGGCCTGCGTGTCTCCCCTGGTGCATGCTGCGCGCTGACCAGGTAGCTGACTACACGCGGTTGGGTAGGCACTGCTGCATTACCTGCCCCCCGGTTCTTCTGTACCTCGGTGCACGCTCAGCCCTTGGTACTTTGGTGCCTTGGTGCTCAGTGCACGTGGTGCGCACAGTACTCGGTGCACTTGTTGCACACGGTGCTTCGGTGCCTCGGCATGCATAGCGCCTCGGTGCTCAGTGCACTCGGTGTTCAGTGCACTCCGTGCACACGGTGCTTGGTGCGCATAGCGTCTTGATGCATGCGGTGCTCGGTGCTCACGGTGCTTCTGTGCCTCGTCGCGCATAGCGCCTCGGTGCTCGGTGCACACGGTGCTCGCTAAAGCACAGGCACGGAGCGTCTACGCACTGAGGGTGCCGAAGCACCGAGGCCTCGGCACGCATAGCGCCTCGGTACTCTCGCCCGCTAGGGCTTTGGCCTGTGTGTCTCCTGTGGTGCATGCTGCGCGCTGACCAGGTGGCTGACTATACGGCGTTGGGTAGGCACCACTGCCCCGGTTGTGTGACTGCACGCAGTCCAGGCTAGACACCCTTGTCCAGTTGCTGTGTGAAACAGCTCTCTCACATTTTCTGGAGTTCCCCTGCAATTTATTGCTGGAAGCCGGCTTGCCACTTCCCTGGAATCAGAAACTCCACTTCTGTGAACTCAGTTATAAACGCTGCACAACTGCGCTACATTTAATCTTTTTCTTTTCAACAGCCTACATCGCTTTGCGATTGTAGTCTGCTTTTCTAACCTTACAGCGCTAGCTGTTTTGTGTTTTTTCCTCTGCTATTGCAGCTAAAAAAAAAAAAAAAGAAAACAAAAACAGATCCTGTGCTCGGCGGCCGTGTCCCCCCTAGAAAGGACGTCCTCCCCGAGTGGTCGGGACATGGTATTGGAGGCTCTCACTGAAGCCCAGTTTGAGCGTATACCTTCCATAGAGCTGAAATATCTCTCTTTTTATCACCATCACCTCCGCTAAGTGGGTCAGTGAGCTACAGGCCCTGTCTGTGCACAGTTCCTGTATGCGTGTCTGGGATAATGGAAACAGGCTATCGTTACGCACAAACACTGCAGTCTGACCAGCTCTTCTTTTTGCTATGGTAAAAGGACCCTGGGTCAAGCCCTCTCGAAGCAGCGACTGGCCCACTAGATTGTGGACACAGTATTGACTGCGTACAATAATGCCGACCTACCTCCACCCGGGAGGATGGCCGCGCACTCTACCAGAGGTGTGGTTGCGTCATGGGCTCTCTTTCGAGGTGCCTTATTGACTGACATTTGTACTGAGGCTAGCTGGGCTATACCGCATACATTCACCAGGTTCTACCGACTTAATGTGGTAGATCTCTCTATGCCTTCATTAGGCACAAGAGTCCTTGAGGTTGTACGCACACATCGTCCCTCATATGCTGTCCGCTCACGCTCCCTCACGACGGCTCTGGTATACTTTCCCAAAAAGTATTCATTGGTGGTCGTCTTCGAATTGCAAGGGAATGTTAGGTTACTTACCTGTAACCCTGGTGCCCTGAAAGAGAAGACGACCTTGCGAGGTTGCATCACTCGCAATCGCGGGTTCGATGCAAAAGAGGATGTGAGCTCCGCGGAGCGACTACTTATTCCCTCGGGAGGCGGGACCGAGGACGTCACTCCATGGAGGGGCCTATAGGCAGCTCTGACATAAAATGCTCAGCGAATACCTATCTAAGGCAGGCATATCCCAAAAGTATTGGTTGGTGGTTGTCTTCTCTTTCAGGGAACCAGGGTTACAGTAAGTAACCTAATGTTTTCTTCAGTCTGTCGATATCACATACAGTTTTCTCAAGTCCCATCGTGGTGGTGAGCAGCAGGACACAGCCCATTATATTTTTTATTTTACACTGGTTCAAATTTTTCAAAGCTATTGCAGGAGCTATTGCTAGGAGACAGCAGTTCACTTGAACAATCGAGACAACATTCCACCCCAAAACAATTTTCCTTTCAAAGTATGTTAACTGAACATAGATGACTAAATGGAGTGAAGTTTTCTCACAGTGCCCCAAAACGCTTCCATTTACAAAACGTTCTGAACAGACTTAGTAGGTTTGTGTTGAGCTATTATTTAATTAATGAATAATATGGTTTCTGTAATATGAAATAAAGTGTTATATTCAAAACTTTTCTTAACTGGTGTTGGTCGCTGTAATGACAATCTATGACAGTTTAATGAATATCAGACTTTATGTAATACATCAAAATCAGACTTAAATAACTTATGGATTAAAGCTTTTTGATTATGCCCCTATAGTATGTTTCTTCTGTGTTTAAAAAGAAAAAAAAAGTGTGATATACATTAACACATTCACAAGTCATATAGTAATTTCCTAAGGTTTTTTTTTTTTTTTTTTTAATCACAATTAGTACCTTTTCAGTGCGTTCCTTTCACGGCTTTATTGCATTCCGAGATTTCTTCATGCAATATTACCTCTTACCTTGGTAACCACTAAAAGCCAATAATGATCGTCGTTTGACGACAAGAACCGTGTCAGGGAGGAAGGGGATTTTGTAAAGGCCACCACAGGTGTCTCACAAACACTCGTGAACGCGTTTTCCACCCTTGAACAAAGCGATCATTTTTATTCGAGTGACTGTTGGAAGTAATCTTCCTGAGCACTGTCATCACAGTTAGTTAATCATGTGACGAGGCATTAGAACTTATGTTCCTGGAAGGTTTTTCAAGATTAGAGCAGCTACATTATTTTTGGTGTTTTTTTTTTGTTGGTTTGTTGTTGTTGGCGGTGCTCTTGCCTCTGCTGGAGAGCATTTGCAGTTTTGCAAACTCCTGGATGTAGCAGAAGCCTGTGTCAAGAAGACTACGGTACGTGTACACTGAAAGCACTGAGTGAAGACAAACACACGGGCACAACAACAACCGAGAAAAAATGTGGAAGATTAATAGAAGCAAAGTACTGATAGACGATACTTCGGAGGAGGAGAATAATACATTACAGCAACAGACATGTGAGGTAAGACCTGAACAACATTAATGTAACGTAGAATCGTGTGGTGTGTTTGAGTTTTTTTCTGGCGGTGCGGTATAACTAGTTATAAATGTTCATGCTTATCGTTGTACTGGAAGAAATATTGCCAAGTGTCTGCTAGTTGGCCATACAGTGTTTTTTTTTTCTTTTTTTCTGATTCTAACAGTTTGTTAGTCTGCTACACCTTTGTTCCCAGCAAGTTTTACTTTGGCAGATTAAAAGGACATGTACAGTAACGTTACAGTTGCATTACATTATGTATTATTTATTGTTTTGCTTGTTAAGTGTTACTTTTGATATTTGCCAGTTTCAGTGTTACTGTTTTTGCCCATGCGTAATAATAATAACAATATTAATACTTGCCATTATTTGTTTAACATGGGATTTATGCTTGTAATAAAAAGGGCCCATGCTATAGACGCAAAGAAGTAACACCACTAAATGCATTTTCATGGCCATTATAAACTGAGAATACATCACATACGTCATTAAAACCATATTGTATTAGTAAGTAAAATATATTTGTTGTAGTTTTTGTAGAAATTAGGATTATAAAAATTCAACAGATGAGGAACTTTGTTTTGTTGTCCCACCTGTACTCATTTTCGCTTTAATTCAACGTGAGTACTGTAGCTGACCTGCTTCAGATACTATCATTTTATTTTATGGTCAAATGTTAATCAAAGCTGCATTAACATTTAAACATGTTCTGACCAGCTGAACTGTCCAGGTATTGGAGTGGCCATAGTGATGGGACCATTCCAAAATGTCAGGTGTGACAATATGCCTTTGTTCCCATTGTTCCCAGCACTGACCAAATGAGTTGTATGGCATAATTAAGATCAGAAATAAGGTTTGGAAGCTATGACATAATGTAAGACTTACACTGGATTTACAACCCCTTTAAAAAAAAAAAATGTTTGTTTTTATAAAAAGTGTGTGTTTCTCAGCTTGGCAGTTCTTCACTATACACTATGTTAATTTACATTTTATGAATCATTTCAAAAATTCTTTAAATCATCTAAATGATTATTCACTGTCTTGCTCTCCAGCGAGGTGGTATTCACAAAGCAGGCAGCCCTCAGGCATGTCTTGTACCTCAAACACTTAAAAGAAATGGCCTTGGGGGTTCTAGCAACCTATTATTGATCCATTAATAGTGTTGTCTTCGATTTATTCCTTAAATAGTGACTCACAAAGCACAAGCAGCTGGTGTTGGCTTATTAATTAAGCTAACTGCTGAATGTTTAATGCAAACTGTAATTTTAGATGTCTTAAAATATGCAGCAACAGGAAATGGAGGCCGTTGCAAAAGTGGTATAATGACCTTTTTATAAGTAAAGTCAAAGTTGTTAACTCCTATTGTCAAAGCTGTTAACGCTTGTCTGTTTTAACTCATTTTGAAAGGAGAACAATGATTAAATCATGCAAAGAAACACTTGTGAGTGCAGAGAAATGTTCAATTAAACCACTTGCCTTTGTTGTTTTGTTCCAATTTTACAAACTTAACCAAAGCAAATTAACAGATGATGTAAAAAATATTAAATTACTACAAAAATACTGAAAAGAAAGACAAAAAGGTTCTGACTAGCCACACTTACAGATGTAAGGTACTGAAGTTCACGCATAAAAAGGAACATTCGACAACTGTTTCAAACTCAAGTTTCATAAAGAAAAATGTTCCTAATATGCTGCATTTCCCCCTTCAGGAAGAGGCCTGTTGACAAAAGTCTTTGTTTATATGCTGTTCAGTTATTAATTATTGAATGGCTTTTGTTTTCAGAATAAAGACCCAGCAGTTGAAGAGGAAACCACAAGTCCTGTTTCACAGCTTGCTTCAAAGGTAACCTTTTTTGTTTACTTTATTGGATACATTGACATTGACATGGCAGCTTAGTCAAAAGTTTTCACTGGAATTTTTAATTGTAACTTATGTAACTCACTTTTAATTTTTGACATTTTTAAGTACTGTTATTGGCATTTGTCCAGATATAGGAAGTCAGCTCTTGGATTGAAGCAGCAGTGTATTTCCCTTGAGTATTATAAACACAGTGTGGGAATTCGGTTATTGTTCTGTTTCAATAAAAAATGCTTTTAATAGAACATTTAAAAAAAGAAAAAAAAACAACAGGCACTGTGAGACAGTGTAATTAATGCCTATTGTTCCAATTCAGCTTTAAGGACACCCCAGTAAAAAGGCCATCTCACAATTAATGGATCTTTTTATAGTCCTGATTTACTCCTTTTGACAGCAATATAAAGTCACCATAATATTAAAGCCACCGATGCTGTAAAACTACCTAACCCCATGAAAACTTGGATGCAACATGATTGGCACATTTGGTTTAGATTTTTAAAAAAATCTGTAAAAGAGTAAACTAGAACAGTTTGCAACTAATAATAATTTGCTTATTTGAAATATGTGATAAATAATAAATTGAGAATGATATTTTGTGAATTGTGAAGTGGTTCAAATTTTGTCACAAAAAGTTCAGTTTTATATTTTTTTGTTGATGTAAAATCAATTGAGACTTGAGCTTTGTTTTCTTTTTTCTGCTTTTGGCGTAGTAAGCTGGCTTATCCAGGCCTGTTCTACATTGTTTAATTGAACCAATTAAACTTCCATTCAGACTCTAAAGTAGTTAATGATCTAATTTTACCTGTTAAACCTGGAGTGGAATGGCCCTCCATAACCATGATTGGGCACCCCTACATTAATTCATGTAGTTTTAGTCTTTTACCCCCTTAGGACAGCACTCATTACAGTATTGTTTGTATTGTAGCTGGGAGCTCCAAGTTGCCAATCCTCCTGATAACATATTCTGGTGACCTGCGCCTGTAAAAAGTTAATTTAACCTGTGGATTCAACGTCTGTGTCTACCGTCCTTTTATGGCTTTAGATAGCTTCAGGGTGAGGAACTGTCGTGTGTCCTGGGCATCAGACCATGATTCTGCCTCCATCTTCCTGCAAGCTAGTGCTTGTGCTAAGTACATTCCGGTGCCTATTGTGTGCTGTTGTAACTGGCATATGCTTTCAATTAGAACATTTCTTTTGCCAGTATACCATTGCAGTTTCCCATTGCTTGCCCCAAAAATACCTTGAAAGAGTGTAACTTAATACACAGTAAAACAAAATAAATGTTATGGTTCAGTGGTTAGATCTCAGCCTCTCCCCCCCCCCCTCCCACCTTTCTCTCTCTCTGTAGATCTGAATGTGCCTCCACCAACATCTGTTAAGTTTATTGTTTTAACAAAACAGATGTTCCAGAGCAACACATCAGAATGTATTGCCACTTTAAATAACTAGCATTAGAGCTTGTCAGTGTAAGGAGCATGCTTATCTCGAGGCTGTGCATTCTTTTCTGATTGTGCAAAAGTCTAAATATTTTGGTTTTGACTCAATGTTAGTGACTGGTTGGCACAGCCTCCACATTTCCGAGGAGCCACTGCACTGAAACGTAGTGTTGCAAGTTAAACAAGCCTTACTTATAATTGTATAATGAAACAGTCCTGGTATAATGTGTGTAATTTATTAAGTGAGTATGCCTTTTAGTGCCAGGAATTTAATTTGTTTGAAAGGAGACAGCATTTAAAAAAAAAAAAAAAAAAAAAAAAAGATCTTTATCTAGTTTGGTACAGTAAAATAAAACCCTGTTCACACTTTCATTTTGATACTGGTATCACTGAGGATCAGTATCGCAATGTCTGTTCACACTGGAGTTGTTACCGGCGTCGTACTGGTACAACTGTACGAAACCCGGACAAGAGCAAATTTCGTGCCGGTACAGTTGCGATATGACTCTGAACAGATCAGTGTGGACAGGTCAGTACAACAATGGAATAGATGAGTCTGAGACATGTGCACACTTACACCAAGGATATTCTATATGACCAACTCTGCCTTTACTTCCGTCATGCTTGTTTAATTAATTAATTTTTAAAAAAAAATATTTACAGATAAGTTATAGTAGTAAAACCATATAAAATGGATGGCTATTACCAATAGTTTTATAATTGCACCCATCTACTCTAGTACTTTGTGAAACACTCATCTATGTTTTCTGCCCATGCGCCATCGCTGGTACTGCATTCAGAAAAGTGCATTTTCCATATAGATTACAGTATACCATCATTACCACGGGTTATGTTTTTAGTCAAGACACTCTGGGCAAGATTGCAAGTTTGTTATATTTTTTAAACAGCGATAAAATAAGCTCAAAGCAGCTAAATCCAAAACACAGCTAAAGTTACAAAACATGCGACGAACAATTAGCCTACTTTTTGTAGCATTACTGTTTTTATCTTATATTCTAATGGGTATTTTCTTTGTATGTTTAAATATGTAAATGAGTAAGTGTAGATTCATGGGTTCCTTTCCCTTCTGTATATATATATATGTATGCAAAATACATTTAGACTCTCCAATTATTTTTACCCCCGATATTCTCCCAATTTGGAATGCTCAATTATTATTATTATTTTTCTCCTTCACCGCGGTGATTCCCCACACAGCTCAGGGACCCGAGTCTCAGTGGGCGTCCTCCGATCCCACGAGCCAATCGGCGTCTTTTTACACCAAGGAACTCGAGAGCGGATGTCTGCAAGCTACTGGCCTCTGGAGGACAAAGATCAGCCCAGCAAATCTTCGCCCCCAAGCTCACTCCGCACCTGGCCTGTAGGGGTCGCTGCGGAGCGGTGAGGAGAAGCAGTCAAAGCCGGATCCCACCTCCCCAACCCCGGGAGCGCCAAAGCCAATGCGGTGCCTCCCCCTAGAGTCACCAGGGAAGACTGGCTGCCTCCCACAACCAGGATTCGAACTTGCAATCTAGTTGTATGACTCGCCCTGCATGCCGCGTGGCAGTGCTTTTACCAGGTGAGCCATTCGGGGACTCCTCCTTCTGTTATATTTAAGCAGACAATATACACCATTGCCCAAAATGTGTTTGTTCAGAAAAACAGTTAAGGTGGACATAAACAACGAAATATTCTACAGTTTAGCATTTACTGTTTTTCATGTAAGCATTTGAATATTTAGGAACATTTGTTGTATAATAACTGTAGAGAAAATGATCAATTTTGAATGTGACAATAGTATTTTTTCTGTTTTAGTAAATATTATGTTTAATTTGCTTTTTATATACTGTATGAAATTAGTGTTTTCGGTTAAAAATAAAAATCTGAAACCCTACATATACTGTACAATAATGTAATATTTTCTTCTTATATGCCAGTTTAGTATTAAATAATGTATTCATTTGTATGTAATCATATGAGTTACTGACACTAGCATTACATTGAGTTTGACTACAGGACAATATGCTAATTAAGTCAATATATCTGCAAAGGAGAACCAGTTTGCTTGCCAAGTCTGCACTAGCTGTGAAATTAATGTTGAATTTGTCCTTGGACATGACAATATGCATGCATGCAAAATTGTGGCAAGGACAAAATGGCCTTCAGTTCAATAACCACTAAACCTAAGTCAAGGCCAAAGTGTAGGATGGTGTGTAATTTTGCTTAGAATTCATATATGAAGCAAA
Source organism: Acipenser ruthenus (assembly GCF_902713425.1). Lineage (NCBI taxonomy): Eukaryota > Metazoa > Chordata > Actinopteri > Acipenseriformes > Acipenseridae > Acipenser > Acipenser ruthenus. The sequence goes on from NC_081194.1 coordinate 24,264,114, forward strand.
ATATTGGCCACAATAAGAAACAAACACGGATCAAGTTAATAAGAACTATTTCTTTATTCAGAAAATGCTTGTGGTGGGTGGGTGGGCGGGTGGGGGGGAAGCAGGTTGGGTTGCGAGGACACAGCTCCCTGCGCTGAAGCCAGGCATTGGCTTTTATCGCTAATCCATGGGACTGTTAATGTTACATTTTATAGCATATGTTCTACTCGGTTTAACATAAACTAAACTCAGAAATCTCGGTCCCACGTGTAACATACAAGATGCAGAGTCGCTGTGTTGTATTTAGGATAAACTGAAAAACACAAACTTATTGTTATCATAAGATGGACAAATAAGGATGTATAACGCTGTAATACAATTTAGAATAGTATTTCCTAACGTTTTGGTTTCGTTGTGGTAAGGACATTAAAATAAGGGGATAAGAGCCAATGAAACATATTCAAGTTAGTTACAGAAAATATATATTTTTAAAAAACCTGAAAGAAAACCACATATAAGTATCATAAGCATTTCTAAACTACTGACCAGCAAAAATTAAGTTTTTCAATTTATTTTACAGATTGTGCAAGGCTTTCTACTTTTTTTCTGGACTCTTTTCTGAGATAGCATTATTATTCTGTGCAGTAGAAATCCATGTGCTTGAAAGGGTAGTGCTTGTTGTTTTGTTGTTTTTTTTTTCTGCTGATGTGACTTAACCAGACAAATCACGCAGTACAGGCGTCTCTAGCTGCTGTAGCTGAAAGGGCCGTGAGTAGACATACGTTTTTAGAGGCTTTGATGTAGACAAAGTACATTTCCATAAATCATCTTAATAAGAGAAAAATCACCTAATCAGCCAAGTGGCAAATCAAAGCATTTCTTGCACTACACTTACTGCCTGCAATGCAAGTTCTGACGTTTTAGAGCTCCCATTTTAAAAATAAGTGGTCCAGGTAAAGCATTTCAGACCATCTGTCTTCAGAGACATCTTGTAAGAGAACAGTGGACTTCCAACAATATCAGTACCTATTGGGGCTTTGCTCTGAGAAACTTGTAGAGTTCTCGCCTAAGTTATTATTAGCCTGGGTTAGTATCCTACCCAAGCCCAGTTAAGTAAATACCTTACTTATTTTCTTTTGCTTACTTGCTTGCGTGACATTTGACTCAGATCAATAGTAATTATTAGTCACTTTCACAATATTTTATTAATAGAAATGAGTCTGCCTTATGATGTCATTATGTTTTGCTTTTTTATTTTTAATTTGGAATCGCCAATTATTTTTTCTAATTTTCTCCCCAATTTGGAAAGCCCAATTATTTTTATTTCAACCCGGCTCACTGCTACTACCCCTATGCTGACTCGGGAGAGACGAAGATGGACACATGCGTCCTCAGAAACGTGCCGTCAGCCGTCCGCTTCTTTTCACTCTGCAGGCCTACAGCGTCGGAGGACCACGCAGCTCTGGGCAACTTACAGGCAGGCCCGCAGGTGCCCGGCCAGTCTAGAGGGGTCGCTGGTGCACGGTGAGCCAACGACACCCTGGACGACTTAAGTCCTCCCCACCCAGGCAGTGCTCCGCCAATTGTGCGCTGCCCCCTGGGAACTCCCGTCCACGGTCGGCAGTGTAATAGCCTGGACTCAAACCGGAGACGTCCAGGCTATGGGACTCACCTGTACTCCATGCGGAGTGCCTTTACCGGATGCGCCACTCGGGAGCCCCCTGTTTTGCTTTTTAAAGATGTAACTTCAAGAGGTTTTTATTAAGCAGTGTTATTTTATCTGAAATAAGAAACATTACTTTGTCTTTGTGTGCATCCTATGGAGTGAAGAGTCATAATTGCTTTGAAAGGTCATACATCCATACTGGTATATGTGGCCTCTCATTCATATTGGTAAACCTGTTCAAGCACCTGGACAGAGCTTTTTTTATGAATCAATCAAATATCTGCTCTCCACTATACCCTGTGATAGGAATTGGGAATCAGTTACCTATTTATGATTGAAATTTTGATGAATTTGCATATTCTGTGGTGTCAGTTGAAGTTTTCACATGTTGGTGAGATTTTTATTCCTGATCTAAAATGAAAATATGTAGTCACTAATTGGTGAATTAAAATATCTAAACAATTGCAGATCTTCACTAAGGACATAGCTTATTTTACTGTCAGACCAGTGTTCCATGTTTACTTTTCTTTGCCAAGAAAAAATAAGATTAAATTAAGGCATGTGAACTATGCATAAGGAACAGTCTTGACCAATCTTTTTGCATAACCACTTTAAAAGCACTCTAAATACACTTTGAATTATGTAGTTTACATTGTTATGACAGTTGACCAAGGGCTGTGGAGTTGTTTTTGCAAGTTTTACTGGTTGCAAGACCAATTTATATGACTTAAGCTGTGGTGAATAATAAAAGAAAACATGATGGTTGGGTAAAATAACATTTAGAGGGTGAATTTGATTATTTTCTTTAGGCAGCTGCCTTTTTTTACAACATAATTAAATCTGCTGTCAGTTATTGCACTCTGCAGTGTTACTCTGTAACCAATCTGACCCATGTTTCTTAACAGGCATTAGGCTTTTATATCGAAGACATATTAGTTCATAGTTTTGGAGTTTAGCCACACATAATTGCTGTTTATACTTGCAACAAAATCAGAGAGACCCTTGGTCTTTCTTCATGTTTGTTTTGCACTGGGATGCATCAAGTTAAAGAACACAAACATCTTTGTTCATGTCTGCCTTTGTTGCTTTAGTAGCTGAAGAGCCATAGGGTGAAACCAAAACATGAATATAGGATTACACTTTCTTAAATTTATTAGGCTGGTTTCACAGACAGTGATTAGCATTAGTCTTGGACTTCCATACCTGAAGTAATATTAGGTATTCCAAGACTTGTGCTAATTGGGATCTGTGAAACCTTCCCATTATGTGTGTATTTCGCACTTTGAAGTGTACTAAAAAACAATGGACATTTTAAATTTAAGATGTACTGTACAGCAGTAATTACTGTATTTGAATGAAATGGGTGAGACATTTTATTTAGTGTCATTAATATAGTACCTAGATAGCATATATGCTTTTGTAGTTTTGGTTTTGTCTCAAATTGCTATTTGTGTTTTTTTTTTTCTGGAAAGTTTATGGGATGACACTATAAATTGAATGGTTATGGTCATAGGGTCGCTTAAAGGCAGCTACATATGGGATTGTTAGAATGGTACCACAGGGGTAGCATTTTGTATTTTCATTTAAAGTATTAATGATAGCCACATTAGCTTGGGTGTAAAGGCTTCATTTTATCATTTTGAGGAACATTGCCAAATTGAGACCCATTCTATCTGATAAAGATGCTGAGATGTTGGGTCATGCTTTTGGTATGTCTCGTTTCGATTATTGTAATGCTTTGTTTGCTGGCCTTGCCGATTCTAAACTTTTTATTGTAAAGTGCCCCGGGCATGCTCCTCATGAGGAGCGCTATGTAAAAGCAAATTGTATTGATATCAATGGAATGTCTTGTACATTGTACCCCTTTTCAGTTGACATTATTACCCTGTATCTGTTTTCACACCCTTTGTTTTTGTTCAAGCCCCTTGACAGAAACAGTTAAACACAGTAAAGCACAGATTGTCATTTTTTAAAATAATTTGGCATGGGACTAAAGTTCGACATTTTGAACTTCTGCTCTCTACAAAGAAATGTCTTTGTATTCATGTATGCTATGTGTTCTTTTCTGCAGGTTCAGGGTGCAAGTTTTAGGGGTTGGAAGGAAATGACCTCCTTGTTCAATAAAGATGATGAACACCAGTTGTTGACAGAAAGTAAACCAGCAAAAGTAAAAGGGTAAGTTACTGGAGTGTGCAAAAGAATAAGGCCTTTACAAATGTAGCAACTTAATTACCAGGTTGTTCTAATTTCAGCAACTCTGGTGTCCCTTAAGGGCTTAGATACATGTAACATAGAGTAGATTAACCAAAGTGCTTTATTAAGAGCCTGTACATTCAACATTTTAAATGTGTGAATGGACATGAGTGAGTTTATTTGCCATATATCAATGTTATGACAAAAACCTCAAGCCAAGCAAAATTTCTGCACTTAAAAAAAACAAAAAACAACATTATCCAGCTAGTGTCTTCCCTTACAGTGTAGACTGGAAGTCTGTGTTTTAGGAATACCTGTACATGTTTAACGATACACAGAAAAAAATGTTGTTTTTCTGTACTAGTAGGTAATACTTTTCCATGCCCTTAGGGGCCAAATGTTTGTTAAGTGTTGTAATTAGGCTTGCCCCTGTTCAGTGTTTATTTTGCAGGAGCTCAAGTACCATAAAAAAATAACTCACCTTTTTAGGAACATTTAGAGTCAGCTCAAACATAAATGTTACTCGATTAAGTGAGTGATTGTGTGTTGTTTTTTTTTTTTTGGTTAGCCCCTGTGTGGCAATGCGGAGGAAAAACCCCTGCACATATGAAAGTGTTTATTTTTGAGCGGGTGTATTATTTAAAACAAATATATTGTATTGTTTTATGTTTATTTTAGAACGGGGTATCTCTCTGCCCCTGTATCTAATTTGTATTATTTTATATTATGATTTATTTATGTATATATATGACGACGAAAACTGTGTTTGTTATTGCTTGGCAGCGTGGATGGGAAGCCCCATCCACACAACAACCCGCGCAGAATGTGACCATCTCCAGACTGATTAATTGAGTGTTAATCCAGAGATGGTCACATGTATAAAAGCCTGCACCTCTCTGCGTTCGTGGTGGAGTGTTTAGGAGAGAGAATGAGAGCGAGAGCGGAGAATCCAAGAACAAGAACTAAAACGAAAGAAAAAGAAATAAAGATCAGTGAAGGCAACTGCCCAGCCTGACCTTAGGTCTGCTTTATTTTTGTGTTTGAGATTTGTTTTCATTTACCTGTTTTATTTTCACTCTGAGCAGTGTTTTTGTGTAAACCTTTTATTTTATTTTTGTTGTTTAAAATAAACGGTGCCGCAGCGCCGTTTGCACCGCATTATCTTGCCTCTGTGTTTTGTTCCTGCATCTGGCCTGACGTCACCACTTAGCTGCCCTGTCACACTCTGAAAAATAAACATGGAGGTATATCTCATCATAAGCAATAACTGTTTTGTTCTGAAAAAAACAGAAATGTTTGCTACCTCATGTATTTGTGTGCACAAAGCCACCAGAATTTGGAACTGTTCTGTATTCTTTAAACTGGAGTTTGCATTACATTTTGTCCGGATAGATTACAGCTATGGCCACAGGTTTTGCACACCCTATAGAATTAACTAATTTTGCTACATAAAGTTAAATGAAACCTGCTGAATAATGTTACGTAAACATTGCATACCGATTTGTAGTTTTCTTAAAAATATTGTACTTATTAAGTTTATGTTATCAGTATGCAAACATTTTTTGATAGATAAACAGCAAGGCTGAAAGGACGATGCAAAAAGAAAATCTTATTCTTTGTATACCTGCTATCAGGTGGATCGTGGAAAACTGAGGCAATTATGTAGAACCGACCACTAAATTAACTGAAAGCTCTTTGAAGATTATTTTTGAATGACTTGGTGATATCACCAATCAGAGGAAGGGTTGCAGGAGTAAGCCCTGCGACTTGAAATGGGAATTATGACTAGGAAGATGACATGCTTTCCCCTTGGCTTGCGGAAAGCCACCCTCACGGAGGTGAGACCGAACCGATCTGCCTCCAAGGCTGGGATGCAAGCGTTACTTCCCCCAAGGGGAAAAGGAAGAGAAGGACAGTGGATACATTGAAGAAGACTAGAAGTCGCCCTGACTAACAAGGAACGCCTACGCTTCGGGAGATCGGCTCGGCCAGACCTCCGAGACAGAGCCACGCGGGGCGACAGGAATTCTGAAAGAGAGAATGAAATGAACATGTAAAGAGGAACACTGGCATATTATTATTATTATTATTATTATTATTATTTATTTATTTATTTATTTCTTAGCAGACTCCCTTTATCCAGGGCGACTTACATTTGTTACAAGATATCGCATTATTTTTACATACAGTTAGCCATTTATACAGTTGGGTTTTTACTGGAGCAATCTAGGTAAAGTACCTTGCTCAAGGGTTCAGCAGCAATGTCCCCCACCTGGGATTGAACCCACAACCCTCCGGTCAAGAGTTCAGAGCCCTAACCACTACTCCAAACTGCTGCAGATGAAAGTAAGCTATTCGTAAATAAGACAGGGTTTCCCCTGGCTCAGGCAAAGCATGTATGCTGACCCCAAGGGGAACAAGTGAAAGAAAACGGAGGTTTGAGAATAGAGTGCAGGGTTGCCCCCAGGGGAAACCTGGAATGATAGAGAGACTAAGATAGATTTGGTTGGGGGTCCCCTCTGGCTCTCAGAGGACCTTCCTCTCTGAGGTCAAGGCTAGGTCGGCCTAAGGTTGGGAAGTGATTTGAGAAACACTGATCTGTGCAGAAATAATATTGTAGAGAACACATTTCATATTAAATAAGAGGTATGTGTATATTATAAATATTTTAGCCATTCATCAACAAAGAGTATGTTTTGGGGTACTAGCCAGACTGCCACCGACCTGAGACTGAAAACAAAACTAAGTTGTAGCAGCTGTAGGGCAGAATGCAGACCATCCTTCTGATGTCAGTTTGATATGGTCTTCGATATTAGTTTGAAAGATACCCAGAATGGATTTATTAATCTGCTCCAGTGCAATGCAAGTAGTGGGATAAAGTCATATACTGCAGTTGAACTGTGAACCAGTATCATGCTGTGGAAGAGATTAGCAGCTTTAATCAAGGGCTTCATATCTGTGGGCTGTGAGACAGCAGGGTGTCCTTCTGGCATTCTAAAGGAATGCCTTTTTGTGACTCATGGTGATTGAGGATTAGGGGTGTGTGAGAATTATTTGCCTGATGTTTTTTGTAAAATAATTAAAACATTTATGTGCACTTATAAACTACCATGGAAAAGACAGGTGTTAATAAGGCCTGGATGTTCATCTGATTATTCTCACTTATGAACCATAAGCTGGTTCATATACACTAGCCTTGTATTTAATTTGGGGGGCAAAGTTTAGGCCCTATTGTAAATTTCACAGCCATTTTTATTGTCATGTTCCACAGTCATAAGCAATTCTGATGAAACTACAGCTATGGCCAAAAGTTTTGCATCTCCCCATATAATTAACAAATGCTGCTACATAAAGTTGAATGAAACCTGTTGAATAATGTTATGTTAACGTATTGCATTACATACCGCTATGTAGTTTTCCATATACTTAACGAAAAACTGACAAAAATTAAAAAATGTGACCTTTCGAAATCTAAAATTAAATACTGTACTATTATGTTGGCTTCTGGTAGACTTTTGCAATATCATTTTGTAGTTTATTTGATCACATGATACTAAGTTGTTTTTTTTTTTGTTGTTTTTTTTCTCAATCTTAAAAATCTAGGTAAATCTTTTGGCCATAGCTGTAGACATTCGCACTCTTTTGTATTCAAGTAAACATTGAAGCTATCCGTGAATAAGCAGGGCAAAACTGTCCCAAGGGGTTTTGTGTGGTAGATGTTTGATATATGCAGCATTGCTGCTAAAATATATTTAATTCTTGTAAACATCCCATTTATCCTGTTATTAGTACAGAGACGGAATAATCCTCAAATCCTGTGGCAGTATATTCACACATAGCATGTCTTTCGATAGAACTGCCAGTCGTAGCAAAGATTTAGTCTGAGCAGGTGATTAATTTACCACCCAGATCCGGGATACCAAACTTTGAACATCTGCCTTTTGAACAAGTTCAAAGCACTCAGAATCAGCCTAGCATTATTAAATAAACTGGTCTCAGGAAAACAGCTCATACATTTCAAATAAATTACAATGTGTGTAAGATTCAAATTTTTGGTGCAACACAAGATATCAATCCTATGGAATGTGTTTTTTCTTTAATTTTCTGTAACGTAAACATCTGGGAAAAAAATACCTAAAACTGCAATCGTTACACATGTTTTTTTTTTGTGTGTTTTTTTTGGTTTCGAGTAGTTCAGCCTTTTATCTGAGCTTCAAAAGGACACTACAGTAAGTAAATCAACACTTTCCCCTAGTCTCCTACCCCTAGTCATTAAAGCTGTAAAACCACAGGCTTGTACATGAAAATATCCGTGTTGGTAGGTTGCATTTTCAGTGGTAGTTTCAGTACATGCATTAGTAAATGGCCTAAAGTTTTGCATCATAAAGTCAAATGAAACCTGCTGAATAATGTTACGTTAACATATTGAATTGCCGAAAAATGTGACATTTCAAAATCTAACATGAAATACTGTACTACTGTTATGGCTTCCAATAGACTTTTCCAATATAATGTTGTTGTTTCTTTGATTACATGGTGTTAAATAAAAGATCAAAATTATGTTCATCTAGTTTTTTTCTATTTTTTATTTTAATTCTGTCTCAATCCTAAAATTCTAGGTGATGCAAAACGTTTGTCCATAGCTGTAGCTGGTTGGCACTTACTTATTTTGTAATAGTCTGACCTCCTCCTTAAAACATTATACTGGATTCTGATATACTGTGTGTATAACTAACATTGTTGTTGACCAAGTTTCTGATACAGCACATTTTGTTTGGACAAAAAGAATATATTATCAAGGCCATGATTTTTGTTTAAATATTTTTTGTTTCACTACTTTTAAATGTAATAAACTGTCCTACTTGTCTTGTTTACTTCTTTGGCTGAAGTTATTCAACATTTTATCCGTTCCAGTTTACAAAGAGGAAGCTTTATTTCCAGGTTCCTAATGTTACGCAAGTCACACGTATCCAGTGGCACAGTGTCTCTCACCTCCTGGAATCCAATCTGATTACTTTTTTCTAGTCTGATTTCCCTTAGGCATTGGCACATTCTTATAAATAGCTTCAGTTTCCACTGGAATTTTACTGTTCGAGGCCCTGGGTCAGTGGGTGATTTTAATTACTAAGCCTTCTCTTAGTAATTCAAATCACCCACTGACCCAGGGCCTCTGGACTCTTGACCGGAGGGTCGTAGGTGCAATCCCAGGTGGGGGGGACACTGCTGCTGTACCCTTGAGCAAGGTACTTTACCTAGATTGCTCCAGTAAAAACCCAACTCTGTAATTGTATGTAAAAATAATGTGTAAAAAATAATGTAATTGTATGTAAAAATAATAATAATAATGTAATTGTATGTAAAAATAATGTGATATCTTGTAACAATTGTAAGTCGCCCTGGATAAGGGCGTCTGCTAAGAAATAAATAATAATAATATATTATGGACACTCAAACTTGGCACTACTTTTTTGTCATACGTGTTCAGAGGTCGTGCTGGCTTTTCTGTTCATGTGTTCCTGAAACGCACATGCCCAAAATGTTGCGTCTCATCCATAAAATACTAAACAATCAGTGGCTAACACGAAGGCTAATAAACAAGGCATTTTGGTACATTTTTATGAGCATTTAAACTATATGCTATATCGTAGTTTAAACAATCTCTGTCTGAATGGGAGATGAAGCACCCGTGGCTTGTTTATCGAGATGACACTTCTTTTTTTATGCTAGTATTATAATGGCACGATAGTGCTGTTATAGTAAGAGTTACAGACAGTTTCTTGTTTAAACATGATTTTGAGGGGTATGTTTTCTCAGCCATTTCAAAACCTATCAAGACGCCATTTGGCACGCTTGGTGTCCGTGTCACAGAGAATTCTTTTTGGTATAGGTTACGAAAATCCGTTCAGCTACAAGTTTAAATACCTCCTTTGGTAGGCTGGTAGAACTTGTTAACAAGGAGTGCCTTTTTGTGGAACCAACAAAATCGATCAAGTAATTACTGAGATATTTGGGCTTTTCTTCACACATGCGTGGTTAGGTTCTACTATGAAAATACGCCTGCGCACTTCAGTCAAATGTTAGGACATTCGGTCGCTCATTGATTCTCTTGTTAACTTATGTCTGAGCTGAGCTGAGGAGTGATCCAGAGTGTATAACTGCAGGCCAGAGACCAGCTACGCAGTGCCTCTCTTTTACAAAGCAAAGGCTGCATTAAAAAACAAAATAATTACAAACTACAAACCTGTAATAAAAAATAAAGACTTATCAATTGTTTATCCAAGTGTAAGCAGAAGTATAAAGCTGAACAACGTATAGCAGCAACGTGTGTTTATGGTAATAGATGATTTGGTGATTCACCCACCCTTTTTAGTATGATGTGGTGTTGTACATTTTATAATGGCTTGGAATTGCTGAAATATTTAAGTAGTGTATTGTACTTCTATAGTAAAACAAGTTGGTTTATTGGTAGTATTAATATTACAAATACATAATGCGTTATTTACTTACTGTTTCTGCAGTTGAGAACTCAATGTCAAAATGAAAATATACATTGCTGTCTTATCATATTGAAGTGATTTCATGTTGTATTCAGTCTGGATATAAAACTGATAAAACAGTTATATGTTTTATCAGTTTTATATCCAGACTGAATACAACATGAAATCACTTCAATATGATAAGACAGCAATGTATATTTTCATTTTGACATTGAGTTCTCAACAGTTATATTTTATTTGTATACTGTAGATTAATTCATATGTTCTTAATTTAATAAAACTCATTTACAACGGCTAAGTTTTTTTAAAATAAAATATTGAAACAGTTTTCATGTTTATAATAATGCCATTGAAACATGTTACAGTTAGTACATATGGCAGAATTACATTATCTTGGCGCGATCTTTTCCTAGCTGATAATATTGTCTAAATACAGGAAAGGTAGGTATCACTTGGAGACATAACTAATATGTAAGGTAATGTAAAAAAAAGCTGCAAAATGTCAGATTCTCCAGCAGCAAGCTTTATAAAATGCATGTTCAATTGGATGGTTAAAACTTGAGCCTCTGGTTTGTGGTTTAAAATCCCTTGTGGATTAAATCTGAAATACTTGCAGTAGTAACAGCTACAAGGTTTATGTAGCTGACAGAGTCATCAGAGGAAGTACAAGTATTACTTGACTGGCTCCAGCTTGGACCTTTTAGGAACATTTCATCAAATCTACCAGCAACTTGTTTTCCATCATTCTTATATTGGTAACACACATACCATTTTAATGCAATGGCCCATCAGTTTTCGATAAGTCCCAATGTTTTCTTAAGCCTTTTTTTGATGGGCTTTATTTTAATAGTACCATAACTACCGGAGGGGTTTGACACTTGATGCTTAAGTACTTCCAAAACTTTGTATTTCTCATGTTCTTTTTACTTTAATATTTAAACATTTTAGAAATGTAAGTCATAGTATTTCACAATGTGTAGAATTAGCATTTTATGTAATTCCACTAAATGACTTACATCACTTCTGTCTTGCAGGCCAGGCACAAAAAAGTGTAAAGAAGAAGTAAAAAGTGAAAGGCGTTCTAGTTTCTGGGACAGCGTCGGTATAAAACAAATATCACCTACCAAGAAACCAGATGAGAGTGAAGGGTGGGAACCTCCACACGTAACTGAAGAGGACACTGCTAAAGACAATTGTAGCAATTTAAATGACTCTGCTTCCTGGCCTGGTTGGGAGGATGAAACAAGAGCTTCTTCTAAATACACAAACTTGGCTGCATCAGGAAACCCTGGCTCTAGGTGGAGTATAAAATCAGCAGGGAAGCTGGTTAGCATGAGGAAACGAAGCAAAGGAAATCTTACTGACAACTGGGAAGAACTAGAATAAACTACTGCTGATTTTAGAATTCAAATTTCAACACCTGCCAATGTTTTGTTTTTTTAACCTTCACAATTTATATGGATACAGCAAGCTTCACCTTTGGTTGTAGATTTGATATATGAAGTGTTGTTGCAAGCTTCAAGAGAACAGATATATAAATGCAGAATTCAATAAATGCCTTATATGCTGTTAAGTACTGTAGTGAAATTGCTGTAGAGTGAAGATTTATATTTGATCATGCATATTTGCCACTGGAAATACTTGCTTAAATTGTGTGGAAATGAACATTTTGGCTAAAGACACTCGCACACACCTAATACTGTAAACTTTATAGTGTTTGTTTTCTGTTTGTGTTCTGTCATGACCTGTTGCCTTAACTAATTTCAATTTGAAATGATCATTTTGCTCATTTTATTTAAAAGTAAACTTGATTTTTCTCTTGCCTTTACGGTAATGAATTTTGAATAAAATATTTAAGGGTAAATGTCATTGCTGTGGTGTTTAGAGGTATAATGGAACTGAAGAGTCAGTAAAGCAATGCCATTACCACTATTATACTACAATGTTTTAAGGTTATTTATTTACCTTTGTTTATCGGAAATCATGATTGTAGTCCACTGGAAGAGGTTGTTTTTTGCAAGTGTGGCTCAATCATCAGGGATGAGCATTTCATCAGTAAATGGTGGTTTTATAACAGGTGTTGTTAATTAGTGTCACCATCGCTGCCCTCATCCGTGTTTTATTTGTTGACTGTTTTTGAGAAATAGCAGCACAGCTGACCTCCATATAAGACAATGGGAGAGTAGTGTTCGGTTGTTGTGTGATTAGATAATACAAAATTAAAATATATAACCAGGAAAACTGAGTAAACATGAGGTGCATCAGTAACATTTTCTGATATAGCTGCACACCGGCTCTGGGGCATTTTGTCATTCCTGCAATGAGTTTGTTGTATTAAATGCTCCAATGGATAAGATGCCTTGTTTAAGCAACACCAGTGCTGGATCTTTCCACAGCCTTCCATTGCATACTTTATATACTGTAACAATAAGCAGTACTAACTTACCTTTGAGCAAGAAATATGAGTTTCTTGTTTTATTATAATTGAATAGAAAAGCAGAGTTGTTTTTACTGCAATGCCTTTCCCTCTTATCTCTTCATTTTCTCAGGTTTGTACCAGCGATAAATCTAGTTAAAAGCTTTCTATTGTCCATTTTTTTTTCACATTTCAAAAGACTTTTTATACCTTTGCAAAGTTTCCAAAAGGTAAATAAATTGCTACTGTACTATGTCGATACCATTGCGCTATTTAAAACACAATCTTGTGGATTTTAATACTGAACAAGATTGAGTTACAAGATTGTCCATTTTTCCAGTCACGTAGCTTAGTAATATTCATAGTTTACTTTTTGCAAATATAAGCTTATGTATCTACTTAAAAATCCACTTATGTCAGATATAGGCATACATGTGTAGGAGAGCTACAGCAAATGAACCAAATACTTTGCATAACAAAATACTAGAAATGTGAGTTTCTGTGAACAAAATCAAACCCCAGATAGCATAATCTAATGGGTATGTCCTATCAGATAAAAATGCTTTGTAAACATGAAGTGAAAAAGATTGTATCTTTGTTTTGTCCAGAGGTTAAAAAAACAAATTTGGCAGTGAAACAATTAATTTCTGCTGGACACCGCTGTAATGAAACTGAGATAATCCTAGAATATATTAAAGGCTGTCTGAAAATTAGTGGACTATGTCAATAATATGGTCAGATGTTAAAATAATTTGGCACTGAAATGATTAATGTTCACTGCAGCGGTGGCAGACTTGTGAAAAAAAGACAGGAATGGGTTTTTATAGTATGACACCTATGATCAACAAAGCAAATCACATACTATATAATTGTACCCAGTAGCAAGCCAGTATCTCCAATAGTTACCATCCAAAAATCAAAGTCACATGACCCTAATATGGCAACCATCTTGGGTCACAGGACAAAGTGAAGGGTACAGTTAGATTTTGCCTGAGGAGTTTTCCCAACATTGAAAATATGAAGTTTAAATGTCCGATTAAATATTTGAGATATTTGCAGAAGCAGATGTGGTGGCAGGTTTGTAAACTCGTACAAGCTCCTTAATTCATAACAATCAATAATTTACTGTGGTGTTTTGTGGGGCGAGTCGAAAAAGTGCTTTTCGCTCCGGTGCATATTCGAAATGCAGTACTTACTAAACACTATATTTAATGTATTAATCGTTCCAACAGAAGTATATTATAATAGCCTATATCTTAATTCTAAGTTATAACTTTGTTACATTCTGCATTTCATTTACAGGCAATAAAATACTATAACTGTAGTCGATGTACATTGATTTAGATTATCTTGTTTTGCCTGACTTTCGTAATCAAGTCACAATGCGGGTAACTTAATTAAATATTAAAACACCACACAAATAATGCAAGAACAAATACATTTGTTGTTCTCTATCACTGAGGATAGTATTTCTAATGCAGTCTTTTGACTAGCTGCTCTGCCATGATTTTCAGCAAACCTATTTATTTTCATTGTGGGATTACTATTGTCTCCTGCATTCATCTTGTGTTTAAGGACAGGCTAGAGCAAAGTTTGAAAAAGTGCAGAGCAAATCACACAGAACATTCTTTGATGCATTCCATACATCCATCTTGATCTTCAGTAATATGTAAACAAAATTATAAGATGCATGACCAAACATTACATATGTAAAGCCAATTCAGTTTAGTTTCCATCATAGGGAAGCTAAAACACATTATTGCAATAGGGCAGAAATACAGTAGGAGTAATGATGTCAAGGGCACCAGCACATTTTGGCACAAACTCAGAATATAGAGTAATCTGATTAGAATTCAGGGCATTACCAAATCAAATAATATATTCAACTTGTTTCTGAAATATGAGGTATTGAAAGTAAGTACAAATAACAAAAAAGTCAAAGCAAAAACAACATAGGACACTAAAAATGGAACAAACTATTTTAATACACAATATAAAGCAACAAAATGGGCTACATGTTATTGAAGCTTCTATTGCTATACATTATTAAGTGAAGCAAAATCCTATTTCTCAAAAAAAAAACAAAAAAAACACAAAACAAACAAAACAGAATAACACATTCTGTAAATGAAAAACAATACTGAAATTTTCCCCTGTAACTTGCATGGGAATTATGATGGAAATCTTAAGATGTGAACCCTGAAAAGAGGTGTAGACTATGGTAAGCAGCGCCAAAGTTACAGGACATGGTGTGTAAGAAGATATTAAACAGAACTTGAATTAGGGTGAATATCAAAGTGCAATATACTCTGCTTGTATAAACAAGGAACAGAGACATAAATAAAGCAAATGCAAAATTCCACATCTAATAGTATAAATGAATAACTTCAAGTATCTTCAAAGCATTTTCCCTTGTATGCTCTTAACTACTTATTTGATAAACTACTCCCTTAATACTACATTTCTGTGGTGTATTGAAATGTCCACAGGTTATAAAACAGAGATGACTCAAGTAAAACAATTAGGAAAATCAAATTAAATAAAAAGCCTCAGAAGTATTAAAACAGAAGCAAGACCCTTTTCATGAAGTCCTTTTTCATAATTGGCAATGGTATCGCTCAATAAAGCACTCACTTACTGCCATTACATTATCTGTTGCTAGAATTATACAGGTAGGATACAAAATATTTAACAAAAGGATACAAAATGCATTTTCATAAATAATGGATTATGATTTTTCTTTGTTCCATTTTTTTTTTTTGCAGTTTTTTATGGTAAATTAATAACATCATCTTAGTGTTAATGTAAGATTTAAACACCTCAATGAAATACACAAAAGTAAACATTTTAAATGTGTAAACTGTGCTTCAGTCTACGTGCACTCATTACGAAGGAAATAAAAGCCCATCCTTTGATCGCCACCATTTACCCCCCCAAAAAAATCTTTTTCAACATCACTTTAAACTGGATTTACTCTTCACACAAATGTTTGTGTGTGTGTTCCAGGGCCCACTGCTCCACTGCCTTTCTGTCACTTGCAATTACCTTCACAATACAACATATTCACAGAGCCCTTTTATTTTATAAACAGAAATATTGCACATAAAACATGACAAGCAGCCAACAAGTTTGCCTTTTTCTACAACAATAACAAAAATGTAACAGAATGGACTAAAACTTAAATAGGTCAATGAAGTGCTGTGGTGAAACTGGCATAAAGCAGTTATCTGGATCATTAGCAGTGCAGGGATGTCCCGAATCCTATAAAAGAAACATACTGCATCGTAAATCTGTTCAAGAGTTAGAAAACACTTCCAGTGTATATCAAAACAGTATTGCTTTAGATTTAGGCAAAATGTCAAACCACAAAACTAAAATCCTACAGTGTGTGTTCAAGTATTTTCACATTTGAAACATTAGGCAGGGAAAGCTTATTTTGATTTCAAGGATGAGGGCTGGCACTGTAGAGAACGTTATCAGAAGCTTTAGAAGCTGTGTACGAAGGATAAGTTCAATTTCAGCACCTTTTTTCGTGTTTGTTTGTTTTTTTTACAACAATATAACAAAATGCACACATGTATAAGCTATAACATATTTCTAGACAGAAGTATAGGACAATAGGATTTCTCAAAATTCTAAACAGATTTAAGATGAACTGTGATGAAAACTGATAAAGTACCTTGAATAATAAAGCAAGATGACAGTCCTTTGAGATCAGGGAGAAAGGAAAAGAGAAAGCATGAAGGGAAAACAGGAACAGGTTAAAGGGAGGGCAGCTTTTCTGACATATAATAATGTTAGGAGTATAATATTTGTATGTTACAAATATGGAGACCTAAATGATCCTTAGCAATCCTTGTAAAAGATTTGTATTAATTAAAAGCAGGTGTGCTGTGACAAAATCTACTGGGATAGTAGAGTCAACGCCCACCTCCCCTGTTCTGAATCTTGTTAGAGGTACCCGAGAATACTGTGGCTGTTGACAAGCGATTGCTTAACATGCTGTCGTACTCAGAAATCAGAGAATGTAATTCCACATAATTACCTCTATTTTAGGAATTGGTGCCTTCATCGTACCCTCTGAATGCCAGTTCTTGCTTGCCAAGGTAAACAGAATCAATCAAGCATTTTTTCTTACTTGCCCATTGTGATGTATTGTACCCCAACACTTCTGCTCATCCAGTTGATCATCAATCCGAGTTTGTCCAAAAGGTTTTAGTGTTATAGTGGCTCGCAAGTGGCTTTGGGTATGCTCGTGTTTTTGTGCTGACTTTGTTAAGACATCCTAGATTTGCTGTAGCCAGTGCTGTTCAATATCGCCTTTTCTACACTGAACAAAAGACAGTTCCAGCAGTTTAATTTTTTTAATTGACAGCTACTGGTAAGCCACGGATACCTTTCATAATTAGAATTTTGGAAGTGCCGAGTATCCCTTCCCTTCCTATGTCAGTTCGGGGATACCTGTGGTGTATACCTGCCTTGTTAACAATCTCCAGTTTTTTGGAGAAAGTTCTTCTTGAAAATTGATTTGTAGCCAAATTGACTACGATGTCTCTGTTGTCTGATGACATTTAAATAAAAGAAATGTGTAAAAAGCAATTCGAAACATTACTTCGAAGTTTAATATAATTTTTAATAACAGTCTCTATAATAAGCAATGTCGTGCGAAATTCAGCTATTCTTACACCGCTTACCCTATCATATTTATGTCCCGCCTCATCACTAATGATAGGACTGCCACGGAGAAAATGCAGTTCTTCTATTGGTTGATCGCATCACAGGCCCTTCAGGAAAGCATTAGAGTATGTTGCACAGCATATAAGTAAGCACTTTAAATTGACTGCTGTTGATGGTTTAGCTGGTGCTGTCTGGTAAGCAGAGAATACCTTGAAGGCCCTGATGGCACACCCCTGATTATAAGCAAATTCAGGACAGGTGGAAGGTAAAATGTGTTTGGTCCTTTCAGGTAAGTCATAAGGCTGTATGCAAATATATTTGTTAATAAGTAAACACAGACCACTATTTATTTAGAATGCAGTAACTTATCTTACGGCCCATAATATATCTGACCTATGGATTTTAGAATCAGAAGCAGCAGTTAATATGCAAAATAATAAAGTGGCAGGTTTAAATGCTGCACACTGACTGTTCAATAGCCATGTTCTGATTTTCCTACACCTACAGGCAGATTTATTTGAAAATTACATACTGAATGTATTTGGATAATACAGTATGTGAAAAAATTCCTTTAAGAAGGATTTATGGAAAAGGGATATAATTACATGATTTAATTCTGCTGGAGTAGGTTACAAAGAGAACCCTTAACTTGGAAACAAAGCACTACCTTCTGTCTATGTACGATGCACTTTTCACATGTTACACACACAGGGCTGGTCTGAAAATGCAAGTTGTTTTCTAGGAGAGTAGCAGGCTGACCAGCAGGCGAAATTGCTGTGGAGGCAGGTATGCTCTTATTTGCACTGCTTAGTCATCCATGCACAGCAGGTAAAGCTATATAATTGAAAAAATCTATACTTTTATAAAAATGGACTATAAAAGATTATTATGAAAGTAATTTAAACAGGAAATAGGATCAGAGGCTTTATGTAATAGTTCAGAATCTGGGATGTAATAAAATTGAAGGGCAACCAGAGTAAGTTGGCAGGGCATGGTAG
Organism: Acipenser ruthenus; assembly: GCF_902713425.1. Classification (NCBI taxonomy): domain Eukaryota; kingdom Metazoa; phylum Chordata; class Actinopteri; order Acipenseriformes; family Acipenseridae; genus Acipenser; species Acipenser ruthenus. The sequence continues at coordinate 24,282,540 of NC_081194.1, forward strand.
ACTAGCAGGAATGCAGCACAATGGAAAAAAATACAACTAGACAAGTAGGGGATAGTGGCATAGTAAGAGCATGATGCCATATTTTCAAAAAGTTAAGCAATTTGTTATTTGCAATCAAATGCAGAGAGACATTAAAATTGTAAGTTTGCTGCAAACTCACGATTATGAATGCATTATTTTCAGAAAGAAAGCAAAGGCTGCTATAAACCAGATGCTCTCGTTTAGTTGTCCTTCATGTGACAACTAGGGAAATAAGCAACAGGGTGAAGCAGTATCAAAAATACCCAGAACTTTATGACAAAGATCATTGCAATTATAAAGATACAGAGATGAAAGATAATATATGAGAGTCCATTTAGAAGGAACTGGATAAGCCTGCTATGTATGATTTATTGCCATATATGTCGAAATACAATCAGAGAAGACACTCAAATTTCCACATCATACTTTTGTCAATTGCAAATTTTAATAGTTTTATAAATCTGGCAGTTTTCAAACCTCTCACATTGCGGCTGGCATGTAGCGGCCTTAAGAATGCAAAAAGCACCACTAAGGAATAAAAAGGCACTCCTAGTATGACACTGCTGTTCCTCTAATACAGCATTTCATTTTACCTACCTTCCAAAAGAGAATGCTACAATGTCTGCAGAACTGCAACGTGTCACCATACTGTTCCTTCTTTGGGTAATATTTCTGAAGTGTGAAGTACATCAGTTTCCAGTCCACATGTCCCTTTTCTGACAACATTAAGTGCCTGCAGAACTAAAAAATATTTTCAAAAGGCATTACCTATATGAAAGACCAAAAGACAAAACAGTTTATATCTAGACTAAGCTATTTGGCCAATTCATACTGTGATCATTATATTGTTTAAATTTAACAGCTTAGTAATGTATAAGGAATAAAGCATATTTTCAGGCCACTCTTGTTCCCGATTTCCTAAGTAATTTAATAAGCAATCAACACCAATAGATGGGGGAAGAAGTTTTAACATTGAAGACAGTAAGTATGGCAATTGTTGTCATTTTAAATGTATCATGCAAATTTGAACCAAGCACAATATGTATATGTATTACAATATTACAAGTTACATGTTAAGTAGTAGCCGATGAAGATTACAGCCCTGCAGCTTCTCTAATGAAATGTTACAGTTAAAAGGTTGCTAAAAGAAAATAAAAAGGTTTTACCTTGCAATTTTTAGAATGTTGCACTCTATAATATGCCATGATTTCCCACATTCCAGAAAACACTTCTGTCCAGAGACAATTACACTGGTATGTGATGATGACTTACAAACATCTTAGTGGTGAATCTCTTGTATAGCTAATGGATCATTTTACAATGGCAGATGTCAGATCTGTCAGCTGTGACTTTTTTTTATAAAAGGGTGAATTATTATATGATCTTCTGGATACCTGGGATGTTATGTGATCCAGTACTTGACAGGTTTCACATTTGAAATGCACACTTTTCTTAAAGAAACAATCCGTCTGCTATGCTATTTAGCAGCCCTCATGGGTTCAAAGCACTACACGTGAAGTCTGATTTCCATTTTGCATCATTTCTATTAAACCCTTTATTCGATTGGTAAAATAATAACAAAATTAAAAAAGAAACACAACATACTGAAAGGCATGGTGAGCTTACTTGTTTCTCTGCAAAATGGTACTGGCAAAGTTTTTTCCACAGATGCCAGTCTTCGCTGAGCATGTGCAAAGTTGACGTCACTTGACCAAGGTTAACAATATCCCAGCCATCAGAAAACTTGTACAAAATGTTGTTTTGCATATGGAGTGGGAGGTCGTCAAGTGTAACACCATTGTTTACTTGCTGAATTAAAAAACAAAAACATGAAAATGAATGTAGGCAACTCACTGGTGGGTAATAAACATATACTACATTTTTATAGATATGTTACAGAAAATATTGCAATTTTTTTAATCGATTATGTAGCCTTTGTGGCTTTTTTTGTTGTTGTTTTTAATTCTCAGACCACAAAACACAACACCAAAAAGGAATGCAATGTGCAAACTCAAAAGCCCTTGTTTTGCAATTTTGAACAGAGCAAATTATCACGACTTGGTTAAGCCAGGCCAATCAATGGAAAATGGGAGGCAGAAAGGGTTAGCAAATTAAGAGAAACGGATTTCCCCTTTAATGTGGAATATTACTGTGCATGCATCTTCTATGTTTTTTTTTTATATTAACCACTTGAGCCCCAGGACAGGTACATCAGAAAAGAAAGTATTTGCAGTGCCATGCCGTACCTATACGTCAAGACCTGACATCTCTTTCAACCTGGTCTGTCAGTGTACATGCTGTATTGGCTGTGTTGGCACTGTGGAATGTTTGTTTTGCAGTTGGGGGGGGGGGTTGTCCAGTGACATTTTTATCCAATAGCATTTCATGCAAACATCCCATGCATATGTGAGTGCACTGAGAAAAATGGAAGATACAGCAGCATACCAGCAGCAAACTAAATGTGTCTATATAGTATTTAATTTGGTAGTTTATTTGCAGTATTACTTGTTTACCTTTATTTAATATTGGTATAACTTGCTTGTTATTATTGCAAACGACATTGTATGTCAGCATACAAGTTTGACTTAGAAACCGTTAGTAAAGAAGAGTCTGATGCATGATTAGGGGAATTTGAAAGCAATTGCCTACTTTTTTATTTAGTGAAAATGATAATGATGACGGCAAAGACAAAGACATAGAGCCAAAACCATCATTTGGTAACCACTCACACCAATAACAAAAATGGGAGTACTTCACAAACAGACAAAATAAATGAAGTCAAATAATGTAATGCGTTTTAGCTGATGTGATTGTATAATAAATCATAAATACTGAAACCTACAAGCTTTAAATGTGTTAATCTAAAGAAACGTATCTAGTAACAAATGTTTGGACATTAGTCTTCCGTGTTATGTAATATTTTTTCCTAGAAACAATGCTTCTATTTCAAATAGTCCACTTATATGCAGTATTCAATTGTTTTACATGATTTGTAGTTATTTTTACATTACAAAAAAAAAAAAAAAAAAATGGCAAGTTAAAAAATGGCAGAAGTCCAGTTCGTAAAGCCGATTTATCGGCTAATGGTGTTTATAGAGTTAGATGATTAACTTTTAGTCTGTCTTCAAAATCGCTTAGGTGAAAATAATAATGGGGCTACTCCCAACATTTCTTTGATGACACCAGATGGTAGAGCAGTCGTAAAAACTCAGGGATGTCTGATTTGCACCATTTGCACACACCCAACACCCCATAATTGGGAGCTAATAACCTTCAAAACTGTGCCCAAGTCACATTGTATTTTAGAGCATTCAATATATTTATTACCAAATTGACCAAAATTTAAAGTTTAATGAGTTGGGTACCTTGGGTATCTGAAAGTTGCTCAGCTGTTGCTGCCAGTTGAGTATTGTCTCTAAGCGACAGATCCATATATTGATGTTGCCCACCAACACTGACTTGCCTACTTCTCTGATAAGAATACAGAGTGTGGAACCAAGGTCTTGAAGGAGGTCTTTGATCAACCTAGGATTCTGCTGGTCTTCTAGGACTGCAAAACAAATAGCACATGCACCATGATCAGATTTTCCTGAACAAGTCCTGACCAAATTTTACTTCCTTTTGAATTTATAAGAAAACACCCTTTAATGCAAGATGTCTCAATGGTTTGGTTCTGGCCTCTCAAACTGTGCAAAATGAGGTCTCTTATAATACAGGATACTCTTCACACAAAATAACAATATAAAATTAGAAAATTGATCAGAGATTTCCTTTAACCTAACTTGTCAGATTAGGCGTTCCCTAATCTCAAATGTCATCATTAAAATTATGATTTATCTCTGTTCCAATTCAATCCACTGGTAAATATGCAAATACAACAGTTATGTAATTTACCTATTTTCTGCTCGATTAAAGAAAATCTCTGTTCTAGTACACACCCTCTGAACATTGTCTCTCAAAGTAGACTAAAGTCTTCTTCTCGCAACAACAATAGTGTTAATACACTAACCACAGCAGCAATAGCAACTAGTCTCCAGTTTGAATGGCAAGTTGTAGAAATCAAACAACTGGATGCAGGCCGATTACTTTCATCAACTTTATTTCAGCATATCACAATGACACAGGCATTTGTTCTCTAACAAAGCCAGGTGGCTTTTACGTGTTTCACATCTAAGAGGTAAATAAAAACAAATAGATCACAAAATATGTTCATATTTGTGTACAAAGTGCCTGAACCGATTTTTAAAATATTAACTTATTATTTAGGCTATTGGAAATAGCAATGATGGGGCATTGTCCACTGCTGGTAATTAAAAGCTTGATACAGCATATAACCCAGAGATTAACAGTCTCAGAATTAACCATGTCAACTGGTATAATGAAGCCTGAAGGCTACCAGACCACAGCTGGAATTCTGAGCAAACCGTTACTTGTGGAATATTGAGGAAAACATTTGCATTCATTAGGAACTAAAACTAGTACTGTATACAATTACGAAAAAAACAAAAAGAAAAACTTTAAATCTAAATTTGTTTGAACACATTTTCCTCATAATAGGGTTTTACCATCTGTTAAGGCCCTTCTCATTGCATTAAATGCCATTGCCTTTGGCTCGGGCAATTATTGTTTAATTACGAAGTAGACAGGAACTACTCAGAAAACACAACTGGTTGCTTTGACAATGTATGACTCTTGAATACATGGCCATGACAGGCATGTTTTACCTCGATAAAACAAATAAAATGGCAATCTAAATTACAAATGTTGGAATTGGGCAGGCTGGACCTATGAGGGCAGTTAAATCCTGCCCACATGGAAGGTATGAGTACAACACTCATCTCAAAGCATGCTGGCCTGCAGTACTGACCTTTCCAGAAGTTAAACCAAAGTGGAAGTGAAACAGTTAATTTTAACTGGCCAACACCTGTAATGGAACTTGACAGAGGATCATGGAATACAGCTGTTTATCAAATACAAAGACAATATCCATCAAAATCAGAGGTAAGCATCAGGGTCACCAACATATTTAGGGGCCGATGTAAAGATATGTTCCAAGTGATTTGCGGTTGCAAAACACAAATATTGCTGCCAAAAAATGTGTTTACTTTAGCAGTCACAAAAAATGCGGTGTTATGTAAACAATGTTTTTCACCTGCTGTTCTGTACCCGCTATCAAATTAGCACTTTGCCATCATTAATCCATTTAAATGGTATTGAATTACATACAAATGAAGAAATGAGCACTAAATTGGGTGGAGGTCTGGAATACTAAGTGGGCACAAACATTATAATGAGATGTAAGGACTTAGCCTTGCACTTGGGCAATTGCTGACCCTCCAAAAACGTATAAGGTGCAAACCATTGTAGAAGCAAGTAATTAAGAGCTCACACATTCTGGATTCTCTAAGCACCTGTAAAATAAATGCAGATAATTCACTGCAAAGAACATATTAATTAAATTAGGACGGGAGAGGGAAAATCTTCAGTGTTTTGCACCGCAGTGATTCTTCATGAACACAACGCTGCTACAAATGCAATACAATGACAACATATGTTCAACAAATCGCACTATTTGAACCTGAACTACATGCAGGACTGTTCTGTGTACTTGTTCATTTACACTTTTGATAGTTCTGCGAGATTTGTAGGCTTCAGACAGTCTCAGCTGAAAACGCATAACTTAAAAATAATAATAATAATAATAATAATACAAATTTTAAAAAAAAGCCACAGCGTTAAAATCTTCCACCCCAGGTGTATACTGTAGATGTAAGCAAGCCAAAACTAAATGAGTCGTTGCACAATGGAGGACATTGTTCTGGCTGAAAAACAACCGGACTGCTTTAAAAAATCCTGCAACAGAACTGAGAGGGTAAAGTCAGCAACGTCGGCTGGTGTCTGATCTATTGCAAAGTACTGTTTAACATCCTTGACAGAAAGCTTGTGAGATTTACCTTAATGAGTAACGTTTGTTTACTAAAACAAATTCTTTATTTCAGTTTTAAATTTCCATTTAATCAAAGCGTATCTTAAGGAGACAGTTTTAAAAATGCACCAAAACATTCAAAATTGTTATTACAAGACAATATAAAAAAAATGTAGACACATCTTTTATATGGCAAAATGTCAATTTTCTATGTTGGGATATAGTGGCTATGGCCTGCGACACTGGGTGATGACACTAGTGAGCAATGCAGAAACCGAAGCTCAAGTTTGCTACAAACAAGCCCATGTAGCAACGCAACGTGTCATCGAGAGAAGTTTTGGCAAGCAGAAGAGTCTGTTTTTCTGCCTGGACCATAGTGGGATGCCCTCATCATGTATGCATGTATTAAGGTCTGTACAATCTCATACAGTGCCTACTGCTCTTTGTACTCTTAACTCGCCTCACCTCTGGGCTGTAAATGTGGCCGCTATTGCGACCCTCATTATCATGACTGCGGCTCATTATTTGTGCGTGTCGAGTAATTAATCCAGTAGATATGACGCGAAAGTTTATGTTGAAGTAGTGATTTACAAAAACAAATATAGTAATGGGAAGCAGGGAATCAAAATGTATCGATCTTTGATGCTTTTTTTTTTTCTTTTTTTAAGTCTTACCCTTTCGAACAATCTTCTCCAGAACATTGAAGTAGTTTTTTTGAGCAGCTCCACTCAAAGATGTTAACTGGGATTTTGCAATTAGCTGCACCAACTAAAAACCAAACAAAACATATGTTAAAACAGCAGGCTCGGCATCATGCAGATGTAGCACTAGAGATTTCAGTATTTTTTAAAGCACTGGTTATTGTTGCAATTACTACCTTCACAAAGTACTGACTTGAGGATTCCTCATCTGTGTTTGGGGGATTTGCTGTAAACTATGTTGAAATATACTGTATAATATTGCTTTAAATGGTATTAAAAGTTCTATATATATTTTGACCTGTCCTAATTAAATAAACAAAAATAAAAGCAACCTGTTATATTTAACATAATAATAATAATAATAATAATAATAATAATAATAATAATAATAATAATAATAATAATAATAATAATAAAAAATTTATTATTATTATTATTATTATTATTTCTTAGCAGACGCCCTTATCCAGGGCGACTTACAATCGTAACAAATACATTTCAAGTATCACAGTACAATTAATAATACAATAATACAATTAAGAGCATAATAAATAGCCACTTACTTTAACAACATAGTTGAACCTTCGGATATCTTTTATAGCACTGGAAAAATCCAAGCGGTTAAAAGCTTCTCCTAATGTACAGTAACCATGTCTCTGAAAACAGGATTAAAGCAGAATGTTTGACTTCAGAGACTGGATTTACATTAAAATAAAAGCTTGGAAAATGTGTTTATATTGGAACACTCACTTCTCTCGTGCTTTCCTTTTGAACATAAATCCACTTCTCCTGATAGTAAACTTAGGCAAAAAAAAATTATGTTAACAAAAAAAAATATATATATATATAATAAACTATTAAATGTATCAAACAGCTGGTAAAAATAAAATGTTTCACCTTGAGAGAGCTACATATTTCATCCCTTTCCTATTTATAGTAAATACAATATTAAGTCACTATCTCAAAATGCTTCTGAAATATGGTGGTGGCAGCTTTGTAAAGGTCATTTTTCTTGCACGACAGTCCTTGACCATGAGGACCGCAGAATACAAGCGAGTCCCAAGATTAAAACTGAAATCTCAATAGATTATTTTTCACAGTGTTTGTTTATTTTCATTTGTTCATTTGTAAGAGCCGCCAGAAGAGCAGCACTAGAATTAAAATGTATTCCTACAGAAAGTGTTCATTGAATGAACCTGTGTTTTTGAAGGAAGTTTGCTCCAACTCCTTTAAAAATAAAAAAAAATAAAAAAAATACTTACATTGGGATTTTGCATTGTTGTTGAAATGATCTTTTTTTCTTTTTTTGGCTGCAACTTCACAATCTTCACCAGTAAACAGATTTTCCTTATTTTCATCTTGCAACCTAATTGGATACATAATACATTGAACATTGATCAGTCCATGTAATTTTAAATATCAATACTTTCCAGCACTTTGAATTTTGAACTTTAAAACTGCATCAAGTTCTGAAAATAAAAAAGGAATGTGTGAAACAACCATGTGATTACCAAGCCCCCAGTGGCAGCAATCTCTTACCAGAGATCTACTTTAAATTACGTAGCTTGCTGTGGAGTTTAAAATGAGTTACCAAGGATATTTTATCCAGTTAAGAGACAAACTAATCTTGGTTGACATTTGATGAAATCTGTATTGTTGAAGATACAACAGCAGGGGAGTTCTAACTATCAAAATGTAATGGACAGCTGGCAGTAACGAATCTAAGAAGCTAAACAGATTTCAGAGATTCTTTCTCTCATATATAAATATTCAATCATTAAAAGTAATTGACCCCTGTTGTACAGGTCAAAAAGCACGCAAGAATACATATTATGGATTTGCCACAATCTTCAAAACAGACATTTGTGGATTGATGAATTGTATGGGATACTTCACACATGCAGCACTACGGACAGGTGCATCATCTTCCTGAAACAAGCTGTCATCTTAAATGTCAAAATTATCCATAAAGTAGTCATTTTACCAGCCAGAGCTATCAGTCCATGACAGCAGAATGTTGTTACCCATGCTAATTGCTACTGTAGACCAGTACAAGAGAGATAAAAAGCACCCTCTCCACAGCCATTAATACAATTTATTTTTCAATATATTCAAACAAATATATACCCTACTGTACGGGTCAATTTGCATGAGAAATATCCACTTTTTTTTTTTTTTGACCAATTCTTTATTTCTGTTCTGTACCACAGGTTAAATACAATCTGTACCCGTTGCATTAAAACAAACATCCTTCATATGGACTGTATTAACATTTTCAAAGTTGATAAGCCTATGAAGGTGTGGTAATAATTAAATGGAAACACAGTACATGTTCTATCCCCATTCATCAAATAAATTACATGAAAGGCATACCATGCAAATTATCAGCATTCTGAAGATCAAAAGTGTTCAACAATATGCAATAAGTCAAACACTGAATTAAGTGCAGCTGACTGATGCAGTAGCAGCTGTTCTATTACATAATGAACTGGCTGATCACTAAAATCTGACAGTGATTTAACAAATTTCAAAAACAAACCACAGTGCTAATCCAAGCCTTTATTTTTATCTGCAAAATGAAGGTTGAAGGACTGTATAATCCTGGTTTGGACAGGAACCAAATCCCTCAAATTAAAATGTACTAGATAAATTTGATTTTCAAAAATGTTAACCAAATATATTAAACTCATTAAATAAGTTCCCAATACCATAATATTGGGGGGGGGGGGGGATACATAAAGGATGTTATGTGGGTTAAAAAATGAGTACACCGTAAAGCGAAAGCGAGATATACTACATTATGTTTTTATTGTGTTTTATCATTAACAATACCAAAAATCTAAGGTGAACCGTGATGTGTGTTTCGTTTTGGAAACAGAAAAGTCATAGAACAGTTAATAGCCCAAGTCTGTCAGATTAAAAATAACAAGCAAGATGCTAACCATGCTGCCACAGCTCTAAATACCCACGCCATTTGGGCTGCCACTTTCAAACGTGTAAAACTAAAAAAAAGTTTGACACACAAGCTGCTGAAAAGTAAGAATCATTTAACTGTAGCTGAATGTACTTACTCAATGGCATCCAAATTCCCATGTTCCCTTTTCTAAAATAAAACTAGGTTAGTTAAGATTAAATAGTGTAGGCAGCATTTAAAAAACAGTGGTGTAATGCTGTAGAAAGGAACTCCCAATAATTACAGGTTACAAATATACAATTTTATCAAATTGTATCTGAAAGTGAAACTGATGATGTGGTTATGTTTTTCCTGTACATCAACACAGAACCCCCTGGTCTGAGATTAATTTTAATTTAGAGTATAAACATATATAAAATAGTATACCCTAATCCAAAAATAATTTTCCCAAAACAGTGAACTGTACTTTATGTTTTTAAACATGACAATACTGCAGTTGAGTATATTCACCAAACATAAATTTGTTTAAATTTTGCATTAACGCAACCTGTGTTTTATGCTTATTTTATAAGTTAACTATCTTTATGTATGTGGGGTGCATTTGCACCCCATTACGCCTTCTGTGTGAGCTCAATTTTTGTCACCAACAAAGGGTTAATCTAAAAAGCTAGGGACTGGACACATGACCTTGAAATACAAAGGGCACCTTTGGCAAGCATTATGCTAAATCTTAGAAAACATATGTTTTGTTTGACAAATTATTTATCCACAAACAGTAACAGCTGAACGAAAAGATAAGTAACCTGCTGTCAGACCGCTTCCTTGTTTTTATTTTAGGTATGTATGTTTCAGTGATGTGAAAATATTACCCATACAATTGCAATGGATCACATTGTCAAAGTGTTTACAAAACTAGAACTACCAAGTAGTACCATGAAAAAGTACTCTCAAATTGGTTGTATTTAACATGGTTTTGTTTTCATTTCTGTACTTTGTAGCACAAAAACTGTTCATGGCCTTTAACATCAACCACTTGATCCTTATTCTGTACAATATGAATTACTTTCTCAGCTTTTATGCAAATAATTCCTTAGCCCAACAAATTGCAGCCTAAAAAAAGTTAGCCATTATGACCTAAATCCTGATACTCACAAAACCGGTGCTGTATTATGTCTATAACAAGTTTTAAAGGTGCATGGGTATGCATACCGAGACAGTGGATAACTACATCTGAATAGTACTGCTAACGCAAGTTACAGTGATTCTGTTAATGTCTATGGATGGGGGTGCAAGTAGAAAAGGAGGGGTTATTCAACCTAAAGTCAATGTGACAACATTGCTGTTTTTGGCATCTTATGGAGGTGTGACTACATACTTTTCTTTTGGTGACAGCCTCCATGTGCAGATTTCCATGTTGCTGCTTGTGTACAGTACTTTATGCACCCCCACTTCAAGATAACTTTGAATGTCAACCCTAGGCAAAGGTCAAGTGGTGTTCAATGGGGGCTACATTTACAACAACTGAGTTCACCTTGACTCCTTAAAGAAGTGTCTCCTATTGGGTGAATATAACATGCATTTAATGAGGCGTGTATTTTAGGAACTCAAGAAAAAATGTGCACAACTTCATTTTTAAAACAAGAAATGCATCAATTATTTCTGATCACACGGTTACTACTTACTCTTTCAGTTCTAGCTCGGTATTGTTGTCTTCCAAATCATGGTTAAAAAACTCAAAGCGTTTCCAGCCATCCTCAGTTTTTACCCAGCTCCATCCAGGAGACCTCCAATCCTGACCCAAGAATGGCATTCTTCACCTACGAATACAATTTACACGAACACAAAGGAAAATAAATAAATAGCAATCTTTATCTCCGTGCACAGGAAATTACAAGTTTAGGTGGACACAGTAAAGCCATTATTAGTAGGAAGTTATTTTGCCGTACCTGTTACGTTATAAAGCTTTTGTGATGACAAAATTGTAATTTGAATCAAATTTTGCGAACAGATTCAACCTTCTGGCATATAGTACTTAGAAATACACTGGTTACAGTCGTTCACAAAAACATCCCGTCTAGTCTGCAAAAAACTGAAATTATATCATTAAAAAAAAGACAGCATTGGCGGACTAAGAAAAACAAAAACGCAAGGCAGCACCAACCCATGGGTTGTCAGCATAAAGAAAACTTTATATTACGTCTTATTATAAGGTAACGGTTTATAAACTATTTGTGATAAATAACACTACTGTTTTTAATACCACACTATCTATCTTTGTAGTTTCTCAAACACTTTGTCTTTCTCCCACAATTGTTGACGGAAGTAAACATATCTGCAATGGAATGTGTAACGCCTACTCGCTTATTTTTATTGGCCAGGGATTCCCTATTTACGGTGTTGCTACCCGATTTCGAAGTTCTCATTGGGCGGTGGGGTTCTCAATCATGTGGCGTTCAACGGGCAATGTTTTGTTAAGAGATCCGTGGCACACGTGACTTCAAGTCTTGCACATATCACTGTGTTTTGGTTGCGTTATGGGGAATTAGAGTGATCTTGCGATTTGGTAAATGTACGATTTCTTGCTGCCTATATTCACATGCACAATAAGACATTAACAAATGCAAATGGTTTACTTGATTGCGGAAACGAGTACATACACAATCATAGCAGCCTTTCTTTTTGTTTTAGTATACTTAAAACCACCATTTTGTTTCCCTGTTTCGCAGCACAGCAACAACGAAACCCAATCCAAGCTTACTAAAGTTTTTTAAAGTAATATTTTATTATTTAAAAAAATAACTAAGACAGTTTAAAAACATACTTTTAAACATATAGTAGTTTTAAATTAATTATATTTAATTTTAAAATGTAATTAAAGCTACCATACCCCCACAAGCCAGATTTTACAGATAAATAAATATACCGATGTCATTCACAGGCATTGTAATCCTTGGTATTTATTTATTTATTGTTTTTATTATTATTTCTCTAAACAGTGACTCTATTAAGATCCAATATTCATTTGAACAGACCACCAAACAAAGATCTAAATACTCTGTTACAAAAGGGAACTCGAAAAGGAGTGATAAGTCCAACCAATGCTTTTAAGAGTCTTTATTAACATTGTCACTGGCTCTTTGTTAATAAGTTCATAATGTGTCTTGGAGGTACATGTTTCAGATTTAACGCTATCCTCATAGTGTACTAGGTCACGTGGTCTGATCAAAGAAGATCCACAGGGATATTATTTCAGGTAACTATTACTATTATGATTAACATTGTTGATCATCGCTTTATCGTGTGGGACTTTGATTACCAGTATCTTTCAGAATGAGCTGCCTTGTTGAACTATTTGAACTACAGATCTGCCTTGTTGAACTATGTTGAACTACAGACCTGTTTTAATAATGTAGACACTGCCCTCTTGTGGTAATTTTGTGTATGAAGTTCAAATCCCTTCAAAGCAAGATGAAATTACACCAGGAATTTAAAAAATGAAATAAGTGTGTTTTTCTGTCAGCTGTCAGTAAAAGCTGATGTAACAGTCAAGGCGTATGATTTTATATTGGGATTGTCTGAATTTATAAAAAGTGTTGTGTACATGCTTAACTGATTCATTAATATACTATATGTAGTATATGTATGATTGATTCCACTGGTATTATTCCTTGCTTTACCCCTGTAATTTTAGCATACCAGAGCAGCGTGCTTTACGAGAGGAGCATGTTTTACAAGGGGTAAGTATTATACGAAGGGGGCACACAATGCAAGTGATTGTAAACTGCTCAGTCACGAGCACAATGTGCACTGTACTAAAAAAGATGGTACTGTAACTCAGGAAAGTATTCAACCACCCATGCTGGTTTGGGATACTTGATCTTTATTTTACTTGCAATAATTGTACAGGCCTTCCGTCATCAGATGCCTGTGAATTTGATTTAGTGAAAAAGGTTTGTCTCTCAGTGGACAGCAGTCCGAATCACAAAACCATCACACAATTTAAGACTGGGTACTGACAGGAAGGTTTAAAAAAAACCAAAACAACAGTGATGCATTGGATGGATGTGGAGATTAAGTTTCACCAGGGCAGACTTATTTGTGAAATAGTGTAGGGAAGTTCACCTGGCCACTGCTTGTGCTATGCCTGTTCTTTGGGTTAACAGAATGGACTTCACATTCCAGGGCTGCCAATCATCACAGAAGTCACTTAAATAGAGTAACACTGTATCAGTTAATTCCATCACAATTAGAAGGATAACATTTTAATTCGTCAAGTCACATCACATAATTAGATCATAATACCATTATTATTAATCACATTAAAAACATCTCTTTAATAATTAAGCAATGACTAAAGGTAGTGAACAAAAAAGTCACTGACAAAAATCAGTTCATAGGATCAATCACATATAGGACGTAATATCATCTTCAAGTATACGTTTTGCAGTTATTTACCCAAATAGTAACATCTCTTTAAAAAAACTGATTAATCTGTTCTCATAGTGTCACACAATTCCGAGCAGGAGCCTCATTTTATTACTCTGTCTTATTGAATGATATGTAAAAGCCACAACTAGAAGTAATCATTTCCATCTACATGGTAATACATACCGGTGCCTGCTTTGACCATCAGCTAGAAATGACTTTTAAATCACCACTGACCTCAAAGTAAATTATTTCATACCCCATTGCTAATCCACTGAGCCGTCCGTCTCCACTTATATGCATTTGAATGCTGAATGCTGAGTTACAGAGGGTGCTTCTTCAAGGTCAGATACCACATGTGCTATAACAAGTTAAGGCTTTTTTTGCTGCTCAACCATTTGCTGGGGGTTTCTTTTTTCATTTTATGTTGTTGTAAGTTGTAGTCATATGTTTATATATTAAGTAAGCTAGAATACTTAACAACACTCAACCTCAGCAACTCCTAAGTAATGGAAATCAGGTCAAAGGATCCAGCCATTGTGGTCATAGTAATATTTTTTCACATGGAACTTTACCACTGCCCTTGATTTATCCCAGCCATGTTGAATGTCCGTTGTGGCCCTTTGTGCGATTAGAACCTTAAACTTTAACAATAACTAATACCTATATTTCCATAATGGATATTATAGGTTAAATACTAATTATATTACAAATTAAGCTTTAAGAGACATGGAATTTGACTTTATGCACAATGTACACTGTCACCTTCAGTCGTTTGTACGCATATAAAATGTTATCTTATAATACTGTAAGTGTTCGGTGGCTACTTCTATTCATGTTGAGTTTATTTATCACAGAGGTGAGCAAAGAGTACCAGAGAAAATGCATGATTAGAGGAATTCACCGAACAATTCATTACAAACAAATTGTGTATTGGGTAGGACAGCGGTTCCCAAACTTTTAATTGTCACGTACCCCCTTCCAGACCTATCAACTGTCTGCATGCCCTTAGGATACAGCTTTATATTTTAATGTTATTTTTAATATGTGCTTTATAGGAGGCTGTGTGGTCCAGTGGTTAAAGAACAGGGCTTGCAACCAGGTGGTCCCCAGTTCAAATCCCACCTCAGCCACTGACTCATTGTGTAACCCTGAGCAAGTCACTTAACCTCCTTGTGCTCCGTCTTTCGGGTGAGACGTAATTGTAAGTGACTCTGCAGCTGATGCATAGTTCACACACCCAAGTCTCTGCAAGTCGCCTTGGATAAAGGTGTCTGCTAAATAAACAAATAATAATAATAATAATAATACACATACACAATAACACATACAATATAAATGACTATAATAATATAATGAGCTCTTCTAATTTTTGGTTTTAACTGATAAAACCTGATAATACAAGTAAGCTGTGGCAATATATTCTCCCGAAACATCGCAAATGACTAGTGGGGTTTAATTTGTATTTATTTATTTATTTATTTATTTTAATCCGTGCTGCCTGATTTTTAATTGTAAATCAGCATTTTATATGTGACGAGTTCTAAATAAATGTACATTCTGCATGACAAAAGGCACACTTTTAAATGAAGTTTACAAATTATACACAACATACAGGTAGTTAACAAAAAATGGAAACACCAATGTAAAGTCACTTAATAGGGCATTGGGCCACTATGGTATCCTGCTCTGTGGAGTTCTCGGCGGACCGTTTTTGATGAAACTGGCTGTTCGCGCCCCAGTTTGAAATTTGCAGTCAATTGATCTGCAGTTGCTCGCCTGTTTTGCCTTGCCCTTCAAATTAATGCACGGATATCACGATCCTGGAGTATGCGTTTTGCTGATGATGTCTTTCCCTCGGAGTTACATGCCGACATCACCTTAGACACCGTTGCTCGTGAAACATCAGCAAGTTGAGCTGTCTTTTGTCACTGAAGCTCCTGCCAAACACGCCCCAACAATCTTTCAAAGTCACTGAAGTCTCCTCTTGCAGCCATGCTAGCCATAATTATAGACAACCAGGCCTGTCCAGCATTTTTATACATGACCCTAAGCATGTTGGGATGTTATCTGCTTAATTAACGCAGGAGCCACACCTGTGTGGAAGCCCTTGCTTTCAATATACTTGGTGTCCCTCATTTACCCAGGTGTTTCCATTTTTTTGTTCACTACCTGTAGATATTCCCATTATTTCCATTTGGCTGCTGCTTGCTGGTGGGAGAGCCACCTCCCTGTACACCAGTAGTTTCCATAACAGTGAATTATGCTTCCATTCATTTTTCTTGATCTCGTTAACATGCATTTTGATTTTCTAGTCGTTGAGACAGGAAGCGATGTATCCTAGTTGTTATTGTATTTTAGTAGTATTATTTGCACTTGCTGTAAACTACACTGTATTTAAATATTAAGCTTGCAGACCTCATAGAAGTACCCTACTTAGCTCAATCCAGACGGTTGTCATGCTGATGCGCTGGGGAGACCGCACTGTGGTTGATCCCCAGAGCCAGCATCGCAGTCGTTGTGTGTGCTGATGCGCTGGGGAGGCAAAATAAGCTGATCCCTGGAACCAGCATTACACTTCAGCCATCAACACAAGACAGAAGGATATCTACATCATCATATGGAAGGAAACGCAAATGGATGGAGACGCAGATGGATCACATTAGTTTACTGTACAGCTAAGTCTTAGTTGCTGCTTATCTTGGCGAGAGCCGAGTTCAAATCAGCATGAAGTTTTAACATCTACTCTCATATAATGGAAATCATGTAACCTTTTACTGCCCCGCAACACCTGTAAGCCACCTTATAATAATAACAACAACAGGGAGCAATAAATTTGCAGACATACAGAACTTGCCACGTTTGAACAGAAAACACAATTACTCATGAAAGATTTACCATACATAAGACAAAGTTGATTGACATTTTGACAAGAACACCAAGTTTTTCAGGTACAGTAGTGATGTTTTGTATTGTTATATTATTAAAACTATGTGGAACAAATGGTCCTATTTGTATAACTTAAACTTATGTTATTTAAAGGCTTTTTAGATTTTTTTTTTTTAATAAATTAAATAAGGTTTGATGTTCAAACTGTTCTTGTGTTTCATTAACAACAGTCTCAAAGTTTCATGAATATCAAAACAGACTTGATTAAATTACTCCCAATGATAAAATGTGTTATACAACAAGGAACTGGTGATAATTCCATTCAATTCAAGTATTGCAAAAATCTCTCCTTCTGATTGGCTACATGTTCAAAAGAAATTATTATTATTTATTTCTTAGCAGACGCCCTTATCCAGGGCAACTTACAATTGTTACAAGATATCACATTATTTTTACATACAATTACCCATTTATACAGTTGGGTTTTTACTGGAGCAATCTTGGTAAAGTACCTTGCTGAAGGGTACAGCAGCTGTGTCCCCCACCTGGGATTGAACCCACGACCCTCCGGTCCAGAGTCATAACCACTATTCCACACTGCTGCTCCTAATTGAGGGGTGTCCTGAAAAATGTTACAAAAACAATCTATAACTATTAAACACTAAATAGTGCTGAAATGAAGACTTAATTTAAAAAAAAAAAAAAAACAGTGCTAGGTTATATAAAGAAAATATTTTTTAAAGATTTATTATCCATGTACAGTAATTCGGTTTGCAATTGCAAAGGAAATATGTGAAATGTGCTTGCCTTTACATCTAGCTATACCCATGATCTGACTGCTGTGCTGCAGGTACCCAGCTTGTTGTGCCATTCAGCTCACATGTTGCACTGCAACTGAAATCTGGAAAGGCAAGATTTTTATATTCATTTTATTGGTGAACTCTGCTCTCTGCCACACTACATCATTTTCCAGTTTGGCAAAGAGAAGCAAGCAGCTCTTACTCGTGGCAGCGAGCAAGCTCTCATTAGAGGCTGCACAAACTGAAAACACAGAGGACATGCCAAGATCTTTGAGACATCCCCTTCACATAGCTAATGATTGAGCGATGCACTCTACTATAACATTGTGAGTTTCTTGAAAATCACTATAGAAAATATGCTAGAAAGGGTTTACAGTACTTATAGGTTCAACAGAGAAATAAGAAAAAACAAAAGCTACTAATTACTGAGATCTGTTCTAGGGGCTAATACTGTGTATTCCATCTGTTTTCTGTGATTATAGGAACTCACTGGACCAACTATAATACCTTCCATTGATTCTTTCTTTGATGTATTATTTTTTGATGGTCTATAATAATCCCTTGGCTATAATTAATTAAGATTAGATTATACCTCCCACTACTTCCTTCACATATTTGCAAAAAGAAGATCAACACAACACAGGTTGCTCTCACAGGCACACTGTGCTCACCTCAACTACCTGGTGGCAAGTGACTCCTCTCCCTTTGCAGGGCAACCTGCCTGCTTATATGTCCACCCACCTAGTCACATGACTAGGAGGGGCCTAACACAATCAGGTTTTTTAACCCTGTGTGAGCAGGATGACATCACTGGCAAGTTGTTTCGACCAGGAAGAGACTCAAACACAAGAAAGCTGCAGGTTTAAATGCGTTTCTGTGCAATTTAATTATAAATTATAAAACAAGCAAACAAAACACTGAAACAAAACAAACAGTTGAACATAAAACTTTACGTACCCTCCTGTGGTTTCAAGCCAAGCTGCCACTTTCACTCACACACGACTTCACAAAAACACTAACAATACCTCAAAACAAAACAGCACAGCACACATACCTTCACCAACAAACATAAATTCTCAACACCAATCCTCTCTAACCCCGTGAACACCTTTTTTATACCACCGTGGCTGGACCCTTAATTAATCATTTAAACATTCATTCAATTGCTGGCACCAGCCACATTCCCACATGTGTTTGCAGGGAGGATTTTAATTCCTTCCCTGCCACCCAAGACTCCCCACACCACACTCACCAATGCTCTGGCAGGGCTTTCACCCTGCCATGCTGCCACACACCTACACCAATAATAACTCACAATACACCCAAACAATAACAATAATAACACCAACAATACAAAACTAATACAAATGAACACAGAGGCGGGGTCTATGAACTATTGAAAATAGATGCAGAAACGTAGTTTTGGATGCATAATAAATTACATTTTTATTGAACATATTTTCAATTTTTTCCATTGCTTTATATGGGGATAAAATGACACCCTGATATATCTGTCCCTATATGAGGTCGCCATGCATGAACGGATTAAAAACACCATTTAAATATACCTGTTACATTGCAAGGGTGGTATTGCTACTTTATGACATAAACAATATATACCGGTAATACATATTTAAATCATATTTTAGGGGGTTTAATTATTATTATTTTTTTACAGAAACAAAACATTTGAAACAAAGAGAAGTTGTTTGAATGTAGGCATATATATTTAAAACTCAGGAATGGAGTTTGAATGAATGTGTGCCGCTATTTTTAAAATAAATTGCCATCAACAGAACACACATCTATATTTACACTATACATTTTTATCATGTTTAGAGTCTTCATCCTGTCACAGTATTAAAAAAAAAGTTAAAAAGTTGACCTCTTATCTCATCAAATACCAACTGACGAGGGATGGCTTTACATTTAAACAAGACATTATTTTTTTGCATGTCATGGCCTGCTAAATTGCCTGAATGTAGAGCTGTAATTGTAGTCTGACAGATGTAGGCTGTCCATGAATGAATGGTAGTTAGTATAGAGGAGCTGTCATCACATTTAAATTAGTATGACTCATGATTCTTGTGAAACACTGTATAATAAAGAGATTATAAGGCAAAGAGACCAAATTCAGCTGAAAGGTAACTGTAAACAGAAACAGCAGTTTTCCACTAAACTTTATTTCCATAAACCCCCCTAATTTATTGTATTTTATTGTCACAGATGAATATACACACAGGCAATGGAAAAAGAAAAGGTAATCCATTACCAATCTGTCTATACACTTTAGTTAATAATAGGTTCTTCAAGGTGAGAGGAATTTAATTAACCAGTGAGAACATAGTGAGAATGGGTGTTCTGTACAGGTCGATCGAGTTTGCAAACTACCTGCAGTTTGTGTTTAGTTATTGTACACTGTAATTAATCATTTTACCTTTGCTGTATCCTGTGTTGTGGTATGTTTTTCAACTAAACTAGTGTGATATTTATATTCACACATCCAGGGCCATGCTCTAATTCAGCCAGGGAATGAAATCAAACACATACTGTATGACAAATTATTCTCAGCACGTGAATACATGCAGAGATTTCTCTATGACCAGCATGTCCTTCTATGGCATGTTTGTATGGAGCAAATGCTCCAAATGTTTCCAGCAGCATGTACACATAAAGCTATTCCTAAAATGAATCTAACCCCAGCGGAAAGACTGAAATTCTATTGTCAACAGATGATATTCAAAGTGGGGAGGTTTTAGGTGCATTTTACCACAGTAAAGGCATACTGTAGCAAAGTATAAAGCATATGTAAGCATGGTAATGCTCAGAGAGGTATGGGAAAGCAACATTTAAAACATGTAAACCATGGTAAGCTATGGTAATGACTTAGTACAACCACGGGAAAACTGCACAGTTACTGTGCATATTTACTGTAGTTAACTTTTATAAGAGAAATCAACCAGCTTTTGTAGCCACATCAGTACTCTCTCCTGCAACAATGCTGCTGCTCGCACTGTATGTTATGGCAATGTGTAATTGAATAACACATTTGTGTTTTTTAAAATAAAATTATTTTAAATAAAGCTCAATTTATATAAAAAATGAAAGTTCCATACAGTAAAAATTAAACTACCTGTTGGCTGACTAACTGACTGATTAACAAACAAATCCATTACCTTAAAGACGTATTTATTTCCAGTGATTTTAATTAAAAAGTAATATATACTATTTAAACCCACCCTAAAAAGGCCCCATTTTCATGGATTGTAAATAAGTTCAAGCTTTTTGAACATTATAATGTGAATGTTTTAACCATGGTGAAGACGCAGAAAAGACTAATGTTTATGAACCATCTTTCCTTTTTGCTTTTTTTTTTGAGGTTTTGAGAAACCATTTATTTCCAATTTCAACAAGTTTGTGTTTTGGAGAAACAACATTCTAACCAGTAGCTATTAAAGGGGATGTCTCAAAGATCTTGGCATGTCCTCTGTGTTTTCAGTTTGTGCAGCCTCAAATGAGTAAGAGCTGCTTGCTTCTCCTTGCCAAACTCCTACTGGAAAATGATGTAGTGTGGCAGAGGGCAGAGTTCACCAATAAAAAAGCCTAATCTTAATTTGACACCTGTGCTGACCTGTTTTTTTTTAAATTTAGTAGTCACCAGTTGTTTATTTATCATTCTCTCCCAATTTAGAGTAGCCAATTATTTTTAGGCACAGCTCACCACCACTGCCCCCACGCTGACACAGGAGCGACGAAGACCAACACACGCTGTCCTCCAAAGCGTGTGCCGTCAGCCAACCACTTTTTTTCACACTGCAGACCCACCATGCAGCCACCTCAGAGCTACAGTTTACAGGCAAGCCCGCAGTGCACCCAGCCAGACTACAGGGGTCGCTGGTGCTCAGTGAGCCGAGGACACCCTGGCCGACTGAAGCCCTTTTCCCCCAGGTGGCGCTCAGCCAATTGGGAGCCCCTGCTGTCCTGTTTTAATTCCTGTCCTGTTTCCTGGCCTGCATCATCAGCCACTCCCTCTGTGTGTGTAGTGTGTGTTGAGCAATACAGCTTGTTCCGATTCACTGGCCTGTTTTGTGTAATATCTCTAATAGATATTTACTAGAATTGTGTATCTCATAGAATACCACAGTGGAATTTGAGTACCCCTTGGGCAATTGTTAAAACATCAAAATAAGGAATAATATGAGTACTGGACCTTGTATAATACCAGATGTACTAACTATTACAACTGAGTGCTACTTCCAAAAAAGAATAGCAATACTTTCCTGTTTTGACAGCCCAAAAAAAAAAAAATCTAAATTTTATGGAATGTAAATATTATGGAAATTAAATGAAAGTATATTTTAAGTGTTTTAAAATGTTATTAATTTTGAGGGTCTTAACTGTAAATTAAAGTGTGAAGTACTGTAAAAAACTTTAACAGGGCGGGTCAAGACCCGAACCAAGTTCTCTGGTACTGGACCATGGATGGTACCATTGTCGGAACTGGGTCAGTGACCGAGTCTGAACGGTATTGTACCGGGATGGAACCAGGTGGTACCAGAATGCCGTAAGTAACCAGTACTCACATGTCTCTATGGCTCTTCTCATCTAGGTTCAGTCCTCTGAAAGGAAAAATGATGCTGGTATAATCTATTCAGGTTCAGGATTCTTAGGAGGTAAACACCCATACGGTAATGGTTACATTTCGTACTTAATAGGGAATCAGTAATGATTTTTGGGGGGGTTCTGGTGTGTCTGTCTGTATTACGGATTATATTTCGTTTGTTATTGGAGATAACAGGCCTAGCCTGCCCTGATTTAGTTAGAGACTTTGTTTAGTTATTGCTCCAGAGGAGGTAGGGTTTTGTTTATGTTTCTGTTGTTTTGAATTGTAAACAATACAATTGTGTCTAATACACTGAACACAAGATTGTGCATGAAAACCCTGTTATTCAGCGGTGTTTTAATTGTGTGCAAATGAGAGCCATCCTGACAGAACAACTCATTTTGCCACATATACTTAACCCATTTATTCCCAAATTGTTCCTTGACATGTACCTATGAAAAACATGTTCCATTTGTTACCCTTACAAAACATTTAAATGAGTTTCTTGAAAAAAATGATTGGACGTTAGTGAAAAGGTATGTTTTAGTGTCACAATTGTGACTGGTGGGAACAAGCAGTGTCTGTACCATGATTAGTGCAAACAAATATAAAATGAGATTTAAAATATCTCTATAATGCAAATAACAAATTCCTTAATAAAACTAACACTATGGCAAACAGGAGAGAAAAACGTTAACAATGTGTCAACATCAAAACATGGAAAATGTCTTTGAATTAACTGTTTTTGAGGAACTTTAACACATTTAAAATTATGTAAAAAGTCTCTATGGATCAAAGTTCTCAGCTTATGCCCCCTTATGTGACCTTTCATATATACATTGCTCATGCTGTCTTTGTGTAAGTTCACCAGGTTAGTTACATTTATGTTCTCAAAGTTTTTAACATAAATACTCAACATCATTAATTGTAAGGCCTAAAGACAAAAGCAGTGTTTCAGTTCAAACATACGGTTTCAACAAAACATTCTCAAAATGTATAGTCACCATGGTCAGTGCACACAAAAACTGTATAAAGCCAATTATTTGTAATGGCAGGTAACACTTCTCACTAGCCAAGGTTTAGCTCCAATCGCAAATATGGCACATGAAGAATAGGTTTCCTGAGTGGATGGTAAGAGGTTTCGACGTTACAGTCAGTAACAGTTAGTGATCGACATGATGGTCTTCCATTTCTTCTTAATTTGGCATTCTAGCATGTAGAACCGCTTGAAGCAGTCAGTGTGCAATGGCATGTTACACTTCTCACAGGCATAGGTTGTACGACAGTCACACATGCTGCATCTCAAGAATCAATTACATGAGTTAGTCGGCCAGTGAGTTGTTGTCAAACCTTGCAGACTCAGTTACTGATGTTGATAGTGATGATCTTCTTCCATGTCCTCTTGGTTTGGGCCCAAAGTGACGTAGCAGACTCTGTGCCACAGTCTGTTGGAATCGCAGGTGGTCATAGTGATCAATTATGATCACTCTGTAGAACAGCCAACTGTTAACTGAGGCACTGTTGATGGACCAGGCATAGATGGGGCACCACCATTTCTTTGATCTAATGGTGATTTGGTAATATAGTATCTCTGTATGCTAGACCCTTTAAAGATTCAGTCCACAAAAGAAAAAAAAAACACTTATTACTTACTGTTTTTTGGAGAGTTTCTAGGCTTATATGTTAACCAGGAAGTAAACGCATCTGATCACATGACCATTTGCACCAATTATATGAAGCCATGCCAATTTTTACCTGACAGCTTGATAAATGCATTCTGTATGGAGGAGCCAGTGTCGATGAGAACCGTGCAGGTGACCCACTCAATGAGGACAGGGGCTTGCAGGAAGGCCCTGTCACCCACCCAATCCCAGCTGTACACAGTGGGCACACACACCAATCATCCCACACTAATACAGTACACAATACAAGGGACACCTGACAATGTGTTTATCCCTCACTCCCTCCCCCCCAGTCCAAATCAGTCTTTGATAGCCGCTCCACCGCTTCAATATATATCTCGTGCAAACGTCTTACTATCTTGTTGCCACGAGATACCTATGTTGTGCGCACAAGATATTAGATTTGTTTTCTCTCATGTCCACTCCTGGGCTCTGTAGTCTTGTACTGCAAGTCAGGGCAGTTTAAAATATGTACATTCCACGCTCAGTTATTCTTGAGGCAAAAATACACTTCCTTCAGGAGCACTGCAAGTTGTCAAGGAGGTTATATGTAATTACTTGTCCTGAGTGCTTGCAGGTTTTTTTTTCATTATTAGCATACATTGTTATTGCCTTTTTAATTAAAAAAGGTTTGAATGACAATAACTGCATTTGCATGGTGGCAGATGTTAGCACATGAGTGATGTATCAACATGATGCATCTTTACTATACATAGGCTTGCCTACTGTTTTGTAGTTTGTGTATTTTATCCCCACCCCCAACTTGAAGTTTGACAAATCGCACCCTGCATACTGTTAACATATTTAATCAAATTTTTCATCATACTGACAGCTCTAATTTTTAATTTACAGCCGTGTGCTCTAAAACTGGTGAACATAGAAGTAATTTCCGTAGAGAAAATATACTACATTTTAGCTTCATATCTTGACAAGCTACAATTATTCAGAAAAGCATTTCATCATCATTTATTTCTCAGCAGTTTTTTTGTACTGCATATTTTGCATAGACTGACAAAGTTCAATGTTCTATCACTGCTGACATGAAAGCACATGCTTGGGCACGTATGTGCCCATTACACAGACTCAGGTGACTATTAACAGCATATACTGAACCCTGGGAATAAGTCACCTAAACAGAATAAAGTTTTGGATTGTAGCGGAGAGGTTCAGCACCTATTACTTATTCCTAGCTAACAGAAAGGTAGAACCCAGCTTATAAAACACTTTTGAAAGTCTTTCTCCTCTGCTTTCTTGCAATTGTATCTCCCTTCTAGGTGGTTGATGTCTTCCATCACCTGGTCATGGTTGACCTTTGACTGTTGTAGGTCACATCTCAATTGAGCGAGGCTCCTCTTGGACAGGGTAGATAAACTGCCTAATCAGTTTATACTACATTAATCTTTTTGTATCTATCAAAGTGCCACGCTCATTGAATATAAGCCTGCAAAACAATTATAAAAAACTATGTTATTTTCATAAGTAATTATCATCACCCTGAGAGGTGTTGACCTACAACCATTCACTCTTGGGTTGTGTAAGCACAAAATATAGCTTAGGTTGAAACAATTCTACTTAATGACATACCTTTTGACATAAAGGACCCATAAGAGCTTCAAGAACTGAAGATAAATAGTTTACATTCAGAGTAAATATGTGTGTGCAGGGTTTAACATTGGCAAGGTAAAGTAATGCCTTTCCTTTGAAAAAAGTGGCCGTTCTTATCTTTTTGAACTGCCCCTTGCTTTATAAAAAAAAAAAAAAAAACATTTATGGCCTTAGTCCTGCTTATTTAGCTGAATGTTCCTGTGATCAGCAAAGGTTCCCCGGGCTGCCCTAAGATTCTAATTAAAGCATTATGCAGCCAGGGTGTTTATCTTCCATGCTCCACAATCATTTTGTTCCTTGTGTCATTTAAAGAACAGTATCAGTCAAAACAATTTTTTTTAGGAAAAACATTTTCTATTAGTTTTGTTTTTTTTAAACTATTCATGTAGAGCTTGTTTTGATTTTTAATACATATGAGGCTTGTATGCTAACCCTGAAATTAAAATAGATAGCATAATATAAACAGTACCAAATGGATCTATTTTTCCAATATATTGCAATATATTTAATTTCAATAAGGGATTCTATCTACTTAGTATCATACTATTTGTTCACAAGTTTAATTTGCCCCTAAGTCCCTTTTGGGGCTCTAAGAAATATCTACTATTCTAAATCAGAGATTCATACTCTTTAATACCAGCACTGTCTTGTTTGTGCACAGGTTTCATCAAGTTTAGATTTGGCACTTGGGAATTAAAAGTCTGTGGACAAGTGTTTTGCAGTACGCAGGTGCAGGAGTGAAGCGGTGATCAATAGCAAACAGATGATAATACCCAGGTGCAATGGTTGTTTATTTTTAATCCAAAGTCACTTGACAACTGTAAATAATAATGAATGGTAGTACACAATGATGTGTACTACTCAGTATAACCCAGGGGTTCAGTCCCGAAATAATATACACAGTATAAACACACGAAACACAACACAGTCACAAGTCCAAAGTGAGTGCTTTAAGTGCAAGTGGTGAAATACAATTTATTCGTGAACAAAGGTGCAGTGTTGTCCAGGTTCGTGCTGGCCTTTAGCGACAGCTCCAGAATCGTGTTTAGCTGTCAAATAATCACAAACAATCACAGTATTAGACAAGACAAAAACAAACAAACACTCACAACATTTTTACACTCCTTTTCCGCTTAGTCCATAACCATAACAAAGGAACAGAACACTCGGCCACGTCCCCGTAAGTACCGTCAGTCACGCCCCCTTGGGTAACGAGTGCAATCGCTTTCTCCAATCCGCGATCGTCACAACGCTTTCCATCTGGTGTACCGTGGCTCCGCCCCCTTTCCAGATGGCCAACTTCCAACTTTCCCTGGAATTAATTGTCAGACCGTCCAGTCCGTGGCATGCTGTTCCTTTTCCATAGCGCCCTCACAGTTCGGGAGGGACATTTTCTCTCTGTCACAAGGTCATAATGCTTTTATCAACGCCTTAAATCACACTTAAAGAGTTTACCATCCTGTCTTCTTGCTTGTGCACAGCTGCAACGTTTTGTGATACAAGTAAACATCTAGGCTTTTCATACACTGACTTATGGTTTGCCACAATAGTTTTTATTAGGGCTGTCAATCCATGCACATTTTTAATAATGGTAATGATATTATGGCGGTCGTAGTGCATAGTAATACTGAAAAATCATTAGAATCTAAAAAAAATAAATAATAAGCCCAATGGGAATTTGGTCTTTTTAAAAGCATTTATTATTATTATTTTTATTTTAGTAAATGTAACACATTTTCACAGAACAACCGTTCTTTTGGGCCACTGTCAGTCACATACCTGAAAATACAAGACAGCTGAGCTGCGTTTCCAACATCGGTTGTTGTATCTACCATTACAGCTACGTACTTGGCTTCATTCCTGAACTTCTACATCTAGCAGAACCTGAGGCACCAAAGAGGCACCTTTTGGCATCTTGTTAGAGGTACCAGAGAATACTGTGGCTATAGACAAGTGATTGCTTAACATGTTGTCTTAGTCAGAAATCAGAGGAACTAATTCCACATAATTACCTCAATTTGAGGAATTGGTGCCCTCATCGTGCCCTCTGAATGCCAGTTCTTGCTTGCCAAGGTAAACAACAGAATCAATCAAGTGTTTAAGAACCTCACAGGTTTTTCTTACTTGCTCATTGTGATGTATTGTATTCCTATGCTTCTGCTCATCGAGTTGAACATCAATGTGGGTTTGTCCAAACGTTTTGAATGTAACGGTGGCTTTGGGAACGCTCATGTTTTTGTGCTGACTTTGTTTGACATCCTAGATTGCTGTAGCCAGTGCTGTTCCATATCTCCTTTTCTCTACTGAACAAAAGCAGTATACTTTTTTTAATTGACAGCTACCAATAAGCCACAGATACCTTTTAGAATTTCAATTTTGGAAGCAGCAAGTAGATCCCTTCCTGTGTCAGTTCAGATATTTGTGGTGTATGCCTCCATTTTTTCTGAGAAAGTTCTTCTTGAAAATTGATACGTAACCAAATCAACTACAATGTCTCCATTGTCTTATGACATTTTTTTTTTTTCTCAACATTTTGAGGTAAACATCATAAAATACCTTGCCAGCCAGCACCTTGACATTTCTTGTGTGCTACCCTATATTTAAACAGAATGGTATATAATTATTTTGTTGGTCATTTATTTAAGTTTAGCAAATTAAGTCGATAGAATGTGCTTGATCTTTGCAAAGTATGTTAGTGACGTGGTCTTGAAATCTAAATGCTATAATAATGTTGCATACTGTGCATTTTTTAAACATAAGCTGACAGTTAAGTTTTATTAGACTAAGTTATGATGGGCTACCGTTGGCTATTGGAGAAAATGCATTTAACAGCCTAATTGGGGTAAAACGTTAAGAAGAGATTAAAAGTGTTGTCAGTCAGAAAACAATAATATGATTCTACAGCTGCTGGGGGCTTAAGGGGACCCCAAGCCCTCTGCCTTCCTGCCTCTCCATTTTTTTTGGCCACCAACCACCATTGGTTTGGAGCATATCCACTGCAGTTTTACAGAAAGAGCTAAATGTGGGTTCTCACCCCCTGCAGCTTGCTACACAACCTGCCATGTTACTGACAGGACATGCAGACACAAACGGGACGTACTGAAGGATTGTTTGTTAACAGAACCTACAAACGATTATACAACCCATATACTAAAATGAAAATAGGTTTAGGTCCAACATTGTTCTCATTCATATTTTTTCCACATTGATTTGATGAGTATTTTATTATTATTATTTTATTTTAATCTAGTCTCTTGATACTACTGAAAGTTACCATCCGTCAATGTTGTTTCTTTTATGGAGATATGAACAGGGTGTCAGATGGGGCAAGTCATTCACACATGTGAACTTGTATGTTAAGACTAAAAGATTTATAAATTAATAGCCTTGGAGGCAGAATTATGGTGGATTAGCTATCCAGGTTTTTCTTACTTTTTTTCAGCAACAATTTGCATTACTGATATACACTGACTGGCCACTAGACCTATATATGCTGTGCGACAGTTCTGTGCAACTATTCAAAAACAAATATGACGGTGGGTGCAGATGAAACTGGTTCATTACTCAATGATGTGGCTGCATTGACCCATGTGTACATCAAGGCAGTACCATGATTCTTCTGCAATGGCAATGTTTTAAGAGGGAGGTACTGTAACACATTCCAGTTGCTCAATAGCAGGGGTGGAGGCAATTTATGCAAGCTTTCTTTTTAGTACCAGTACTGTGTTTGATTTACTTGACTGTACTTGCTGTTTCTAAGGCCTGTAGGTAACATTTCTTTGATTGGTGTGTTACATCATTTCTAAATTACATTTCAGTCTTTTATAAATTATTCTAGGTCCACTAGCACTGTCACACATAAAGTTATTCAATTTGATTAGATTGGATGCATTAAAATGGCCTACTGTACATATTATTATTATTATTATTATTATTATTATTATTATTATTATTATTATTATTATTATTATTTAACATTGTAGTTTTAAAGAAAACATTTGATTTAATATGTAAACATACACTACTTGTACAAAATATCCACTGTAACTAAAACAAAAAAAACATAGACTTTTAAAACTTTTATTGCAAATCTTTTTTGTATATTTTAGTTGTTTAATGTGAGACACTGTGGAGTATCTTCTCTTGCCATTCAAACTTTTGTGGCTATTGGACCATGAACAACAACACAAAGAACATTCCTGTTTCATAATTTTGCCTGCAGTGACTAAAGTTCTCCAATGCATTTTATGGGACATTAAACCCTAGTATAACATTCTCAACTTTGGTAAGACTCTGGGAAGAGATTTTTTTAAACCTTGGCACTTTTGCCTTTACGGATTTTTAAATGTGAGGTGATATATAGTAACTTCACAAATGAGCAAGGTCTAAAAAGGGAGAAGAAATCAGATAAGATTACATAGTCCTTCATTGTAGATATCAAACTGAAGTTAAAAAGGAACCTTTAGCACCTGTAATACACCACACATGTCTGGTGAACCTGACATCTGGTGTAAACAAAGCATGC
Organism: Acipenser ruthenus; assembly: GCF_902713425.1. Lineage (NCBI taxonomy): Eukaryota > Metazoa > Chordata > Actinopteri > Acipenseriformes > Acipenseridae > Acipenser > Acipenser ruthenus. The sequence goes on from NC_081194.1 coordinate 24,312,631, forward strand.
TTTTATGTAAGGATTACCTTTGACAGTGGAATGGAATCCATTTCATCACAGACTGATGGATAAGACAAAGGCCAGGTGAATGTCTAACATTAAATTGTTATAATGTGAAGGCTGTTGTAGGTGGCATATGATCTCATTGTCTTTGAAGATAACATGTCATTAAGCCAATGAACACAGACATGATTATATTCACAATATACATCTTTGTGGTCATTATACTTTGTTTCCTTTTTATGTAACTAGAATTAATTCTGGTGATTGTGGTTTAGCTAAGGTTTTTATTTTTTTAGCATAATAGTATTAAGGGTACAGTATTAATAGACGTATTTCAAGTAAAAATGTAAATTTCCATATACAGTTCTTTAGGTACAAGTTTAATAGAAAATATTGTACATAACACTGCTTGTCTGTGCGCACTAAATTATCATTCTGCGTTTCTTGTCAATAGTTTTGTATCATTACAGATTTATTTTCTTGGTGCATATTTCACCTTGGAGTAAAGACATTGATAACTTTTTAAATAAAATGTAAAATTTCTGCCTGAAACAGTGTGGAGTAGTGGTTAGTGCTCTGGGTTCAATCCCCAGTGGGGGACACTGCTGTTGTACCCTTGAGCAAGGTACTTTACCTAGATTGCTCCAGTAAAAACCCAACTGTATAAATGGGGAATTGTATGTAAAAATAATGTGATATCTGTATAATGTGAAATAATGTATAATGTGATATCTTGTAACAATTGTAAGTCTCCCTGGATAAGGGCGTCTGCTAAGAAATAAGAAATAAATTAATACTATAGCGCTTAAAACGCTTTGTGAAGGCGGTCCACACTGAAAGGCGCTATATAAAATAAAGATTGATTGTACCATTTACATTGAACAGGGGTGCAAATCGTTTTGAAAACTGGTGCTGAACCTTCTCTCCTGTGATTGTGGAGTGTGGGTGTGTCATGTGAGTAGTCCAGACCCAGTGAGAAACTGTCATCATCTATGGTTGCTAAGCAATACAAAAAATATGTATATATTAAATGTTGCTGGCGTTATATATGAGGTACCGTGGTGCAAGAATTTAGCTCCATAGCGCCAAATTTGTACCCCTGTTGAATCTATAGTTTGTTCATTATAACATGTGTAAAGGTGTACCTTGCGTAGAATGTGCTGCATACTGTAGTTTTAAAGTTTAAAAAAAAAAGTGTAATAGTAATTCGTTAGCATATTTGTTTTAGTGATTTATGGTATATGTTAAGTTGTGTAAAGGGAGTCTCTTATTATAGCAGTGAACATTTTGCAGAACTGCACACAATGCATCTCTTTTAGCAACATGACATTTTCCTACACGCCATATTAGCTTATATTAAAATCCAAGGAAGTAGTATGCTTTACTGTGGGAAGCGGTGGTACCATCCAATGTACAATTGTAGTGTGCTGCACAATGGCAAAATGTAGTATAATAGAAATCAGATGACACATAGCATTGTGTATTCCATCCTAAATAATTACATTTTTAGCCAATAACAGACATAATTAGCTGCCTATAACCTGGACTATATAAGATCAATGGTTACGCAAGACAGATGATAAGTACAATTTTCATAAAAGACCAGGTTATGTCTCGTGCAGTTAGACTCAATAAAGAGCTCTTTGAGTTGATGACAACCAGGACAGGATAATGTTTCAACATGTATGAGATATCAAGCATAGCAGGGCAGGGGAAAAAAGTAAAAACATGTTGAGATTTCTCAATAATGAGAGAAAAGAACAGAGCAGTGTGAGATAACAGCTAAGCTTTAGTTCAGCAAGCATGTATAGGTAAAGCAACACGATTAGTCATAGTTAATTAGACCATGGAGTATTTTGTGGTTGTTAAAAGCAAACGTTAAAGCTGAAACAAAGCTCTATCTTGTGGAAACATTTGTGAGCTAAAAGTTGATAAAGACAGCTTTGCATCCTATGTACTGTATTTACAGGCAGCCTTTAACCAAAAATAAATAAATCTAAAAGAGAGGCATTCAAAAAAAGTTGCTGGTAATTAAGAGCAAGGATACAAACAAACAAAAAGCTACATATACAATTATACAGGTATTCCCTTGTCCAAAAAATATAAATAGGCTCTGAATAATAGATCTTTAAACTCTACTCTAGATCTTGTAAAACTATTTTATGACCTTTTATCATTTTTGTATTGAATAGGTGAAGTTAGTGATGGAGTCAGTAATCACCAGCAGGGTTTACATAGTATTTCAATGAAAAAGTACCAGTATGTCAGTAACATACACCCCCCACCACTGTAAATTCTAAACTATAGCCATCAGTATAATAAAAGTTAATGTCAATTCCATATATCAACAAGAAATGGCAATTAAATGTTTTAACACAAGTTTCATGACAATCTCCAGATATTTATGCAAAATGTAAATGTGACATACAGGTGGACAGATGTACAGACAGACAGCCCCATATATCCCCATAATCTGATATTCTCAATAATTTATGCTAAATAATGGTAATACCAAGTTTTTTTTACTAGCAGCTGTATAAGCGGTTCTACATACATATAGGGTTGGCTGTGCTCTATCTTTGCTTGCTCTGGCTCCGGAGTGGCTCCAGTAGCTCCAGCTCCAGAGCTGATGGAGACCCCATGATCCAGCTCCAGGCTGGCTCCAGAGCTGATGGAGACCCCATGATCCAGCTCCAAGCTGGCTCCAGCAGCCCCTGCTCCAGCTCCACACTGCTGCTCCAGCTCCAGCTGCTTTTAGCTGGCTCTGGCTCCAGCTCCGGCTCCAGCTCCAGAGCCACTAAAACCTCTAATCAGTAAAGTCAGTGACTATCATAGATAGTAACATCCTATTTACATTTCTTTTTATTATTGTTGTCTGCAGCCCACAAAATGGGCAGTGGATACTTAAATGATGCTTTAATTTTTCACACTCTATAACTCGCAAACTAAGTAGGTTTTGGAGGTCATTGTTACACAGGTTGATTAAGGCAGGGGTAGGCAACCCTGGTCCTGGAGTGACACTTCTGGTTTTTGTTTTACCCAAGCCCTAATTGATTCAATGATTGGCTTAATTGGTCAGAATTACTATGTGTTCCAGGTATTTAGCAATTGATGATTAAGAGATACCTACAAAACCTGCAGGATTGTGGCACTCCAGGTCTAGGGTTCCCTGGATTAAGGCATATACAAGGACTGAAGGATTGTGGGAAACATTTGACTTTTGACCTCCAGGTCAACGTCATAAAATACCAAGCTGATTCACTCTTTTTGACTTTTTCACAACAGCAGTACAACCAATGATGGGATTTGGATACTTTTTTTTATTATTATTAAACAGCTAGGTACTAACTTGAAGTAAATCCACTATTCGCAAATAGGTTAAAATAGCCCCTGTTTTCAACTTTCTCAAAGTACCATTGACCAAAAACCAAAGTCACTGATCCAACAATGGCCTGCTAAGGATTCACATATATTAGACAGTTCATTATGCAAACCTCATGTACCAAAATATAATCACTTTTCAACACACGTGCTGCCTCCCTCACACATTCGTCGTGTGACTCTACCAATGTCATTTCCAATCGAACCTTGGCGCACTTAAATTTCTCGGTTAGAGCTGAGACTGGCAGCTGCAGTATCACTTTACCATACAGTCCCACTCTGCTAATGAAACTCCTAACCATTTCCTGATGTATGAACTGATTAACACTTCCAGCTTCTCAACTGTTGTCAAGGAAACTGAAAGCACCAGAGTTTAAGTTTGCCTGGTAAAGCGCTGCTGTCTATGCTCTTCAACCCTTGCACTGCTTGTTGTCTCACTTCTCTCACAAGAACTGTGTTCTTTAGGTCCCCGTCATACCATCTTCCAAGACTTTTCACAGGCTTATCAGATACTCTTGGTATTGCCTCACCGTTAATGTAGAACCTCTTATGTACTACTTTACCTTTAATTATAGATATGCTTCTTGACTTTGTGGGCTTGAATTGCATTTGTGTCCATTCAATGTTATTGATTAGTTTGCCCAATAACCGATTAGTGCAGGCTACTGTTGTAGTCATGATTGTCATGCCATCCTAATTGGTGGCAGTCGCATTCCACAAGCCAAGCGTTCTCCTCCCACTACCCATTTTGATGCCACAATAATTACTTCCATTGCCATGGTAAAAGCCAGTGGAGAAGTGGTGCATCCTGCCATTATTCCAATTTCTAGACATTGCCATGTAGTGGTGAATTCACTAAGTTTGTTGTTGTCCTCGGTATACTGAAAAAATCAAATGCTGCCCAAAGAAGTTCATGTGGTACTGAACCGCATGCATTAGCTAAATCCAGGAATGTCACAAGGAGCTCCTTCCTCTCCTTTTCAGCTGTTTGAATTTGCTGCCAATTCACACAGATGTGCTCTAAGCATCCAGGGAAACCTGGAATACAGGCTTTCTGTACTGAAGTGTCAATGAAGCAGTTCTTCAATAGGTAAACTGACAATCTCTGAGCATCACTGCTGAAGAAAATCTTGCCTTCCAAGTTTAAAATGTTTCTCCCTGGTGAATAACTTCTTTGCAAATTTCAATGGGTCTTTATAAAAGTTAGTTGTCACACACTCTTTCTTTTTGCAGCGTTTCTGTAGGTGCTCAGCTCTGCGCAATGTTGCAAGCTTATCTTTTATGAACCTTTTTAATGATTGAGTGCCTCCTTTTGACTTTGTTCTACTCTCCTTTGCTTTCCTCAGCTGCCTCCTTTCTCTAAGCGCTCAAACTCCTGCTGCCGTCTAGATTTTACAGGAATAGTTTGTACTTTCTCCTTTCTTTTTTCTTTTATAATAATAATAATAATAATAATAATAATAATGATGCAATATAAATTTACATTAAAGCCCACTAAGACAAGAAAGCCATTTCATAAAAGTAAGTTTTCAGTCTTGATTTAAAAACTGTAACAGGCCCAGCTTCCCTGACAGACGCAGGCATAGCATTCCACAATTTAGGAGCATTACAAGAAAAAGCTCTACCTGCTATGGTGATTTCGTTGACCCTAGCAATAACCAGTAGCCACACATCCTGTGACCTCAGTGTGAGATTCTGAAGATACGGGGTTAGTAACTGTTGCAGCTCCCTTATATGGTTGGTCATGTAACCGATCCTACCACAGACGTGCTTCTTACGTGTCTCAATAAAAACTACACGACCCAGCAGTGTCACTTCCTATAGTTGCTGTCATGTCCTCACCACCTCATACAGCCCTGTGATAAAGGCTGTGCAAATTATAAAGTGAAGACAACAACTATAACAAAAATACATTTATAAAACATGCTCCAATTCATCATATAAATCAAAAAGTGAAGAAAAACAAATACAAATATACACCCAATTAATACCATGCCAAAATGAGTGCTTCATTTAATAGGACTCTATGAGGTGGACAACAGTCACCGTGTGACAAATGCATTAACAGCTGTGAGTGTTTTTGGTTGGCTGGCTACACCAGTGTTTTGTTCAGTATAAATGGCTTTGAACTATTCTTATCTTGTCACTGAGGAGGTTAGTAGCTCATAATTGTAAGAATGGAGTTTCTTAGTGAACTCGCCACGTGAGGGAGAGAGCACTGTTCATTTGAAAATCAGCTTCCCCCTGGCCCCTCCTGTACTTCTCATCCAACAAAGAGAAGTCATACATTTTTTAAATGCTCATTCTTGCCCATTGTGGGTGTGCCCCTTGTCGTGAGGTTAAGTGCAAATATAGGTATTGAGAAATCTACTTAAAATATCTCTGGATAATCCTATGTAAATAGAAATTTAAGATGATGAAATTGGAACCATTGAACGGTTTTGTTTAAAATTATTTTACATCGAAATTGCTTAAAGGTGTAGTCCCTAATTTTCTTCACTTTTAAAAGTCTCTAAAGCAACAAAACCAAAGAACAGATCCCTCATCCGTGTTGGTCTGCATAACTACTATAACAACTACTATTTTGCTTTCTTTTTTAACGTCACATGGCATGTAGTCACAGCCAAGTTCAGTATCTTATTCTTTTCATCAACTTTAAAAATCGTCATTTAAACAGTTTTTTAACAAAACACACACACACACACAAATACATATATATATATATATATATATATATATAATCTCTAAAGATAGATATATATATATCGAAAGATTCTTTCAAACGTATGTTCTGTTTAATCCTGTTGACAAAAAAATTCTTAGAAATCCTTTGTAAATGTTTTGACAAAGTTCTCTGACCTGAGTACTAATAATCTGAATAATTTACAACATAGTTTTAATATAAATCTTTATTAATTATGTTTTTACATATTAAATAAACATTCTTCCCTGCAAATGTTACCAAAATAATAAAAACACTATTTGGAAAAAATGGAAGTCCACTTTTTTTCTGTTTACATTTTTGTTTAGTTTTTCTGAAGTAGACATATCATGTGTGCTTGCAGTAACTACAGTGACATTGAACATGACTGTGGGACACTGCAGGATTATCATTTCCAACTGAACAGTCACTGCAGCAGTACAATCACACTCAAGGTTGCATAAAAACACAGTCAACATTGAAAGGGTCATGCTGCCGTTGGTCATATAACGATAGGTTGCGGATGCAACCCCGGTTCCCTGAAAGAGAAAATAACCATCAAGGTATGGGATATTGCCGTCAGGCAGTAGCGATTGGCTGAGCTTTTATAGCAAAGCTGCCGATAGGCCTCTGCGCGAGCTGCCACGTAAGCCCGCCCCCTTGGGAGCTTACTATACGCAGCGCGCAGAGACTCACTTCCTCTTTTGCTTTTCAGGCCGTGAAGGCTTCTGAAGCGACCACGCGGCTTGATGGTTATTTTCTCTTTCAGGGAACCGGGGTTGCATCCGCAACCTATCGTTCCCTTTCAAGTCGAAAATAACCATCAAGGTATGGGAACAGTGTACCCAAGCCGTCGCGAGGGAGGATTCTCGGCAGTAGGACAGACTTACGTCATAACGCAACTGCGTAGGCAGTACATCTAGGCATATGCGGAGCTGCGCCTCAGCGTCTATGCTCGTAATGACACCTGTCTTAAAGGTGGAACAGTCAACACCATGCTATCAACCACTCTATACGTCCGCATCCTGAGGCGTCATAGAGTGCAAAACAGATGCTCCAAAAAGTGGAGCAGAGGAATCCAGTACATTTAACCTGTAAAACCTCATGAAAGTATGCGGCGTAGCCCAACTGGCTGCCGGAGATCCGCTGCGTAATTGACTCTGCCCGGCAGATGAACTGCACGCAGAGAGGCTAAACGCGGTTGAGCCCAGAGCAACAGCCGTGTTACCATCTGGTGAAGACTGGGGGACCGCAATCCGCCCTGGCGATTGATATACGCCACTACTGTGGTGTTGTCTGACCGCACTAACACGTGCTTGTCTAGAAGCACTGGCAAGAAGTGCCGGAGGGCGAGGTCCACCGCTCTGAGCTCCAGAGCGTTGATGTGGGCTGACCTCCAGGGTCCTGACCACACTCCACGGGTCCCTGTCCCGTTCCAGACTGCTCCCCAACCGTGGTTGGAAGCGTCGGTCGTGATGACCTGCCTTCTGAAAATGGGACCCAAGCGTACGCCTTGGCGGAGGTTTGACGGAACTCTCCACCAGCGTAGCGCTTCCCAGCAGGCTTGGGATACCCTTAGCCTGCGGTGTTTGTCTCTCCGCGGATGCAACGCGAAGGCATTGAACCAGGCCTGCAGAGGTCTCTGGTGTAGTAAGCCCAAAGGAAGGGCTTGTGAGGCGGCAGCCATCAACCCCAGCATGCGCTGACACAGCTCCATGCTGACTGTTTGTCTCAACCTGAATAGGGAAAGACACCGCTCTATTGAGGCAACTCTTTGTGTCGACAGGGTCGCTTCCATGGACACTGAGTCCAGATGTAGACCCAAGAATTCGGTCTGTTGGCTCGGCACTAGGCGGCTCTTTTCTGAATTGATCTTCAGACCTAGCCGCCGAAGATGGTCTGTAACCATCACTGTGTGCTGTGCCACCTGCTCCTTCGACTGCGCGCAGACGAGCCAGTCGTCCAGATAATTCAGCAGTCGGACACCTTGAGCCCGCAAGGGAGCTAGAATGGCATCCATACATTTCGAAAAGATTCGAGGAGCTAGTGACAGGCCGAATGGAAGGACACAAAACTCGTATACCCTGCTCTGGAATGCGAAACGCAGATACTTCCTGTGACCCGGGCAGATGGGAACTTGAAAGTACGCATCTGTCAGGTCCACGGTGGTGAACCAGTCGCCGTGTCGGACTGACTGGATGATGTGCCTGTGCGTAAGCATCCTGAACGATAACACCCGCAGGTATTTGTTCAGTACTCGCAGATCTAAAATAGGACGGAGCCCGCCGTCCTTCTTGGGCACCAGGAAGTATTTGGAATAGAACCCCTGGTCGATCAGAGCAGGGTCTACTTGTTGAATGGCACGCTTGCTGAGCAATGCTTGTATTTCCACATTCAGAGCTGAGGACTGAACCGAGTCCTTCACTGCAGTTACGACCACTCCCCGAAAGGGGGGAGGTTTTAACTGGAACTGAAGGGTGTACCCGGTGGATATAGTTTTGTGCACCCAGATGTCGTTGGTGCATTGTTGCCAGAACTGGAGCTGGGAGACAGTGTAGGGGAGGGTTAACAGCTGCCTGGTGTTCTCAGGGCTGTTTGGGCTGGGCTCGTTCGCGAGGGGCCTGGCCAGAGCCCCGAGGGCGTGGCTTGGCACCACCTCTAGGGCGCCACCCTCCGCGCTGCGGTCTTGAAAAAGGAGGTTGACCGCGCGCTGCTGTGCTTGAGGGAGAGGTCTTAGTACCCCCTGGCCGTGGCTGGTGCTGCGGTGGTGCCCTGCGCCACTGATGTTCCTGAGGCCGCTTCGGCTGGAACGACGGTTTTGGCCACATTTTCGCCATTTGCTGTGACGCCTCCCGCGCCTTGGCGGAGCGTTGCAGCATCTCCTCCACCGCTGGACCAAATGTGTGTCCCGGTGTAATTGGGGCATCCAGCAACGGGGCCTTATCAGGTTCCTGCACTCTCGCCTGCGAGAGCCAGAGCTGCCTTCTGGCCACCACCAGAGACGCGATGCTCCTGCCCTGAGCCCGCGCGTTGAGCTGGGCCAGCTTCACCAGCAGTTGACTGACGGTCCCCAACTCGCTTCTGAGGGCCGCCGAAGGGCACTCAGGCAGGTCTTTGATTAGTGCCGCTTGGTAGACCGTCAGCAAGCTGGCCACATTAGAGAGCTTGACCGCCTCTGTGGCCGCAGCGTACCCCTTCTTGAGGTGTACCTCAGTGGTCCTGCACTGCTTATTGGGGCATGCAGGATCTTTCGTCAGCCCCGATAATGTTGGCGTCTTCACCAACGCGGCGAACGCAGCGTCCACAGGTGGGAAGGACGCCAACCCAGCCTCACTTGCCCCTTGCATGTTAAAGGCCGAGGCCTTGCGAGAAGTCGCCGGGGCAGAGGCCGGAGCCCCCCAGGTGGACTGTACCTCCTTAATAAAGTCTGGGAATGCCGGAAGCATCCTGGACTGACTGGACTGGGCTGAAGGCGACTCAAACAAGGAGCGCCGAGGTGGTTCCGCCATCGGCCACTCGACGCCCAAGTGGCGGGTTGCTCTGTCCACCACAGACCACGTAGGGTCATTGGTGTCCAGCACGTGGAGCTCGTCCTCAGAGTGCTGGGAGGCTACCTCAGCCTCTGTACTGTCCCCCTCTAGGATGTCAGATGCGTCTCTAGACAGCGCATCGATATCCCACTCCCCTTGAGACTGCACTGGAGGAGCGACGACCGGTGCAGGTTGTGGAGGGGCCACTGGCTGACTAGCAATGGGCCCAGTCGGTTGTCCTGGGACTGGAGGCACCACATTTGCTAGGGACATGAGGATGGACTGCTGCCCCATCATAACCTCCATGAATTGAGACATTTTGGAGGTTAGCTCTGCCACCCCCGACCTGTCTCTGTATCGCCTGTCCCGACGAGGGGAACGAGAGCGTGCTCTCCGTCGAGGCGATCTGGAGTGCGACCTAGACTCCCGACGGGGGCGTACCCTACGAGGGGAGGGGCTGCGCTCCCGAGCGCGTCTGGTGGGGGACCTCTGACCAGCCGTTAGCTGGGAGGACGGGCTCCTGGAGAGCTGCAGCCGCCCTGGCGGCGTCGCCGTAGATGATGGCGGGGCAGAAATGGTGTGGGACGATCCAGTGGAAGGAGAGCGCCCACCCACTGCTTTCTTCGCCCTTTGGCGGAGGGTGCGTGTCTGGAAACCAGCACAAAGATGGCAAAAAGCCCTATCCGCCAACGCGGATGCGGCGTGCTCTGGCCCCAGACACGCCACACAGTCCTCATGGGGATCGCTCGCTGGCAATTTTGCCTGGCAGGTGACGCAACGGTGGAACCCGGACATGGTTGCCGAAGCGTGGACGTGCACTGATGGTAAAGGCGTCGATGCTCCAAGCGTCGAACGCCGAAGCGTCGAGCGTTGAGGTGCGTGCACCGAGCGTCAAGGCGTCGAAGCGCCGAGCGTCGAGGTGCGTGCACCGAGCGAGTGCCGAAGTGCGTGCACCGAGCGTCGAGGTGCGTGCACCGAGCGTCAAGGCGTCGAAGCGCCGAGCGTCGAGGTGCGTGCACCGAGCGTCGAGCGTCGAGGTGCGTGCACCGAGCGTCGAGCGTCGAGCGTCGAGGTGCGTGCACCGAGCGTCGAGCGTCGAGCGTCGAGGTGCGTGCACCGAGCGTCGACGCGTCGAAGCGCCGAGCGTCGAGGTGCGTGCACCGAGCGTCAAGGCGTCGATGCGCCGAGCGTCGAGCGCCGAAGCGTCGAGCGTCGAGCGTCGAGGTGCGTGCACCGAGCGTCGAGCGTCGAGCGTCGAGCGTCGAGGTGCGAGGTTTTTTTTTTTTTTACCGCAGGCAGTACGTGGGAGACAGCAGAGCAGGCTCCACACACACGCGGTCTAGCCAAGGCAAGACCGGGGCTGCAGACACGCGCGCGGCCAAGGCCAACGCAACGTGCGTCACAAATATATAAAAATACACACAGAAAAATATATATTTTAATACAACCCAAAACACAACACAATAATCAAAATTAATTAATAAAGGAAAGACGGGAGACCACGAGACAACGCGATGCAAGCAAAGCGTGAAGGAAATATATAAAATATATAAAAATATACACAATATATAAAATCCTTAAATAATAATAACGACTCCGAAGAGTGTAACTGAAATAAACTCCGAGAAGGGGCAAAAACCAGCTTCTCAAGCTTTAAGCTTATTGAGTACAATCAGCTACGGGCTCTAATACCTACCGCTACCAATGCTGAAGACAAAAGAGGAAGTGAGTCTCTGCGCGCTGCGTATAGTAAGCTCCCAAGGGGGCGGGCTTACGTGGCAGCTCGCGCAGAGGCCTATCGGCAGCTTTGCTATAAAAGCTCAGCCAATCGCTACTGCCTGACGGCAATATCCCATACCTTGATGGTTATTTTCGACTTGAAAGGGAACCAAACTGTGGGTCAGGCTATATTCCAGGAAGTAAAAGCAAATAACAGAAGGGTCATTCTACCATTAGAGTGCCCTTTGTGTCCAGAGGCCATATTTTGGATAAAACAACTGATATTACTCAAACTACTTGATGCATAATAAAGTATTATGTGATTCATATTCACATGTTTTGTAAAAATAATTACACTATAAAGCATTTAATGTGAAATTATGCATTTAGCAATGTCCCTATTCATCTTTTTACTAAATCCATAAAGAAAAAAAAACACTGAATCCTAATAAATGTATAACATTTTGCTATTATAGTAGAAAACAAGTCAGTACATTGTTTTTCATTGTTACACCATCTACCCTGTTACTCCCCCTGCAAAACAATGGATTATTCCACAAGTCACATGATCTTCAGCATGTGACCTTATCATAAAGGAAGAAGATACATGAAAACACCTGCAAGCATGTCTAAGGGCACGTAGGGTACTTTATGTGTCAACCATGTTACATGAAGTAAATCAGAAAACTTACATTTTTCCAAAAATATATAATTTGTTTTATAAACCCAAATGAAGCCCTTTACCAGAAGCACAACATGTTTTCCCATTCTGTTGACCTCATGTGACATAAAGGCCAAATTGTGTTATATATTTCAACTATGTTACTGGTCAACTATGTTACCTGTTTAGAGTAACAGAGTTGGCTCTTTAAATACAAATATACTGGTTTACAACAGTGCACCGAAAGGACACGAATTTCCACCTCCCTATTCGTCCAGCGCACAGGAAGTATCTCTGCTTCGCCTTTCAGGGGAGCGTCTTCGAATTTTCCGTGCTGCCATTTGGCTTCTCCTTAGTCCCCCGCACGTTTTCAAGTGCATGGATGCCATCCTAGCTCCCTTGCAGCTGCAAAGGATCAGGGTGATGAACTACCTGGACGACTGATTGATCTGTTCCCAGTCGCTGGAAGGAGCAGTGGCCCACACAGTGATTGTGACGGAGCATCTGTTGCGACTGGGTCTACCCCTCAACAATGTCAGAGCCAATTAATACCGGTGCATTCCCTTATGATGCGAGCCTACCTGTCGGACGACTGGCCCTGTTTCAACAAGGGTTCACAGTACAATTGGTGTTGTGTCAAAAACTGTTGGGTCTGATGGCCGCAGCTTCATCAGCCATCCAACTGGGGTTACTCAACATGCGTTCGATCCAAGTGTGGATCTGTGCCTTTCGGCTACACCCCAAGCGCAACAGAGCGTCGGCTGACCGTGACTCACCTATGCTGAGAAGCCCTACGCTGGTGGAGGAAAGCCTCTCACCTGAGCGAAGGTGTAAGGATGGAGTGATACACAACCGTCAAGTGGCGACGACAGACGCATCCAACCTGGGTTGGGGTGCAGTCTGGACAGGCAGAGAGGAAAGAAAAGCACTATATGCTTACAAGTGGAGGTATTTTCAAAAGTGGTGTATTACCAGAGGTCATGACCCCATTTTACAGTTTCTGCAAGATTTGCTAGAGGCGGGCAGGTTCCCCTCTATGCTGAAAGTGTACCTGGCAGCTATATCTGCATGCCACGTCCCCATAGACTCAGTATAACTGGGCACCCATATTCTTTCAACCCGTTTTCTATATTCACCAGGTTCTACCGACTTAATGTGGTAGATCCTTCTAAGCCTTCATTAGGCACAAGGGTCCTTGAGGTTGTACGCGCACACCACCAACACTAGTTGGCGGTAGCGAGGCGTTCCTCGTATTCTGTCCACTCAGGTTCCGTCGCGACGGCTCTGGTTTACTTTCCCAAAAGTTTTGGTTGGTGGTCGTCTTTGAATTGAAAGGGAACATTAGGTTACTTACCCATAACCCTGGTTCCCTGAAAGAGAATATGACCACTATCACTCACATTCTCTGGTTTAATGCAAAAGAGGAAGTGAGCTCCGCAGACCGAGGACGTCACTCCACGGAGGGGCCTATTGGCAGCTCTGACATAAAATGCTGAGACAGTTACTTAAAACCCAGCAAACATATTTTGCCTCACTGAAACAAAAGACTATCATGGACTTTCTCAAGGTTCAAAAGAACAACTTGCAGCAGTGAATTGTTTAAAAAAGCTGTTATGAAAAAAAGCACTTCTGCTGGTACGTATTTTGTTGAAATGTAAGAAAAGTTTAAATTACACGGCAGGCTTGTTTATTTAGTTTTAAAGTAAAAGAAAAATAGAATTGTATTTTTTGTTTGAAATCCCAGAAAACTAGTAACGCTTAGCTACCATTATTTAATATTAATGTGTGGAATAAATTAGCAATAATACCTTGTGATATTTCTGGCTGCTAGACACACGAAAATTGAGCTGTAATGGGCTGAATTAGCTTATTCCTGTCTTTTGATCGTGTAGCTTTGTAATATTTCTATTTGTATTTATTTTGTATTATTATTTATTTATTTTGGTAACAGAAAAAGCTAGGGAAAGTGGGTGGAGGTGTATCACATTTTTAAAAGATTTTGCTAGGAGTAACACTGTCAAAGTAAGCTCATTTTTATAATATATTGTATTGTATTGTATTCAGTAAACGCTAATGTGGTTTACATTACTAGTTGCTGTATTTAATTCATGTATTGTAGTCACATGCAGTGACACCTCATTTATCCACAGATTTCACACATCCGTGGACTTGTGTCCCCCCAAGCACGTGGATAAACAGAGTTCCACTGTATTCATAAACCCATTTAATTTCAGTGTCCTACATTCTAATTCTGTTGTTGATGATCTTGTATTTCCACATCCCCAAATCAAAACCATTGCTTTCTATGCATGTTAAAATGCATTGTGACTAGGGTTGTGAGAATAACCAGATTTTCCAAGTAATTCCCTTTAACATATTTTAAATCAGCAGGTATTAATAAAAACAGAAAGAAACCTGTTATTTGTGAAAGTATGCTTTTGCCATCATTTGCAAGCTACATATTATTAAGTACAAATCAATGAAAAAAATAAAGTGAAGGCAGTGTGAATGAATATAAAATTATCTAATAGCTTGTCATAACCTAGTTTAAACCTAATCATAAACCACTAGGAGTATGATAAAGCAACAGAACAAAACGGAAGATATGATAACAGTTCTGAAAACTATTTCTACAGTGCTTAAACTTAGAACACTGCTTTAAATGCTAGAGAAAGTTTTGTTAAAAGCCAAATAATTATTTACTTTTTTTTTTAACCATGCTGACATTACTTATTCCTAATAAAGCCTGTGTGTATATATATATATATATATATATATATATATATATATATATATATATATATATATATATATATATACACATATATATATATATATATATATATATATATATATATATATATACATATATATATATATATATATATATATATATATATATATATATCCAATGGCAGTTGAGGAAAATGATGTAATCCCTTGTGATAATGTTAATGGGAGTGGGCTCTTTCTTCTTTTTTAACAAATTATGTGACTACCTCAAAATAGGTTAAAAAATTTATTTATTTATTTTTAACTTTATTGTTAAAATGTCACTAAACGCACATGTAATGTACAGTATATACAATGGATCTCCATTTATCCGTGTGCTTGGGGGGACATAGGTCCACGGATAAAGGAGGTGTCATTGCGTATGACTAGAATGCATGAATAAAATACAGAAACTATTAATGTAAACCAAATTAGCGTTTACTTAAGATGTATGCAATACAATATATTCCAAAGACAGAAGAATGTTTTAAAATTAGTTTACTTTGGGTGTTACTTCTAGCAAAATCTTTTCAAAATGCGATACACCTCCACCTAGCTTTTTCATTTACTAATAAATAATAATAATAATAATAATAATAATAATAATAATAATAATAATAAAATTACTACAAAGCTACCAGATCATAAGATATTGTATGACGGGAATAAGCTATTCAGCCAATCAGAGTTCACAATTTTCCTATAAACTATGTGATGTGTCTAGCAGCTGTAATGATGGTAGCGTTGTGTTGCTAGTTTTCCGGGATTAAAAAATAAATAAATACAATTCCACTTTTTTTTTACTTTAAAACTAAATAAACAAGCTGCTGTGTAATTAACTTCTCTTACATTTCAACAAAATACGTAACAGAAGTGTTTTTCTTTCGTAACAGCTTTTTATAACAATTCACTGCTGCAAGTCGTTCTTTTGAACCTTGAGAAAGTCCATGATAGTCTTTTTGTTTCAGCGACTTCACTAACTGCCTCATGAGAACTAATTTTACAGAATCGGGATCCTCCTGCTGTTCATAAGAAGAAACAAAACCTCGCATCTGTAGCGCTGGTGTCTTGGCGTCTACTTTACAGGTTTTGGGGTCTGTTCTTCCTCGCTGCCACTACCATCATCAGTTATTGTTGTCCAATTTGGCGCCAATGCGATACTTTTCTAGACGGATGCATGCGTCATTAATATATGTGTGTGTGTGCACCGCGGGCATTAATCTACACCCGCAATAATACGCTGTATTTGAGAGATAAAACTCGTCTGGGAGCTGCAGATAATTGAAGTCGAGGATAAATTAGCTTCTACTGTAAAAAGGCAAGAAAGCAATCGGTTTTACGTAAAATACAACTATTTATTTATAGTTTATGATCAAATAAAAAATTCAGTACCTTGGTAAAGGAGATAGGGGCCTGCTGCATCTTTAAAGTATATAAAAGTATATATGATGTATCAATCATATGTCATGCTGTATTTCTGGAAGCTGGACAGAAAATCGACAACAAATGTACCTATACAATGTTTAATAACCAATTAATACTACCCAGTAGATTAATTCTCAAAAAACAAGCGCAGAGGAATATTCTTAATTTAGGGTAAAACAAATTCCAATATCTATCTTTCACATTTGTACAGACCTATGTATGATTGCTAGACTAAACCTTGTACAACTTTAACTTTTTAAAAACGTTTACTACTTACATTGAGTAAAAAAATAAAAAATAGTACATTACATTCGCAGAAAAATAACTATAGATAAATATTATATGCAGCATACAAATTTAACAGTACAAAACACTGTGAAGTACGAACAATGTAACAGCAGTGTAACCTTTTATTCAAGTTCTCGTAATACTTTGCCGGATTCTTTGGCGTTCTTACAACTGTACAGCCATTTAATGATTCTGGCATTGCGCTCTATCACCGAGGATCCAGTTGTGGGGTTCCTGTTCACGTTAAGCTCTTCTTCTAAATGTCTGTCACTGTCTCCACTGTGTCTTGAAAAACCGTCTTCTGATGTTGCCACACTCACGCTGCGGATTTTTAATGAAACCCTGTCTGAAACAGCAGAAAAGTTTTCTCTTCCTAAGGTTTCAATCTCATCAGTGTCAAGACCACAATACTTAAAGAAAAAATCAAAGTCGGCAAAAGATTTGGAATATCGAGAGCTTATATCAGAATGTGACCGAAAAAGTCCAGTTCTGCTTGAGTCTTTCACCCTGGCAATAGCTGATAAGGGTGGTTTATGGTTGTCGACACAGGTAGCTTGAGTGTTGATTCGTGTATTTGCTTCATTTTCCAGCTGTGATTTATCCTCTGGTACTATGCACTTATTTTCAGTGTCTTTTTGCACAGACTGTACCTTAGGCAAATTCACACATTTCTCTTTGAGTGAGCTTTGAAACAGTCTCCGCACTAGATTCCCTTTTGAATTGTCATTACTGGGCCCCTTTACATTTTTGTCACATTTTTGTCGGTACATCATCAGTGAGTCTCGTCTTTGCTTTTTAGAACTGGTGCGCCTGACAATAGGTGAACTTGCAGGTAGTGTTTCGGATGCATTATTTGCGTTATGAAGATCCTCGTTTTCAGCATTATTGTCATTATGAATGCAGCGTGCCCCACTGTGAAACGAACCAGATCCATTGCTGCCGCTTTCTGAAGCCGAACTCAAAGTTATCGCTGGTTCCTGTTTAGAATTGATCACCTGTTGACTTTTTACATACTTAACTTTGTCGGCGGCCAACCTTTCCACTGCACTCAGCTTTCCTCTGGTCTCCAGTTCCATCTGTTTCCGTAAGTAATCTGGACCCTTATTCAAGAGCCTCGTCGGCAAGGTAGAGCTGATGTCTTCCATTTGTACACAGCCAGAAAGTTCAGTGGCCAAGTCACTTTCAGGAGTACTGTACCCTGTCAAAACACACGCAGCTGCAATATAAAGTGAATGCGTGTGTCGACTTTTTTAAAATGATTATTTATTTACTGTTTAAATATTCAGAATCTTCTATCTTCATCGACACGTAATGAAAACACACACCTTGCGTTTCTTTACAGCACTGTGATAGTTTGAGATCACCTTGACGTTTAAACATCCCCCACTCCACCTCCCCAAATAAAGGCAGCGCAAGCACGGACGATCAAACACACCCTGTGACATCACAGCGGAGTGACTCCAACCACTTTATTTCATTGCCTCCAGCAAGGACAAATATGAAACAATGTTTATTTAGCTTTCTTTAATTAGCACATTATCAATTGGAAACAAATGTTACAGTCTACTGGACGTGATGCAGCATAACAATAGCTCATATTTGTGAATGTTGTCCCTCCCACTGCCATTCATTGTAACACTGGCAAACGTAACAGGAAATAAAACTGAAGATTTATCTTTCAGTTACACACTAGTAAAGCTACTGATACTGCTGTCTCCAAAACTCAATGCGTATCGAACTTAATTACTGTATTTGAAATTGTTTGAAATTCAGAAAGTTTTACCAGAGACATATTTTAACTGGCTTTATTAATTATTATTAAATAATATTATGACCGTTTTATTTTTCTCTTCTGGACAATTGGATCACAATAATATACAAAGTAACCCAATGAAACCGTCAGAAAAGCATGTTACCAACTGAAAAAAAACAAACAAACAAACAATTAAACCGAATTTTTTTGCAAGCAAAAAAAAAACCAAACTTTGAGGATGCAAGTCATTGCAAGCACACACAAATCTGCTATGTACATCAATTGCTGAATGTTTAAAGGAAACTGCCTGAGGATGCTATTGTATATCCACAATCTGAATGAAATAGCTTGCATGCCACTAGGATGAATGGAAGAGTGCTGAGGAAGAACCCACCCATCAGTAAGAATAACAAGTGAAAGAGATAAGCAAAGGAGCACATTGATATGCCTAAGTTCTTCTGGG
Organism: Acipenser ruthenus; assembly: GCF_902713425.1. Taxonomy (NCBI): domain Eukaryota; kingdom Metazoa; phylum Chordata; class Actinopteri; order Acipenseriformes; family Acipenseridae; genus Acipenser; species Acipenser ruthenus. Next base: position 24,331,318 of record NC_081194.1, read on the forward strand.
GCAGGAAGTGATGAAAACACTTTTTAAATATCAGTGTACTGCATAAAACTGTTAGTCCAGGGTACATGTCCTCAAATAGAAAAATGTCGAAAAAGCAGCATCATGGATAATGTTGTTAACATTGGTGCCATGTAAAAAACAGATAGTTGTGGAGATGCTATTTTGATATAAAATAAAATAAATAGGCCACCTAACATTAAGAATTATGTTTCCAGTATAGGGAATAATTATGGAAATATCACAGATCTACCACCATGCATCAATTTCACCTTTTCAAAACCACCATTCTTTATACGTCTGTTGTTGAGGACTATGCTTTACCCTTTTCTATTATATAAAATGTATTAACAAAAATAAGTGGCAGAAGTTATATGTTTTTGTATGTTTGTCAAATAAGTAAAGGTTTTTTTTTAAATGAATATATTAAAATTCCATCATATCAATTAAGCATTCAGAAACTCCAGCATGTGATTGAATTACAAACAGAAGTAAAATTTAATGCTGAAGATTTAAAGAGTAAGTAGCGGGGTTCTGAAAATAGTGTTACACGTGTCCACGTGTTGTTAGAACTGTTTAAATAACGTACCTGTAATTTTTCTTTTCATTGTTAACATCCTGGCAACTTTTTTACATTTATAACTTTAAAGTCTGTTTCAAAATCTTTTCAAAATGTCTGTTCTAGTGCACTGATAGTGTAAGGATTATTGCCCACATTGTCAAACAGGTAGCACAGCAATAACGATCCATGATGTGGTACACAACAGAAGAGCCAGATCATTGGTTTTTTTTATTGCTCTTTCTGCAGTGATTTAGAGGACAGATCTCAAACCCCAGTGCACTAGAGCAGACATTTTGAAAAGAGCTTTGAAACAGGTACATTATTTAAACGCGTGGGGACGTATAACCCGCTACTTACGATTTAATTTTGACATTAAAAAAAAAAAAGTTGTTTCAGTCAGGAAAATTCATACAATAGATAACAATATTTATTAAAGATTACATAACAAATACTATGTTATACATATTTTCATTACATCTTTGGCCTCGCCCTTCAAGGTACCCCTGCCTAGAATTTAATTTGCTGATAGTGGAGAGACTGACTGTAGGAAAGCCATGGGCAGGGGGCAGGATAGCTGCCCTCCCATTTAGACGAGGCAACAAAAAACAGATAGAGGCTAGGGAGGTGGAGGCAAACTCTTGCATACAGCGTGGAGCAAATGTATTGATGTAAGATTTAAAACCCTTTCTAGCTGATCATTGGACATGTTGTTTTTCGAGTGACGCATGAAATACTAGCCATTTAACTGATGATGTCCTGGAAATGGGGGTGCCTAATATCCTAAAAAGTGAGTTCCCTGCCTGAACCACCGCTTTGCTAAATTTCATCCCAGAAATATTTGATTGCACTTAAAAAGGAAGTATTGTCATTGAAGGCCATACAGTATCTTTTTCATTTTCTTTCTTTTAAATCTTCAATGATGATATAAATCTGATGGTGCTTCAAAGAAACATAGCTTACAGCGGCTTTGAGGAGCACTAATGTTAGGCTGCTGGTCCCAGATTAGAGATGATCAGGGTTTCTTAAACCCGGCAATACATTATAAATGAAAAGATCTACAGTATACCATAATAGCTTCTCCCATTAACGACCTAGCACTTGAAAAATATTGAACCAACAGAACGAGACAATACAAATGTTCGTAATGTGTGATTTCCTGTTACCCACTCTTGAAGGTTGTGACTGGTGGTGTTTTGAAACTTGGATAGAGGATGGCAAGTTCACATACCACAGCGAGTCACTCTCCCAAGAGGTGTGCAGAGATTGCATTTCCAACAGCTGTTAAATAAGTAAAGAAAAAAATCATAAAACTAAACGTTGAGACAGCCCTGTGTATTTCTATTCTTCAAAGGATAATATTAATTTCCATTTATTTTTATTGTACCATAAACTTTGTAGAAGCAAACATGTCTGTTTAAACAGAAATTAAAGGAACCGATAAAAAATGAGAAATCAGTACTTAGTAAAAAGATGTTACAGCTGCTAGTTTCTAGTTCTCTCAAAGCATCAAGTGAACAACATACTTACAGCAGATAGTGTTAAAATGCACACCTACAGCATCACACAGAATATACAGACGGTTTTAAGAACATTAACTTTCCATAAAGATAAGCATAGATGAGGATTCTCGGATTGGCAGAGATATATTTATAGAGATATAGGAGCTGCATCCAACTATTTTTATTGACTTATATTTGTTAAAACTATTGTCAAGGAATATAAAAAAAAAAAGATTTTGATCACCAGGAAAAAAGTTCCCAGACAACAGTTTTGTGTAAACGTTTGATATATTTATGTATCCATCTCTATCAAAAAACAAAACAACCTAAACGACAAAATCTACATAGTCCTGATAACTCATTTTAATACTAATATCACAAGGGCCATACACAGTAATACAAAAGAAGGCAGCAGTCTAGATTCATAAAAACATATTTATTATTAATATATTTTTTTTCTCTTTTACCCCTGGCATTTTGAAAAGTAATAAGACTAATAATAAGAGAAATAAGTTTATTAGGTGTAAACATCTAGTTTAATAAATCATATCTCATTGCAACATTTATCTCCTATGTAAAAAGTAATGATATCTGTTTGTATCTCAGGGATATAAACAGTCTAACCCTTTGAATTGAGGCCTGCATACATATGTAATATGTCTCTACATAAAGTTAATGCCAACAAACTGTGTGTAATAATCCTAAGCATATGTTGGTATTTAGCTATTTTCTGTTTATATTGTAAAATGTGTTTTAAATGTAGAAAACAATGTGTTTTTTTTCATACAGTATTTTACCCTGAATGTATTCAAGATTTATTCATTCAAATTTAAAAACTTCAGCTCTGCCTCCTGACAAAAAAAGCATTAATTAATCAATAAATACAGTAGCATACAGCACTTCATATGGTTTGGTATGTTACCAAAACATGTACCGTAGTATATCATTAAATTCTGATGTGTGGTTTTCACACAAACTTGCTCTCATACACTTTTAAACCCATGTTAAACCTACCTCTAATCTCCAAAGTAAATTCATTACCTTTCACCTATGTCCCACCCTCTGGCTGTCACATACAATTCATCTCATATTTACTAAAATTCCTTGCCTTTCTGGCATACAGCCCTCCTATTCTCAGGTTCCTCTCAGTTTCCTCTGCCTGTGTGTTGAAGTAACATCAATTTACATGAACCACAGGGTGCCACAGCCAAAGACTTGCGTTCTTTGTTGTTACTTATTCAATGTTCTTCCAGTTGTTACGTATTCAAATACAGAGTTAAAACAAGCGGTTAAATGCTCATTCATTCCTCTTCTCTGTTCTCACCTTGGTGTAATGAAGGCCTTCTTACATATCATTAGGTGTAACACTGTGCATTACAAAAACAAAAACTATGAAAAACATCTATCTGCTGAAGGTTAAGCTGAACCAGACAAAAACAACAGATTTGTGTTACCAATAGCACTTCCAGTACATTTATTCACAGAAATGTCTTTACTGAACAACTGCCTGGCATGTTTATTCAGTCATTTGAGTTCTCTCAAACTGTGCACTGTAGCAACATCTTAATACAGATGTAACAGTATGTTACTGATGCTTCAATAAACATAGTATATCTGAGTGTTTTAAACATGGAAATAATCCATGCAGCAGAGTGATCTGGTATTAAATGCATCACCTCACATCATGCAAGGCTTCCTTAAGGCTACTTTTTTCTTGGCTGCAATTAGTTAAACATTCCTGGGACCATGTTTAAACTTGAAAATGAGGTCAGAATGTTTCACCAGCTTTGGATTGTTTGCTGTGGCTTCCTGAGACATTTTCCTTGTTTGGTTTTGCAAAAAATAAATAAAAAAATAAAATAAAGCCTATTTTTATCAACTTTCACATTGTGTATCAACACTCCCAACTAGGTGTCATTTCTTTATTTAGTAAAAAGATGTGATATGCTACTATGATAATGAGCTATTTGCATATTTAAATTGAGGGAGAGTCTACTAATTCTACTATGACTTACACATTATCATATATAAATGTAGTGCCTGTGTGTTTGTCCATTTTCAGTTTGTTTTAATAAAATACCCACATTTTGTTTGATATGAACCCATTTTTTATCTTGCGAATACCTATAGCATCCTACTGTGAATACCACATCAGGATTAAATGGGCACGACCATCAGGTAGCAGCCATTAAAATCTCTTCCCACTGTATCACAAGTAAACAGGTTCAGATAAAGTCTTTAACAATTTCCTGGTTTCATTATCCACCATTAATCACATGGTGTTTTTGTTCAGCTAAATAATTAAGACAAATGGCCAAACAAACACAGTAATAGAGTTAAAAAAAAATCCAAAAAACAGCTGCTCGGAGTGTAAATTACACAGATGTACAGCTTGTTTATGTGACTATTCATCATTGCAAATGTAAAGTGTAGGTTAGTTGTGAATTCATCTAGCAAAAAGAATTACACTCTTAAGTGAAAGTCTTAACAGTTTAATGGTTTGTAAATTAGTTTAGGTTATGTGAAATGAGTTCAGGTAATGAATCAGAATATAATGGATTATTTTGCTAGACTTAGAACCATTATGACTGGTTTCTTAGACCTGATGTGGGAATATGTTACCTAAAGTAACTCATTTAAGATTAGTGCATATCAGGATCTGGGAAACCAGCAGTCAACATAATAACAACATTCAGAGTTATACCAGTAATACAAGTAGTGTTTGGAAACTTTATTTTTTTAAAAAATTTAGAATCTCCACTTATTTTTACCCTCGATTTTCTCCCAATTTAGAAGGCCTAATTATTATTATTATTTTTCTCCTTCACCGCGGTGATTCCCCACACAGCTCAGAGACCCGAGTTTCAGTGGGCGTCCTCCGATCCCACGAGGCAATCGTCGTCTTTTTACACCAAGGAACTCGAGAGCGGATGTCTGCAAGCTACCGGTCTCTGGAGGACAAAGATCAGCCCAGCAAATCTCCGCCCCCAAAACTCACTCCGCACCTGGCCTGTAGGGGTCGCCGCACAGCGGTGAGGAGAAGCAGTCAAAGCCGGATCCCACCTCCCCAACCCCGGGAGCGCCAAAGCCAATGCGGCGCCACCCCCTGGAGTCACCAGGGAAGACTGGCTGGGACTCAGAAACTACATTTCTTAAATGAACCATAAATGAATGCTTTAGGAATACAGTAGGCATCACTGGGCCATGTTGCTGTCTTTCTAGGACCCCCTTCCAAAAACTCCCTTGATTCCCTTGTTTTTATGCATTTCAGGTATACAGACAACAGTTATTAATAAAATGTAATTTATCAGTTCTGTTTACAAATTATGCAGGCTAAATGGAACTGAATGTCATAGCCATTGCCATCTTTACATTCTGCCTTCAATAGTTTTTTGTTTTGTTGGTAGCAAACCTGCTTAAGCTATTAGGACTTTGATTTACACAACCTACTCAACACTTTGAAGAGGCAAGAGAATTTTTATTGTGAAACAACGGTTAATGAAAAATAAAAAAATACTGAAATGTCTTGGTTAGATAAGTATTCACCCCCCTGAGTCAATACTTGGTAGAACCACCTTTGGCAGCAATTACAGCTGTGAGTCTTTTGGGGTAAGTCTCTACCAGGTTTGCCCATTCTTCTTGGCAAAATTGTTCAAGCTCTGTCAAGTTGGATGGGGATTGTTGGTGGACAGCAATCATCAAGTCTTGCCACAGATTCTCAATCGGATTCAAGTCCGCCCTTTGACTGGGCCACTCTAGGACATTCACTTTCTTGTTTTTAAGCCACTCCAGTGTCACTTTGGCTGTGTGCTTGGGGTCATTGTCCTGCTGAAAGGTGAATCTCCATCCCAGTCTTAGGTCTTTTGCAGACTGAAGCAGGTTTTCCTCAAAGATTTGCCTGTATTTAGCGCCATCCATTTTGCCCTCTACCCTGACAAGCTTTCCAGTCCCTGCCGATGAAAAGCATCCCCACAGCATGATGCTGCCACTACCATGCTTCACAGTAGGGATGGTGTTACCTGGGTGATGTGCTGTGTTGGGTTTACGCCAGACATAACACTTTGCATTTAGGCCAAATAGTTCAATTTTTGTTTCATCGGACCACAGAATCTTTTGCTACATCTTTTCAGAGTCTTCCAAATGCCTTTTTGCAAATTCCAAGTGGAATTTTACATGGGCTTTTTTCAGAACTGGGTTCCTTCTTGCCACTCTTCCATACAGGCCAGATTTGTGGAGTACCTGAGCTATTGTTGACACATGGACAGTTTCTCCCATCTCAGCCATGGAACGCTGTAGGTCTTTCAGAGTTGTCATTGGCCTCTTGGTGGCTTTTCTGACCAATGCCCTTCTTACCTGCCTGCTCAGTTTGGGAGGACGGCCTGCTCTAAGCAGATTCTGGGTGGTGCCGTATACCTTCCACTTCTTAATGATTGACTTGACTGTGCTCCAAGGGATATTCAATGCCTTTGAAATCTTTTTATACCCCTCCCCTGATCTGTGCCTTTCCACAACTTTATCCCGGAGTTGTTTTGAAAGCTCCTTGGTCTTCATGGTAGTATCTTTGCTTTGAATGCACTACCCAACTGTGGGACCTTACAGAGACAGGCATATTTAATCTGAAATCATGTGAACCACGTGTGACAGCGTTGACCGATGGTGTGGTGTAAAATGACAGACTCCAGTCCAGTTTTACAATTTAAGCGCCTGGTTTTTATTTTCCTTTGCCCCAAGCTACCAAAACGCGCTCCAAACAAATAATAATAATAATAGAATAAACAATAGGGAAGCCAGGATACACAACAATGTGTAACCCGACAAAATAACAAGAAACGGGGGGTTGCAGTCCCAAAATAAACCAACAACAAAACAATAGTCCGTCTTCTTTGTGCAGTCCAAGCACGGGGAAAACACGGGGTAATAAAACTCAGCACTTCCGGGTTGTCGCTCCTCTAACGTAATCCTGGAGCGTCCCATTAGTGCTCTAAAGAGACAAAGAGTAGATGGGTTAACAGGACAGTCCAATCCACAAAACGTCCCGTCCTTTAATTCCCTTCCTCTGTTTCTCTATTAGTTAGTTTTAGTTTCAGTTTCAGTTTCTCTCTCTCTCTCTCTCTCTCTCTCTCTCTCTCACACGCACTGTACCTTGCCAGAAGGAACAGAACCCCGGGCCACGCCGCCTTTTGTACGCCCCGTCCCGTCCCCATTGGTCAGCGAGGGCAACCGCCGTCAGCCAATGCGTGATTGCCACTGCGCTTCTCGACCGGGTCTGTGACGTTGCGCACCGCGGCTCCGCCTGCTCCTCCTCCCCAGTGCCCTCACCGGTCGGAAGGGAGATCTAAAACAAGAATTCACTCTCTGTTTTTCACCCCCCCATTTTTTCACACATTGAAAGTGTTGAGTAGGTTGTGTAAATCAAAGGAAAACAAATCCCATTTAAATGCATCAAGATTTCAGGTTGTAACACAACAAACTGAAAATGTCCAAGGGGGGTGAGTACTTACTATAGGCACTGTATCACTTTATGAAAGCAGCTTTCATCGCAATAAGAACTGTATTGCTGAATTCTGTTCTTGAATATGGCCAGTACACCAGACAGGGCACTCTTGTATCTTCACCATTATAAAGAAATGCTTTGTTTATTAAACCTGTAACACCTGTCACTGCTGTCTAGTTTGCACTTCAAAAGATAGATGAAGCCATGACAAATTATCCTTGTGGGCTACAGTCTCTGACTACCTTTGTATTATCATAGCAACTCATCAGCTGTTGTCTTAGAGAAATTAAAATGAGCAATGAGATCCTTCTCACGAATAATTACATTGAATATCTGGATATTCAAGAGCGATATTAATTTTTCAAGGGGAGTTGTGTTGTAGGTTTTTTTCCCCCATCAATTATGATTATGAAAAGTTGCATTTTGGAATGAAAGTTAAAGCTTCAAATGTATTTTTTGTGGTCTTGGTATTTCATTACTTTTGTTAAACATATTAGCCTACATATGTACTATAAATATTTTACAAAAAAAGTTTTTGTGTATTTATAAAAAAATTAAAATTAATTCTCACATTTCAGACAAAAAGGTGCAATCCAACACAGATGAACCAGTGGTTATATTGAAATTTTTTGCACGCCAGAGTGTTAGCATACTCCTATATTGAGCACAAAGGTGACTGTACATGTTTGTTGAGTTCAAATGTGTACAATAACTTCATAGTTTAATTTTGACTAACAAATTGATCCAGTGTGCAACGGCTTTCAGAAGTAACAGTGAGCTCACTCTTTCTACAGAGCATAGGGTCATCAATTTAAAGTAGCCTGAAGCTTCACTTTCTGCATGTTGGGTCAAGCAAATAGCAGTTCACCTGCATAAAGACATAAAGACTCATTACCAGTATGACCTGTTCTCAACAAACCAATGTAGACACTTTTAACAGGTAGCATTCGTCCCATTCTGTAAAGGCGCATGTTTATGGTGGTAGCCATAGTACAATACATGGTTCAAATCACAGAGCAAGACTGAAATTAAACCCACAACAACATGTATTGAAAGCAGCTATTTTACCACTGTACCCCGTTATCTTTTAAGAACGCACAAAGAAGATTGCAGGTGACATATCATTATTAGTCTGTGTGGGCTTTTATGAAACAGATTGCAGATATAGAGCAGTCATTGGCAGACAACAAACAAATAAACATACAACCCCATAAACATATTAAGAAAACAATCCTGTATTAGCTTCCTGTTTCGGGTACATTTTTGTACTGTCCCACAGTTTTTTTATTACAACAGTTTTAAGTTTTTAAATGAAGGTTTATGTCTGAGATTACATTTCAAGACTGGTTGTTTCCTGTTCATGTGACAGAGAAAAAAGGAAACATATGGCAACACCATAGTGGTATATTTTTTATGCATTTGAATGGTAATGGGAGTAGCCTAAAGGTAACAGTAGATCAGCACATAATTACCTTTAGGATTTAAAAAAAGAAAGTCTGCAAACAGAGTATTTTATGTAAGCCTGTTCCATGTAGTGCCAGGCAACAGTGAATCTTTAAATAGACTTCATTAAAACTGAGACAATTTTAAACAAATGTTAATTAAATCACCATCAAGTGCCACAAAACATTTTGAAAAACGTGCACTTTAAAACAACACAGGGATTTTGGAATGAGACTTGTTTGTGTTTTTGTCACAGTTACATGAAGAATTATTCTAGTTGTCTATCATATGACATTGTGAACGGTACAATATACTTTACAATATACAATATAATTTATCAAAACGGCTGCAAATTATCCTTCACTTAAAATGTATAAAAAAAGGTTTAAAACCATGTAAAAAGGAAAAATGATCAGACGGGTAAGACCTAATTGGCAAGATCTGTCCTTGTGTGATGCTTTCACAAATAACTGATTCCACTGCTACTTTAATGTCACTAGAGGGAGCAAGAGGCATACTGTAACAAGCAGAGCAAGGTATAGTGGACATGAAGTGAAAAACACAAACACAAATCAAAAAACACAAATACAGATAAAAAAAAAACACAAATACAAATCGAAAAACACACATTCAGATAAAAAAATACAATACAAATAAAAAAACACAAATGAAAATCAAAAAACACAAATACAAATTGAAATACAAATTGAAAAACACATTTGTGAATTAAAAAAACACAAATACAAAAAAACAAAAGCATAAAAAAACAAAAGCATGAAATGCAAAAACTAAAGCAGAAAACACAAAAACTAAAGCAGGAAACACAAAAACTAAAGCAGAAAACACAAAAACTAAAGCAGAAAACAAAAACTAAAGCAGAAAACACAAAAACTAAAGCAGAAAACACAAAAACTATAGCAGAAAACACAAAAACTAAAGCAGAAAACACAAAAACTAAAGCAGAAAACACAAAAAACTAAAGCAGAAAACACAAAAACTAAAGCAGAAAACACAAAAACTAAAGCAGGAAACACAAATACAAAAACAGAAAACACAAATACAAAAAGCCCACAACACACGGAAGTCATTTGGAGGCCACTCACCTAGATACCCCAGCACAGTCTCCACCTGTTTCTGGAGAAGCTGAAGCTGTTTAAAGCACAAGCTGAGTCTTTAGTAACGTAGTTTGCCGTGGTATATTTCTGTTAGTGTTATAAATTATCATTTTACAGGCATCGAAGCCAAACTTTTTTAATCTACAAAAAAAAAAGTTAAAATTAAAATTTTTAATCTAACTAAAATAGTAGTTTTAACCGCTATTACTGTACACAAACTCAGTTATGGTAAACATGATACTTACTGTTGCAATACCAATTATAACACTGACAGAAATATACCACGGTCACCCAACTTATAACACCAGTAGTACCCTACTCTTTCAAATAAACTTGTTATGATTTTGAATGTGAGGTTCTTAAGAATGGTATTATCACTGTTTGCGCCCCAGCACACCTCTCTCTGTACAAATTAAGCACTGCTAATTTTTATAAATTTAAATGAAATTATAGTTTTGCAGGACAAATACAATTTTAAGCACACCTATCGTAAAAAAAAAGAAATTACAGGAGATATTTGGGTTTAAAATGTAAAAAAGGCCTGGAACAGAAACATGGTTTAACAGGTGATGATATATCAACGTAAGATGTAATAGTCTACTTGATGCATTTTGTAATACAGAATTATCACAAAATGCAAGAGACCAAGCTTGTACTTGAGTAAAGTTCAGTTAATGGTTGCTTTTACAACAGAAAAAAATAGCCATACCTTTGTCTCGTTGCCAAATCTTTTTTGTTCCTATAATACAATATAGATAGCATTAATATCATGGAAAAACTACCAATTTTCATTTAAAAAGTATTTTTACAGATAAATGAATGTAATATAACAACTATGTCAAATATTGAAGCAGGTTATATATTTATAGTCTTCTGGTTATTCAAAGTGTGCAACAATAACAACACTACTATGACCATTACTACTACAACTAGTACTACTACTACTACTACTACTATTATTTATTTCTTAGCAGACGCCCTTATCCAGGGCGACTTACAGTATTAAACAAATACATTTCAAGAATCACAGTACAAGTAATAATACAATTAAGAGCAAGATAAATACAATGACTTTGGTTCAAGCAAGTACAAGAGTGACAAAATACAATTCAATAATACAGCAGATAACAGTGTCAGTGATAGTTACATCAGGATATGATTAAATACAAAATACTGCAGATTAAACACTTGGCAGATTACAGTACTCTGAAGTACAGGATTAAATGCAGTAAAATAGGGGGCAGATAAGAGCAAGTAAAGCACATTTAAGGAAGGGTGATAAGTGTCCCAGGGGAAAAACAGAGGAGTTCTACAGGTAATAATAATAATAATAATAAGCTTGTTTTTTTCCAGCATTCACAGTGTGTTTGTGTAAGCAAGGACACAATGGAACTGCTCTTTTAATCCTTTCTTATGATTCACAAAGGGGACAGAGACTCTCACCCTTAAGGTTGGTTCATACTTTAGACTCCAACATCATTTCAGTCTTCGACCCTGTTTGACAGACTCTTGCGACATGCAAATTTTTTGGAAAGTTGTACAGCATTTTCTTACGTGTCTGCGACCTGAAATCGCATAGGGTCGAATAATGTTGAAATACTTCAACAGTTGATGCACGGTCAAAGTGAAGTTGCTCCTGATGTGATACGTTCATCTGTGACAAAAGTATAAACCACCCTTATAGCAACAAGCAAAGCACAGTGACGTAATAAAAAGACACAAGCAACCAACAGGGCTGGAAAGAGCATAGCCCACCACAGGAACACAAACAACTACCTATGGTGACTAACATAAAGCAACATCAACAAACACAAAACCAACACAGAACACACATACACAACAGCAAGAAACAATGGCACATTAACTGCAATTACAGAGCATTACAAAAAAACCCAATAATCCCCCTGCAAACAACAATAACAATAGATCAGTTTTTGGTATACTGTAAGCTTTCAAGTTTCAGACTTGGTTTCTTGGTTCTGAGGTATTTGAAATATTGGGGATACCTTCCAGTTGCCCTTTTGCAAGGTCTTTAGAAGTATCCGCTGACATTTTTCACGATGTGGTCTTTTGATACCACATTCCGGTAGGCAAGATTAATTGATCATTTCTTTTTTAATTGATCAAAACTCACAAGTGTGATTAATTGACTAATCGTTAACCAATTAAAACCCATTATATATATCTGTGTAGATATAAAGCCAAAGAGTTAGGGTTTCACAGATAATGGGATGAGTGGCTATATAGCAGTGTAGTTTACAGATGTAAAGTTCAGAGCATTTTAAAATGCTGGTCTTTAAAAAGATTACCATCAATAGTGTCTTTCTGTAATAGGTGTGTGGGGATCCACTGGTAAAGCACACGGGCGCAAACGCACAAAGTGTAAACAAAAAATAACTACAAAAAGGCAAAACATAACACAGAAAGCGAGTATAAAATAAAAGTGCCAAAACAGCTACTCCCACTAAAAGGCTCTTTGGCTCATCAGCCTGAAGGATGAGTCAGTGGCTTTTTTTTATAGCGAGACACTGCCGAGACTCTTTCAGAGGATGGTAAGGGATCTGCAGCAGTCCAATCCCCGGCTGCCATTCCCTGTCAACACACAGCCAGCAGCACCTCATCTGGCTTCTTTTGAATTATTTACAATAATCTGAAATATTTATTTTATATTGAAAACATACTTTTAATAGTTTGCCCTGGTCTGCCCTGAATATCCTTAAAAAATGTATTATAACCTCAATGTTTTTTTTTATATATATATAGCAAAGGTAATTATATCCAACTGTGATCTTGATGTACTATAATCATTGCTTATCTTTTGAATCAAGCCTGTCACAAAGTGCATTTTCTTATGCTCTTACAGTTTTAACATGTTAGCACAAGGTATAATTGGTTCCAAAACTGACACAACAGTTGGTAAAAATCACATTATTAATTATTATGATGATCCTGCCCCTATAAATAGTGTGTATAGGTGGTGGAAAAGCCAGTCGTTTGTTCTTCTTTGTTGTTCCTGGTTCCAGATTCTGCTCAATTTGCCTTTGTTTTTCAATTTGTATTTGTGTTTTTCAATTTGTATTTGTGTTTTTCAATTTGTATTTGTGTTTTTCAATTTGTATTTGTGTTTTTCAATTTGTATTTGTGTTTTTCAATTTGTATTTGTGTTTTTCAATTTGTATTTGTGTTTTTGTATTTGTATTTTTCGATTTGTATTTGTTTTTTGAGTTGTATTTTTGTTTTCGATTTGTATTTGTGTTTTTCATTTTGTATCTGTGTTTTGCACTTCAGGGCCACCATAGCAAGGGTATCAGCCTAAGGGCCTCATTTACGAAAGGGCACTAAATTTGGAGTTAGCATGCACGTAGTGAGCCTATCATGCACGGTAAATATAAATTTACTGCCCGATTTACTAACAGAGAACGCATTAATTTACATACCATACCGTGCACACTACATGTAATGTGAGCGATTATTTAATGTGCATGATAATGTCAGACTTACCCGTAACCACCATGATATCAAAATCCTCAGCAGTCCAGGCGTATCTTTTGGTCAGTAGCTTATTGTGAAGGTGGAGTGTTGTGTCTGTTGATCGAAAATGAGCGATCAACAGACACAGCACTCAGCAGGGGACAGGCAGAGGCAACGTAAAGTGAAACTGCACTGCTTACCTTTAAATTTTAACGTATTCCTTGTGTGATGTAGAAAAAGCCTTTTTCAAGCCTTTTTCCTTTCTCCTTTAATGCATAAACAATAAAAGTCATGTTGTGCAATGGGGTATTTTTCTTTTTGTTCTGTTTACTTGAGAAATATTGATTGATGAGATGTAGCCTCAATTCTCTTCCTTGTCTGCATTGTCATCCTGCAGAGCAGGCTCCATGGATCGGGGTGACAATGCTGTGTAAGTACAATCAATACAATAGCACCCATCACACTGGAGAAGCCAGTAACCTGGTAGAAGCCCACTTTCACATCCTGTAAACCTGTCCTCTGTGTCCTCCTTATAGATTGTTGTAGCGTTTCAGGCATTCTAAATTGGGTGAAAAATACAGTAGCTTGGTGTCTTAAAATATCTCTGCGGGATTTTCCCGCACTGAAAGTTTCAGATATGCGGGAGCAACTTGGAAAATGCGCGATTCCCGCAGTCCCGCGCTGAAATTCATGCCCTGATCAATATCGTGTAGTTAATGATATTATCAGCCACTTCACATAGACCGTAGTACTTGTAAACAACAACCAGAAATACCGTATATTAATAATAACCGAATAATCACAGTGCATGTAGGCCCTATGCCATTTACTGCTTTTTGGAAGTTAGAGGGTCTTTTATTATTGAGCGTGGGAATGGCAGAGCTGGTTTGGGCACTGTATACAAACATGCCAACAGTCCCTATATGGTCGGGACAGTCCCGATTTCCTAGCAAATGTCCAGCGTCCCAATGCATAGGAAGACAGTTCCGATATTTACCCACTGATAAAAATAAAATAAAAAATCTGCACAGTAAAGTTTGTGAAAACCACACGCTGTGCTCTTCGCGCGGCTGACACATCTGCTGATCACTACAGTTACGCTATATGAGAATTAGTGTTTTGTGCGTATGACTCCGCCCATGTGTATGATGTATACGCATGTAACAGTACGATTTTCCTTTTATCGCTGATGATTTACATATATTTACAAACGAGTTTCGCTCAAAAACAATCGACAATAGTTTACTGTATTTTAAGATCCTAATTTTCAAATTTTACAAAGCACTGAATCACACAATTGAATTATCTTTCCTTTCACACCTTGTGTAGTTAACTGGCATAAAGTTGCTTAATAACACTAAAATGACCAAGTACAACATACTGTAACCGGTTGCAATAACAGTTTGCGGCTTTATATGAAACTACATATTTATGTTAACACTGGGGTGGTGGCAGTACCTGGAGATGTGCTTATTAGGTCTTCGTGGGTAGCTTCTTCCATCTATCACAGCTACCCATTCCGTCTCAGAACTGCACAGTAGACAGACTCATTTCAATTCCGGGGGTGTACTTTGACAGTAAAAGTAAACGGAATTGTTTTTAAATGTAATCACACACTTCTCAAACATATTTAGGAACTATATTTTACAATAAACAGTTCAAAACAAAACAAAGCGGCTGAATTAGTGTGAACAGTGTGTAAAGTGAACCTTTATGGTCTGCGCAAGCTGAAATTTAAACACCCCTCATTCTTATAATGGCCTTGTCTGTCAAAAACAGATCCCGCGTATGAGATAATTATGTTAAGAGATAGGTGTTCCGTAAGGTTGCTTAGTAACACTAAAATTAACGGGTACAATTATATTCCATTATTCTGTAATACTGAACGTTATTCTGTGTGTCTATGAAAATGTCAGCGCTAAGTTTATACCCAGGTTTTTGATTTAACAAACCATTTATACTGTAGCGTCGGGTCCCGCAGGACTGCCGAGTGGGACTTTCTGGCGCTGCATTGAACTGCTAGGGGGTGGGATTTGTGATATTAATAGTGTATATGGTGTTCACTGTCTGGCTGTGTAGCTGCTGCAGTCTGGTTCCAACCAGGTCCGCTCTTTCCCGCTTGCTGACTTAAGATGCAGCCTGCGTGCTGTTTGGGGGAGTGTGTGCTGAGAGCGTGGCAGTGAGTACAGCTATATTCTGAAATCCATTTTATTACCTGCTTTTCAAACCAATGGCACTTTTAAGCGCCAGCCCTAGCCCACTTTTTAGACAAAGTTCCAAGCAGTAGTTATGTCATATGTAATAAACTATAACATTAATATTATGGGTCTATATATATATATATATATATATATATATATATGCCTATAGAAAGTCTACACCCCTTTCAAAATGTTCACCTTTTGTTGCCTTATAGTCTGGAATTAAAATGCATTAAAATAATTTTTTTTTTTTTTTCATTTATCAACACATTCTACCCCACAACTTCCAAGTGAAAAAAATATTCTTGAAATTTGTAGAAAATTTGTAGAAAATTCATTAAAAATAAATTTTGGCACCAAGAAGTACCTCGAGTAGAACCCCTCTCTTTGAGAGGTGTGTTCTACAAGATGGATGGCTTGTTTTAGAAGTAGTGTTTCTACCTCTTGTTTGAGTGCCAAGACCTGGAAAGGGTCTTTCACGGACATGACCATGATCCCTCGAAAGGGAGGAGGTCCAGAGTGGAATTGCAGTGCGTAGCCGGTGTGTACGATGGCGAGCACCCAGGAGTCTGAGGTGCAATTGCACCAGTATTGCAGCTGGTGTTGTGTAAACGGGTGGGTCTGAGGCCACAAGCCTTCAGGGCCCCTGCTGGGGCTGCTGAGGCTGGGGCGGGGGCTGCCTTGGAGGCTGTCTGGGGCGGTTCCGCTGGAACTGTCTCCCTGGGCGCTGGTGAACTGGGGCCCCACGTCCTGCATTTCCCCGTCCTTGCTGACGGCTCCTTGCCACGGAGGCCTGGAGGCGGTGCTTCAGGTCGCCCCGTGACGCCATAGGGATCAGAATAGTCCGGGTTACCATAGTAACTGCCGGACGCCATCGCCTCCCCCTTCCCCATGACGGGGCATGGGAGGGACGCCTCTAGCTGTCTGTGAGAGCGTTGCAGGATCTCCTCTACCGCTGGTCCAAAAGTGTGGCCAGGGGAGATAGGCGCGTCCAGTAAGGCGGACTTGTCTGCATCCGGGACCCTCGCCTGAGGCCAAAGCTTCTGCCCAGGGCTTGCCCTTGGAACCCTGAGATCTGCAGTGAAGTGCCAGAGACTGCACGTAGCTCTGAAGCTAGCAGCTCGGGAAGGGTAACAGAGCGCAGCATGCTGTCCAGGAAGGCCATCAAGAGGCCTCCTGTGTTTGCAAGGCATGTCACCTGCACTTCGGCCATGTAAGCCTTTTTCAGGTGGGCTTCCGTGATCCTGCATTGGCCTTTAGGGCATACAGGATCCTTGGATAGACCTCCTACTGGAGGGGCTCGCACTAGGGCAGCTATGGTGGAGTCCACCGGGGGAACTGTGTGAGCCCTACCGCCTCTGCATCTTCCATGGAGGCAAGTGCGCACTCTTGGACACACTGGGTGCTGAGGCCGGGTGTTGCCAGGAGGCTTTGACCTTCTCCAGAAAGTCCGGGAACACCGGAAATGGCCGGGGGGTCCAAGTCTGCGCTGGTCTGAATACAGACCTGCGCTGCTCGGAGACTGCCTTCCGGGGAACCTGGAGGAAGTTTGCAGCTCGTTCCATAAGCGCCCAAACCGAGCTCGAGGGCGCTGGAACCTCAGGCTGTGAGGCAAGGTCAGAGCTGGGGACCGTTACCTGGGTCAGGTCTGGGTCTTGAGTCTCTCCCCGTAGGAAGGACTCCTCATTCCAGGAATCCGCTATAGACAGCGCGTCCTGTTCCCCCTCACTCATTACCACGTCCTGTTCTGAACTCTCTGGAGCGACCAACGGCGAAGCCAGGGTCTGCTCTGGGGCAGGTGCTGGTGGTGGAGCTGGGGCAGGCGCAGGGGAAGCCTGCTGCCTGCTTAAGTGCTCTAGTATTTGGGTCATCTGGCCCTTTAACTCGGCAATGTCCCTTGCCTGATCCGCATTCCTCGCTCTCTTTCTACCCCTCTAGAGCAGTGCTTCCCAACCCTGGTCCTGGAGGACCACCTACCCTGCTGGTTTTTGTTCCAACGAGCTCTCAATTACTTAATTGAACCCTTAATTTAAGTAATCATTTGTTTAAATTTGACTTTTTATTTTTTTATTATTTTTATTTTTTAAATTTAGTCGTCGCCAATTATTTTACCCCGGTTTTCACCCCAATTTAGCATGCCCAATTATTATCTGTATCCCCGGCTCACCGCTCGCAACCCCCCCGCCGACTCGGGAAACGGAGGCTGGAATACGCGTCCTCCGAAACGTGCTCCTGCCATGCCGTCATTTTTCGCACTGCAGATCCACAGCAATGCCACCAGACCTATAGTGCCGGAGGACAACACAGATCTGGTGGCTCCGCTGCAGAGCCACAGGCGCCCTATCGGCCACAGCGGTCGCTGATGCGCGGTGAGCCGTGGATTCCCCTGCCGACCTAAGCCCTCCCTACCCGGGCAGCGCTCAGCCAATTGTGCGCCGCCCCCTAGGAACTCCCGGTCACGGTCAGCTGTGACATAGCCTGGATTCGAACCTGCGATCTCCAGGCTATAGGGCACATCCTGCACTCCGCGCGGAGCGCCTTTACTGGATGCGCCACTCGGGAGCCCTTTAAATTTGACTTTTTAAATCATGTAACTTATAAAAAGTTGGAGAATTCAAGTTCCTTATACAATTTTATGCTTAACTTGGAACCCCAACTGTTTAAAATAATTAAAAGGCTCTGATTAGGCAAATTATTAGTTCAATTAAGTAACTGCAAGCTCAGTTGGAACAAAAACCAGCAGGGTAGGGGGTCCTCCAGGACCAGGGTTGGGAACCACTGATCTAGAGGATCTAAACTACATCCCAGAGCTAGAGTAGCGTCAAGCCCGGGACACACCAGCGCGTCACTGCGCTTCGCCTTGCCTCACATCACTTTTTGATATAATGGGTTTCAATGAGACCTGTCACACAGGGGCTTCGCTTCGCCTCACCTCGCGTCACTTTTTGATATAAAAGGTTTCAATGAGACCTGTCACACAGGGGCTTCGCGTCCAGAGCAATTTTTGAAGCACCGCTTCACTGACATGTGTCCTCTCGACCAATAACAGCCAACATCTGTGTGACATCACTAGACAGTCGAAAAATGTCACTCCTTCTTCTGTTTATCTGTAAATACTCAAAATATTGTACTGATATATTTAAAACCTTTATACAGTATGTAATGTGCACGTGATGTGACGTTCTGTATCGTTAGCACCAAAAGATCAGCATACGCCCCAATTTAAAATATATACATTTCTATATACAGTATACACTTGCACTGTGACAGTGTATGTTAAACATGTACAGTATGTACCCAGTACTCCATTATTAGATCGTCTTTCACTAACTCCAGCAGTACCTCAAAAGTATGTTTTGACATTCTGAAGTACTGCTGAAAACGTTCCTCGTCAGACTCAAGTTTTTGTATAAATGTATGATATTCCCCCAGCTCTTTTCTCTTCTTCAGTGTTTCGTGGACCCACCATCTCCTTAGGTACTCTGCTTAATAATAAAATACTCTTCTTCTTCCTCCTCCTCCTCTTCTGTTGAGATTTCAAGGGAGTCTTCCCAAAACACAGACATATTTATTTTAACAATTGGATAGTTGTTTTCCGCTCAAAATGGTTGCTTGGTGTTTTTTCCCTGGGAAAGGAAATTGACGCTTGGGTATAAACGCATTGGTGTGGCACTGTCTACCGCACGTCAAAATAGAAGCGAAGCAACGCACTGGCTTCAGTGGTTGCCTGACGTGAACCGCTGGAATCGAAAGTGGCTGGAATGCAGAAGTAACTTTTATGATGAGTGACCATAAAGAAGATGTGAAGTTTTGTAGCATAATAATGAAATTGTGCAGTTTATTAATCGTATGAAGTCGGTTTCTGTGTTTAATAATTGGAAAGTAACATTATTTTAGATTAATCGCTCATCACTATCACAGTCGAATGAAGCCTGTGGAATAATGCTCCTTTAACATATTGAATTACATACCGCTTTGTAGTTTGCCATACTTAACGAAAAACTGACAATTTGACATTTCGAAATCCAACATGCCTTAAATACTAGTATGGCTTCCGGTAGAGTTCTGCGATATCATTTTGTAGATTCCTTGATAACATAAAACATCTGAATTATGTTAAAGCTGGGCCCGGGTGCATTTGCGTCCCTTGCACCCCCCCTAATGCCGACCCTGCCTGGCTGCTACGTGCCAGGACGTATTAGTCTGTATGAGAAAGGAAGATGCCTATTTGTGTGGTAAGCAACCAAGGTAATTCTATTTTGAACTTTGGATCACTGCATGTCTAACCAGGGTCAGAGCTTGTTTATTTCTGTTCCTAACCACAGACCACTCCATATCTAACCAGGGTCAGAGTTTGTTTAATGAATATTTAACTCGGAAGTATAGGAAGAGGATTGTGTCAGCAGGACCTCCTTTGATTATGGTGCTTGTTTTTTGTTTTTTTGTACATTTGTGTATACCAGCCCATGATGTATTTAATAAAGTCCCATCTCTGCCTGCCTTTGGTTGGTCCAGCATGGTGCCCCTAACACACGTGGTGGTATATTAGGGATCTGCTGCAAAGAGGAGGCAGCACTTCCAGGGAGACCAAAGACATGGGGATCTGGATCCTGGACCCCAGGTCCTTCCTATGGCTGGAAACAAAGGGGAGAAAATACCTGGAAACCATCCACAGGGAGATCCTCCTGGATTTCATACACCTGACCTCAGGTCCAGCGTAAGGCAATAAATCAGTAGTATGCCAGACTGATAAGGGCTTTGAACACCATGGCAGACGTGGTCTTCTAGATTCAGCAGCACCGCTGGGAGGCGGAGCAGCGCAGGTTAGCCCGGTAAGTGTGGTGCTCCTCTTGCCTTCTGCAAGTGCATGAGGAGGCAACCTGCCCATGTCAGCAAAAGAAGCCATTGATATCCCAAAAGACGGAGCTGGAGGAGGTGCCGTCCCGAGAACCAGAGAAGGAGAAACTATTGTCTGTAATGTGATATTATTCTGTAATGTGATCTTTTATAATGTGATAATTTGTAATTTTAAATTTTATAATGTGGTAAACTTAATAGGCAATTGCCATGCAGCCCTTGCTGAGAGGAGCGCGGTGGAAGCCAGCCACGCTACCTTACAGAAGCATGGCACGAATGTTTGGGCCAGATGGCAGGATGAAAATGTGTGCGCTTTGCTTATTTCCCGTTCAGGCATTTTTGTAAATATTTATGTAAATACTTTATTAGAGAGCCAGACATTACGCCTGAGATGCGCTGCCAGCTGAGTTTTGTTAACAGGAATTGTAGCCGAAGATTGGTCAGTTGCAGTTCCTTAACCAGTGAAACTTAAATATACAGTGGCTCTCAAAAGTATTCACCCCCCTTGGACTTTTCCACATTTTATTGTGTTACAACATGGAATCAAAATGGATTTAATTAGGAGTTTTTGCCACTGATCAACACAAAAAAAAGTCCATAATTTCAAAGTGAAAAATAAAATCTACAAATTGTTCTAAATTAATTACAAATACAAAACAGAAAATAATTAATTGCATAAGTATTCACCCCCTTGAGTCATTATTTGGCAGAGGCACCTTTGGCAGCAATTACAGCCATGAGTCTATTTGGATAAGTCTCTACCAGCTTTGCACATCTGGACACTGCAATTCCAGGATTTCTCTGTACTTTGCTGCATCCATTTTGCCCTCTATCTTCACAAGCTTTCCAGGCCCTGACGCAGAGAAGCATCCCCATAGCATGATGCTGCCACCACCATGCTTTACGGTAGGAATGGTGTTCTCAGGATGATGTGCGGTGTTAGGCTTGCGCCAAACATAGCGCTTAGCGTTGAGGCCAAAAAGCTCTATTTTGGTCTCATCAGACCATATCATCTCCTTCCACTGGGTCTCAGAATCTCCCACATGCCTTCTGGCAAACTCTAGCCGAGATTTGATGTGAGTTTTTTTCAACAATAGCTTTCTTTTTGCCACTCTCCCATAAAGGCCAGTTTTGTGAAGCACCCGGGCTATTGTTGCCGTATGCACAGCGTCTCCCAGCTCAGCCGTGGAAGACTGTAACTCCTTTAGAGTTGCCATAGGCCTCTTGGTGGCCTCCCTGACTAGTGCCCTTCTCGCCCGGATACTCAGTTTTTGAGGACGGCCTGTTCTAGACAGATTCACAGTTATATTCTCTCCATTTCTTAATAATGGACTTTACTGTGCTCCGGGGGATATTCAATGACTTGGAAATGTTCTTATATCCTACCCGATTGGTGCTTTTGAAGAACCTTATTCTGGTTTTGCTTTGAATGTTCCTTCATCTTCATGGTGTAGTTTTTGTTAGGAAATGTACTAACCAACTGTGGGACCTCCCAGAGACAGATGTATTTAACCTGAAATCATGTGAAACACCTTAATTGCACACAGGTGGACCATTCCACTAATTATGTGACTTCTAAAGACAATTGGTTGCACCAGAGCTTATTTAGGTGTGTCATAGCAAAGCGGGTAAATACTTATGCAATCAATTATTTTCTGTTTTATATTTGTAATTAATTTAGAACAATTTGTAGATTTTATTTTTCACTTTGACATTATGGACTTTTTTGTGTTGATCAGTGGCAAAAACTCCTAATTAAATCCATTTTGATTCCATGTTATAACACAATAAAATGTGGAAAAGTCCAAGGGGGGTGAATACTTTTAAGAGCCACCGTAATTCCTTTTGTAAACTATCTATTTATTTATTTATTTATTTATTTAGAGAGAGAGAGAGAGAGAGAGAGAGAGAGAGAGAGAGAGAGAGAGAGAGAGAGAGAGAGAGAGAGAGACTGTCTTAAATGTAGTTACTAAATAATAGTTTTGTATCTGCTGTTATGCAAAGATATATTGTTAAGTATATGATAACAATGCAAGTGTATCTGTAAAAATGCCTTCTCTTTAGGCCTAGGAAATATAAAACTACTAATACTGATTGGAACTAAAAATATGGCCTTTTTTAGTCAACTAATTGTTGTGGAAAAGTATAGTACGTTGAAGTGTTGTTCTTTTTGTTAGAAGGGACTTTGTGAACTTTGTGAACGGCGCCTCCTTAAGACTCACCTCTTCAAACAGCACCTGTAGAACTCCTCTGTTGTATCCTGGGACACTATCACCCTTCATTTAAATATGATTTATTTTGCTCTTATCTGCCCCCTATTTTACTGCATTTAATCCTGTACCTCAGAATATTGTAATCTGCCAAGTGTTTAATCTGTAGTATTTTGTACTTAATCATATCCTGATGTAACTATCACTATTTAATCATATCCTGATGTAACTTTCACTATTATCTGCTGTATTATTGAATTGTGGTTTGTCACACTTGAGAATTATTGTATTTCTTGTTCTTATTGTATGACTTATATTGTAACACTTGAATGTATTTGTATTTGCTTGCGATTGTAAGTCGCCCTGGATAAGGGCGTCTGCTAAGAAATAAATAATAATAATAATAATAATAATATTTACTGTAGCTTATTAAAACATTAACCATAAAATTAAAGTGATGAATATCAGTCAATTATTTCCATCCAATTCTGTACTTTTGGAATTTCAGTGTGTGTATGGGTGACCAGTAATATTATGGGGACACAGAAAAAAGCCTTTTATTTTTCAAAGTTTATAAAATGAACCACACATACCAATGAATGACCTTCATTTTTGTTACATAACTTGAAACCTCAAAAACTTTAACATACGTTTTCTTGCACTAACAAATCCAGCCTGTATGTGTTGAAAATCCTTTTTTTAAATTATATAGCTTTATTGTCAATGAGTGCACATATTTCTAATTATTACAACCTCAAGCACCACCACTGCATCCCAAAACCCTGTTTGTAAACAATATACATATATTTTTTTCTGACCTCTTAAATGTAAGGATATAATTTGAAGTACATTTGGAAATGGCACAATTCCCATCATTTTTTATGACCCCATAGGAAGTAAAACTGTATTAATGACACATTACAAACATTTTGATAACAAGCCCTTAATCAACATTATTTTGTCACTAACAGACACTTCTGTAAACCAATTTGACGTAAAAGAAAAAAAAAAGGAAATAAAATAGCAAATAGCATAACATATACACATTCATACTGTATACTTCTAAATGATTTTTGGGCAGTTTGCTTTAAATTAGCAAGCAACACAGGTGTTTTTTTTTTTAAGCAAATACCTAAACCTTGTTCATGAGAAAGACAGTAAAGGGACCTTGTTTAAGAACCGGACACAAAGTTTGCAGGAAATATTCCAACCTCCTGCCTTATTTTTCCCTCCCACCAGTCGTGCTGGGACTCTGTTTTTGTGATTACTGTGATTTTGTCTCCTGCATGGAAGCTTAGGTCCCCTGGCTGTTGACCTTCATAAGAATACAAAGCCGTAACAACTACAGAACATCCAGGACCTCCGAATGATCTCCCTGTAAATACAGAGATGTGTTAGTATTTACATTTCATAGGTAGCTGGAGGATTTTAACAAGACATGAAAAGTTAACTGAAGTGATTTAAAATATAATCAATTATGGAGAAACCTACGTTGTATCGCCTCTTTACAGTTGATTTAAAATGAACACATCAATACTGACCCCAATGCAATTAATATGGTGTCTATGGAGGATGATGTCATTTACTTGACCCTGTGTCTGAGGGAGAATATAAACAAGCAAGCAAACAAATACACACACACACAAGGTCTCCATCATCCAGAAACAAAACAGGCAAATAAGAGAATGAGGTTATGTGCTCTGGCATATTTTAAAGTTAGTAAGGTGAAGCGAGATATGATGTGTGGAAAGTGTGGTACAGCTACCAGCACCTTTACTATAAGAATAAAGACTGATGCTCAATAGATAAAGAGCCAGCTGTAAATACAGAACTATTGTTCGGAAGTTAATTAGTTGTGTTTGGGGTGGCTCTATTGTATAAGAGATGTCATCTGGTGCAGTTCTGTACAACGTTGAGCTTGTCTGTGGTGGATGTTGAATTAGGTAGAATAGTGTCCAAGACACCTAAACTCAAGGAAACTGCACTTATTATTATTATTATTATTATTATTTATTTCTTAGCAGATGCCCTTATCCAGGGTGACTTACAATTGTTACAAGATATCACATTATACATTATTTCACATTATACAGATATCACTTTCTTTTTTTTTTACATACAATTACCCATTTATACAGTTGAGTTTTTACTGGAGCAATCTAGGTAAAGTACCTTGCTCAAGGGTACAGCAGCAGTGTCCCCCACCTCGGATTGAACCCGCGACCCTCCGGTCAAGAGTCCAGAGCTCTAACCACTACTCCACACTGCTGCCACACTATAATTTCAGATCCATTATCACCCAGTAATGTAACTGAAGTTGGCTAATGATCTTAGTTATACCTTATGATAAAACATTTAAGTACCCTCTAGAGGAGAAGCTTAAATGAAATCACTTGGATTGGATCTTTTAAAATCATTATTTGTTTGCACCAAAATTTTGATGACTTAGTATGACAGCTTTCAGTGTATTTCCAAAAATCCAAAATTTCCATTGTCAATTTATGGCAGTAAAAATGTCAGTGCCCCTGGATGAGAGAAAAACTCTCTTCCAAATGGCTTTTAAAACACTCAATGCGGAAGTTAATTGCCATTGATTGGTTCTCAGTGAAGGAAGGACCGTTTTTATGGTTTTGAAACAAACACATGAATGAATGGATTTATTTAATACCTGCTGATAAATACTTCTTAGAGGCAATTCTGAGTACGAGTATCAGAACTCCCCTAGTAGTCATAACCAGGACTGTATTTTTTTTCACTGTAAAAAATTGCTTATTTCAAGTCTAAAAATAGGCATTCCAAGATATTTTACGATTAATGTATTAAAGCAGAACAAAATTCATTCAATATATATAATTTTCTCTAGAATTACTGAATTATACAACCAATATATATATTGAAATGCTTACCTAAATAAGAGTAAATGCTAAATTGTAGAATATTTAGTTTTTTATGTCCAGTTTGTAAAGAATTTCTGTTTTCACCATCAAACAAAATAAAAACATAAATGTAGGTAAAAATAACAATTGACACGTGAAATGTCCCCTTCTTGTACTGGTCAGAGCAGTCTTTAGCAGAAATGTTTCCAAACTTTGATGCAGCTGGTATCTTTTTCACTGAAGACATTTTAAAGAAATCATGCAGCTCTGTGCAGTGTGTTCAATCATTCACTGGAAGCAAACTAAAGCAGCTGCCAGGTTCCAAATGCAGTGCAACAGTTAGTGAGTGCATCAATAATGCAAATGTTTGCTGTATTTATTTTGAAGTGATAATATATATATATATATATATATATATATATATATATATATATATATATATATATATAGGGGTCTACCTAAATCGCGATTTCGCGGAAATCGTGAAATTGAGGGGTCACCGCGAAATTCACCTCTTAGGGGCCAATGCATACAAACAAGTACGGAGAGGAACAAAAAAAAAAAAGAAACCTTGTTTAAATGAACTACTGCACAACGCAAGCGACGCAAACTACGTGTCTTCCTTCTGTAGATAGCCCTTTTTTATTCCTTCGCCGTCCTGTGTGCATTGCACTTAAGCAAAAAACAAACAAACAAAAAAAGCGTCCACAAATAACATTTACAAAATAAATTCTCCAAAGCGGTTAACGTTCTTGATTACTATTCAAATGACAAAGTTTTAATCAGCCTATCAGTGCGTCTTTACTGCTTTTATGTGACCGTACTGTGCAGGAGGGGACGGGACAAAGTTGGTGCTGCATTGTTTTGATTTGGGTTGCTAAAATCTAGTTTTCCGCATTGGAGGTAAAATAGTAGAAATGGACGACAAAAAAAGCAAAGTATATTTCGGCTGATGATCGTTTCAAGATATTTCCCAAAGAAACTGTACATGCAGACCGAGGTAACTGTTTTGCATATCTTAATGTGTCTGGAGAAAATACGATCGATCGCTATTTAGCTTCAGAATCACACATTAAACAAAAGGCTACTACAGAGGCTGCTGAACAGAACGGAAAATAAACAGCTTTCAGAAACCAAACTGGAAAGTCAGCGCAGACAAAAAAGTATTCCTGTCTGCAAGTTAAATCAGTACTAAAACGATCCAGCACAGCCACCTCGCTTCAACCTACTGCTTTCTTTTTTGCAGTTGGAATTTTAGACCCGAATAGCCACGTTTTCTTTGTTTTGACTCGGTACTAATAAAATAAATTATTGGATTGGACAAATAACATGACAACGAACGTGCTGCTTACATTGCCTTTATTAAAGTATGCCAGATGCCCTTCTGTAACCGAGTTTTTGGGCTGTTTCTAATCGATTTCCACATCTGTATAACTTGGCAAAGCTTGGCCTTAACTTCCAACCAATTCAGTGGATGCAGAACGTACAGTCTCAATGTATGGGCAAGCCAACTGCAGAGGGATGCTGCATGCTCGCCTTTAACAAATGATAGCACTGTGTTTTAATAAGGAAGCAAGTACCACTATTTTTAGGCTTTATAGTGTTCTGAGATACTGTCTACTTAGGTTCATTTAATGTTTAAACAGGTCCGCGAAATGTCAGCAAAATCCTAATTTTATTCTGCAACATACCCGTGAAAAATACATAAATTTACCGCGGTTTAAGTAGACTGATTGAGTGTCAACAGCCAATCAGCTTCCAGATCTAGCGGGCTTCTATTTTGCATAGATGCCCGTTGGAACACTGAAGTGCATAACTGTAAATCAATCCGTGGATAAATACAGGCTTTTTCCCTTGACATTCTAATCTACAACTAATCTGATAACATAACAAGCTATTTAAACATACTTTCTGACAAGCGAAATAATGTCTGTGACTGGACACCATAATGAAGGCTCAATTCGCAACTACTGGACAGCAAATCAACAGGAAAGACACGATTGGTCCACAATTCTGTTATCAGCTGGATCCAAACAACACCCTCCCTCAAAACCAGCCAGTCAAACTGCCAACCCTGCTTCTGTTCTTTCTGCACCAGCCAATCCACTCCGTCAGCTTGAATGACGCCCCGCCTTGAACAACAAGTTTCGAGTTTGACTCAATACTACACGGATTATTCAATAAATATGTTAGACAAATAATAATAATAACGTTTTCTCTACGTGTATGTTGTTTTTCTATTCTAATTATAATAGGGACTATTCCTCAGCAGAAGGTTACCCGGCGAAATATCAGAAGTTCAAGGTAAATAAAGGTTTTAAAGTTTTTTTTTTTAAAGAGAAAATAAAGAAATAAATCGTTTTCTAATAGTGATAGTGCCCTCTCGATGCAGGCTGTACCGTGTGCCTATAGAAAGTCTACACCGCCTTTCAAAAATGTCACCTTTTGTTTCCTTATAGCCTGGAATTAAAATGCATTAAAATAGTTTTTTTTCATTTATCTACACATCCTACCCCACAACTTCCAAGTGAAAGAAATATTCTAGAAATTTGTAGAAAATTAGTTAAAAATAAAAACTGAAATAGCTTGGTTGGATAAAGTGTCCACCCCTTGTAATAACAATCCTAAATTAGCTCAGGTATAAACAATTGCCTTCAAAATCACACACCAAGTTAAGTGGCCTCCACCTGTGTTAAATTGCAGTGATTCACATGATTTAAGGACAAATTCAGCAGTTCCTGTAGGGTCCCTCTGCTGGGTATGAGCAACAAGGCACTTTCAAAAGAACTCTGGGACAAAGTTGTTGAAAGGCGCAGATCAGGGGATGGGTATAAAAAAATATCAACAGCCTTGAATATCCCTTGGAGCACGGTCAAGAAGATTATTAAGAAGTGGAAGGTGTATGGCACCACCAAGATCCTGCCTAGATCAGGCCGTCCCTCCAAACTGGATGACCGAGCAAGAAGGAGACTGATCAGAGAGGCTACCAAGACGCCAATGGCAACTTTGCAAGAGCTACAGGCTTTTATGGCCAAGACTGGTCAAAGTGTGCATGTGAGAACAATATCCCAAGCACTAATCTGGCCTGTATGGTAGTGTGGCAAGAAGGAAGCCATTACTCAAGAAAGCCCACCTTGAATCCCGTTTGAAGTACGCAAAAAAAAAAAAAAAAAAACACTCAGGAGATTATGTAGCCATGTGGCAAAAAGTTTTGTGGTCTGACGAAACTAAAATTGACCTTTTTGGCCTAAATGCAAAGCGTTATGTTTGGCGCAAACCCAACATAGCACATCACCCAAAGTACACCATCCCTACTGTGAAGCATGGTGGTGGAAGCATCATGTTATGGGGATGTTTCTCATCGGCAGGGACTGGGGCACTTGTCAGGATAGATGGAAAAATGAATGGAGCAAAGTACAGAGAAGTCCTTGAGGAAAACATGCTGCCCTCTGCAAGAAAGCTGAAACTTGGACGGAAGTTCACCTTTCAGCATGACAACAAGCACACAGCCAAAGCTACACTGGAGTGGCTAAGGAACAAAAAGGTAAATGTTCTTGAGTGGCCCAGTCAAAGCCCCGACCTAAATCCAATACAATTTCTGTGGCATGACTTGAAGATTGCTGTCTATCAATGCTCCCCAAGGAACTTGACAGAGCTTGAACAGTTTTGTAAAGAAGAATGGTCAAATATTGCCAAATCTAGGTGTGCAAAGTTGGTAGAGACCTATCCCAACAGACTCACAGCTGTAATTGCTGCCAAAGGTGCTTCCACCAAGTATTAACTCAAGGGGGTGGAGACTTATCCAATTATGATCTTTCAGTTTTGTATTTTTAATATATAATTTTTTTCTCAATAAAACCTTTTTACCCCTTAACAGTGTGGAGTATGGTGTGTAGATAAGTGGAAAAAAATCCTCATTTAAATGCATGAAACTCTGAGGCACTGACACAATAAAATGTGAAAAAAAGTTCAAGGGGGTGTAGACTTTCTATAGGCACTGTGTGTGTGTGTGTGTGTGTGTGTATATATATTATATATATATATATGATATATATATATATATATATATATATATATATATATATATATATATATATATATATATATATATATATATATAATTAGACACACACACACACAAATAATACAATTTAATCGCTGGTGTGGTACTTCGAAGTTTGTTGTAAATCCATATAATAATAATATAAAGAACAGGGTCAAGTAGATTTTTTTCTGGAATAATAGCACTACATTCCTAGTGTGCTACCTCTTTTTTCTTGTAAATATAGCCAGTGTTTCATTAAAATTGCAACATAATACACTAAGAGTAAACACTAAGGTCTTTCTATCGAAATGAATACTATAATGTGCCAGCCTTTTATTTGAAGAACAAAGTCATGGAAGCATGGAAGTAGTCACGCTTAAGAAATTCCTTAATACTGTCACCAATGTTAACAGCATAGTTGGCAGGCTGCTTGTGTCCAATACTGTGTGAAAAATAACCAATTGACATTACAACTGTAGCCTCGCTGTTTATGCTGGATAACTGTGAGGACAAGTGGACAATCTGATTTCTCCATTTACTGTATATTATCCTATAGGAATAAAAATGTATGCTCAGTGGATAAAGAGAAAATTAGTCTAAGGTTATTAATAATACAAAGAATGGTGTGCCAAGAGTATGTGTTTTTCTGTATAAATACATTTGCTAAAATCAGAGTTCTTCTTTACAAAGTGCAATCAACTTTGTTAGCAACCCTATGCACTGTATCAATCAAAATGTGTCCTATTTTCATATGTTGACATCGCTAACTGTTCAAATAAACCTATCAATATAAACTTGAACACTTGTTGAACACATTTTGGTTTGAGTATGGTAGTTGGGATACTTAACTCTGGGAACACCCATCAAATTGTGTGCTTTGGTACTTAAGTAAGGAAGGAAGGAACTACTACATGGTTAATGGGGCTTGGTTGAATGTAGCAACTGGATAACGGTGTGCTTAATTCAAGAACGTTTTCAAGGACATGGGCCCTTTATCTTCATCTTGTTTTTCATTTTATATGGGGCACCCAGATATTTAAAAGTCATACACCCCAAAAGCTTCCATAGAAACAGAAATCATAACGTCCTACAAAAAAAACCCAACAACATACAAAATGTATGTGTATGTATATATATACAGTATAACCCGGTTAATGTCCCCTCGGTTAATATCCCAACCCGCTTATTATCACGTTTTTTTTTTAAAACCACTTGCCACTCACCATAGGTTTCTATGTTAAATAAACTCTTTTAATATCACTAGGAACCCCGCTTATTATCCCCTCAACACCCACCAGGCAACATTGCATGACTTTTTAAAATAAGGACAATACGTTTTTCAACCGATGTTCTCTTTTCACAATCAAAACATTTAAGGTAGGATCTGTTGTACTGTTTTATATGGTAAAGTACACTATGTTGCAGCCAAGCCAACCACACACATTGGTTTTAAATGTGTTTAACATTAGTATAGGCTAATCATTTTCACTAGCAACAGCTAGCTAAGAAATTGAAAGAAACAGTAACTAATGTTAAATATAGTAACTGTAGCTGGCTTTGTTGTTCCTGATTTTATTAGATTGTACACATAGCGTTGTTTGAGTTGTTAGCTATAGTAATTATGTTACGTTACAGCAATAACCTTAAGCTTATGGTGCGGTAAGTGTTTTAGTGGACTGGTTTCCCCCTGCACTGATATAATGTCAGCTAGCTAATTAAAGTATGCAGCAATTGTTCACGTTTGTTTGAGCTATCTAGACAAATAATTAATTTCTGCTATTGTTTAATTAAAGTAAACATTCTTTAGAAAAACTGATTTGATGTTACAGTACTGTAATATTAGTACAATATTGCAATAAAAGACGTACAGATATGGATTATATTCAGTTTTCTTTGTTTATATGTAAAACGGTTGAATATGGAGTGCTTAAATGTCCCTTATTTTCTACTGCGTCGTGGCGCCATAGGATAACATGAGACCCTGTTTATATCCCAACCCACATAATATCCCCAAATAACTCTGCACAGTAATGGGGATATTAAGTGGGTTACACTAATAGTTTTTAATCGCATGGGTGATGTCGAGTAGGTTTTACATTTTTGAGTTACTGTTATTGCTAGATTACCAAAACAAAACAAAAAACAAATTACACATTTAAGTACAGTTCAGGAAAACAGGATTTGGGCTACCACATTTCAATATTCTATGCTAGAGCACAGGTCACAGCAAGGTATATGGGTGAAAAGCAATGTGGTAAAACAGTTAGGCTCTGTCCACACTACATAACCGATCTCTAGAACCATACTCGAAACTGTTCTAATTAACCCAGCTCAAACTGTCCACACAGAAGTACCGTTTCATGTTTAGTCTGTCTTAATGTGTCCACACACTATTAGACTAGTTTGGTTTCAGTTCCTAGCAGCACAATGAGCGCATGTTAATAGAGGTGCATACTGCTAAAATGAAATAAAACAAGTATACTGAGCATCAAAAGAAACGTATCACTTATATTTGAGCATCAAAAGAAACATATCACTTTTTATTGTGCTGATTAACAATTGACATCACAAAGATGCTGCAAAATGATCTGTCAATTTTGGGCAGGTGTTGTGACTCTTGGTCTCCCAGTTCATGGCCTGTCATTGACAGAGTGTGTCTGGTTATACCGTCTTGCCAGGTCTGAAATTGCTGGCTGTGAGCACCCAAGACGACGAGCCACAGTACGCTGCCCTAATCCAGCCTCCAACATGCCGATTGCACGAAGGCACTGCTCTCTTGACAGACGTGGCATTTTTTTTTTCTGTGATTTTCTTTATTGCTTTTATTCAAGCTTGCAATTCAACAACTGAAATCACTCCATATCCAGTGTCCAATCAGCTGTCTCACTAATTAGGTGATTAAGTGCATATGCTTCAGTCATAGTCACTCAAGCATGTCATGGTCAAGGATGAATGATCGAGTGATTAAAAAGAAACCAAAAACATTTCGTCAATGTCCATCATTTATATACCTTATTTTTTTCGAAAATAAATGTGTTATAATAGTTACACGTTTCTTTTGATGCTCTGTATATTTTACGCCTAATTCTGGTCCCCTTAATTTGATTTCAAACAGAGCTGACAAATTATGTGAATTGTTCTTCCCGATCATACTTTTAACTCGCATTTCATTTTTGCAGTCACCTAATTTAATGTTGTGCTTTTGTTATTTTTCCCACTAGATTAACAGAGATGCCCTGACATTTTTTTAAGCATAAAAATGAATACCCATTGCAGAGTGTACACAAGTCCTTCAGGTGCCAGTATTTCACCAAGCATACCACAAAGCAATTTTGGGATACTGGAGGCTACACAAAAATGTAGTACGGTATTACAGCATCCACACTTCTGATAAACCGCACTACCTGATGCAAACTAATTAGAACTGGACTCGAGACTACCTCCTGGCAACATGTCTCCCACTTAGGACGATGTTCTGTTTTCAGTCAACACGTGGGCAACATTTTCAATACCAGCCAATCAAATTTGATAGTAGTATCACATGACGACAAGGCTAGACCATAACGTCAGACAGACAGAATATACGATATTTCTGCACTTTATCCAATTAATTATATGCAGTCTATAGATATGCAATACAGTGTGTATGTGGATAAGTGAATGTTAATGTCCATGCTTACAATAACATATTTAAGTTATGGATACAATTCTACAATAATAAAATACACGTGTAGCATATTTTTGAAAATATGTTTTATTTTAAATTAATTTGTCATGTATGCAGTATGCCTGTCATTCCTACATTAACCTCCAATCATACATCTTTCATTTTAAGAGTAAACAGTGAAATTTGTTTTAAAAAATCTCAGGTCTGACTTCATGCTCTTGAAAGCATAGAATTAAATGTACAGTATTGAAATCATTGTTTGTTTAGGATAATGAATACAGATATATTTATTATGTTTGGCATATTAAATATGTAGACCTAACTAAATAATTTTAGTATTTTACAACTTTTATTTAATTAAGAAGGAACTACAGGTTTGTTTATGTAATTGGTACATTTCCCTCACTGCATGTTTACGTCTCGTGAGAGAAGTGTGCATTATGACTGGGTTGTATTACGTTGTTGCCAGCTTGTCGTGTGACCACCGCAAACTGCAAGGCAACACGCAGGCAACAAATGTTTTCCTCTTGTTGCCATCGATAAAAGTTGCCCGTGTGACCAGGCCTTAACTGTTTGTTTTCATTCCCCAAAAATTTGCCTGCTTGCCACAAGCAAATTAAATAGGCATGCTCTTGTGACCACTAGCAACAGTGACTTTGTTACAACTCAGGAATCAAGACAATAAAAACAGATCAGCTCTTTCTCAAATTACTTTTAGGAATAACACAAGGTACTGTATATCATCAGTCACTACTTCCTTCAGTGTCTAGACCTTTGCCAATCTGTAATACAATCTGTAATGTTTGTTAATTTGAAAACATTTTATCATCAAGCATACTTTGATGTACACTTTAAAACACTAGATGGCAGTGCATTCATTCCAATAAACTTGTCAGTTACTGCACCAAAGAAAACAAGTTTAGTATTACATTAATATGAGTGTTTTGCATTGTTTATTTATTTTTACCAAAGAAGTCCATTAAAGATATCTTTATGTTAGTGACACCCCTTAGGTTTGCATTGCAAGCTGATCAACCTTGGTACTGAACCAGTTCAGTACACTAAATCAATTTTTATTGTCACATCAAACTGGAAAAAGGGATAGATTAAATGTTGATATGAATAGGGTTAAAAGTTGTATAAAACTTTAAATGTCACAGTACATAATGTACAGATTGGTTTCAGCACTCACAAAAACAGTACAGTGTCAGGTTTTTTATCAATATTTTTTCAATGGATTTTCTTGGTTGCTCAATTACATTTTATTTAATTAAAACTAGGATTTAAAAAGTTTCTTGAGCGATAAAAGGGATTTTTTTCAGAATAGGTAAGTAGTGTCCAGATGGGATTTCCTATGAGTACTAAGAATATTAGGTATTCATCTGTATTTAGCTAGGGCTGTATCTAAATTCATAGAACTGTTAAAACTAAAAGGGGACTAACGACTAGCAACCTGCAATACATGAATAAACCTCCAGTATCCATATGTAATTAACATTCCCTTTCAAGTACGAAATGTAACCATTACTGAATGGGTCAGTATGTTCAAGCCGTCGCAAGGGCAAGATTGCTGCACGACCAGAATGCTACAAGGCTAAGCCAAGGCTGCCTTGTGCGTTACCATTTGGAACCCCAGTAAGAAGCAGAGAGGGCTAAAAAACTGAGGGAGAAATTCACCTCTATGTCTGTGTTGTAAGGGTCAACTGAGAAGCTGCCCTTAACACTCTAGTTCTAAAACCATGGTT
Organism: Acipenser ruthenus; assembly: GCF_902713425.1. Lineage (NCBI taxonomy): Eukaryota > Metazoa > Chordata > Actinopteri > Acipenseriformes > Acipenseridae > Acipenser > Acipenser ruthenus. The sequence continues at coordinate 24,366,500 of NC_081194.1, forward strand.
TTGAGGATCTACAACTATAGAACCTAATAAAAGGTATGGGGAGTAGCCCACACCACTGCATTACAAATGTCATTGACAGATGCACCCTGGAATAAAGCCCACAAAGTTGCCATGCCCCTAGAGGAATGGGCAGTGAGCTTTCTGGAGAGGGCAAGTTGGCCAGCTCATAGGCAGTCATGTGTCTGCTATCCATTTGGACAGCCTCTGCTTAGACAGGGCTTGACCATGGTACTTCGTGCCAGAGCAGACAAAAACATTGTTCGGACTGCCTCCAACTTTTCGTCCTGTCAACATAGTATGCCAAGGCCCACGCTGGGCAGAACATATGGAGGTGTAGCTCCCTGTCAGACTGGAAAGGAGGTGGAAGGAAGCCTCCAGTTCCACAGACTGGATGACACAGATTGCAGAGATTGTCTTCGGCAAAAGGCAGGATTGGTACGAAGCGTAACCTTTGTCCTGGCCTCTGTAAAAATTAAACAGACTTTCGCTATGGAGAATGCCTGCATCTTGCTCACCCTCTTTACGGGGGTGACAGCAAGCAAACAGTCACTTGAGTGATAAATATTTCAGTTCAGCTGAATGCAGGGGCTCAAATGGTGGCTTCAAGAGTGCACTGAGTACCACGTTTAAGCTCCAGGAAGGAACAATGTCCTTCATAGGCAGCCGAAGCTGGCAAATGCCTTTCAAAAATCGGCCCACCATTGCTGAGCTCCTGGGGAGACCGAGTCATTTTGACATGGCAAGCTGAATGGCTGCCAGATAGACCTTTAATGTAGAGGGGGATTTCCCCTCACCAAACAGGTCCTGCAAAAATGGCAGCATAACTGCGATGTCGTGGGGTCGAACCATCGAAGCAGACACCACGTCTAAAAGATGCTCCACTTGTACCAGTACTGGGAATGTGTGGACGCTGCTCTGGCAATTTGTAAGGTGTCAATAACCCTATTGGACAGACCCTGATGGCTCAAATGCAGCCGCTCAGGGGCCAGACCCAGACCTATAGGCTTGATGGGTCGGGATGCCATAAGGTCCCCCATGCCTGACTGAGCAGGTCACGGCACTTGGGCGGTCTCCACGAAGGCATAGATGGGTAGGCTGTTTCCACCAAGAGTGCCTTTAGACCATGGCGAGACACTGTCAATAGGCGGTCACGGTTCAACGCAGGCTGAAAAACCGCTGTGGAACAAGGCCTGCAGAGGGCGCATGCGCAGGAGACCCAAAGGTAGGGCCTCAGAAGCTGCTGTCATCAAGCCCAGAAGTTTCTGGAACTTCACTACCCTGAGCGCCCTGTTGAGCTCTAGTAGCTCTAAACAGGTGGCTATTCTCTGCATTCTGCCGTCCAACAGAGTGAACAGCATGGACCTGGAGTCCAAGCACACTCCTAGATAGGAGGCGGTCTGAGGAGCTGGCTCTTCACATAATTTACTGTAAGGCCCAACTGTTGAAGGTGGCCGGTGACAAGATCCGTGTGGGCATCTGCCCGTGCTGGAGACTGGGCACAAATGAGCCAGTCGTCCAAATAACTGAGTACTCTGAAGCCTTGTCTCAATGGGGCCATGATAGCTTCCATGCACTCTGAAAAGGCACGGGGAGCCAGAGAGAGGCCAAATGGCAAGACCAGGTACTCGTACGCTGTTCCCTGAAAGGTGAACCGCAGGTACTTCCTGTGCGCTGGTTTTATGGGGATGTGGAAATAGGCGTCTTTGAGGTCCATCGTGGTGAACCAGTCGCCTGGCCTGATTGACAGCAACAGCTGTTGCATTGTCAAAATTTTGATCCTCCTTCGGTTCAGATACAGTTGAACTGTCTGAAGTCGATCGATCTGAGGCCACCATCCCACTTGGGCACTAGGAAGTACCTGGAGAAGAACCCGGGCCGGTCCTGAACACCACTTCTGGCAGATTTCTACCTACAGCCTGCCCATTCAGTTTTGACAGACGGAACAGGTTCTTATTAACCAGACGCAGCTCATCCAGCTGCTATGGTGAGGTCCTATGACTATCAAAGAGGGACCTCAGCAAATAGGACCAGTAGGCTACCAGAATACTATTAAAGTTGCACAGCCGTGCGGCGAACACACTGGCTGAATAGGCACGCTTGAGGATCACCTCCGAGACCCGGCACTGTTGGGGCAGATAGCATCCTTGTCATGTCATCCTGCTGCCAAACTGTGCTCGTAGCCCCCTGGGATCCCAAGGGGACAGGCGAAGCCAAACTTTCAAGCAGTAACTCTGCAAGCACCAATACTTGGTGGGAAACTGCTGTTCAGAGCTTCTCCATTTGCTCTGAGTCCACCGATCGCTTGGAACGGCGACTCTTCTTTCTCTTCCTCGGAGGAGGAAAGACAGAGGGGGATGAGGAACACCGTGAGGTTAGCTGCATACGTGGGCTACTTTCCCGGGTGAGTTGTCCGCTCTCCGTTGGCACAGAGCCCTGGGGGGGAGGACGCAGCCACCTCTCTAACAGAGGGTGATGGGGAAGAGTGAGGGATGCAGAGCACTCTGTAGAGATGTTTCTTACCATTATGGTATGGTACGGGTCCACTGGTTCGCAGTTACCGCGGGTAGCACTGTACAGGGATGCCCACCTGTGCAAGTTACTGGCAAAACCACTCAGTCAGTACTCACATGAGATGGAGGGAAGCCTGCTTGTTATAATGAACTAACAGCCCTCGTAACGGTGATGTAGCGCTGTCACCAAAACGGCATCAAGATGCTGTGGGAGGGATTGCAAGCAACCACAACTGAAGCAGCCTCTTGGTCCTGCGCAACGCTGCTGAACCCAGCAGTTGCTCTCACTACATGTGTCATGGCATGCATTGCAGACAAGCCTGCACTTGTCTCTGAAATTACAGAAAAATACCACAAAAAAAGAAAATACATACAAATACAGCGTAATAAATGAACACATAAATTACATAAAACACAATAATTAGTGAAAAATATACAGTCATAAGCAACAAGTACTTTTCTGATAGGCTCCTCCTATCAGGTCAGTTCTTAAAAGGAAAAAGGTGTTGAGGGCACTGACCGCAGTGTTTTTATGCTCTCGGGGGCAGGCCATGACTGCGTCACAGGCTCGTCTAGCAGCTATGATATATATCTTATTCATGATTCGGGTCTTTAGAAGGTAAATGCCCATTCGGTAATGGTTACATTCATACTTGTAAGGGAATGTATATTCTCTGTTCTTAAAATAAGCTTGAGATAGCAATGCCTAGAAACTAACTCCCTAAAAAGTAATTTAAGATAGCTAGAGGGAGGTATGAAACAAGTGCAACATATCTCTGTAAAATAGATGGCTAATCACAGAAACTAGCAACAGAAACTGTCAACACACTGCTGGTTCATTTGTCCATCTGGGGAGTGGGTGAAAGCTGAACCAAGACAAAACTGTCCAGACAGGGCACTAAAACAACACAAAACATCTTTAAAAACTATACCACGATTACTCTGTCTCATAGTCTACATGTGGAAAACAGTATCATGTTGAGTTTTCTTATTTATTATTATTATTATTATTATTATTATTATTATTATTATTATTATTATTATTATTTGAATACATTTAAATTCTTCTGGACCCAGAAAAAACTGTCCAGTGGGAGTGAAACATCTTGAAAACTATACCACACGTACAATTAAATAAGAAGTATTAAAACTCATATAATTATTTTTAATATGTACAGTAGACTATAGAGATGGAGTAATCGCGTAGTATAATGCAGTACTATTCTACAGATAGGACTGGATAGATACATTAGCTCTTTGCATATATATTATATATATAAATATATATATACAAACGTGCTCAAATTTGTTGGTACCCTTACAGCTCATTGAAATAATGCTTCATTCCTCCTGAAAAGTGATGAAATTAAAAGCTATTTTATCATGTATACTTGCATGCCTTTGGTATGTCATAGAATAAAGCAAAGAAGCTGTGAAAAGAGATGAATTATTGCTTATTCTACAAAGATATTCTAAAATGGCCTGGACACATTTGTTGGTACCCCTTAGAAAAGATAATAAATAATTGGATTATAGTGATATTTCAAACTAATTCGTTTCTTTAATTAGTATCACACATGTCTCCAATCTTGTAATCAGTCATTCAGCCTATTTAAATGGAGAAAAGTAGTCACTGTGCTGTTTGGTATCATTGTGTGCACCACACTGAACATGGACCAGAGAAAGCAAAGGAGAGAGTTGTCTGAGGAGATCAGAAAGAAAATAATAGACAAGCATGGTAAAGGTAAAGGCTACAAGACCATCTCCAAGCAGCTTGATGTTCCTGTGACAACAGTTGCAAATATTATTAAGAAGTTTAAGGTCCATGGAACTGTAGCCAACCTCCCTGGGCGCGGCCGCAAGAGGACAATCGACCCCAGATTGAACAGAAGGATAGTGCGAATGGTAGAAAAAGAACCAAGGATAACTGCCAAAGAGATACAAGCTGAACTCCGAGGTGAAGGTACGTCAGTTTCTGATTGCACCATCCGTCGCTTTTTGAGCGAAAATGGGCTCCATGGAAGAAGACCCAGGAGGACTCCACTTTTGAAAGAAAAACATAAAAAAGCCAGACTGGAATTTGCTAAAATGCATATTGACAAGCCACAATCCTTCTGGGAGAATGTCCTTTGGACAGATAAGTAAAAACTGGAGCTTTTTGGCAAGTCATCAGCTCTATGTTCACAGACGAAAAAATGAAGCTTTCAAAGAAAAGAACACCATACCTACAGTGAAACATGGAGGAGGCTCGGTTATGTTTTGGGGCTGCTTTGCTGCGCCTGGCACAGGGTGCCTTGAATCTGTGCAGGGCACAATGAAATCTCAAGACTATCAAGGCATTCTGGAGCGAAACGTACTGCCCAGTGTCAGAAAGCTCTGTCTCAGTAGCAGGTCATGGGTCCTCCAACAGGATAATGACCCAAAACACGCAGCTAAAAGCACCCAAGAATGGATAAGAACAAAACATTGGACTGTTCTGAAGTGGCCTTCTATGAGTCCTGATCTGAATCCTATCGAACATCTATGGAAAGAGCTGAAACTTGCAGTCTGGAGAAGGCACCCATCAAACCTGAGACAGCTGGAGCAGTTTGCTCAGGAAGAGTGGGCCAAACTACCTGTTAACAGGTGCAGAAGTCTCATTGAGAGCTACAGAAAACGTTTGATTGCAGTGATTGCCTCTAAAGGTTGTGCAACAAAATATTAGGTTAGCGGTCCCATCATTTTTGTCCATGCCATTTTCATTTGTTTTATTATTTACAATATTATGTTGAATAAAAAATCAAAAGTAAAGTCTGATTTCTATTAAATATGGAATAAACATGGTGGATGCCAATTACTTTTGTCAGTTTCAAGTTATTTCAGAGAAAATTGTGCATTCTTCGTTTTTTGTGGAGGGGTACCAACAAATTTGAGCACGTCTGTATATATATATATATATATATATATATATATAGACACACACACACACACACACACACACACACACATACACACACACACTAATTTTTTTTTGCTTGCATGAATAGACAACAATTTAACCCGCTGAACCATCCAGCTTTTACTAACGAGTAGTATTAAACTTGGTCAAAACAAATGTTTGATTTGAATACCTGGAAAATGGTATAACATATGGTAACATTTAGAATTTTCACAACTTAAAAGAAAAAAACATGAACAATTACATTTTAATTGCATTTGAATGGGCAGAATGTTATATATATATATATATATATATATTAAAAAATTGTAGAACTTCTGGCCTCTGGCTTTTATTTACAATAATTGCCAGCACGTATTGGAGACTGGCGTTTATATTAGATCACTAGCTTCACATGCTTCATGCGGTCATTGAGAAGCCGCTAACACACAACCTTGTAGCAACATCGTAACTCAATTTAAACATTCCAGCAACTATCTTAAAAGGTGTCAGTGGGAACGAAGTAACAGTTTTGTTTTATAACAAAATTACATTGTATTGTACACCCTCAAGTATAAAGCGAAAATATTATCATGGTCTTTTCATATGCACTGGTCAACAAGGATATGATATGAAAAACATTGGAAAATTATCAAGCAGAAGTACGAATTTGTATTTAAATCTACCAGGTACCTGGGACATTTTCTATGGAACCCACTGTACACCTGGATTATCTAAAGCACCATTTTGCTGGTTTATGTTCTGACCTGGTTGTGGGGTGCATCTTAACATTTTTTAAATCTAATCAGTTTGTATAGTTAAATTAAAAAAAAAAAAAAAGTAAGTTTAAACTGTTCTTGAATTACAAATCTTAGCAAGACAAGCATGACCCCAAAATTCCATTAAGACTTTTGTGAACCTCTGTGGACTTATTAGAACCTTGTATTACTATCCTGGATTTTAAGAAGACAGATAGCCCTATTTACATTGGTTCTAGAATTTTTAGATCCATTTTGTGTCACTAAGATTTTGATTATTCTTGCTTCTAAAATGTGATCCAACCTAATATACAAATTACAAAATGCATGTACAGTGGCTCTCAAAAGTATTCACCCCCCTTGGACTTTTCCACATTTTATTGTGTTACAACATGGAATCAAAATGGATTTAATTAGGAGTTTTTGCCACTGATCAACACAAAAAAAGTCCATAATGTCAAAGTGAAAAATAAAATCTACAAATTGTTCTAAATTAATTACAAATACAAAACAGAAAATAATTGATTGCATAAGTATTCACCCCCTTGAGTCAATATTTGGTAGAGGCACCTTTGGCAGCAATTACAGCCATGAGTCTATTTGGATAAGTCTCTACCAGCTTTGCACATCTGGACACTGCAATTTTTGCCCATTCTTCTTTGCAAAATTGCTCAAGCTCCATCAAGTTGGATGGGGACCTTTGGTGAACAGCAATTTTCAACTCTTTCCACATATTCTCAATTGGATTGAGGTCCGGGCTTTGACTGGGCCACTCCAGGACATTGACCTTTTTGTTTTTAAGCCACTCCAGTGTGGCTTTGGCTGTATGTTTGGGGTCATTGTCCTGCTGGAAGATGAATCTTCTCTCAAGTCCCAGGTCTTTTGCTGACCTCAGCAGGTTTTCCTCCAGTATTTCTCTGTACTTTGCTGCATCCATTTTGCCCTCTATCTTCACAAGCTTTCCAGGCCCTGAAGCAGAGAAGCATCCCCATAGCATGATGCTGCCACCACCATACTTCACGGTAGGGATGGTGTTCTGAGGATGATGTGCAAAACATAGCGCTTAGCGTTGAGGCCAAAAAGCTCTATTTTGGTCTCATCAGACCACAGAATCTCCTTCCACTTGTTCTCAGAGTCTCCCACATGCCTTCTGGCAAACTCTAGCCGAGATTTGATGTGAGTTTTTTTCAACAATGGCTTTCTTTTTGCCACTCTCCCATAAAGGCCAGTTTTGTGAAGCACCCGGGCTATTATTGCTGTATGCACAGTGTCTCCCAGCTCAGCCGTGGAAGACTGTAACTCCTTTAGAGTTGCCATAGGCCTCTTGGTGGCCTCCCTGACTAGTGCCCTTCTCGCCTGGATACTCAGTTTTTGAGGACGGCCTGTTCCAGACAGATTCACAGTTGTGCCATATTCTCTCCATTTCTTAATAATGGACTTTACTGTGCTCCGGGGGATATTCAATGCCTTGGAAATGTTCTTATACCCTACCCCTGATTGGTGCTTTTGAAGAACCTTATTCTGGATTTGCTTTGAATGTTCCTTTGTCTTCATGATGTAGTTTTTGTTAGGAAATGTACTAACCAACTGTGGGACCTCCCAGAGACAGGTGTATTTAACCTGAAATCATGTGAAACACCTTAATTGCACAGAGGTGGACTCCATTCAACTAATTATGTGACTTCTAAAGACAATTGGTTGCACCAGAGCTTATTTAGGTGTGTCATAGCAAAGGGGGTGAATACTTATGCAATCAATTATTTTCTGTTTTATATTTGTAATTAATTTAGAACAATTTGTAGATTTTATTTTTCACTTTGACATTATGGACTTTTTTTGTGTTGATCAGTGGCAAAAACTCCTAATTAAATCCATTTTGATTCCATGTTGTAACACAATAAAATGTGGAAAAGTCCAAGGGGGATGAATACTTTTGAGAGCCACTGTTTTTCCTATTGCATGTATTTCCATGTTTTCTAAAAATAACGGATTATGGAAAAAGATTACCCAATCCCCATGGCAGTAATCAGTGTATAAAACTACACTGAAATATAAATTAGCCTTACTCTGCATCTGTTAGCTCTAAAGTTAAGAAAATAAACAAATTTGGATCGCTGTTAAGTTGCCAAATCTTGTATTAAAGGACATATTCCATATTCATTAAGGCTTTTGATGATTTCATAAAAGGCTGCAGACTTTTCAGAGAATTTGGTTGCATGACAGGCACTCATCAGTCTATATAACGAGAAAGTACGGGCCAATGCTTGATCTATGGAGACTAAAAGGTTTATATTTTTTCGGCAGCATTCCCTTGGAGCACACTCTGTAGGAATTACTCCTCTGAGATCTATGGAAAGATACACATTTTTACTGGACATCACCTGCAATGGAACTTAAGAACCACAGAATACCTGCCATATTAGGTCAGAGGTATAGGTATAGGTATAGGTCAATATCACCTGCATTTAGACGCATGAAGCCAGTATCTCATAGTATTAGGTCTTTACCATCTGGAAACCAAAAAGTCACATGGCCAAAATAGTGCATTATTATTTATAGGTCATAGATCAGAGTGAAGGAATTTTTGGATTTTACAAGAGGATTCTCAAATGGTTTATTTTAAATACCATCAGTTGAAAGACTGGCAGCAAATTTGCAAACACATATAAGCTCCCCTCATGCATAAAAAAACAGCATCTCTCACCGGTATCTCCTGATCTTCCATTCACAGGTGATCTTTGTGTTTGTGACTTGGACAAAGGTTTCACTGGTTGAGTCTGAAATTAGAAAATTACCCAGGGATATTTAATGGAAGCCTTTAATGGAAGTTTATTAACATTTTAACAAATGTTCATTTTTGTTCATGGTTAGTCCCTGTGACAGGGTAGCATCACTGGCAAGGCTGTTTCTACCAGGAAGGAAGACAGAGACAAGCGCTAGTGCACATGTTTGTTTACAATGACAGTACTAAACAGTATGTTATGGCACAAGGGCCAAAACAAAAGGTCTACAAAACTCAGACATAAATCCAGCACAGCCACACAGTAACACATTCCTCCACTTCTATCACCAACATTAACACCCGTGATCACCCTTTTTTATACACCTGTGGCTGGAGCCTAATTTAACCCCTTCCCTGCCAACCCAATATCCACCCACCCCCCACTCCACCAGCCTAAAATGTTACATTATAAAAGGTATGGTTCTTTATATCAATCATTTGTATTACAAACCTTCCTTGCTGTTCTTCTCATGTTTTCTCTTTGTCCATCATTTATATACTTCTCAGAATAGGAACTCAGTATGCTATAAAGCTCTTCTGCAACTGCTGGTGGCTCCACATCACCCAACAAAATTGAAAAAGCACGAATGTCCTGGCAATAAAATCTGAAAAAATAAGACATTTCACTATTTTATATTTGGACAAATAAATTAAAATGTAGAACATTCTGTATGTATAGTTAGCGCCGCTTAAACAGGGCTGTTCCAATTAAACGAGTGGCGTTTGAGACGACCTTAGTCACACTTTTTTGTTTCTAAAGGACAAGAAAAAATAATGAAATCACATCACATCATGATTACATTTTAAATACATAGTTTAAAATACAAGTCAATTTTTTTTTATTCCTAAACAAAATGAATTGTTGCTTTATTTCTACATGAAATGAAAAATAATTAAATCCCATCTTATCACAAGGCGATGCACCTGTGATGTTGACACGCCAATTTTCTTTACAACAGCAGCCTGAGAAACCACAAGAGACTCCAGCTCTTTCAAGAGTTCAACATATTTTTTTGCACAATTTACACAAGTCACAGTGTAATCACATACTCACTGCGCTACGCGAACCTGTCTTGCTCTGAAAAGCGATCTCCAATCATCATTTGAAAATACTGCATCACAATTAAACAAAGTGACATCCCAATTAAACAACATAAACAGCATTGGGAAGAACTGTCTCCCTGAGTTGTATCCCATTTAAGCAGAAATCCCGATTATCAGTATCCCGATTAGGCGGCACCAACTGTAATACATATAACTTCTCACTGAAGCAAGTTTGTTTCCGTCTTTCTGATACCACAGAGGGAAGTATAATTCAGAACTAACCACTACTCCAGAGTGCACTCTAGGCAATATTTAGGACAAATGGAAGTCAACTGGTACTACAGTAAAAAATAAAACAGCAAGGGAGAGGACATTGAAACTTACTGAGGCAACAAAGGTGTTTCAGGAAGCTGCATCTGTTAAAACAGTACAGCATAAAAGTCTATTCATGAGTGTGGTTGTCATGTTCTTGCAGCAGTACCCAAGCCACTCGTTACTGGGACTAATGCCATACAGAATGATAAATCATGGTAGGCCCAATTAAAATCACATGTATGTCTGGATGTGGTGTCAACCTTGTGATCAGTAAGAATCAGAGTGTATGGTGCCAAACATACAATGTGCTGATGGATGGGCTGCTTAACCTTAAAGGAGAAGTCTCATGTAAATTGTGTACTTGTCTGAATTCTGCTCCCCAGGTTAACCATGTACTTTTTTTTCTGACTTGGTAAACCCTTCACGTTTTCAGTTTAAGCCCCTTATGAGCCCTTGCTCACAAGTAAGAGCCACTTGCTGCTGCTTCTCAGTATCTGTACCGGAAACTGACATCAGATGAATTCATGAGAAGGGAACTAAATCAGATGAAACAAGTTGGTTTGGTCATAGTTCAAGAATCCACACAAGTTTTAGGAAAAACAATTAAAATATTGCGGTTGCCTGTTCAGTGGAGCGTTCTGGATTTCTATCACGCTGCAACATCATTTTATGAGCAATGCGAGATCTCAGTGGCCTGCAGCACATAAGCCAGAACATGCAAACAGTCTATAATAATGTAAAGGCAAGCTCTCATATATTTTATTTGTGCTTGTTGTACATTTATAATTGATTTTAAAAAGCCCCAATGATACCTCTTTAAAACAATATTTTTTAACAAAATGTACTCCATATCTAAATCACACCCATATTTGTAATCATGCTTACCTACTTTATATTTTGTAAACACAATTATTAACATGTCTACTGGTGCCAGCATTTAATGCTGGCCCTATATGAGATACCCTGACTCTAGACGCTAGTGCCATAGCGCAAAATTTGCACCCCTGGGCATGTGTTCAATAGGCGTCTTTTCAGTTTTCATAGACATGTGTCCTTGATCAATAAAACACGAGTATTCCTCACATTTCCAGTTGCTTTACAAGGAAATTAAATCAGAAAAGACAAACTGGAACGTTTTATGTTTTTCTATGCATGGGTGTCCCAGGGTTTGCATATTTGCATTCAAAAGCAAATACTGTGTTGCAGTTATTCAGATCTGAGGTATGCGAGTTAAAACATGACTGTTGACTGGAAAATCTGTTTTTAAGCTGCCACTAAAAAAGTCCATGCTCATGGTTTATTTGTTAAAAAAAATAAAAACAACACCACGACAAGTGGAAACCCAAACTACTCCCAATAACCGTACCTGTACAGTTAGGTAGAGCCTGGATAAAAGCAGTTAAGACAAGTAACTTCACTGATTATAAATCATATATCAGAAATCAACCAATCACAGTGAAGTATTTGTCAAAATTCCAGTACACCTTGTCCTGTTTACAGATGTCATCCCATGCATAGAACACTACATTTAATTTCAATGTTCAAAAAAACATTTAAAAAAAAACACACACACACATACCTGGTACCTTCTGTAAAATAAATTATTATAAATTATCCTATCAACTTCACTTTCTTTAAACATATCCACTATTATGCACATGGTAGACATGCATGAACACAATGCTGCTATAAGTAGTAATTTTGACATGAGATTTGGGATAAATGTGCATTTTGAAATCACTCACTTCTTGTTGGCATCTTTCCGTTCAATTAGATATGATCCTTCCAATGAAACTCCAGCAAATAATCCACGTGACTTGCAATATGTATACACAGCAGCTGTACTCCGAACAGCAACATCTCCTTCGATATTCCTGTAAAATACATGTAACAATGCAGGGTATTAAGGCCTTCTCCATCCTAAACATACAGTAATTACAGTTAAATTTGGTTTAAGGGTGTTGTTTATTTTTTATTTAATTTATATTATATATATATATATATATATATATATATATATATTTTTTTTTTTTTTTTTTTTTTTTTTTACAAGAGAATCATTTTGGGGGCATGAGTAAATTGTAATTTACTGTAGTTATTCGTGTAGGAATGAAACATGTCCCTTTAGGGAAAACATGTAAATTTCCATATTTTCATTGTGTGCTTACTGGAAAATGAACACAACGGGACATTCTTTCAAGCTTAAACATCAATATGAAGACAACTTTGAAGCCAACTAAGGCACCAGTTTTTTTAATGTACTTCATTTACAGATTGGCCCTTAAATACATATAGCATTTGATGGTGGATGGGTAACAAAAAGCCATTTGGTATCCAGCTTGACTCACTTGAGGAATGTTTTCAGGTTTACTGATTTGAAGGCATATATGTGAATACGATAGCTGAACTGTAATATTGTGCTACCTAATTTTACTTCTGATGTGATTCCCACCTCCATGATGTACATCTTTTGCTGTAGCCATCCAGTAGAACACAAACTAGAGGGCAACGTGGGGAGTGTTACGTGCATTCTCTGTTGGTTGAGTTCTATGTTAAATATTTACTGAAGTTATAAACTTTGATCTTAAGTTAATACCAGTCTTTTATTTCTGACAACACTACTTTGTTGTTTCTTTACAGCTGGCAGACAGCTGGAGTGTTTTTCAAGCAATCTTCAGACTAAAGGAAGACTAAAGAAACTTCTTAAGTCAGGAAGACAAAGGTTTTTTCAACATCTTGAACTAAGTAAGAAGTTTATTTAGTTTGCTCAACTTTTATGAATATGGGTGCATCATGAAGAAGGCTGGGATTTTGTTACGTAAATTAGTACCAGAAATCATGACACAGTCAAGTTAAATTAGTTCAAAATCACGGAGGAAAGCAGAAATGGTGTGTGAAGTCACAGGGATGAAAATTCATATTTTTTTAAATACAATAGCCAGTGCAACGTAAGGCAACCGAGCTAGTTCAACATCTGTCACGCAATTGTGAAAAAAGCATGTTTTTTTTTGGTTTGTTAAGGTGGAATTTTAAGTACAGTTGGTAAAGTTCAATGCTTTCTATTAAAATCAAGGACATCTGCAAAAATCACAGAATCCATGGCATTTTGACAATTGTCACTTAATCATCAAACAAGACCTCTCGGACACCCCTTCTACTAAGCTTTTGTACAAAATACTTGTAGCTGTTTTGTTTTTCAATTTTGAAATGTTTTATTCCACCTAAAACAAAGTTTTTTATGAATCCTTTGGGACAGGACTTAAATCAGTTAAAATATGAACACATCTCCTTTAAGAGAAATGAGCACGAACACTGTCAAAGGTTGTTTTGACCACTTTGTCCCCTGGCTTTTGCACAGTATTAGAAGAGTTTTTAAATAAAATACAGTATACACAGGAGACAGCATTGTTATAAGAATGACAGTTTTGGATCTATTTAGGATAAATTGCTGTGGACAGTTATAATGTATAGTCAGGATCATAACCCATACGCCTCCACACGTCCTAATACCGTGATACTACTGGGCATCCTATTTATAGCATTTGATTGGAAGGAATGAAAATTAAAACTGTGACAGTCAAAAATGATTCAATCAGTATCATTCCACTGCTCTCAAATCCTGGTGTGCGGCATAAAACCGGATACACATCTTGAAAGCTGTCATTATAACAAATCATCCTCCTCTGGATAGGCAAACCAATTAACCTTGTCATTTCTGGCTCATGGATTATTCAGCCTGATGCCGCACAACAGATTATTTATGATAATCCACTGTCTCAGAGCTATCCTGTATGCATACAATGTAAATACAGTACAATTGATAGGTTATTTTCTAGTTGGTGACAAATGCTTTTATAATGTTTAACCCAATAGATCACAGAACCCTGAGGTTTTGTAAAAATGTATGCACCAGCAACACATCTACTGAACAAGAAAGAAAAAAAAAACCTTTTGCACAAACTACAGTTACACCCTACATGGCAAAATATGACAAATGGTAATGTGGCAGTAACACAGCAAACTAATTAAATGTAAACATAAATATGTACCCTGCCAAGATTTCCCATGATGAATTAAATAATTACTAAACTTCTCTTTTACCTCTTTGAAGCAAGCAAAGTAACCAACTTGCCCGTTTTTTGCAAGCATTTTAGTAATGTCTACATAACTTGAAAGAAAGAATTTAAACCCTTTTAAGCGTGAAGTACAAAGTTCAATAAATCTCTTTATGGGGGGGGGGGGAATGTTTAAGAGGCCATATTCACAAAGCTGACTTAAGTCTAAGACTGGCCATAAGTAAGGTGTTGACTTTAAGACTACCCTGAAGGAGACGTATGTCCAGTTGTGCCATTGAATTTTTTTTTTTTTACTGCCATGGCTCGACAAGTGATAGTATATGATTTATTTGCTGATTATCCAGATGATGATCCAGATTGCCCTAAGCATGTTTCTAGCGAGACTGTAGTTCCTCATACAAGTGAGAAAAACTTGTCGGAAACTGCAGAGATTTAGTTATACGAGTCACTAATGATCCGTCGCTTGTTCCTGACTGGAGGGTTGTGAGTTCAATCACAGGTGTGGGACACATTGCTGCTTTACCTAGATTGGTCCAGTAAAAAACCCAACTGTATAAATGGGTAATTGTATGTCACAATTATAAGTTGGCCTGGATAAGTGTATCTGCTAAAAAAAAAAAAATAAATAATAATAATAATAATAATAATAATAATAATAATAATAATAATAATAATAATAATAATAATAATAATAATATGCATGTCTGGTTGGTACTTGGATGGGAGACTGCCTAGCAATACCAGGTACTTTAAACTTTTCTTTGAAGTTTTACTTGTTTACAATAACAAATAGTAGATTAAACAGCAAAAATGAGCCAATTTACTTTTAATTTATTGATGCCAGCTTGCTGCGCTCGTCTTAAATAATTCCCACCTCGCTTTGCTCGCCTTAAAAAAGATTCCCGGGTCGCTGGGCTCACCAGCTACTCACTACTATTCTCTCCTAGCAGAACTTTTCATCTCTGATTCCATTACAGCACACCATGCCGGTGCGACGTGCTGCTCTTTCACTTTTCTATAAGGCACATGAGACACACTTATGACTGATTTTATTAATCGCTATTGAAATAATTGCATAAGAGAAGTTATAAATATATTTATTTCACGACTCCACCCGCTGTTTTAATTGCATTTGGATCATTCCAGACACCACCTGAAATGTGAGCGCAACAAACTCAGCAATGCATTATCCACCGTTGGTTAAAAAAATAAATGAAACAAACACATTTGTTATATAAGGTAGGCTATGTTAGGTAGATTACAGATTCCTAATATTGTGAAGGTGGCTATTTTAATCAAAAGTAAATGAATAAGTAATAGTAATAGTAATAGTTGCCTACTTATTTTGAATATTAACTTTTAAATATTTAGCCGTGCTGTTTTGAGAATAGACCTATACATGTATATTGGTTTTAATTAGTCATGGCCCCAAAGGAACCGTTACACTCTCATTTGGCCCCGAGAAAAAATATTCTTCATAACACCTTGGGGACAGATCTAGACTTTCACGAAGGGGGGATACCTGATATGAAACATACCGTTAAAGTAAACAATACATTGACATTTTTAATGTTCGATTTTATTCTGATATTGCTTGGTTATATTGCTGTAAAACAAGACCATTTTACCAGCAAAGCATTTTGCTAATTTTGCATTTATTATAAGTCTGCATTATTAATGTGCCATATATTTATTGTGAATTTGTGATAGTGTAATCTAGCACTGCAGAAGCGCAAATATTTGTTGATGGAAAAAATGTACAAATTTCAGTCGTTTTACACGTTTTTCTGCAAACGGTGCCAATAAGCACAGTTGGGACATTATCAGATGTTATTCATTTAAAGTACAATTACAGGCATTATGCTGCTTCTGTAATTACAATAAGACCCCAAACAGCTTTTCTTTCAGTTTACGGTGTGCACAATTCTACAAACTGACACATGCGCTTTTAGGCATTAATATACTGTATATGTATTTTATTTAGTTCCAATCCATATACTGTATTAAACCAAAATCATGAAAATACTGTTACTATCACTCTCGTCTTAGCCACTGTACTATATGTGCTTAAACAACTTTTCTGTTTTCTTGAATAATCTGAAGTAGTTTTTTCTTTTATATCATAGTTTCCCTATAAAATGTCTCCAAAACCATTACTTTGGTTTAAATCGACACATTACTTTGTATCCAGACTTGAGGCCAGCAGTGTGAAGTAGTGGTTAGGGCTCTGGACTCTTGACCAGAGGGTTGTGGGTTCAATCCCAGGTGAGGGACTGCTGTTGTACCCTTGAGCAAGGTATTTTACCTAGATTTAGTATAAACAAATGGACAAATGGGTAGTTGTATGTAAACATAACGTGATATAATTGTGACAATTTGTAAGCTGCCCTGGATAAGGGCGTCTGCTAAAAAATAAATAATAATTTAAATGCAATCTGCTGAACTATTTGCATTTAACTTGGTATTTATTATTATTATTATTATTATTATTATTATTATTTATTTCTTAGCAGACGCCCTTATCCAGGGCGACTTGCAATTGTTACAAGATATCACATTATTTTTTTACATACAATTACCCATTTATACAGTTGGGTTTTTACTGGAGCAATCTAGGTAAAGTACCTTGCTCAAGGGTACAGCAGCAGTGCCCCCCCCCCCCCCACCTGGGATTGAACCCACGACCCTCCAGAGCCCTAACCACTACTCCACACTGCTGCCCTATTTGTATATTCTAAAATACAAGAATTTGCATTTGAATTTAAAATCATGGGAAAGTTTAAATATTTCAATTTCAAATGCATTTAACTACTTTTCAATAATAATGCTAATAATAAAGTGGAGAGACACTTCAGTATTGCTGGTAAAGTTGATCAACCTGAAAGATGCAAACTAAAGGACACTTTTGAGAACTTCATGTTTATTAAACATAACAATCAAAACAAGTAAAAAGAATAATTGTGCAATGCACACATATATAAATATATACATATATCTCATCATTTATGTCAGTTTTTCACAAACCTGGTCCTGCAGACCCACTGTGTCTGCTGTTTGTGTTCCAACTGAGTTCTCAATTATTAAATTGATCCCAATTGAACGAACAATTAGTGACTTAATGCAATGTTAGAAATATCCGACTCTTTTGGCTGCTTTCACAAATCTTAGACTACCTTACCTGAGTTAACATTAGGTAGTTCTAGACTAGTACTAATTGAGGCCTGTGCAGCCAACCATTTAAGAGCTACAAATAATTCAAATGCTCTGATTAGACAAATTATTAATTCAATTGAGGGTTCAAAGTGAGTGAACAGAAGAAAAATCTACAGCACATCAATATTTGGTGTGACCACCCTTTGCCTTCAAAAACAACATCAATTCTTCTAGGTACACTTGCACACAGTTTTTGAAGGAACTCGGCAGGTAGGTTGGCCCAAACACCTTGGAGAACTAACCACAGTTCTTCTGTGGATTTAGGCAGCCTCAGTTGCTTCTCTCTCTTCATGTAATCCCAGACAGACTCGATGATGTTGAGATCAGGGCTCTGTGGGGGCCATACCATCACTTCCAGGACTCCTTGTTCTTCTTTACGCTGAAGATAGTTCTTAATGACTTTTGCTGTATGTTTGGGGTCATTGTCATGCTGCAGAATAAATTTGGGGCCAATCAGATGCCTCCCTGATGGTATTGCATGATGGATAAGTATCTGCCTGTACTTCTCAGCATTGAGGAGACCATTAATTCTGACCAAATTCCTAACTCCATTTGCAGAAATGCAGCCCCAAACTTGCAAGGAACCTCCACCATGCTTCACTGTTGCCTGCAGACACTCATTCGTGTACCGCTCTCCAGCCCTTCGGCGAACAAACTGCCTTCTGCTACAGCCAAATATTTCAAATTTCATCAGTCCAGAGCACCTGCCGCCATTTTTCTGCACCCCAGTTCCTGTGTTTTCGTGCATAGTTGAGTCGCTTGGCCTTGTTTCCACGTCGGAGGTATGGCTTTTTGGCCGCAAGTCTTCCATGAAGGCCACTTCTGACCAGACTTCTCCGGACAGTAGATGGGTGTACCAGGGTCCACTGTCTTCTGCCAATTCTGAGCTGATGGCACTGCTGGACATCTTCCGATTGCGAAGGAAAGTACGCATGATGTGTCTTTCATCTGCTGCAGTAGGTTTCCTTGGCCGACCACTGCATCTACGGTCCTCAACGTTGCCTGTTTCTTTGTGCTTCTTCAAAAGAGCTTGGACAGCACATCTGGAAACCCCTGTCTGCCTTGAAATTTCTGCCTGTGAGAGACCTTGCTGATGCAGTATAAATACCTTGTGTCTTGTTGCTGTGCTCAGTCTTGCCATGGTGTATGACTTTTGACAGTAAACTGTCTTCAGCAACCTCACCTTGTTAGCTGAGTTTGGCTGTTCTTCACCCAGTTTTATTCCTCCTACACAGCTGTTTCTTTTAGTTAATTGTTTTGCTTATTGTTTAATTCAGTTTGGTTAATTGTTTTATTATTTAATTATCCCCTGCACCTGGGTGTTAATTGGAAATTAGAACCAGGTGCACTACAGGAGGGGCAGCGGACAGCCAGACTCGAAGCAGAGCTGAGCCCAGCAACTGCCAGTGAATCGGAATGGTAACCGTGTTCGATGTGCAGTGTACCGGCAGGAACGGGAGCAGGTCTGGGACCTACAGTTACCATGGGAACGATCTATTGGGATGCCCACCTACAGAGGCCTACCAGTCTTCACAATAATTCTGCAAGCAGAATTAATGTGTCAACACTGTGGTAGAAAACTGCAAGCAGTTTTAACCTGAAGCGCGGGTCTCGGTCCAACAGGTGCGCTAATATTTCTGTGGGGGGAAAAAAAAAAAAAGGAAAATACATGCCGAGAAACAGTACACTCGATTACTGTTGATTATATATAATTTTCATAATAAAAAACAAAATTTATTTTCTAGCAGTCTGAGAGAGAACGACTTAGTTGTTCGATCCCAGGGAAGGGGCGACAGAGCCGCCAGCTTCGTGCAGGGCACAAGGCTGCTGAGGGACTTAATGAAAACCATGGCTGAGTGCATAATATGTGTAAATAGAAATTACTATAAATCACGTAAATATAAAATCGCAATAGTATAATTACACAAGCGAATAAGCAGATAAAAGTATATTCAACACTTAACCGTTTGTAGTCTTTCTCGTCTTTGTTATATTTATTCAGCTTATAGGGTCTTAAAGGATAAATACCCATGAGGTAATGGTTACATTTCATACTTGATAGGGAATAAGGCATACATTGTGGGCCTTATTTATGCTACATAAACAACTGGAATTTAAATCGAAAGCAGAATTTTTTTGTTGACATTCACAATCACTTACCTGCCCAATGGACCTATTGCAACAGTACAATTTCCCCCAAGTGTGAGATTGCCACCTTTTGCAAAAGCTTCGACTGCTCTCTTGTGATTCAAGATGATAACCAAATCTGATACCTGTAAAAAAAAAATATATATATATTTTTTTAAATATGTACATTTCTAGCTCCTCAGGCTGTCTACATATATAACACAGTAAATACTAAATTAGAGCTATCTATCACAAAAAATCAGCATGACCTTTGTCCACTCAAGAACAACAATCAAATTGTAAAATACAGACACCACACGACCCCCCTCCCCCCATGCTATGATGTTCTTCTACTAGCCTATTAGGGCCCATCTTATTACCCTGTTTCTTGGCGCTATTCAGTCAAACTTTCACAGACATACTGCAGAAAGAAATCCCCTGAACACCCACCCCCCCCCCCCCCGCCCCGCCCCGCCCCGCCAAACTTACAGAGTGTGCTTGTTAAAAATCAAATACATCTGGTCATCAACACAAAAACTGAGCGACCAGTTTAAGCTTAGAACACATAAACAAACTGCAGCAGAGCTCTTTTCCCAATAACCTAAGTATAAACAAAAATAAACACAATGTCGTATGTTTAAAACATTAATAAACAGAATCAGCAGGTCATTCAAAATGCATCATACTTAATTCAAACTTGAAAAGAATTGTGCATCACTGGAAAGGTTGGTATAATTTAAAGTAAACTCATTGCAAGTGCTTTATTTATTTATAAACTTTGCTTAGAAAAAGAAGTAGCACGCTAGGATAGTATTACTCCTGAAAAACAATCCACTTGACCCAGTCCTTCTTGACACAACATGGGCTTACAACAAAATAATTTTATGGTAATTAAGAAGGGGATATGCCAATATTTTAAATACCACGCATCATCAGGTTTCTCCCCAGGAATTCTGTACAACCGGGCGGCAGAACATTATAGCCAGGAGCACTTTTAACGGAAATATAAACTTGCCTTACCTTAAATATATAATGCAACATTTAAAATAACTAAACTTTATTTTATTATGTAAATGTACGTATTAGCATACCGACATGTTTTTAATCAGTTGTTGTATAATGATGTATAATGAAAATAGAAAAGCCTAAAAAAACTTTTGAAACATATTCTAAAATCATTAAGCATTCCATGAATTCAACATTTGTGGGCTTAAAATAACTAACTAACTAACTAACTAAATAAATAGATTAATGGGGATTTTTCCTCTTGGATAATTATGGATCTAAATGAGTGAGGAAAACAATGACTGGCTAAACTGCCTTAAAATAAATACATTTAAATTAAATTAGTATTATTACAATCATGTGTTCCCTTAGGGATAAGGGATACATGTGATGGCTTAAAATTAAGAAATCTAGAAGTTTCAATGACTGGCACCAGCAAGAGTTTCAGCCTCACACAACACCCTAAAATATTTAATAAAATCTCTTCAGTTTTTAATCTCCAGCACCCAACCCCGCGTGTTATAATGTTAAAAATTCTTACATTACATACTCGGAAATTAACCAAACAAATTCTATAATAACAATAACTTTGAATGGACTGTCTACCAATATCTTTGCTGTCTACCTATCTGTCTAGCAGGCAGTACCATGGTGATAGTGACGCTAGCATCTGCATGCCTCAAGTGGCCTGGCGGGGCTGTGCAGGTGGAAGAAAAAAAAAAAAAAAAAAGGGCTTCAGATGAAGCTCAAAATTCAGTACACACAATCAGTTTGTGAGGATTCGGTACCAAAGTTAGAAATCAGGTATTTTACCGGCTAAATCGGTACAGTTGAAAGGTATGTTACTGTATTGTTTATTTAGTAAAGATGTGATACACTGTATATCTTCAAACTTGAAGTATCATTTAAAACAAAAAGCTTAAAATGTGTCGGTTTGTTTCAAAAGGGATAGTAACTTATTGAAGGAACCAGCTCTGTTTTAATTTGTCAAGTTTATTTTAGTATTGTCACATTTTAGATACTTTAAGCAAACTAACACCAAACAAAACAATTAAAGAAACCTCAAACATTTTGCCTTATGATTATGACCTCAGTAATTAACATAAATAAAGCAGGAAGACGACAAATTCCAAGTGAAGCGTGTACTGTGTGCTCTTCAGCCTTTCCTACTTTGAATGCCCAATGTGAGCAAGGCTCATTTATGCAGTGCTGCACTCGGTCAAGTACTAATGCACATAATGATTTAATTATCACTCAAAGCCACATCAAAAGCATCACAAAAAACAATAAGGAACACTGGATAGATTTTTTTTAGAAAACAATTTGGCAGGAATTCACCGAATTAAACAAAAGTCTAATTTAAACAAAAGTTTGTGCTATGTGCAAAGCTATAAATGTTTTATATGTTTAAGAGTCATCAGTAATGACTGTTGGAACACCTCAATAAATTATTATAAAACAGTATTATAAAAAATATTATTAATAAAAAAAATCTAACTGTTATATATGTATCTATATGTATTACTGTGTGCACTTCAAAATGTATTGCAAAGAAAATGCATATTTGAATTATAATTGTCATGCAGCATTAGCTGCATCAGGGTGCCAACTGTACATGACCCAGCTCTTAAAGCCAATAAAATACCTTGAGAAAGTCAAATGTAATTTACATTTTTTTCATGTACAGTGCTTTTAACATAGAACAATCTTCAATACAGTAAGTAAAACATATATTAACAATACAGCAAGCCATCGGTCATTTATTCAAGCTTTTTTTATGTATGGTACAAGCACAAAGCACAATTTTGTTTTGGTTACTATGAAGGTTTCAGTAATTATAAGTCTGCATCATCTCAGTTGAGGCTGTGCTCGTATGTGGGCGTGTGTGTGTGTGAGCAAGGTACTAGCTACATCACAGCCTGCTTGCTGTTGAAGCTGCTGCTTGTGTGTGAGGAGACACTTGATTTTTAACACTTGAGTGAGCATGTACCCTTGTTTTAGAATGAGGGTGCTTTCTGAATTTGAACCAGCCCTTGTTCATCACACTTGAGGGAACATTCATACTTGAGGTAACATCCCTGCCAATGACCACTGCATTTTCTATGATTCTCTCACTTCCTGCCTTCATGTGATCATCTTATGTAAAAGAGTCAAAGCACAAGGCAACAAAAACAAAACTATAATTTCAGGAAGATTGACTTTGAGAAAAATAAAATAAAAAACAAAACAAAAGAAGGGTTCAGTCAAGCTTTTACAGGGTAGATACAGATCCCACTGATGCAAATACATTTGGCAGAGCCTCTATCTAAAACCCCAATTAAAGGGACTATTTATAGGTTTGAAAGTTTAAATCATGCGTGTTTTTTTCCATTACTCTGATGCATTGCACTGCTTTTTTCTGTATTTTGAACATTAAACAATTATGCATCACCCTGCAATGTAAAGAAATCTCAGCCTCAGAACCTTGGAGGACTGGGCGGGATCAACAACAATAATTTCTGACGTATTCCTCCCACCATAGAGTAGTAGCTTTAAGGCAATTTTGAAAACAGCGCAGGAAAGAAGAAACATGGATTAAGGCCCGATCATGCTCGTCATAAAAAATGCATTTAGTTTTAAGTTAATGTCATATTGTTTAAAATTAAGTTTAAAGTCAATGCGTTAGCGTATGACTGAAATTTCTATACCCTATAGAGAAACAAACGTTTCACAAAGCTTTTTAAGATGCATGATCCTGGGGAGGATGTTTTTCTTCCCCCTTGTAAATGGACATTACTTAACATGTATTCAAAAAGGCAAAAAAACACACCCATCATAAATTACACAATTATTAGAAATGAGAATTTTATCACATGGTTTTGCCTTGCACCGATTTACCACCTCACCAGAATGTGTGTGAGAGTTTCTAAATATCAAATGGAAAAATAGCTCTGTCTGAGTAGTATTTCTCTTGTATATAAAAAAAAATGGAAAGACAAACACAGTCGCTCTTGGTCCAGTTACAGGAAGGCTGAGTGGGTGACGTCACAGACCAAGAAGCTGACACACACAAGTACTGCGGGTGAGTCGCCAATGCGCTCTTTTCTTTATTTTAAATCAAACTTTTAAACAAAACATAATAGTTCACAAACACAAAAGAAAATGGCACGGTGGCCAAAATAAACTGACACAATGGTTTCAAACCAAAAAAAAACAAGGATCGTGCTGGTGTTAACCCAGCACGTGTAGCAATTGTATTTTTCAAACTGTCTCTCTCTTACTTCTTATGTTCTCTCATTCCAGCTCTCCAATCTGAACAGCCCCCACTCTGCTATGAGAGACTGCTGTGCTTTTACATACGTGACAATCTCTGAATTAGTAATCACTTAATTTGGAGATGGACACATTCTAGACGCGTTTAGAGAAATCGGGCTTTAACCCCATTCATGCTGCCAAACAATATCACTAGTTTTAAATAACCCCAAACACATTCAAATCAAAATACACATTTTATCAGCAGGGCTCTGCCCTGCCAAATATTTACATGCAGGGCTATGTCCCCTATTTACTTCTAGCTGTCAGAAAACAAGAAAAAAATGCAGCTGTGCACGCAACATAAGCTGCCAAAAAGTAATTGCCTAAATCGACGGTGTTTCTTCAGATTTGTGAAGCGAGTCAATCAAGGTCCATGTCTGTCTGCCATATGATACAGATCAGATCCAAAATTATTCATGTTTTCCAACACTAGGCAAAACTTGTAAAGGAAATGTTTTGTACAGTGATCAACTCTATTTAAAATGACAAACATAAAAAAAAAACAATGTTAGTATTATTGTACAGATTATACTGTTGCAGTATGTTACCATTATACATCGTACAGGGTTAGAAACTCACGCTCGCCCAAGACTAATTAAATCTGATGAGGACTAGTTGACGTCTGTGTCTCAGTAGACCTCTGGGCGAGTACTTAAAACAAATGTACACATATACTCACGTTCAGTCTTGCATTAAAAAAATGCAAGGAAGTCCATTTTCTAACAGGGTGTAGGAGTGGTGAATAAGCATTCACAAATAATGCTTAGAAAACAGTCACTCGGAACTGAAACCTCCCTTCATCTCCCCTGCAATGCCAACCCCACTTAATGACGTTTTATGTTTGTGTTCTCCCTCTGCGCGGGATGCAAAGTTTATCGTTTGAATTTACTGAAACGTGTTGCATCTTTTGAAGCAAGTGTAAAGTCATTTAACAAAAATGTGGAGATTTATACCGGGTTACGACCCTGACTGAAGATGTCATTAACAAAGGGGGCCGGTTGTACTAATGAGGTCAAGCAATAGGCCACGTTTTACTAAACATTCTAAAACTAAAACAATTATCACAATGAACATTATCGTAGTATGTTGCTTAAAACATAATAACACAATATATTCATAATAAAGTTGAGTTCTTATCTATAAACAGTAACACGTTTAAAGCTTGGGACTTGCTGTCTATAGCTTGGTGTTGTTTACATTATCGTCAGCATATTTTAAGTGATTGGAAGCTAAAATTACTTTTTTCAAAACACACATTTTTATACCAATACAGTACTGGTAAGCGATAATCAGTTTGTTTGAAAACCAGGCTTTAACCACTGATAATAGGTGCACAGGTGGTGATTCTGTGAGCTCTCTGGGGCTCAAGCACCAAAGGGGGAATATAAGGTCCTGCATAGTGCAAATAAATCACCTGTTCTGTCAATATATACTGTGGATGCTTCACAATCAGAACTGTTATTGCAGCGTTTAAAAATATAAAATCCATTTATACAAAGTCTCCCAGCTTTCTTGAAAAGATCTGTGTTTCCCTGGTTTTTCTTTTGTATTTGCTATGCTCTTAT
Source organism: Acipenser ruthenus (assembly GCF_902713425.1). Lineage (NCBI taxonomy): Eukaryota > Metazoa > Chordata > Actinopteri > Acipenseriformes > Acipenseridae > Acipenser > Acipenser ruthenus. The sequence continues at coordinate 24,392,106 of NC_081194.1, forward strand.
TAGTATCTATAGTAGATTCAGCGTCCGTCAGTTCTGGCAGATTCTACTGTACTTGCTGAAGCATTTTTCTCCCACTGCTAATTAAAAAAAAAAAAAAAAAGCCACCTAGCTAACAATTTCATCCCGAGGGCTACAGTGAAACGTACTGTCTTTAAATTGGGACTTTAGTGAAGACTGCAGGTGTACGTGAGTACATTAATTATTGTAGATAGTAATTCATACCCAGCCAGCATTTTTGTAAATACTGTAGCAACACATGTAATGTACAATAAATTAAATATTTTACTTGTGTCATCTGTGTCAATTTTAGGCAGAGCTTCATGGTCGGCAAGGTGACACAGCTGAGAGAATTTTTTCCTCTGTCAACCTGTCTGGTGCTGTCAGTGTCAGTTTCTCAGCACACAGTACAGTTAGTCGCTCAGTAACGAGGTGCAAAAAGGTGATTGATCGATCTGTATGAGCGTTTACTTAGGTGATTTGTTTAAAAAAAAAAAAAAAAAAATTGTAAATCTAAATTTATAACGGCGTTTATCTTTTAGCAAAATAAAATCTAAGCCTATTTTTAGGGACCTCAACTGTTGTTGTTGATTCCAACCTTGGCACTCACATAAGGACTAGTAACTTTACATCAGGACTAGCAAGTTTCAAAAGGGACTAGTAGCACAATATTGTAGTTTCTAACCCTGTTGTACAATATATTTATTTATTGTAGTATTATTATTTTTATATATTCACCAATGCTACAGTTAGCTGGACACAAGATGGACACTGTCAGACTCCTTATAACCTTTAGCTAGAGATCTAGACTCAGGAAAGAGGCCGGGGCTTGGAGAAAAAGGGCAATTTTAACTTCTAGCGGTAACTGTAACATTGCTTTTTGACTGGATCATATTGGCAATGTCAGCCTTTCTCTTTTTATAAATTTTACCTAATTGTGTCTGTTCATCCATCCACGTCTCTCTGTCTGTGTGTCACACTCTACATGGTGAACACTATAACTGGATTGATTTTGCACCACTCTTCACCAAATATCACACTCAAAACCTACAGTATATTGACATTTCAAATTAATTTGGCTATAATCCACAACATTAACACAAATATTTTTAAACCGAACACTCACTCTCTCATGTTCTTACCTTTGAGAGGACCCTCTAAATGTGCCTGCACTGGTTATAAAAGGCCAGCAGCTGGACATGTTAACTTACAGGATAACTTAGTCAACCTATAATATTAATACCACAAGTATACATTTTTTGGCGCACTTAGTTGACAGCAATGCCATTAGTCTACATAAAACGTGCCATGCTCTTAAAATCCCCCCCCCAAAAAAACCCACAAAAAAGTGTGTGTGTATGTGTGTGTGTGTGTGTATATATATATATATATATATATATATATATATATATATATATATATATATATATATATATATATATATATATATATATATATATATATTATATTATATATATATAGGTAATCCTGTTTGATGCACAGGGAAACTAATTCAGGAGGTAAAAGCTGCAGTAAACTACAAAGTAAAGAAAACTGGGGTGTTATAATTCTAGGGAATTATACGATTTTAATGAGCAATACATTTGAGTAAAGGTAAAACATGCAAAAAACAAATGTAAGGGTCATTCCATGTCAACTCAACCAAAATCCAGGAAGATTCGCACCTCAAGATTTCGATTTTGCTTATATTTTATGTAGTGGAAGATACAGGTATGCAATCAGGCCAAATATTTAAGCTCAATGATGAATATTTACTGATACACCCCCTTTAGTAGAGGGGTTGGAGTGAAATGCGTCTAGTTTTGGAGTGATTTTGAGGATCTAAAAATTGTATTTAGAATGCCAGTAGTCCTATGAATACTTCTGTACAGATGAAGGCAGTTAGTCTTCTGTAGAATTCTTGCAAAAAAAGTATCAGAGCTTTGGTATTATTGTGATGCTGGGGGTCTCAAAATTGAAAACGTTAAATTGTCAAATTTCCAAGTGATTTTTTATAAGAAATTCAAGTGCTTGTTCCTTCTAAAGTAGTACAGATATCACTTTCAAATTGCTTAGGCGTGTCCATAATGTAATTGACTTTCTATATACAGCCCTGTAACTGTGTACCTACTTTACTGTCTGTTTTAATGACCCCACAAAATGGATTCAGGCTGAAAATGTCAAAAATGGCCTTTGAAGAGCTGAAACACATTGTGGAACATGAGCTACCAAACTGAGCTTTGATGGGCTTATAGATGAAGGTTTGAAGGACTTGTAATAAAAACATTGACTTTGTAATCTGTCTGCAAGATTATTTTTGCAATAGTATAGAAAAAAGGTATTTAATGCAATTTTTGGATGTGTAAATTACAGGTCAAACTATGCAATGTTCTTGAAATCTGACTTAATTATAAAATTTAAATTATAGAATTAAAATTATTCAGCACCGAGCAGGTTTCACACCTGACCTGTATCTTAATATAATATAAGCAAAATCAAAATCCTGAGGTGGTTGAGTTGACATAGAATGACCCATAAGCAAAATAAAAGTAAACTTTCATACCAATCAACATTTACTTTAAGCACGCTTAGCTACTCCCTAGAATGGTCTCCCTGCAACTTCCTCTATTTACGTCCCAGACTGTGGTAGTTCAGTCACTGACAAATCGAGGGACAATAATACTTGTGAACAATAATATGCACTTTTTTTTTGGAACAAAACACATACATATTTGGACTGTCCCAGAGAGTCATACTTATCTGGGAAGTCAGTAACCAACCTTGCCATAACACACAGACACACATGCAATATACAGACAACATTTTTCTTAAACAGAAAGGCTCGGCACAGCCTAATGCCCAGTCAGTGCTGATCTATGTGGGGAGGAACTGTCACCAATGTGTGTCCCTTACACAGACACCTGCATGTGCCAACATAAATGGAGAAAAACACACCCCTCACCACAGACATACAAGAACTCTAAGCCTAGATCCACATTCCTCAGACACACAATAAATATATTTTTTCGCTTTTACTGAGAAGTGTGCCTTAAGACTTATACAGTATAAATAGATGTTGAACAGCTACATTATCAATTCATATGCATTTTAAAATATGAGCTGCAATAGGAAATCCAAAAATGAATTTAGTGAAAGATAGGACGTTTTTACTCATATATTATTCCTACGGATATTCTTCCCCATTTCCGGGGGTTTGTGACATGCTGTATGAACCCAGAGAATAATACAAAAACCCTTGATGGAATGACGTTGATGTTAATTAACCAAAGCACATATATTATATATTGGTAACCAACATGTTTCTTTCTTTCTTTCTTTTTTTTTTGCAAGTCTAGTTTTCAAATCTAATAATGTATTTAGTCTGAGAACCTGTCTGACATCAAATGGTTAAAACCTTAGAAAAACTAGCCAGTATAGCAACACCACACTGTACAAAATAGTATGTTTCCATTTGAGATCACAAATATAAGAGAGGTGAGTGAGAAACAGACTATGTGACAACCATCTGACGTGAGCAACAGTAAAGACATGTGTCCCTAAAGAGATATATTTGTGGTAGGCTTTCACCCCCGTAAGGAAAATTTAATTTGGAGAAATCAATATGGACAAATACAGTTGGCTTCCAGTACTGGATGCTTCAGATGACTATATGATACATCACCTTCAAATGCAGTAGCAGAAAAGTTGCAAAGACTGCAGTAGTTTGTTTGCAAAGCAAAAATGAGGTTTATTTATGCCTTATATGCTTAGACAGGACAACTAATTATATTTTTCTTAAGGGTTGCTGAATTTGCAAGATTCACTGGTTTTCAGGTCCTTTTTCTTTTCTCTTTTAAACTATCGTAGAGTGCTGACACAATAGTACAATGATGCCTGTGGATTTCAACTGACACTGGTAATGTATAAAAAAGTGTAGCTAAATTGTATTTGTTCCCTCACGAGGCTCATCTAAAGCAGGAGTTATCATTATTGAAAAAAATAAGACAACATCTGCTCAATTCCCAGTTGCAGTCTGGATCACAGTCATTCCAACAGAAGCACCCACAACCATGCCCCTGTCTAACTACAAACCACTGCTAACCCATTTTACGGCCATCTAATGACAAGTTTTTAATAAAATGGTCAACATATGGTCAGCAACACTGTGTATGCTGACAAAAACTAGCGTTTAAAACATTTCTGTACATTTTAAAACTGCTGATTCATACCAAAAGGTAAGAAGTTAAGTAAACCAAAGTTTGGTTTAACACCTTTATCAGTGTTGTGACATACATAAGAATTTAATCAAGTTCTTCAGAGACTAGCTTAAATACGCATTACCTGTTTATCAACTATGTCAGATTCCATTCACCGATTCACTATGCATCTCCTAATTTAGGATAATAAAATGACTCATGGATTGTTAAAAACATCACAAATTTGCATATAGCACATCACTCACCATTTTACCTCCCCCAAACTACAGGTCACTTATTTACTGGGTATTTAAAACACCTCTTTTGAGTGGGGTGTATTTTGAAATTAGAGAAATGGCCTATTAAAGTATGTTTTCGGTCATCAATGCTCAATGGTCCTAAAAGTGGTGCCCGCGAAGCCAGGCAATCGTGCCCGCGGCAGCTGTTTTTAAATTATGGGTCGTGAACACATTTCTGGCTGGTCGTAGCGTGAGAAAATAAATAAATCTTTAAAACACGTTTTCCAACAAAAGTGTCACAGCAGTCTGTTGACAGTGCTGCTCGCTTATGTTGTGCTTGTACGTACTCGACATATATTATTTTATTTTTTTTCTGAAGGGCCTCTGCGATACGATCAACCAATTGAATATCTGCATTTTCTCTGCGGTAGCACAATCATAATTTAGCTGGGTGGGACATAAACTGTCTGTTTCAGTTGCAGGTACTGACAGTAAGTTTAACCAATAGGAGAGTCAAATATCTGCCAAGGTTTACGCAGCTGTCCAATCATAAGCAAGCAGAAGCCGTTCATGGTATTCGGCATGAAAACTGAAGGCGAGTGAGTAGCCAATGGGAAAGTGAAAGATCTGACAACTGTCCAATCATTTGTGACGTCCACGTTTATCAACAATAGAGGGCGATAACTAACACAGAGAGCGGGGTCCTTTTCTTTCTTCATCAATAAATATATAAAAGCAGTATTAACATCTCTGTGAAAAGATCCCCTCTCTATAGCTGTCTGCACCATTTGCAGCAGCAAGGGTCCCAACTGATTCCAGAAAGTAAGAAAAAACTCAGGGGGTATGCCATCAAAACCAGGTGGATTTGCCCGTTCTCATATCTTGTACCGCCTCTATCATCTCCTCCAGAGAGACTGGAGCTCACAATGCAGCTGATTCATCACCCGAGAAGCATAGCAATTGAAGGCTCTGAAGAAACTGTCACTATCCTATGGAATATCAGAAATATATAAATTTAGAATAAAAAGAGCAGAATTCAGTATTTATCAAGAGTGGATCAGAATCACCTTGCGTGGTCTTGATAAATGAAATGTCTGTGAAACGCTTGTAGGAGATGACATTCTGCATAAAGTATTAATTATGTATTTGATTATAATTTTCTTTACTTCTATGTTGAAGTTTTATTTTCATATTTTGGTACAGCTTAAAAGCACATGTAACTAGCTAAGCAAGACATTTGCAGTCTCTCGTATCTTGGCATCTGGGCAGAGCGCCAGAGTTACCAGGTGTCTAATCAAGATGGGTGGAGGAGTGGAGACACAGTGTGAAGACAGAACACCACAAACAAAGGACTAGTTTGAAATGGTTTCTAACAGATTAGGTTAAAATGCTTAAATGTGACGCACTATAGAATGTGATAGATTTGGGCGAGTTTCCCCCCTTACCAAGAGGTGTGTTGAAGGTGTGTGATAGCAGGGTGGATCCATACTGATTGGAAGAGAGTATAAGAAATGGGGTGGAAATGCTAATATATTCATAGTATTTAATGTAATGTTTTTGTTTGAATCATCAGTCAATTCTTTGATTTGACTCCATGGACGTCTTGTGTTATGATACAAACGTATACATTAGGGCATGCTGTGACCTGCGCGTCTTTGCTTGCTTGTATCTAATGTTTATACGATTGTATTAACATTATTTTCTTTTATACATCTAAATTATTTTTGATTAAAAAAAATCATTTGTCAGATTTATTTCCCTACACGTTTGTTATTATGAAGCCTTAAAGCTAGCAACTAGCACACTGTCTGAGTAAAAGATTGAGATATTTCCTAGTAATATCCAATTATTATGTCGGTTTCTGTCCTCCAGGTCTGCTATCTTAGCCTCTATCCAGTCAATCCTGGCCTCACATGATGCAATAGCTCTCTTGTTACCGATCACGGATGTATGGAGAGCAGTCAGATCCATCTTAAGAGTCTTGAATTCTTGGATAAAGGATGAAAACTCCCTTTGCATGGTGGTAATCTTGGAAGCAGTCTCGAGACCTATGTTTTCAATACGGGATAATATATGTTCAAAATACTGACGAGTCTGAGTCATGCACACGTCGACAATGGAGGTCTGATCAGAATGGACTGCTTTTTTCCCCCTTGGATGGGGGAGTGCGATGTAGGTCTTTTTTTCCACAAGTTCAACATCCTAGTTATGTCAAACAGCCGAAAGTGGAAAAAACTAGTAAGAAAACTGAGTTTAAATATTTTTAAATAACAACATAAACGAGGGGAGGCGAGGAGAAAAGCTTCTACGCAGCCATCGCTCACAAATGTCACGTGATCCAATTACTATAAATATTTCTAAACAAATGGTGCTATGGCAGTAAAGAGCATATTTGTATGCATCAATCAAAGCAAAGGCCATCGTTAGGGCTAGTTTTCAAGGAGTGTCAGTTGCTCCCGATTTGCTAGCAGCTTCTGACTCCCAACCTCTTGTCACTGGTCAGCGTTAAAGAAATTGTAACAGTGCTCAGTACAAACTTCCATCAAAATCACAACCCAAAGGGGACGTAAAGCACTTTGCCCTTACATGGACAAATCATGGGTACTTTATGCCCTCAATGGTCATACTGTTACATTATTCCCAAATACAGTAAAGGCATTATAAATAACATCCAGGCTTGTCTCACTCACATAGTACACCACTCACATTTGCATGTGATCAAAAATAAATCCCCAAAATGTAGCCCTACTTATGATATAAACATTTCTATATTGTGGTAACACACATATAGTAGAACACCATTTTCAATTTAGTTTTGTATTCGGCATCCAATATATGAAATGGAATGGGACTTAATTCAAAATAATCAGTCAGTCATGATCGATTCTAGAAGTTGGAATTTGTTTTGTACTGCTAGTAGTACTACAAAATCGATGTACAGTACAATTGCTACAGTGGAACAGTAACCAGTGTTTAGATCTAGAAAAAACAGTAAAGGGTACAGCTAAGTTAGGCTAGATTTAGAAGTCTGTCACCTAACAGTTGTATTTATTGGTGTAGTAAAACTGCTTCATGTCATGCCACCTTAGGGGTGTAATTATCTGATGTTAATCACACCATGTGACAGAGACAGAATGATTCTTGGTGATAACTCTCCCTCCCGACCTGTGAGGGTGCTGTGTAAAAGGAACAGAGTGCCCTGGACTGGATGGCCAGACAATTCATTCTCAGGGTTAGATGGAAGTCTGTCATCTAGAAAGGGGGCAGAGCTACAGTACACTAAATCATCGACCCAGAAGGGAAACGATGTGGCAGCCACGGATTGGAGGAGCAGTTGCACTCGTTAACCAAGGGGTCATGATTGACAGTACAAAAGGGGACGTAGCGAAGTGATCTGGTCCTTGTTATGGTTAACGCTAAACCGGAAGGAGACCCCATATTGTAATTGTGAGTGTTTTGTTTGTTTTGTCGTGTCTAAAAACTGTTTGCTTGTTGTTATTAGATGGCTAACACGAGCCGGAGCGGTCGCTAAAGGCCAGCACTAAACCTGGACAACACCGCACCTTGTTCACGAATAACTGTATTTACACCACAAGCACTATAGCACTCACTGTGGATTTGTGTTTGTGTTGTGTTATGTGTGGGTGTTTAAAATCTGGACTATTATTTCGGGACCAACCCGTGGATTAAAACAGAGCAATACACGCTGCTGTATTGCCTGTTATCATTGTTATTATTTACTGTCTTTGTGTCATCAGACCAATTGGAATACAAATGTCATTGCACCTGGATTATCGTTGTCTGTCTGTTTATTGCTCACCGCTGCATTCCTGCACACTATTAACCACTTTGCCACACCCCCCCCTGCTGTGGCTTAATTCTTAAATTACCTACAAATTATGCTCCCTTAGCTACCAAGGTAAAACTTGCATATACTGTATTTATTATTCAGAAAGGACCACTGTAGACTTTATCAAAGACATACTGAAATAAGATTCAAACTGCACAACTAACAAATTAAAGCTAATATCCTGCCGGAAATGTGTGCTTTGTCACTGAACAAATGTTTTCTTTTAGATTATTGGCTATATTCACAATGCTTTACCTGACAATTAAATAATTAAACACAAAGCCAACAGTTTATTTACATTGACCTATTCCAAAATCCATTTTGTGAGAAGCAACTATAAATAATAATTGACCTTTTCAAGTTTCTATTAGATCCTGTTCAATACCTCTGGAAAGATGACTACATTTTGTACATGGTTGTATTTATTCAGGGGCAATCGAATAACACTGGAGCACATGTTGGAATCTAGTACTTTGCATTCTTTCAGTTCCAACAACAGAATGTGCCAATTGCACAGTTCTAAATTATGTTGTGTTGCTAAGCAGACACACAGTTGGATCTAAAGTAAGAGACTGGAGACTGAATAGAGAACCCTGAGTCTGGGGAAAATCCAGCGGTTAAGGCAGGTATGTCACAGCCAGACAATACGCTTAACCTTGCAATCATGAGCACCCTCGCTGCATTTATGACGCTGCCTTTGCGTCTTAAGTCATACTGGCCACATGCGTACCAGTTATGTGAACCCCTGTGTGACAGTCTGGCTCCCAGTGGTGAGGGTGATGACGTCACGGACCAGGAAGTAACTGAATCACAAACAATGGATGGGCGGATGAAGCTGAGTGCAACGACACTCAGCGTATTTATTAATAAACAAAATATTTAAACAAACCAACAAAACACAAAACAAAAGGGCACGAGGGCCAAACGAATAAACAAACAAACAAACAAGTAAGTGTCGTGCTGGACAATCCAGCACGTTTTAGCAATTGTTTTTCGAATGTTGCTCGCTCTCTCCGCTCCCCGTACTCTCCTCTGTACACCCAACAACCTCGAGTGCAGAGAGCTGCAGGTTTATATACTCTGGCCGAGGGATTAACTAGTTGGTAATTATCTTATTATCCCTCGGCCAGAGTCTGCACGCGTTTGGTAAAGATGCATGACTGTCAGCTAGTTAAATAATCAGTAGCTGATCAGCCATGCATCCTCACGGGGTTTTTAAATATAATAATAAAAGACGCGGCGCTTTTACCCGCGCCGCAAACAAAAATACAAATAATAATAAATAGGGGCGGGACACTCAGCCACACCCTAATTATAGGCTCTATTCATAAAGCTTTTCCTGACAACTTGTTTTTTCAAAGTCTGTTTTCATGAATAAAATCAAGTTTGATTTTTAGGAAAATAGTCTATGTAATTAATGAAACCATCAATAGTCCAGAACAGTTTTAAGAATATGAAACTTGATTTTACTGATAAAAAACATACTTTAAAAAAAACATTCTTTAAAGCTTCACATCTGTATTGAATGTTCTTTATTAGTAAAATTATAAATCGTAAGACAGTGTAATATTGCATTTTTTTATGGTAGTACAGCACAGTTACCACATTGCTAAGTTTATGCCTATTATTTTATAAAAAATAAACAAACACGTTTTACAAATAAATTGCTTTCATGATTATTTTTCTTTAACCAGACTAACAGAAATAGGCCTAATGGTATAATGCTTACCTCAACTCCAATCTCAAATCCACCACCCAGGCCAGCGATACCTATAGCAGAAGGAGCTGACCATCCTGAAATTCAGAAATGTCTATTTAGCATATTCATCTGAAATACTTTTAAATATACTTTGACTATGGTTGAGATAATAATAACTAATAGTCTAAATTTAAACAGTATCTTAATGGCAATATTCTAAATTTAAATCAAAGTTGATTCTATCTATATAAAAAAAACGAGATATATTTAGAAGATGCAAATTAAAAAAAAACGCAGCTCACATAACCATCTGAGATGTTGACACAGAGTCTCAATGTTTACTTTGTGTACCTTTTTATTTTAAAAAATACATTTTTAAATGTTTTTTTTTTTTTTTTTTTTAAATTGGTGTCTTTGTAATACTTGCTTCATGTGGGAATCTGTTTAACTTCGCATATTCCACATTGGTGTCCAAAACTTTGTGCCTCCAACCCAACGCACACCCTGTTTTGCGTTATCCCTTACTTATTTAACACTTCTACTAATGAGCACTCTTAGACCAAAAAAAATATGCTATTGTTGTTTATTATTATTATTATTTTTTCTATGTGGATAACAGACAAGAAAAATAAGGTTCCCTTTCAAGTCGAAAATAACCATGAAGGTATGGGATATTGCCGTCAGGCAGTAGCGATTGGCTGAGCTTTATAGCAAAGCTGCAGATAGGCCTCCGCGCAAGCTGCCACGTAAGCCCGCCCCCCTGGGAGCTTAGGGCTTTCGACGGCCGTGATTTCGACCATTCAGAGCGCCAGAGCGCCCTCTACTACGTCGCAATATACATACAAATGGCAGTTGTTTCAAGATTGGTGTCTGGCTGAGGGCCATGACCCAATATCCTACCCTATGGCAGTGATATTACAGTTTCTAAAGAAACTGTTGGATGAAGGGAAATCTCCCTCTACACTTAAGATGTATTTAGCCGCAATATTGGCTTGCCATGTACGCACTGACGGTTTATCACCAGGTTGCCATTTTCTGGCATCGCAGTTCCTGAAAGGCGCAAGACGTTTGCGGCCTCCAAGGACGACCAGTTTACCGTCATGGAGCCCTGACGTGGTGCTAGAAGCCCTTACCAAGGCACCGTTCGAGCCTCTCCACAGCGTGGATATGAAGCTCGTGTCTATAAAAACTGCGTTTTTGCTGTCAGTGGTATCAGCCAAACGCGTGGGTGAGTTACATGCACTATCAGTGCATTCATCATGTACTCGTTTCACAGGAGACGGTTCTATGGTCTCCATGCGCCCAAATCCAGCCTTTTTACCCAAGGTCATATCCCCGTTTCATGTGAACCAATCAGTCGAGTTGATGGCGTTCCATCCTCCTCCTTTTTCTTCCCCAGAGGAAGAACGGTTACACATGCTCTGCCCCGTGCAGGCATTGAGGTGTTATATTGACCGTACAACGACTGTGAGGCAAACAGAACAGTTGTTCATATGCCATGGTTCTAGGACTTTGGGTCAGCCATTGTCTAAACAACGCCTTTCCCATTGGATAGTGGATGCTATTAAATTAGCTTATGAATCTGCAGGCCTTCCGCCACCAGGGCAGTTGAAGGCGCATTCCACTAGGGGTATGGCGACATCCTGGGACCTCTTTAGAGGGGTGTCGGTGTCTGACATTTGCGCGGCTCCACTATTTGGTGCATCTGTGCTACACTCTATGACGCCTCAGGATGCGGACATATAGAGTGGTTGACAACATGGTGTTGACTATTCCACCTTAGGACAGGTGTCATTGTGAGTATAGACGCTGAGGCGCAGCTCCGCATATGCGTAGATGTATTGCCTACACAGTTGCATCATGACGTAAGTCTGTCCTACTGCTGAGAATCCTCCCTCGCGACGGCTTGGGTACACTGTTCCCATACCTTGATGGTTATTTTCGACTTGAAAGGGAACGACAGGTTGCGGATGCAACCCCGGTTCCCTGAAAGAGAAAATAACCATCAAGCCGCGAGGTCGCTCCGGAAGCCTTCACGGCCTGAAGAGCAAAAGAGGAAGAGAGTCTCTGCGGGGGCGGGCTTACGTGGCAGCTCGCGCAGAGGCCTATCAGCAGCTTTGCTATAAAGCTCAGCCAATCGCTACTGCCTGATGGCAATATCCCATACCTTGATGGTTATTTTCTCTTTCAGAGAACCGGAGCTGCATCCGCAACCTATCGTTAGTCAGATTAATGGTTTTACCTTATTTAAACCCATTACTCGGATAATGATTTTTGTAAAACCTTTAATCAATATTCTTGTTTTATCTTCATTTTATTTTATGTTTTTTTTTTTTTTTTTTAAATTTAGTCGTCGCCAATTATTTTTACCCCGGTTTTTCACCCCAATTTAGCATGCCCAATTATTATCTGTATCCCCGGCTCACCGCTCGCAACCCCCCCGCCGACTCGGGAAACGGAGGCTGGAACACGCGTCCTCCGAAACGTGCTCCTTCCAAGCAGTCATTTTTCGCACTGCAGATCCACAGCAATGCCACCAGACCTATAGTGCCGGAGGACAACACAGATCTGGCGGCTCCGCTGCAGAGCCACAGGCGCCCTATCGGCCACAGGGGTTGCTGATGCGCGTTGAGCCGTGGATTCCCCTGCCGACCTAAGCCCTCCCTACCCGGGCAGCGCTCAGCCAATTGTGCGCCGCCCCCTAGGAACTCTCGGTCACGGTCAGCTGTGACATAGCCTGGATTCGAACCTGCGATCTCCAGGCTATAGGGCACATCCTGCGAGGAGCGCCTTTACTGGATGCGCCACTCGGGAGCCAGACACATTATTAACCTCAAACTAGAATTTAACTTTAGTTTTCTTGTCTGGGTCCAACAAATCTTTACTAACTTTCAGTTGGCACGTCACTTAATATAGCGTGTGCCTTTTTTAATTTGATGTGCTACAATAAACAAATTACTTTGTTATACTGCGCAATGCGCATTGTTAGTTTAACTACACTTTTCTTCCTGAAGCTACTTTCACTGACATTTGACTCACTGTGTTGCCGAGACCTGCGCTTTCTCTTTAGCTTTTCCAGTCCTAGATACTATCTTCTCTTAAAAAGTATACCTGCAGTCCTTTATTTCCAATCGGGCCCACACCCTTGCCTTGTGTTTACAGTATCCCTTACATTCCCCCATGCTGAAACCCTGCCACACCCATCACATGCCCCAGATGTCTCCGGAAACAGAACAAACAAAACAGTTGCATTAATATATATTTACATGACAAAACATATCAAACCCATTTCTTGTTATTTTTAGGAGTCTATAGTCTATATGACTATTCACTGTTTATCCTTCCCTTAACCTTCCTGGAAGTGTACCCTTATTCTTTCTCTGCGAGTGTCTCAGTACTTGGGGGCCTTCCTTCTCTATCTCTAGATCATTTAAGCATTTTGGATCCTCCTCCTCTAGAATTTCTTCCTGCTCTACTCCTGTATCTGTGTCAGTTATTCTACAAGACTGTGGAATCCAAATTGTGTCACCGTCTGTTACCAGAACATCCAGGGGTAAATGCGGATCTCTCCCAAATAAGAGGTAAAAGGGAGGATAACGGGTTGAGGAGTGAACATAGCTATTGTAGTCCATTACTAGCTCAGGGATGTGCTCCCTCCAGACCTTCACCCACTGACCAGACAGGTTTTTTTTTTATTTAAAAACAGACCCTCTCATGCTCAGAAGCTTCTGATCAGGCCTCATGTTGTTGCAGTTCCTGAATCTTATCCCAGCCACACCCAGTGACCATTATTGCTTATAAAGACCCTGAGAATATACGTTTATTATGGCATTGCAATCACTCAGGTAAAACAAGGTTTTGTAATTTGCCCAAACATCAAGTCAAAGAAATGAAGTGCGCTTTTCATCGTGTTTACCCAATCATGGGCCCAGAACGACACTTCAGTATGATCGTGTTTACACGATCACGGTCCTTAAAGGATTAAAGCCTAAATTTTTAGGGCCACGTGATCTCAGGAGATAGTATTAGTCAAACCAATTCTAAAAGACTGGTCAGTCCCAAAGAGTGCAATAGAAATAAGACAAGTGCTCTGATTCATGAGCTACTACAGGCGCTTCGTCCCCAAATATTCACATATTGTGAGCATGTGCTTGTGGGCCTGCCTGGAAATCAAAACAAACAAACACCCTGTGCCATTTGTTTGGCATGAGGCATGTCAAGTTGCCTTTGATGAGTTGAGCAAGTGCTTGATGTTGCCTCCGATCCTTGCATACCCAGATTTCAAGCTGTCCTTTATACTGACCACAAATGGGAGTCTTTGCAGACTGGGGGCAGTGCTCAGCCAAAAGCAGGGGGGAACCAAGTGTGTTGTTGTCTATGAGAAAAACTACCAAAACTACAGTGCTTTTAAACACACACTATATATATATATATATATATATATATATATATATATATATATATATATATATATATATATATATATATACATATTACACACACACACAGTGAAGATGAACCATCAGAAACTTAAAAAAAAAAAAACTTCCCATTCACAAGTCCTTCAGTTTGAGTGCTTTGCTACATAATGCGGTTCTGTGACTAATTTTATATTCAAACAAGGACTACACTCATTCAATCCTGGCATGCACTCGAGTATATTAAAATGGTACCGCAGGAAAAGAATTACAGTATGCGAAGAGGGTCAAGACAGAAGAGTGTGATTAACGTGCGTTAAAAAAATTTAATCTCCAAAAAAAATTAACGCTCTCATTCAGATAAGTTGATTATTTAAATAGATTTTTCTTTCCCAAAGCTTTCAAGCTTTTATGCGTTTAAAATAAATGAAGTATTACATGGTTAAAATGAAACACTGTCATAATGGTGAAATTAAGTACACTGTCAGAAGCTTCTCTGTGAGCTGCAAACAAAGTGGAAGTGGGGCAGTAAAAGGGAAAATTGAATAGAAAACTATTTTGAGCATATACAGTAGTTTAATAAACATTAATAAATAATAACTATGTTTATAACAAACGTAACTGAAACAAGACAAAAAGATGTGATTGTCACAATTGATTTAGGAAATAGAAAACCTGATTGTCATTCTCCTCCATTGACAAGATAGCAGTATTTGAATGACAGGTTACTTCTAATTGATGACTTCTGCTGTCTTTAGTTTGCAGGTACAGGCCTGCTCTTGCAGCTACTTATTCCAGTAGTACTCGGAGTATTAGAGCTTGTATTTCCATTTTTATACATTGAAGATTGTACAAAGGAATTGCTCAGGCCACCCTGCCGGAGGTGGGTCTCTCACGAAAAGTTGAAATTTACCATCATTTTAAAAGGATTAAGTACTTCTAAGATTATTTAAAAGGTTCAATATTTGGCTTGGGTGAAGACGAGGGAAAATGGCGTCATGACAGCAGTTGAAGAAAATATATATTTAATTAGGGAAGAGTATCCGATCCAATTGTCTTTCCAACAAGCATGTCAGCGACATCACCACCCCACCCCCCACTATAGCTGTAAATTACGACAAAAACTTGAGCTTACGTCCATCTGGAAGACGAGCCACTACAATCCCACTGCCTCCACGAGCGGTTACCAGAAATCCTGCTTTTATCACCGACATGATGGCAAGACCTTGTGCTTTCGCAATCACATGAGCTTTGGAAAGAAACACAACAATTTAAAATTAAAAAAACAGAAACACATTTCATATAGAGAGTAAAAACATATTTGTTTGGTTTTCAAAAGGACTGAATATTTCACTGTTGCATATTGCATTAGGGAAAACAATGTAAACCAACAAATAGCTCTGATTTTAAATATATAAATACATACAAGTTTATAAAATGTACTATTGTGATAACTATATTTAGCAAGCAGGTTCATTCCCCCCCCCCCCAGGCTACTGTAGTAAAAACGTGTTTTGCTTACGTGGTATGAGTTTATCAGGACCATTTCTTGAAGATATTTCAGTAAATTCTTTTAGAATTTTTGAGGCCTTTCTTGCTTCTGATTTTAAATTAGTTGGAATTGGATTATTCACTGTGAAAAATACACATACATAAATAAATAAATAAAAATGTAGTAAAAAAAATTGAACATTACATAATCATATTTAAGTAAAAGCTTTTTAGTCTTCGTTGTGTTCCCCCCTTTTTTTTTTTTTAAACTAAAAAATTAGTATTGAGATTTAGCCTAGACATACCAGGGTTAGAGTAGACATGCAAGATCTCTGGATGCTCTTCTGTTATGGTATACCTTATTATTATGTTCAATACACAGTGTTTAAACACCACAACCCCACCCCCACAAAACAAATAATCCCACTTTCCACAGTTGTTTTCATTGGTCCAGCCAAGTACTGCCCAGGCCTAAGACCTGAATACAAGATGGCTCAATCCTTTTTCAAAATAAACACATAACATCCAACCTATTTACACAAAAAATTATGGGAGGACATACAAGTTAAAAAGACAGAAAGTAAAAAAAAAAACAACACACATTAAAAGAAATGGAAAAAAAAAAAAAAGTCTAACTGGAATAGTAATATCAGACCATGATGCCACTCGCAGACCTAGGCCAAGCACTATGAAGCCTGGCTGTTTATCATTCCAGAGGGACTACATATCACTGGGACTACAAAAGTAAATCTGGGGAGAACTATAACTGAAAAATTCCCTTTTATAGTTGCTGTTGGTGCCGCCAACAAAATACTACCGGTACTAATAGGCTTAATTGAAGATAAATGGAGCTATGGTCATAATGTAAACAAACTATGGATTGGTACTATTTAGGACTGCAATGAAGGGTAGATTTTGACCTTTGA
The DNA here is from genome assembly GCF_902713425.1 of Acipenser ruthenus. Lineage (NCBI taxonomy): Eukaryota > Metazoa > Chordata > Actinopteri > Acipenseriformes > Acipenseridae > Acipenser > Acipenser ruthenus. The sequence continues at coordinate 24,408,922 of NC_081194.1, forward strand.
AGGTTCAAAACACATTACCGATGGTTCTAACCTTCGATGGTGGTAATCTGCATAATTTACTGTTGACATCACCATAGTTACTTGTTTATATTTGATTGAAAATCCTATTTTACAGGTAATCCATAAACAAAAAAAAAATCACATGTAGTTTAAAAATACCTTATATAGAACAGTAAGCATGTTTTTACAATTTAAATAAAAATACATGTTGTTTATGTACACGTAATTGATGCTGCTTGGGATATATACAGTAAGCTTATATTGCAGCAGCAGCTTACTGCGGCCAATTAAAATAACTGCAGCAGACTTAGGCAAAACAAAGCTTTACTTAACAGTCACCTTTATCAGTCACTGTCATATTTTACTACTACTACTACTACTACTACTATGACTACGACTACTACGACTACTACTACTAATAATAATATGAACTTAAGCTTGTCAAGTGACCCCAGAGACTGGTTGTGCCTCGATGATACAACAGCATTCGCTTGCACAGTTTGCATTCAACATTTTTTTTGGTCAGAGGGTTTTCATGACATTTCTTTCAATACAGCTTACGCTATACAACGCTTTGCTGTCGAGATGGTGAATGAAGAAATTAAAGTTCTGCCTCTAACATGAGCTGGAGCGGAGGGAGGGAGGGGCAGATGGTGGTTTTCGAAATTAAAATTATTAGTGTTAGCGTACATTTTGTAGGTTTCAAACATATTCTACCATAGCACTTCTCTTACACTGTCTTGTACACTAGGTATTCAGTAGATATTTTACTGAAGCAGTACAACCGCTATAGGTACAGCCCCAGTGCTTTGGCATAATATACCCTGCTCCATACACGGCAGCGGTGTCATTTACAGTTGCTACATATAATGATTTGGTAGTGGATTTTAATACAACAACTTTTGTTTAAGTAATATGCATTATACAAATCAAAAGATCGAATTTTGCATGTGAGAGTGGCATTTAATGTGTGAGTTATAGTATTCACACATTTTTGTTTTCCGTTAACAGAGAAAAAAAAAAAAAAAAAAAAAAACAGGAGTCTGTGAATCCGTCTGAAGAACCTTCGAAGGTTTAGAACTAACTTTGAATTCCTGGCTAATGAACGAACCTTCGAACCTTTGAACACAGCCCTAGTACTGTTTCAACTAGTGCTACAAAAATCCCATACCTGGGGCACGCCTGAGCTGGGCATGTGAGCTTTTCTTGACTCGCCACTTCACTTGAACGGTGCAGCTTGCTTACCTCACACCAAGACCAAGTGTGCAGCAGCAGTTAAATGAAATGGAGGATACTGAATGAAAATGAAGACAATACAACTTGAAATAATCCCAGAGCTGTGGTTAGTTGTATTCTATGGGTGATACATGCTGCAACATTCTGTAGCATTTTATTTATTTTTTTGCTAAATTAGTCTGTGTCAAAGACACTGGTTGTTCATTCTCTAAAGCCCCTTTCACACTGGTACTTCTACCTGGGTCCGGACCTGGGTTCTGGCTACCCGGGTCACAATCCCGCATAGTGTGAAACAATAACCTGGGTCATGTCCAGGTTAACCCGGGTCCCAGCGACACATCTCAGGACGTGGGTCAACGCGCTTTGACCCGGGTTGAGCGAGACAAAATGCATGACGGCCGACGAAATAACAAACAGCCACGCCTGCAAGGAATATTTCTGTTTATTCTGTTTAGCCATATTTTTGTTGCTTGAGACACACCATGAGCCAGATTGCAGCAGGGATGAAGAAACGTTTGCTCTAATCAACATTTGGGCCTACGGATCAATCCAGAGAAGCTTGGATGGATGTGTCTAACAAGCTGCTTCTGGGGCATTGACACATGCATTGTTTACTTGCTTCTGTCACCCAGGTCAACCCTGCTTTATCAAAAGCAGTGTGAAATAGCGTAGCCGACCCGCATAACACCGGGTCCTGACCCGGATAGGTTCCGACCCGAGTAGAGCATGCCAGTGTGAAAGGGGCTTTAGATCTATAATGTGTATGCTATTTGAGTAACTCGGTTTTCCCGTATTTGTTGTTGTGCTGTCTCCTAATTTGTTTACAATCCACATCACTATTCATAAAAGTACTTGTCAACTACCGGAATAAAATTGATTTCGTTTAAAACTAATGAAAGTCGTCCATATTGCTATTCATAAAATGATCTGAGCAAACGGACGACTGTCGCAAAGCACTTTATGAATGGGTATACAATCGTTCAAGAACGAAATTCCGCCTCTTTTTGATGACCTCATCAGCATTATTAATGTTCCCTGGGTGGTAGCAGCTGTTGCAAAAAGAAACTGAATCCAACTACAGTAGCCTACTACCGAAACCAGAGTCTGCAGCTGCCAGCCACGGGCAGTTTGCAAAAACCTGACTCCGATGCCTCTATCACGTCTGCCAAAAATTCAGGACATGTCATAATTTAGAAAAAAATGTATTTTTTAAATAAATACTTTGTATTTTCGTTTTGTTTGGCAACACTGGTAAACACATTTCCATACGCATACATAATTTCCATTCTTAAATAAAGGACCAAAAAAAAAAAAAGCACTGTAGGAGAACATTTGAATAATACTGTAATTCTATTATTATTATTATTATTATTATTATTATTATTATTATTATTATTATTATTATTATTATTATTATTATTTTTATTAATAATTTTGAAAACTTTAAACGTTAATCTTACAAATTCTCAACTATTATTATAATAATAATTATTATTATTATTATTATTATTATTATTATTATTATTATTATTATTATTATTATTATTAATAATAATAATAATAATAATAATAATAAACCCTGCTTAAAGCAGGGAATCAATCAGGGACAAGTTTATGTTTATGAATCAGTGAAAGTTTCACGCCGTATCACGGGTATGTCAAACTGTAAAACAGAGCAAGTGTAGTAATAAAATATATATTTAAAAAAATAAATAGTCTGCTGAGGCTGTCGTTAGTTTAGACTTGACTGTAGAAAGCGTTCAATAACTCCTAGTTATCGAGCACTGAGGCTCGATCAGTGTTTTTTGCAATACCAAGTAAGCCCAAATTTCCCACCATTGCATCAGCAGCACTGGTATGCTGTATATTGTAATGCTCCATGAAAATAAACAGGTTCTCACAGGTCCAAACTGTTTATTGTGAACACAGGTAAAATAAATAAAAATAAAAGGACAGCTGTCAGCCATGGATCACGGCAAAGAAATAATAATAACTGTCTATTCTCAGTCTCTCACTTGCTCTCCACTTCACAGCGCAGTTTCAAAATGATTATGCCAGAGAATACGTTCTTGTCTGAGTATATATTTATATTAAACATTTTCCTTCATATAAAGCTACAGATTTTTTTTTTCTTTTTCAAAATAGGCAGTGTTAATCACGGGTATGTTAAACTGTATAACAGAGCAAGTGTAGAAATAAAATTTGTCTAAAAAAATTAATAATCTGCCGAGGCTGTCATTAGTTTAGACTGGACTGTAGAAAGCGTTCAATAACTCCTAGTTATCGACAGCATTTTGCTGTCGTTCACTCTTATGAATAGCAGGTTGACGCTCAGGACCGATGAAAACTATGCTAATGAGGTCATCGTTAACCTCTCTCAATTCATTAAAAACATGCCTTCACAGACGAAAATCATTGGGGCTTAACGACACATCTCAATTATCTCTTATGAACAGCAACTACCGTTAAATAGGCGGAATCCGATCATGTACTCCTGTTTTCTCATTTTGACAGGCGTTAACCCTTTATGAATAGACCCCTCTTTTTATTTTATTTTTATTACTAAGTTTTGCAACTGTGCTACGGTATTAGGGATGGGTCGGTATAAAATTTAGATGGTATGACAACCGTCAAAAAAAAAAAAAAATACTATGGTAACCTTAATATCATGCATGGTACAGCATAAATCATGGACGTTATAAAATGAAGGCTGACTAAAACAGAGACATATTTTAAAATTACTTTTAGTAATTCTCAACCATAACACAAAAAAATTTAATTTTAGAAATCACACTTCTTTTCATGGAATGCTTTAAACTTGAAAGCTTATCATATCGCATTTTTATTATTATTATTATTATTATTATTATTATTATTATTATTATTATTATTATTATTATTTTCTTTTTTCTTTAAGACATTGCTTAATTGATGGTAAACAGAATTAGGTACTAAATCAGTCATATTGCTTACAACAAACTTTTACTAATACAGGTTATTATTTAAGAGCAGAGAATAGTTTTGTTTTTGGCACAGGCCCAGATACATGTAGCAAAACTACACAAAATTAATTTTATTATTAAAACGTACTGCAAGTTCTTGGATTTATGGCTACAGTTCACATGACGTTAGAGACACCATTCATTGTATGCTGGATAAATGCAGCAATACATTTGTGCTTTTATAAATAAATCATATTCTGTTTTAAGCATTGCCTCTAGTTAACTGAAAATTAAATCAAACATCACAACAAAACATAAAAGAATTATTGTTGTTGGTCTGTTTTATCTACAGAATGAATTATCATGCGGCATAGCAGAGACTAGTTATGGAACATTTCCATGTGTATAGGGAAAGATCACAATTACATTTACTGCATGGTTTGATTAGATTTATTTGTTTAATGCACTGGTATTTTACATTTTATGACTGTCATTTTAAGATTATAGAATTAATGTGACTGCAGGAAATAAACTCCTACAGTATTTAAAAATGATCAAACCCAGAAAGGAAGGGTAGCTAGACAGGGTTTACTTTATAATGCTTTAATGTAAAATGCCATTATAATAAGTGGAAAGAATGCGGAAACAACATTGGTGAGTATTATAATTTGTATATAATTCACCCAAAATAGCTGATGGAGCCAAGTATTGTCATGTTTAGCCCTTGGGTTTAAAAACAATAACTTCAATATTAAACATGAATGTACTTTATGCAATTATTAAGCTTAGTGATATTTGAAGTTAAAAAGCTCATTACTTACAATTATTACATCACTGATAGTCCTTTTTTGTATCATAAAACAAAACGTTATATGCCTTGTGCAACAGATTTAATTAATATTATTTGCATTAAATAATCTGTTGTGCAAATGCATTTCTTCAGCTTGCTTTACTCTAGTTTAAAATGCTGCCCGACGTTTGTAGAGTACACGTCCCTGACAACTTATTCAGGATTGTTATACAGTACAATAAGTATGCCATTTTCTTTCTGTTGGGGAAAACACTTTTATTTAATGTTTGTTCATCCTTAAATGTACAAAATGTACATTTGCTTCATAATTATATAAAATGTGTATTTATGTTGATGTGTATCTGTTGTTGACAGCTGTCATAAAGGTACTATACTGATGCAGTTGCTTTCCTTGATCACAAAACGTTAGTGAAGTGAAATGTGCAGAATAGCATGAAAGCAAAAAAAGCAACATGGTGGGGTGTGAGCTTGCATGAATCAAGCAACCTTCACATTGCATGTACTGTAGTGATAAGAAAATACTGTAGTGTAAACTTGTACATGGATATGTTCACTGTCCCTTTAAATTACCAGTTATGTTGCATCTTAACTATACATGATATATTTTTACTCATCTAAATTCAAAAGGCTATATTAATTAGCATCAATTGCAACAGATGTTCATGTCTGTTACAACTTGAGTGACGCATTCATAATCATTCATTACATTAATCTAAATAAAATTGGGAAATAATTTGAATTTCGCAAACATACCCAGTTTTATAGTGGTGCATTGTAATGATCTCATGTTATTTTTATCCTGTCCTGCATTAATGCTAATTATTTATACTGTAGTAATTACAAACATTGTATACTAAATCATCAGATAGCAACAATTTACTTAATTAGGCATACTGAAAATGTTTGATCTTAGGTTTTGTTTTGTTTTTTGGTAAATTGCTACTTTGTTTTATAAATTTTAAAATATTGCACCTCTCCTACCCCAAACAATTCATGATACAACCGCTTAAGTTTGAAGGGAAGGGTACAAGGTAATGTAGTTTATATATCAGTTTCTCGGATATAACTCTACAGCATGTCCCCCAATTCCCTATACTAGTGATTCATGCAATATTTCTACAGTAAATACAGTACCGGTGTTGTTCAAACTATAAACAACTTCTCAGTCTAACTTCTGTTTCTGTCTCTTCCTTTTGATACAGTATCTGAGCTGAAGAAAAGCTGCGCTGGCACTTTATAACACAGACATCTTATTCAGCATTAATTTTATAACTAAATAAATATTAGGCCTATTACGTGGAAATTTTTCCTAAGATATTTACTTTTTTGCTATGAGACGAGCTGCGGCTTTCTACTGGAGATGAGACACTTCAGCCCCACTCCGGCAGCCAAAACCTGGGGCGAGCCCATTCCCTTTTTCCCTCTCCTTCTCGCACTTGTTTTGCTTCACACTGAACTCCCAACCGCCATTTAGCCAGGCTATTTATAGTTTAAAAACTGCTAATTAAAATGATCCACAAGTGGGAATGTTACCTTTTTTTCTTTTTTGTAAAAAATATAGCGTTGATTACATGGTGCTTTATGCATGGTTAATTCATTGAAAGTTACATGTTTGCTTCACTATATGTGCATTATAGAGAGGGAGTTATTTTATTTTGTATTTTAGTCAGATGTGTGTTGTTATGTGTCCCGCCCCCACCCCCCCTTTAAGATGTAGGACTACACCACTGTATGTAATGTTGGTGGTACTGCCAGCATATTTTATTTCAGCCTTGCATAAACAACATACTGCAATGTTTGATGCTATACAACCATCCTTTTTAGATTTTTTTTTTTTTATTAGGAAATTATTCCACACATGTGACTTTGCTTTGCAGAATTTAAGCAGCTCAAAATCTCTGTGTGCTTCTGCCATATTTTATTTTGTGTTAGTAGTGCTCGTATTACGATTTCTCATGGGAAGTGATTATCTCGCGAGATAATAGCTGACATTTTCTAGTAGACGTTTCCCTGAATTAGTTTAACCAAAAATACCGGTATTGTTCTTCAAATACAGGTTATTGTATCGCCTGATGAATATCGCAATATAGCAGTATTATCGATCACCCCTATTCTTCATAGTGAAAAAATAGTTCAATAATCTTTAGTCCTTCAGGGTCGATTGCAGCGTACCAGGGACTTGGCATGCATCAAGCTCTGTACTAAGTTAGTCCTGATTGCAGCGTACCAAACAAGCTAATCCTGAAAATTGGTTTAGCTGACCTGAACAAGTGGAACAAGTTAGACCGATAATGAGGACTAACCCATAATAAGCCATTACACATGCGGATGGAAATTCACAATTTAAAGTGTAAAGACAAACTCTGACATTTGAGTACATTGTCATTACTAGCATTTGATAAAAATAAATAAATAAACTCATTGAAGATATTGAACCGTCAAAAAAGTCAGAAATATGAAAAGGTATGAAAAAAGCTAATATTAATGATAAAATGGTAAAAGCGTTTTTATTACATTAGGCGTGATTCGCGCAAACACATTTAAATAAAAGTACATCTATATTCATAATATAATTATAGCCTACTACATGTCTTTTTATGCACATTCCGCAGACGGATCATACTTGCATTATAACTTGCCGGTAGCCTATTGCTGCTTGACACTGAATGTTAAGTTCTAAATGTGTTGTTTATTTAATACACATTACACTGACATTTCAGTTTAAATTGAATGCATCAAATGTGCATGCTTTTTTTATTATTTAAATACAGTATCTTATTGTGCCGAAACTTTATTAAAGTTTGTACAATATTTTAATGAAAAAAAACTAATCTCTTCAGAACACTTTGTTCCGCAACCATAATAAATAGACAAAAAGAAAAAGGGTGCCACAATGCTATAGTAGTTTATTTAAACTACCGTATACATTTGTCTACCTAAGAAAATGATTAATTGCTTAATATATTGTTGATACACTATATTAAGGTACATTATATCATTACATAGTGCAATTGTCAATTTTATTAAGGATAGTTCTTTGACTCGGTGAGCGAACCTTACTGAACCAAATGCTTCAAAGGGTTCAGACTGAGGTTCAAAAGGCTTCACTTTTCAGTTCACTACTTTTTAGATGTCATTTCAGAGAATAATGGCACTTCATGTTAAAATGTGCTGTACAGACGAAGGACGAGCAAGCGTACCAAGTTAGTCTTATACTTCATAGTACTAAGTTAGTCCTCCTGAACAGGATCATCTCAGGTCCGATTTGGTCCGCTGCAATCAGGATCTTGTTTAGTCTGATTCAGTGGATGATCCACCTGTGGTGATTATCTTCTGGTACGTTGCAACCGGGATTAACAAGTGTACTAACTTTAGTCTAAGCAAGTGGACTAAACCTGCTTAATCCACTAGTTAGATGCATCAAGTGGACTAACTTTGGTATACTGCAATCGACCCTTAGTGTTTTAGAAAGGTATAATACTGTATACTTTAGGTGTATATTTGCACTGACACAAGCCCTACAGTCAAGTCGTGTCAGACAGAACTGAAAAGGGTAGAATGTTCACAGTCTGCAAAGGGTTAAGATTAAGTTAACAAATTAGACAACTATATTCATTTTCAATTTAGAAAGAAAATATGAAAAGGACGATTTTTTTCCCCCATAATATGAAAAAAAAAATACAAACACATGCATCACCGGAAAACAATCCACCTTAATTCATCACCTCTAATCATAATGTAAATTAGTGTCTGATGACGCAAGTGCCATACATGCTGCTGACTCACACCAACTCAATAACTTTTCCCTTCAATTGTAATGGGCAGTGGAAATGAAGCTAACTCCCAGTTGAGCTTTTACTAATAACAGAATTCAGAATCTATCAACCTTCCAAATCCTACAGGCAGAAGCCATTACAATATTGCTTTTCACTTCATTCCATTGTTTAGCACTGGTGGAATACAAACTAAACAATTAGGTACAGTAGCATGCTGCTCAAAGGAACAAGAAATCAAAGCATAAGAACAGTCAGGTCTGGGACTGTTCACAGGTGAACAGCACAACAAAATAGAAAAGTATATAAAATTACAGGCAATAAAAATGCAAAGCAAACATGTATACAATATATGCAAAATAAATATAAATAAAGAAAACTACAAAAATATATAGAAATAGGAATTTACAAATAAAGATTGAATAAGTGAGTTTTGAGAAGATGGCAGAAAGCAGTAAAAGACTGTGCAGTCCTGAGGATAAGCTGGTTCCACCACAGGGGACAAGGGAAGAGAAGGAACGAGCAGGGAGGCAGAGTGAAGAGAAAGCATAACATTAACAGTATGGGGTTCTGGTTGGCTGAGGGCCAATAACAATGTATCTGTTCATGTTTATCTGTTCAATATAAACAGGACAGTTCACCCACTTTTTTTTTACCACTACACAACTGGAACAAAGGTAATTTAGGTGACAGAGATAGTAGAGTTTATACCATCAGTTAATGGCTTGTTCTATCATTTTGATAGCGAGAGAGCTCAAGTAAATAAAATAAAAATAATAAGATGATAGTATTATTAAGTAACATACCAGCTTTAGTCTTGTGATTTTCCAGTTTAAGTGCCACTACTGGTAGCAACCTGATCAGCTACCTTAGTACCAGTAGTACACTGATTATACTGGCAGCAACAAAAAAAACAGCTAGTAGTACTACACGGATTCTTCATTATAAGCGCCACTGCTGGCAACACCCAAATTAAGTGCCTTTGTGTCAATAAAAGTCGTACTGGTAGTAACATCATCCAATGAACACATTACTTGATAGTGATAGACGCTGTAAGAAAAACTGTCCAAATAAATAAATAAAAAAAAATCAGCAGCATCTTTTCAAGGCACATCGTAACTGTCTATTTGAATATATATAAATATCTACTGAAAATTACAATTAATTTAAAATACGTACTAACCTACAGTAATAACTCACTGTTGCGCTTTCATATATATATATATAAAATACCGATTACATTAAAAATTCCAATCCAATTTACTGTTGTTCATATTCACAGTATTTATGTGCTCTAAAACTATTCGATTTTAACAAAGTATTATTAATAAAATCAATCATGGTAAAACATGAGCGCGTGTAAGTAGTATCATGATGGTTATAGGCAAAGTAACTGGATATCCACAGAACTTCCAACAAATTTAAATTAAAAGCAAATGCATTACAACAAACTTACTTTTAAAAAAAGTTCTGGCCTGCAATCTGTACAACTTCCGGAATAATGATTGGCTTGTTTTCAGAAAATCTTTTTACCTGTGACAGGTGATATAAACAGCACACCTGTTGCCTTGCCTGTTTTGCTCGGTTAAAGGACCCAATTTCAAATCCCTAAAGTGCAGTCAAGCACATGTATAACTTTAAAATCCACAGTAAAAATATAGCGACATTGCTAGCATTTGAAACAGCTTTATAATATGAAAAAAAATATTTAATAATTATTATAAATAATATTTTATTTTAATCAGGCAGTATGGAGACGTACTATTAAGAGGAGGTGACGCAGCCGGTGACAGTTAAATGTACTACTAGGACCCTTCGGTGCTGCGATGGCTGCGAACAACGGGAAAGCGGTGCTGTTTGTGTGTTTAGGTAAGGGCAGCGCTTTCTGTAGTAATTTATGTCATGCATATTATACTTCATGATCATCTGTAAATAAACTGTTAAATGTTTTAAACATATGAGTGAATGTATGGTGAGTTAAGAGTTAAACGAATCACACTCGGTGTCAGGCCGCTGCAAATATTGTGTTACCAACCAGTTTTTTTTCTGATTGGCCTCAAAGAAATACAAATACTGCTGATTGGTGAACTATCCTGTCAGCTTGTCTGCAGTTTTTTTTTTTTTTTTTTTTTTTATTAAATAGAGATTAAAGTGCAGTGATGCGAGTGTAACTTTCCAGGAAGCGCTGTGTAGGTCGGACAAAAGACCACTGAAAACTGAATACAGTATTTAATGTGTGAATTAGAAAAATATAAGTACATTCTCAAATGCATTTGTCATTCATGATCTTAGTCAGAGTTATATGTAGTAGGCCAAAGTGCTGTCTCGTATCTGACTGCGGTGGGAACAGAGTAAGGGCGGATATGTAAAACGTCACATAAATTAATCCTGTGTTAAATACCATTATACACAGCTGTAACAATTGCTATATTTACACAATTATTGTTTTGAGATTAGGCTTTTATTAGGGAGCTCCACTAAATCCCTTGTTTCGAAAGATACAGAGTATTAATGCTTGTGACAGGGTAGCCGTCTGAAGTGTGGGTGAGGCAGGAAATGGAAACCGAGGCTGAAGGAACAAAAAGGCATAGCAATATAATCCACAAACGCAAAATTCCATAAACATCAAAGGACAACCAACCATTCTACTCAACTAGGCATTCCCCACTGCTCTCAATATTAAAGGAGACCAAAGGCTGCAGAACCTATCAGGTTTTTAAATTCGTAAATTGTAATACATTTTTTGGTGTCACATAAAACACTATTTTTCTACTGAGTTCCCCCAAACTAACTAACTAGCTTATTCAGTATTCAGACTATGCGTGCTCTGCTTTCCGTGCCAGAACACTAAACTCTAGGAAACTGAAGTCCTGCTTTTACATTCATTAAAACTGTATCAACATAATTAGGGAGATTTTAAATGACTGCATCTCTCTCTCTCTCTCTCTCTCTCTCTCTCTCTCTCTCTCTCTCTCTCTCTCTCTCTCTCTCTCGAATCTAGCTACGGTTCATTGGAAAAAAATATTGGTACCCAACATCACACTACCATTAATTCTGCCAAGAATTATCAAGCAACCAGTGGTACTGTAACTACAGTACAGCCAAATAGACCATTAGTTTTCTCTAAGCCATTTTTTGCGGTCAGCAGCCGCCAATGTCTTTCCAACACAGTTGCTTATGCCTGGGAAGCAGTCAGCAAGAAAGCATTAAATGGATTTCAGCAAAACGCAACCGTATACAGGAAGTCACGTGAAATGGGCGCAACTCAGTAGTGTTCAATCCTTCAGTCCACTCCAATCCAAGATGTTCCCGGTTCCATATTTTCCAGTTCTCCACAGCGGGAACTAAACGCAGAGTATGAGCCCTACAATATTTCAAATTGCAGCTGCATTGGCTGTGTTTTTTTTTTTTTGGTACTGTATACCCATTGAAAATTGTTTCTTGTTCTGCTGATAGGATTCACTAAACCATTTTTTTTAACACCTCTGCACCTGGTCTGGTGCCGAGAACTTTCATACAATTCTATTTACATGATTTATGGAGGCGTTAGTTACTAGCAGCTTAAAAGTATCATTCACACAAAGACAACCCTCCCCCAACAGCATAACTTAGACATCATACAATCTGCAGAGATGGGCTATTCTGGCCCTAGAGGGCCTTCTCCACTCCAAGTTCAATAGGTTCATTTAAATAATTAGCCTAAGTACCAGTCTGGAATAAGGTTTATTTGCACACTCCTGGATTGTATTACAATTGGAATTTGTAAACGGGTCAGTCCACGTCAAATGGATAAATGGCCCCCACTTCACTGTTATATACCATTATTTTGATATGGAAGACCTGGAAGTGTTTTTGGGAAAATCCCCATCAGATGATGAACCATCTGTTACTTGGATTTACTTGTTTAATTATGCAATATATTATTTTCATGCTTTTACTACCACTTGGTACCAACAAAAGGTAGTACAGTTTTTAGAGGGGTTATACATAATCTGATGTAATTTAATAGATATTTTCAAGAATTTAGTAGCTATTCAGCACTGTATGTTATCAGTAGCTCTAAATGTATTAGTTCTGTTCCAGTAGTTTTGATGGTGTTTTTTAAGGGTATCGATGCTAAAAAAAAAAAAAAAAAAAGGCCTTAAAGGGTCAGTTGGATGACATATCTGTATGTTGGTGAGGTTACATGACTTGGTTGCGTTGCACCCAAAGTACTGAGAGATAATTATTTCACTGATAGCATAATCATAAACATAATCAGTTATACAATAATGATACCTTGTCTTCACCACACAGTTTTTCGTGCAGTTTAGAAACTCCAAATTCTCTCTCCATTGTCATGATTATGTGATGTAGCACGCACATGCCACACACATTTTATTTGTTTTAATTAAATGTTTTTTAAGGGGATTTAAATGAATTGTGTCTAGAACACAAAAAAATATCTTATGATTAGTTTTGACTGTTTTTTTTTTTTTAAACTATCCATCAAAATGCATAATGGAACTAATTTTAGATAACAAAATACACTAATGTGCACAGATTTCATTATTTTATTAAATAAAAATGAATGCATGTTTCCATCACCATTCCTTTATTGCAGTATGTGTTTTGATATTTAGGCCTTGTCCACACTTCTGACAAACCGCACTACATGATGCGATCTAATTTAGTACCAGACAAAAGACTACCCCCTGAGGATGTCTTGGTTCCGGTTCTCGAGTACGGTATTAAACGCTGCTAGTGTGGACGCTAACCGTATTTAGCACTTTTAAGCTGGTTTAAAGGCATAGTATGGACAGGACCTAAGATTTAGTTTAGTAAATCATCTATTATGTAATTAAGTCATTTGTTATGGTAATTGTGCAGTTCAGATGTAGTGGCAAATTAAAGGATAGGGCCTACTTATTAGAAGTATTTACCAAAAGTTATAATAATTCTGAGGCTACATTTTGGTTCAGATGACCATTGGGGGCTCTGTTGAAGCCCATATCAAATGAATAAAATACAGCTGAACCTGGAATAGCATTCGGAATAGATAAATAAGTTGTCGAGCCTTTTCTAAAAATACATGTGGAGAGAAAACATGCCTGCTGGTGAAGTCAAAAACTGTTGTAATTGTCTTTATATTGCATAGTTTTGCAAAACAAAACTAACCTTTTAATTGTTTGTGTTTTAAGGTAATATTTGCCGGTCCCCAATAGCAGAAGCAGTGTTTAGGAAACTGGCAAAAGACAACAGTGTTGTGGATCATGTAAGTATGTCTGTAAAATTGCCAAATAAATACATTTAAAATATTTGGAATAAGTGTGGTTGAGAAGTGTTTAAAGAAAAGTATTTAGTGTGTGTATTGTGATATACTTGTCTCTTTTCATGTAGTGGAGGATAGATAGTGCAGCAACATCTACATATGAAATAGGAAACCCCCCTGACCATCGAGGACAGGCCTGCATGAGGAAGCATGGCACAAACATGAGTCATGTTGCCAGGCAGGTACTGTACATTTCTTTTCATCCTTTATTAGCTGTAGTCTTGTGTTTTCTGTTTCAGTGGGTTATAGACAGTGGTGCTGTTTCTGACTGGAATGTGGGATGTTCTCCTGATGCAAGGGCACTGGCCTGCCTTAGAAACCATGGCATTGAGACAGACCACAGGGCAAGACAGGTAGATAACATTGATATTCACTTGAACATTTCTTTTTAATATTCTGATAATGTATCTTTTTTGATATCTTTTTTTTTTTTGGATGTTATGGAATTAGAAACTTCTTGGAACAGGAATGGTTTGTTTAAGTCTTGAGATAAAGGTTGTTTGGGAACGCAGACAATACAAAATATATAACCGAAAACTGACATATTGAGAGGTGCAATTAGCAACGAATTTCTAAATAGTCTTATACCACTTTCACACAGACGAGTTATGACGGCTCAGAACCGGCATTGATGTGGAATTTTGGTCTGTGTGAATTGCCTGTACCGTCACAGAGCCGTCATATTTTATGCCGTCTCTGAACCACCTCGCTAGGAGGTTCAAAGACGACACTGAACTGTCTCCACTCCTGTATGAAATGCTATACTAGCACTGAAGCGCTATAGTGGGTGTGGATTGAAAGTCAACATCCCATGTGATATTATCTTCAAGTATTGCTCATCCTTGGTAGACAGCTTTTTGGGTCTTCCAGTCCTGGGTTTGTCAATTACAGATGATGTTTCTCTGTACTTGTTGATTGTGCTTCGGATACCACACCTTGAAAATCAAGTGATGCAAGCTATTTAACTCAATGTTTTTTCCTTCTTTATTCAAGTCAAGGCTGTTATAATAGTAGAAAACACTAGTGGAGGCTTTGAGTAAATTGTTGATGTTCATAATATATCAGAATAGAAAAATGTAACTTGCACAGCAGTGTATGTGTATATGTTTGCTCTTTTGTTCGAAAGGCACTCTGGGTATATTTGTAGAGAGCCACGCAAGTTTCTGAAAACTGAATTGCGGAAGTCTAGCACATACACAAACATTTTAAAAAGTGTTTACGTCCCACCCCTATTACTTCTGATTGGCTAGCTGTGGAAGAAACTGACCTTCTGTTGATCACAAAGAAACCTAGAAATGGCTGCCTGAGGATGAAAGCCTCTGTCAAGACACACTCTAATCTTTTAAATTAACTTTAAGATATTATTTACTTTTTTTGTGAAAGAAAAATTAAGTTGTACTGCTTTCTTAATACATGAACCTGACATTTAAATGCAGCAATCTAGTAAAGTTATAAAAAATGTATATTATATTTAAACGATATATATACATATACACACTACCGGTCAAAAGTTTTAGAACACCCCCATTTTTCCAGTTTTTATTGAAATTTAAGCAGTTCAAGTCCAGTGAATAACCTGAAATGGTACAAAGGTAAGTGGTAAACTGCCAGAGGTTAAAAAAAAAAGTTTAGGTTACCAAAAACTGAAAAATAATGTACATTTCAGAGTTATACAAAAAGGCCTTTTTCAGGGAACAAGTAATGGGTTAACAACTTACAGCTGTTCTGCAGCAATGGAAGTAAATTAAGCCTTGAAAGTTGATGCTAACAATTCCTACAGGTGTCCCAACTTTTGTTGATTACTTGCAAACCCTCTGTCTGTATAAAAGCAGTGTTGGAACAGACTGTGTTACTACACCCTCTTAAGCATTATTTGGACAGTGTTGTACTGCAGGAAGTAGTATATTGCTCTCATAATGGCGAGAAAAAGGCAATTAACAAAGGAAGACAGACAGACCATTATAACCCTTAAAAGTGTAGGTCTTTCCTTTAGAGAAATTGCAAAGAAAGCCAAGGTGTCAGTGAGTACGGTTTCCTACACCATCAAAAGGCACTTGGAAACTGGAGGAAACTCTGACAGGATGAGGTCTGGCAGACCCAAAGTCACAACAGAATCAGAAGACAAGTTTCTGAGAGTCAACAGCTTGCTTGCTTGCTTGCTTTCTGTGAAATTTGAAATCTTCGGTTCATCACGCAGGGTTTTTGTACGCCGTCGAGTAGGCGAAAGGATGGTTCCTCGGTGTGTGACACCAACGTCAAACATGGAGGAGGAAGCGTGATGGTCTAGGGCTCTTTTTCTGGATCCAAAGTCGGCGACTTGCACAGAGTGAGTGGCACCCTGAACCAAAACTGCTACCACAGCATTTTACAGCGCCATGCAATACCCTCTGGTATACGCCTAGTTGGTCAGGGGTTCATCCTACAGCAAGATAATGACCCAAAACATACCTCCAGGCTATGTCAGAACTACCTTAGAAGAAAAGAACAAGACGGTAGAACTGGACAGAAGGGTGAAAGCAAAGCAACCTACAAGTGCAGCACATTTGTGGGAACTTCTGCAACAGTGTTGGGAAGAACTTTCCGAACAATATTTGATTTCCATTGTAGAAAGAATGCCACGAATGTGTTCGGCTGTTATAGCTGCAAAAGGTGGCTACTTTGAGTCAAAAATTTAGATTAAATTTTGTTAAACAAAACGATTCCATGATTTCTTTTTTATCTCCAATTGTTTATTTGTTCTATGCTTTAATTTCAGAGTACATTGAGACATTAAACTGCGTAAATTTCAATAAAAACTGGAAAAATGGAGGTGTTCTAAAACTTTTGACCAGTAGTGTATGTATATGTATATATATATATATATATATATATATATATATATATATATATATAGGGCTTAACTTTTAGCATGGAATCGTGCATTTTCCAAGTTGCACCCGCATATCTGCAACTTTTCAGTGCGGGAAAATCCTGCAGAGATATTTTAAGACACCAAGCTACTCTATTTTCCACCCAGTTTCGAATGGCTGAAACGCTACAACAATCTCTAAGGAAGTGGGTGTCAGTGACAAAAGCACTATGAGCCGCATTCTGATTTCTGGTTAAAATAAATAAATAAATTAAAGTAATGCTGGATATTTTAAGTGCCGGGAGACTTTATTCTCTCGTATGTGATTCTCGGCCGCTATCTTTAAGCATTGTAGAAACTCAGTACACTGCAGTAAGTAAACAGTTTTGAAAAAATAAAAAGATGATATTAAGTTAACATCTAGGTGTTGTTTTGCAAGCGGTGACTTTTGCTTTAACTCTAAAAACACAAGGTTTCGCACATATTACTCAGGCATCGTAAAAGCCATCTAAATGGCTTGTTTAAAAGTACAGACTCAGGGCTTTCCAAAGACGTATTCAGTGTGTGTATGCGGTACGATCACCTGAAGTTAAGTTTCTCATCATGTGACAGAGTTCACAGCTTAGGATTCGTTTTGAGTCTATTGCTCCGTCATTGTGGCAGCTAGACTGAAAAGGGTGGTATCGTTGGAAATCTTAGAAGATCAGCTCTAAGCTTTATATGCAAAAGTGCCTTTTTTTGCCATTCCCCCCTAAAGTTGTGGAGTCCCCCCCCCCATTGAAGATGAAGATTTAATGCCTCTAATCTCTGTTTCAGGCATTAAATCTTCATTCAACATTCATGAACATTTTACATGTACCTCTAAAGGAATAGTCTACTGCATTATCTGCAAGAAATGCAACAAATTGTATATTGGAAACTAAAAGGCGTTTAGCAGTCCGTTTTGTAGAACACTTAAGAAGCATTCCCATTAACACCACTGCATTTCCAGTAGCCCATCACTTCAACAGTGATGATCACACTGCTGAAGACATCACACTCTGTGTGATCAGTCGGTGCTATGGAACAAATGTTGCTCGGAAACAAAAGGAATGAGAGTTTATCTTCAAACTGGGAAATTTTGAACCTCTGGGAATGAACATTCTATGCTAATAATCATGACACCATCCACAGAATTTTTGTTTAATTACAATTCTTGAATAACAAGTTTACTGCACTGTGTTTACTTTTCTTTTTAAACAGCTGAAGAAGGACTTTTGCCCGAAACGCCCTGAAAATAAAAGATTTTTTAATCTTTTAAACTTTTTGTGTACATTTTTTTAAAATCTTTTCTTTCATATGCCTTTAATTTTGTACACTGCAGTTTTTTTTATATACAGTGCCTATAGAAAGTCTACACCCCCTTTCAAAATGTTCACCTTTTGTTGCCTTATAGCCTGGAATTAAAATGCATTAAAATAGTTTTTTTTTTTTCGTTTATCTACACAGCCTACCCCACAACTTCAAAGTGAAAAAAATATTCTAGAAATTTGTAGAAAATTAATAAAAAATAAAAACTGAAATAGCTTGGTTGGATAAGTGTCCACCCCCCTTGTAATAGCAATCCTAAATTAGCTCAGGTGTAACCAATCGCCTTCAAAATCACACACCAAGTTAAGTGGCCTCCACCTGTGTTAAATTGTAGTGATTCACATGATTTCAGGATAAATTCAGCAGTTCCTAGGTTCCCTCTGCTGGGTAGTGCATTTTAAAGCATTCAAAAGAACTCCGGGACAAAGTTGTTGAAAGGCACAGATCAGGGGATGGGTATAAAAAAATATCAAAGGCCTTGAATATCCCTTGGAGCACGGTCAAGACGATTATTAAGAAGTGGAAGGTGTATGGCCACATCAAGACCCTGCCTAGATCAGGCCGTCCCTCCAAACTGGATGACCGAGCAAGAAGGAGACTGATCAGAGAGGCTACCAAGACGCCAATGGCAACTTTGCAAGAGCTACAGACTTTTATGGCCAAGACTGGTCAAAGTGTGCATGTGACAACAATATCCCAAGCACTCCACAAATCTGGCCCGTATGGTAGGGTGGCAAGAAGGAAGCCATTACTCAAGAAAGCCCACCTTGAATCCCGTTTGAAGTATGCAAGAAAACATTCAGGAGATTCTGTAGCCATGTGGCAAAAAGTTTTGTGGTCTGACGAAACTAAAATGGATCTTTTTGGCCTAAATGCAAAGCGTTATGTTTGGCGCAAACCCAACACAGCGCATCACCGAAAGAACACCATCCCTACTGTGAAGCATGGTGGTGGCAGCATCATGTTATGGGGATGTTTCTCATTGGCAGGGACTGGGGCACTTGTCAGGATAGAAGGGAAAATGAATGGAGCAAAGTACAGAGAAGTCCTTGAGGAAAACATGCTGCCCTCTGCAAGAAAGCTGAAACTTGGACGGAAGTTCACCTTTCAGCATGACAACGACCCAAAGCACACAGCCAAAGCTACACTGGAGTGGCTAAGTAACAAAAAGGTAAATGTCCTTGAGTGGCCCAGTCAGAGCCCCGACCTAAGAGACCTATCCCAACAGACTCACAGCTGTAATTGCTGCCAAAGGTGCTTCCACCAAGTATTAACTCGGGGGTGGAGACTTATCCAATTATGATCTTTCAGTTTTGTATTTAAAACCAGCATCTTGTTTAAAATAGCAAACTCGGTTGTAGTGCAAATTAATATAAACTGGAAGATATGACAAGACACCTTGATGTTGTCAGTATCTTCCATGACAGCAGGTATTTTGACAGGTGTTTTCTTTGATTTTGGTGGCGCAGTGATACTTGGTTAGCACAGGTGCTGTCATTTGCCTTTGTTCCTAAGTAGTTCCTAATCGTGACATTGTGCTGGATAGTGTTAATGGCTTGGAACACTGATGGACCAATCAGTATGTAGCATTCTAACAATCTGTTTATAATTATAAGTATAGTACAGAACTATTAAGTAAAATAAATATACCATAGAAATAAACAAAAGAAAAAAACATTTTATGTCTGCAGTATTTGATGAAGCCTACTGTAAATATTGCGTGCATTCTGGTAGAAACAGTAAAAAAAAAACAAAAAAAAAACAGAGAAACTTGACAGGTTATACACATGTTCTTTATAAATCTGGGGTTCAGCAGTTATAAAACTGTTTACAGTAGAACGTTAAGAAAATCAGAATTCCACAAAGCCGCAGTAATAGTTGGCAATTAATGTGTGTCTGTGATGCAACAAACTAAAACACCTGTACATCAGAAGTTGAATTCAGCTTATAAAGAAAGAGTGTAAAAAACAGGCAGAAGCTATTTGTATATTTGAATAACTCCCAAGTATTGCTTATTATAGTTGTACTCTTAGGGCCTCATGGACTAAACAGCGGTAACCAGTTTACCACACAGTAAGCCTGTTACTGCACGCTTTGTACACCTGATATATTCGCTAACCATCGGCAAATGACTTTGCACGCAATATGAATCGCGTGGAAAAAGATACCGTGTGCGAGTCATTTACATACAATTAATAATGGTGATCCATGGAAATGTATTCAAATTCTCTCCCCTAATACTGCAAGGGAGGGACTTAATATAAAAACCATATTTACTTAAAGGTGCTAACTTTCCTAAGTGTCTCAACGTGTGTTAAGTTTACCGCTTATTGAAACCAGGCGGTGTCTGTCTAAATCACAATATAAATAGAGCAGACCACAAGTAGTGCCGTGTGGGAAACTTGATAAACACGTATATCTGCTTTAGGTACTGTATTTAATTTGTTCCAGGATGTTTTCCACAGAACACTACAAATAAAATGTAAAATGTAGGCTACATAGGATGTATTTTGTTGGTTTTGTGGATTAAGGGCAATATTTTAACATACAGTGTTGTAATACTGTACATAATGATATGATTCTGAAAATGCAACTTCCCAAAAGATGACTGTATTACATAATCATTTCCAAACGTGTTGCTTTCTCAGTGCAAGATGCATTGTAGGAATAGACAGTGCTGTATAAAATCCTGTGATGTACTGTGTTTTTACCATTATGACATTGTACTGCCGAAATGGCCAAGAGAGTTGTGCTCTTTTAACACATGAATTACGCTGAATTATTTCGGCCCTGAAAATATTAGCATTTTTGTCATGGAGTGAGTGAGTACTGCACAAATTGTGACTAGCCTGTGCAGCACGTCGAAATCGCCGGATAAGCAGCTGGAAGGTTAAAAGTTTCTTAAAAGAAATAAACCTCACACTTGCAATCCCTTTAACAGAAACACATTTATATTTAGCCAACATTTCGGTACCAGAGTACCTTCAAAATAAACCATAGGGAGATAAAGGTGAACAAACAAATATTTGCTTTCAGTTAATTATTTTCTGTTTCACCACTTTGACCATCTCAAAGCAAGACATTCCTGTTGTTACACAGAATTCTGTATCCCCGCATGATTCCATGCCTGTGCAGATGCAATTTTTCAAAGCTGGGCGTGGATGCGTGATATTCCTGTACCCGAGTCCCGCTGTGTTCTTAAGCACTGCCATTGAGTTCTGCTGCAGTTTGCAACAAATATTGAAAACAAGACCAAACTAATTCTGTGGCAAAATAAAACAGCACGTTTAGCACCACTGATTTTCTACATTACACTCTGCCTCCTGCGTTGCTCAATACACGAAACCCTTGATTAAAAGTAGCCTTATAAAACTGTATTTTTCTTTTAAAACACATTTTAATTTTATTACATGTAAATACTGTTCAGAAACATCAAGCGTTCACGTATAGCGATCTTAAACTATGCAGGCGTCAAATCTAGGGATACAGAAATCTGCGTAACACCAGGCCGCCTCCCCTCATCCTACGGAGACCCATTGAAGATGTAGCTGGTGCCGGCTGCTGCCTCCTTGGTCGCTGTCATTCTGACAAAGTGAGAGCCAGACTACCTGTCCTTTGGAGTGCCCATATACTAAAATAAAGGGGTAATGCATGCAGCATTTCGCGTGCTATGATGACTGGCAAATTAATCATTTAGCTTGCCTTATTCGTGCATATTATTATATTTGTGAATAGAGCGGGCATGTCTTCCTTTTTGCGCACAGTATGGGTTTCTCTTATCACGCAGTATTTCAGGTAATTTACCAACGTTTAGTGCATGAGGCCCTTAGTATGTTACTTAAATGTACTAGCAAATGTGTTCCTAACTGCACTGAAAGAAACATTTCCTTAAAGTATGGTATAAATTTGTTGAGGTGAGGTCAGGTCACAGGGAACCTTTTGTGTATTTTGAAGAATGTAGTTAACCAGTCAAGCTACAAGGCTAGACCCACCCCTGTTAATCACTAATTGATTGACTGTGTTCACTGTTAAATTAAACCAAAATCCTACAAAATATTCTACTTATTTTGTGTGTGTTTTGTGCGACAGGGAGGGGGCAAGTATTTTTAGAAGGACAAGTAGATTTTTCTAGCATTTTGTCCCTTGGACAACAAGTACAAAGAATCTCTTAATTCGTATAACAAAATAACACAGAAATACTTTCCTTGAAGCAGACATTTTATAACTAGGCCAGATGTTTTACATACAGGGGTATCTTAGAAGTGCTCTAAAAATATGAGCAAGGAATGAAAATATGAAGCACTGTTGTGGAAGCTGATTTACACGGTTACTTCAAGAAATGGCTTGATGAGGTTCTTGCTTGGATCAATAAACAACCAAATGAGCAAGATGGGCCAAATTGACCTCCTCTTGTTTGTAACATTTCTTATGTTCTTAAAAAGTCACTACAACATAACACCTCAGTGAATTTATACTGTTAAAATATTTTAAAAAGTAAAACAAGTAAAAACACAGTATAATGCTAAACTAGCCTGATTGGTTCATGTACACTGTAAATCATTTCTTTTTAAACAAGCACAGTAATGTGTTGCATTAGGAAATACACAGAAATGTTGTATTCTCTAATTTTAAACACTGTGTTAGTTTAACAATTTTATGGTGTTAGATATTTTGAAAATCACCACTTAAATAATTTAATAAAATTAGTTCAGCAGGATAAAAAAATATATATATATTTCTGGCGAACTGTATTACTAAAAACACTAATAACATATGCAATTCAGTAGTAAAAAATTAAATGTTAAGCATTATACTTAGTTATACATTAAGTTATACATTAAGCATTATACTTAGTATAAGAAACTTCAAGTACTTTTTATTGCTTTCATGCTGAACCTGTAGGTCTGCATTGCCGGACTTGTGTTGTGTGACTCGGAACCTCTGCAGGTGAGGCTTCACACTGATCCTATTACTAGGAAACTGATACGGGATGCTGGCGTAAAGTCTGTATTCATTCTGGTCTTTCCACCGCTCATGCCTGCAATTCAAAACACAGGATTTTCACAGCTGTCACATTAGATGCACATAAAATACAGATTAACACAAAAGCCAAAGAATATAAAAACATCGCTAACATTTGACATGCGGTAGCGTTTTAATGACACATGTCTGCAAATTTTATTTTTGCACTTTCTAGCAAATGCACTGTAATTACGAAGTAAACAAGCAATAATAAACTCCTTTTTGATCAGCTTCTATTGCATTCCTGTTTTATGTGTTATCTTTTCTGTGACTTTTTTTTATAAGTAATATGCACTGGAATTCACTTAAACTAAAAGAACGGAAGAAACTACAGTCAAATGTAATTTTCCCAGAGTGCGCAGGGTAGTTGGTTCACTTCTGCTAAGCGGAAATGAGTAAGCTTAGTTCATATTGTTTTTAGACAGTTAGTTTTATTTTAAAAGCAAACAAAAAACAAACCCCCAAAAAAACACGGTATCGAAAAAAAAATGTGATACTTCGATATTTTTTTTTTACCCCAATATTAGGTATCGTAGGATTTTGGTATCATGATATACCGTAGGTATCGATATACCATGGAACACTAATATATATGTTACGGACCAATGCCGAAATGCCCGGGCAGTTCGCGTAGTGCCCAGCTGCGGTGGGCAGATGCCGAATTAGCATCGAATTCTATGTCATTTCGGCATCTGCCCGGTAAGTTCGTCAACTGCCCACAACCATTCGGACTGATGGTGAAGAAAGATTTTTACCAGATACAGTATACTACTAATAGAGAGTGAATTACCTCTGTTGCCTTTAAGGGCAAAAGTGCACCACCTTCGAGCCACCCATTGCCATGTTTATTTAAATAACTTAAATACTTTCTGACAACTCTGGTTTAGAGCAGTGGTACTCAACAAAATATAAATTCACAAGGTTATTTTCATCGTGGGTTAGATATAGAGGTTGGAGTAATTGTTTTCTTAGTTAACCCATAACTATATGGGTTAAATATAGTTACCTGAAACTCAGGAAGAACACAGTGCCAAACAACTCATTTATCAAAGCAATATTAATCGTATTTTGGGAATACAACTGGAATAGAGAGTAACTGCTGCACGAATGAATGAAAGATGTTGCCAGTGAAGTTTGACCATGGAAATTAAAGTTTAAAAGCATGTTGTGGTAGATATGAACTCCTTTTTACATAACTGAGCTTCCGTATCTGTCTGTTATATGATCTCTCATTCAAACAAAGCAACTCTGCATTGAGATCTGTATGCTTACTGCAATAAAACAATAAAACATTGCTGCATTTTATTCTAAACCCCCCCACCCCGTATTAATCCATGATATAATCTATGGATTGATATTTTCTTGAGTTACACTGCTCTAAACTGCATTGTCAGAAAGTATTTAAGTGGTGCGTTTTTGCCAGAGGTAATTCGCTCTCTATTAGTAGTATACTGTATCTGTTAAAAATCTTTCTTAATTCGATGCTAATTTGGCATTGCCCACCGCAGTTGGGCACTTTGCAAATATGTATATGTGTGTATCTATCTATCTATATATATATATATATATATATATATATATATATATATATATATATATAATGTATGTATGTATGTATGTATGTATGTATATGTGTGTATAAAAATCCAGGTCCAGCAGTGGAACGTGAAACAAGCAATGTGATTGGTCGAGCAAGGTTCCAGCTGTCCATATATTGGATGGATACAGACTGTTGGAGCCTTGTCACATATATTCGAAATCACTGCGCTGCCTCACAGAATTTAAAGTACTGGTAGCCATCTTGTTTACAGTTACAGATGTATCGTAACTGTAAAATTGAGTGACAAATTACTAGCAAAAAAATTCCAAAAGTATTAAGTCGACATGCCAATTTGGATGAAGAACAATTAATTAACTGGAAGATGGCAACCCCCCCCCCCCCCCCCCCCCCCCCCCCCCCCCCCCCAAAAAAAAGGATTTCAGGACAAAAGAAAAAACTAACTCGGAGAGGGGGAAAAAAAAATAATTCGGTGTTGACTCAGCTCTGACCCCTGGTGGATTTTTTCAATGGCAATGTGCAATTCAACACAGTATCAAAAATAAAGATGTAGTTTTGCATGTTTCAATTAAATTAATGTACTCATCTTAATTTAGTATATAGTATAGAATAAAATAAAAATCCTATTTTGCCCTAAACATAATTTTGTGATTTATTTATTTATTTTTTCAAAATTCACTGCTTTTTTTTCTTCTTTTTAATTCACCTGGATTATAAATGCAATGAGGCCCGTCAGGGTGTCTGTATACATCAAATATTCGGACTTCTCGGGGGCGTCACTATATTCAACGTATACGGACACCCTGTTGGCCCGTATTGCGTATATATATGACATTAACAAAACTGTACAGCTCTGATATGTGCCTGCGTGTAATATTCCCCATGCACACAGTACTGAGCAGTGATTATGTCATGTGACTATATGCAGTCTAAGCGGGAAATTAAAATACTACACACTGTAAACAAGAAAATGGATGTGTCTGCAGCAGATCACGTAAAGCAGTATCCAGCAGGAGTTTACACAGCATTGGAGGTAAGCTCTTCTGTACGCCCTGCAATGTTACTGTAGATCACTACCGAAACTCGTCTGTTGACAGCAAGTATTCACCGAAAGAGAAAGGTGGAAATCCAGAGCAGTACTGCGACTGCTTTACTTGCAAAGAAACAAAAAACGGTGACTTCCATATTCTAAAAGTCCACTTACTAAATTTTGACCTGACAGAGGCGTTTGCGCAAATATCCCTTTTGAAAAATTGGACAACCAAAAGTTACGGAAATTCTTCAAACAGAGTGTAGCAAATGGTGGAGTGATTCCTTTATCAGCCCAGCTGAGACGTGAATACTTACCTAAAGTTGCCGAGTATCACAAGCAGGAGATTATGGAATTGGTAAAATAGTCTGGTTAGTCGATTGATGCACAAGTTAAGTATGGTTTACACATTGTATTTGTTTTGCAAGACCTAAATGGTGAACATGCACCTAACGTACTAGAACTGAAAGCTGTCCTTGCAAATACACTTTACACAAGCATTTACAACACCATTTCACAAGCTATTGTAAAGTGCTTGAATAACTTTGATGTCAGTGTATTTATCTGTATATTTTCTGTTTTAAAAAAAATAATAATAATCTGTACACGTAATGTATAATATATTTCTGTACATATTCCACGGAATACGATACTTTACGACACTGCCATGAATTTTGAAGAAAATTTCCACGATTTTCACAGGGCCTTAGCCATGGCCCAACTGAAAATATCACATTAATTTGTATACGCTAGCCTGATTTATTCGAGGCTACAAGGCCAAGGCTAATCTTAAAATAAATATGATATTTTCAGTTAGGCCTTGGCATATATATATATATATATATATATATATATATATATACACACACAGTACTGTGCAAAAGTTTTAGGCAGGTGTGAAAAAAATGCTGTAAAGTAAGAATGCTTTCAAAAGTAGACATGTTAATAGATTATATTTATCAATTAACTAAATGCAAAGTGAGTGAACAGAAGAAAAATCTAAATCAAATCCATATTTGGTGTGACCACCTTTTGCCTTCAAAACAGCATCAGTTCTTCTAGGTACACTTGCACAAAGTCAGGGATTTTGTAGGCATATAGTCAGGTGTATGATTAAACAATTATACCAAACAGGTGCTAATGATCATCAATTCAATATGTAGGTTGAAACACAATCATTAACTGAAACAGAAACAGCTGTGTAGGAGGAATAAAACTGGGTGAGGAACAGCCAAACTCAGCTAACAAGGTGAGGTTGCTGAAGACAGTTTACTGTCAAAAGTCAAACACCATGGCAAGACTGAGCACAGCAACAAGACACAAGGTAGTTCTACTGTATCAGCAAGGTCTCTCTCAGGCAGAAATTTCAAGGCAGACAGGGGTTTCCAGATGTGCTGTCCAAGCTCTTTTGAAGAAGCACAAAGAAACGGGCAATGCTGAGGACTGTAGACGCAGTGGTCGGCCAAGGAAACTTACTGCAGCAAATGAAAGACACATCATGCTTACTTCCCTTCGCAATCGGAAGATGTCCAGCAGTGCCATCAGCTCAGAATTGGCAGAAAACAGTGGGACCCTGGTACACCCATCTACTGTCCGGAGAAGTCTGGTCAGAAGTGGCCTTCATGGAAGACTTGCGGCCAAAAAGCCATACCTCCGACGTGGAAACAAGGCCAAGCGACTCAACTATGCATGAAAACACAGGAACTGGGTGCAGAAAAATGGCAGCAGGCGCTCTGGACTGATGAGTCAAAATTTGAAATATTTGGCTGTAGCAGAAGGCAGTTTGTTCGCCGAAGGGCTGGAGAGCGGTACATGAATGAGTGTCTGCAGGCAACCGTGAAGCATGGTGGAGGTTCCTTGCAAGTTTGGGGCTGCATTTCTGCAAATGGAGTCGGGGATTTGGTCAGAATGAATGGTCTCAATGCTGAGAAGTACAGGCAGATACTTATCCATCATGCAATACCATCAGGGAGGCATCTGATTGGCCCCAAATTTATTCTGCAGAATGACAACGACCCCAAACATACAGCGAAAGTTTATTTAGAACTATCTTCAGCGTAAAGAAGAACAAGGAGTCCTGGAAGTGATGGTATGGCCCCCACAGAGCCCTGATCTCAACATCATCGAGTCTGTCTGGGATTACATGAAGAGAGAGAAGCAACTGAGGCTGCCTAAATCCACAGAAGAACTGTGGTTATTTCTCCAAGATGTTTGGGCCAACCTACCTGCCGAGTTCCTTCAAAAACTGTGTGCAAGTGTACCTAGAAGAATTGATGCTGTTTTGAAGGCAAAGGGTGGTCACACCAAATATTGATTTGATGTAGATTTTTCTTCTGTTCACTCACTTTGCATTTTGTTAATTGATAAATATAAACTATTAACACGTCTATTTTTGAAAGCATTCTTACTTTACAGCATTTTTTCACACCTGCCTAAAACTTTTGCACAGTACTGTGTGTGTATATATATATATATATATATATATATATATATATATATATATATATATATATATATATATATATATATATATATATATATATATTAGTTTTTCCTCGACAGTTCTTTTATACCCACTTTAACATGGCCCTTCAAAATAGCAAAACACTAATACTTGGTTTGATGTTTTAAGTCATTAACCTACAAAAAAAAAGTCTGGGATTAAGGTCTGACAGGATCTAAATGTTCTGCTGTGTTTATAATACCCCTGAATTACAGAGCAGTCCTTCACTTCCTTCAATCAGTAGATTTTAATGAAAGTATTCATTTCCAGTTAAAACAGTAAAAACATTTGTGACTGTATCAGAATTCAAGGCTTTTGAAATAAGGGGTATCTAAATATGTATCTTTGAAACAACTTAAATAATTTTTAACTTGACATGGCTAATCATTTGCACTTTGCTTCATTGAAACACAATGAAGCAGGTGAAGAATGTGGAACAAAATTTAATGAAATTACAGTTGTATTTGATTTCCTTTTCTGTATTCCCCTGCATGTGTATGTATGTTAACTCTTTATATGCACTTGGAAATCCTTAATGTTGGGTTACAGGTTTATCTGTGTAAGACGTTTAGATGTTATTAACTATAACACTGCTGCACATAGACCATTTGAGATAGTAACCTCATACAGTAATTTAGGTTACTGCTGGATAGAGAAAGCACAAATTTATAAAACAAAACATCCTTATCAGAGGTCTGTTTATACTTAAAAAAAGAAAAAAAAAAGAAAAAAAAAAAGAATTAGAAAATGTTTTGTATATAATGTGAAATAATGTAAAACTGTTCTGCTTTCATTCCACTTCTAATAAAGTTATTATATAATATTGGGCCCTGTAAGTGAGGGTATCATATATGTAATTGCCACTTCAGATGTATAATACACATACCACACTTAAATGCATGCCTAAATGCATAAACTGTTTTTTTTTGTTTGTTTAAAAAGCATTAGTGGCAGTTTTTAATCTTTAAATTCGCTATCAGATAACCCTTGCATTACATCTCATACTGCAATACTGAAAGAGGGATTTCAGGGATTTGCTATGTTACTTCAAGTCTATTCCCTTTGAAGACAAGTGATGAATTAAATTAGCTGAATTTGTCTTGACGTCCTTTGATCTCATTAAAACGAATTGCTTGTCTTTTAGTACCCACACAAAGTGTATGAGTAAAGAATTCATTTTCGCTCAGATTTTTGTCTTTGATCCACTGTATCCCTATAGTCCCCTTTTAAAGGTGTGTGTGTGTGTGTGTGTGTGTGACCAAGATCTTCAGATAAGCACATTTAAAAATACTGAGACAGAGAGGTCTCAATTTAAGCTATTTTCTTTATTGCACTTATTATATAACTTAATAATATCACTTCCTACTGATAATGTCACTTCCTATTATGTACCTTGTAAGTCACTCATCCTCAAAAATGAATCGTTTAACTGTCACACTGATTTACCCTCTGGCCATATCAGTCATACAGGCACACACTTTGACATATTAGAAAATGAATCAGTGTCATCAGCAAATCCGCTTCCAGCGGCGACGTCAGAGCATGAGCTGTGATTCCAATCAAACCTTCAAAGTTTTTTTTTTTTTTCACTTTTCAACCTGTCCGTGTCCACTATAAACGCAACTATCTCTTGATGAAGCACACATCAGGATAAGTTAGTACCTAATTCGCTACTGCTGTCTAAAAGCTGTGTTTCTATAGGCTCATGGTATAACCTGCAATCTATTTTTCAAGTTTCAACAACAAAAATATCCTCGCAACTCACTTGTTTCAATTCACTGACGTTGCCTAGTTAATCTAAAAGCAACAATGACAAGTAATTTTTTTTTTTTTAAACAAACGTAATTGAACTGTCTTCTCCTTCGGCTTGGACGCATAATTCCTGCTCTGGTCATCTACCTTCTGCATCCATTTGCCAAGTTTGCAGCTGACACTGCATATGTATTAAGTGTTTGCAGCAGACACTGCATATTCACTTTTTTTTTTGTTTGTATTTTTAGCTTGAAGCTGAATCACTCAAATATTAGTGGTTATCACACTGGGCTCTAGGGAAACCCGGGGGGGTGCGGGGGCCGGGGGGCGGAGGTATCTTGTCTCCTAAATTACCCTGAAACCAGACAAAGCAATATTAGCTGCTTCTGCTTATTTGTAATCTAACACTTAATGTCTTGATGTCAGCTCTACCATACATTTTATATCATTGTCCAGTGCCCCAGTCAGGATGCCTTATGTCATAGTAGGATGCATGCCAAGAAAGTTCTGGGACCTCTCTCCTAGATTATTAAAGAATGCTCCCCCTAAAAAATGCTATGTTGTTGTGTCACAGCATTAATAGCTGTGGCCATTTTAGTGTCCAAAAGGCCACATAAAAAAAAAATATTTTACATTTTGCAAAGAATGGTTTCTTAATGTGACTCGAGAGACTTGGCCAGATCATACTTGGAAATTCCCTGCATTCTGATTGGCTGCTGACATTCCAAAGCCATATGGTTAAAACAGAGCAACCAGTGGTTCAGACCTCATTTAATTCTGTGCATTAAGATCAAAGCATGTCTGGGTCAACAGGTTTTTAAAGTGAAATTCATCATCGTTAAAGCTGGTGGGTAAGAGCCACGGACTACATAGATGTTTAGCTTTTTACATAATTCTGCATTAGTGTAACACACTCCTAAAGTAAACAGAGTTATACAATCGATCTCATTGGATGTCTTCTCTGTAAAATCATGAAACTTTCGGCGGCCACAGCGAAACGTCATTGAAACCCCAGGCTTTGGTATCGAATTCATCTGATCAACAGTTTCTAAACCCAGTGTTGAGCGTGATTGTGTTATACCTCAACTACGAAGGAATTGCATATGAGAAAAAAATAAAAATAGGTTTAGATTTTAAAAAGTTGACCATTCAAGAAGTATTAAGTAAAAAACAGTACAGTAATTGCAGACATCAGTGTGTATAAAAATGCAGTAAGGAGTTTTGTTTATGTTTACTATGAGTGACTCCCAGCAAACCTGAGAGTCTGAAGCACTGGTGGTGAGAATAAACAAGGTACAGAGCATGATTATTGTAGGGGAGCAGTAATTTAAAACATCATATTTCCATACCAATGTGTACAAAACATACACGTAGGAAGTTTTTACATTTAATTATTTTAGTTTTCGGATTCAGAAAAGCAATACGTTCAAGCTACAGTATATTAAATAAATAAGTAAATGTGCATATATCTACAAAGTAGATTTCACAATTCATTCAACAGTCAGGTCTGACAATGTGTAGCCCTTTTACAGCACAAGTATAGCGACTTGCATTGGCCAAAGTATATATTCAATAAAACTTTGTTTAACATCTAGTGTTTTTTGTTTTATTTTTGTAATAGACATTTTATTAGCGCAATAACACTTGAAATACAGTACTTTGTTTACTAAACTTGTTTTACAAGCACATATATATGGTATAACACTCACTTAAATGTTCTGTGATTTTAGATAGTAACAGAAAATTATCAGGCTCTACAGTTTCCAACAATAATGACTGGATTACACCCTTTAGAACTTGCACTTAACACTCCAAGCCACAAAGTATTACTCCTGCATTCCATTCAGTCTTACGATCAAAACAAAACCACAAATGAGTTATAGGAAACAAACCTGTCACTGACAGCTTAAGCTATAAAGGGTAACAGCTATGAATATGATCATCGAAAAACACAAGCACACTAAAAATGGAGCTTTTAACATAAAATAGAAATATAAGGTAAATACAGTAAATTGCAGGGTTGGCTCTGAGCCACAACATCATGCTTGTCTCAGCATTCTCCACCCACGTCAAATAAAGATGCATTTACAAAGGTAAAACCTCAATTACCCATATAAGAGCCATGTATACAAAGGAGTGCACTCATCTATTAAGCTTATTGGTAAACCATATTTTATATTGATACATTAACATGCCTGTAACAACAACAAATCTATCCTAGTCATCATTCTCGGAGTTGGAGGAGTGCTCTCTATAACTTGACATCTCTTAGACAATGCCTCCCACTTCCTTGAAAATGGCTGCCTTTATGCCGTGGATGATTTGAGATCAGACAGTAACGTTTATGTTTGTCTTCATGAGCAGTCAGTCACGTTCCTGTTTGTGTACTTGGACAGTCACGTCTTTTTGTTTAGGTGATTTTAATACACGCGTTACTATACTCAAATTGAAGATGCAGGCCATTTTCGAGAAGAAAAAATTGGTATAAAAAGTGTCTTAAATTGAAAGGAATACAGTATCTTTTTTTTTTTTTTTTTTTTTTAATAGCCTTTTAATCCTTTAAGAATTTCCTTACAGTAAGTTCAAATGAATTCCTTTCTTCGATATTCTTTCCATTGTAGTTCAGTTATACAATTATCTTGGACATTTCTTTGTAAACTGCTGTTACCATATTTGCTCCAGTATAACTCGAGAAATTTAACCCCAAAACACAATCCTGAAGTTGGGGGGGTCGACTAATACATGAGTGAAAAAAAAAAAAAAAAACTTTGTCAGCAAACCTTTAATGTCTGCAAAAGTCATGGCCGGTGTGTGGTTACTACAATCCCTGTCTGTACCTAGCAGGGTTTAGGACCCAGGGGAGCCCTGTGCGCGGGGTAAGTTCACATACAGTACTTAGCCGTGCACCTGCAGGTCTGCTGGGAGGGACTGCCGCTTGTTTGTTATTTTTCTTTATCAATAGTTTGTATTAGCGCATGCATGAAAAGCAAGAAAGTTCGGTTAAGATCAGGTTAACTTAGTTCAGAGAGAGCGGACTCGTTCTGTTTCACTGAACATGCTTCTAAGATACACTACACTGCTGCTGTGTTGCCTATCTTTCCTTTATGGATTACAAATTAATTAACAAAGATTTAATTTGCATGCTAAAACTCAGAAGATCTCATTGCTACACTTCTCTCAAATGGGTGAGATAAACTCAGTTTAATCATTTTTTCTTGCTGGATGGCTGACTTGGATATTATTTTTTAAATGCGCATATTTTTTGCTACTGAGCTTGTAGCCCACGTCTTGTATTTTTTTTTTTTTTGTTGTACTGGCTTTAAACAAACGGAACATTGCAACCTTACAGTCAATTAATTCATGTGGGATGAAGTTCAAATGTACGCTCTCCTTTATTGTTAATATTATTCATTCCGAATTAATTGTATGTTGAGGTTATTGCAATGACTTGTGCACGCTCACCTGTGCAAGCGCTGCGTTTTGTTTTGTTTTTTTCTTTTTTGTTTTTTTTTGCAAGCTTGATTTAATGTCCTTGTTGGAGTGCAAATAGTTTTTCTTGTGTTAAGCAAATAGTGCAAGTTATGTGTTTTTTTCACTGTCAATCAATCCTTCTGTACTTAAATATTTTAGATATTCTTATATTTGGCACAGTAACTAGTTCTAAATTCTGGGAGTATATAGTTGGCTATAGGCTAAGGGCTGATTGTTACAGCGTGACCCTGCAGCAGAGTGCTCCTGTGGAAACAGCGCACCTCCATCCTTGTTGCCAGAGCAAATGCTTCTAATTTCTCTCAAATCAAAAGGCAAACATCTCAAGATTTGGCAAAAACAATTTCGTTCCGTATATATAAAAAAAATTAATCCCAGGTTTGTTTAGATCCAGGAGCTGTCACATAAAACAGATGCAGTTTCACTGAGTTACAGCCAGACCACACCACCTCCCACATTCCATTGAAATACATACTTCCGTGCGGTGGGGGTTGTATATTAAAATAATACTATTGTAGGCTATACAAAAAAACAAAACAAAAAAAGTGTACTGTATTGTAGTACGCGTCTGGCAG
This sequence comes from Acipenser ruthenus, assembly GCF_902713425.1. Taxonomy (NCBI): domain Eukaryota; kingdom Metazoa; phylum Chordata; class Actinopteri; order Acipenseriformes; family Acipenseridae; genus Acipenser; species Acipenser ruthenus. The sequence goes on from NC_081194.1 coordinate 24,443,122, forward strand.
TTCTAGGTAGAAGTGCTTATAAAATAGTTATTTTTGCAAATCTGCTGCTCAAAAACCGTCAGGATATCTAAAACATGTGTTTAGAAAAACTAACGCCTGAAGTGCACTCTAACAACAGTTTTGATTTCAGGAGTTCATTTTTGTTTTCTGTTTCACTAAACTTACCATCTGTTTCAATAACAAATGAAAAAAAAAAAAGAATTCATACCCTCACAATGGGGGGCTCGACTTTTACACGAGGTCGACTTTTACTCAAGCGAATACGGCAAATAGTCAGTGCATAGACTATTTAGGTGTTAGGACCCTGGTAATTGACCAACCTTTGGACGCTTAACAAATAAACAAGCTTGAATATCTAAGTTACGTCAAGAAATCAAGATTTTATAGGGATTATAACTATTCAACCTTCTTTGACATAAAAAAGGTGGACTCTAGGCTGTTACCAATTGTATAAATTCATTGTTTTGGTTCTAGTTTTGTAATATTAGCAGGTGTTTTGTTTTTTTTTCTTCCAATTAAAGACTTCCAAAAGCGCTTTGAAAATATACCCCAGCTGTTTCAGCCCTTTCAATTGCTTCCTACTGTGCATAAAACTAAAATTGCATAATTCAACTGCATTATCAATGTATTCTGAGTTCAAATAATATTGGAGATTGGGCCTCAGTTTCTGATTTAAACAGCAGATTTCACAGACTCTGATTGTAACTACTTGGACTACCTTAGAGTCTGGGCATGTATGGGGGTGTCTTGAGAACCACTAATTTGGATGACACTAGTAATTTTGATAAAAATGGAAATTGTTATTAATTTTATGTGATTTTAAAATAACTGTCCTCATATTGCTTATATTTTTGGTGGCTTTCAACCCCATATTTTAGGGATGGCAGTGACCTAAATGTAAGATCTAATATAGTATTAAATCTGAATGTTGATGTGAGGTTTATAATTGCAAATAAATCCTTAGATAACCATTTGTATTTGAAAGCTGATGACGATACCATAATGCTACTCAACCTTCACAAATTCTGACTTTCCCTTTTAGGTTACAAAGGACGATTTTGCAACATTTGATTATATTCTCTGCATGGATGAAAGCAATTTAAGGTATGTGTAAGTGCACTGGAAAAAGGAAATAACTCATGTACCATACTACATTACTGCCAATATTGATTTATGTAACATTTTTTTGCTTTTTATGTAACTCTGTATGATTATAGTTTACTATGACAGCTTCTTTGTATTACTGTGTATTTTTTTTTAAACAGAAAATTGAACAATTCTATTCACTTTTTGGAAATCCCAGCCATTACCATCACTGGTCATAGATGGTTGTTGAACCTCAGTTTATGATTAGCTAAATTTCAACTGGTCATGCTGGTTCAGAGACTTTAATGCTGGCTGGAGAGTGGGTCCAATAAAAAGTAAAGTACACTGTTTGGCCACATTATTAGGATCTGTCTACTTGATTTGATTGGGCTTTGTCCTGGTGTGTTCTCCTGGTATGCCATAGGTCCCTTGATTACACTCATCCACCATGCCAGAATTGTGTGCAAATGGTTTGATGAGCATGACTTCCAGCATCTTCCATGGCAACCACAATCCAAAATCCAATTGAGCATGTTTTAAAATAAATCATTCATCATCATGATCCTCTGCCTACCACCTCTCTGCACCAATTATATTAATATTATTGACTGAATAGATTAACATACCTTGAGAAACCTTCCAGTAACTTAACATGTTGTTTCAACACTGTGATCAGCAAATATACAGGTCATAATAAAGTGGCCTGACAGTTTATACCTTTGTTGTTAAGCTGTGTGTGTTTTTTTTATTTACTAGAACATATGTCACAAATATCATTTTTGCATATACATGTATCTGGAGAACAGCTTGTTGGGGTTTCCTTGGAAAAATAAAAATAAGTCTCCCATTTTTCTCACGCTGTTTTGGTACTACCTTTCAGGTAATTTGGGTTTCCATTTAGTTTTCTTTTAGGGAGAGGAATTCTCCTTCCAAATACAAATGACCTAATTAATATTAAAATGCAGGAGGGTATATTTAAAGGTTTTATAATCAAAGGCATATTTGTTATGTAGAAGTGCAAACTGCTAAAATGTAATCATAGCAGTTTAAATAGCAAACAATAAGGTTACCTAGGTTACTTAGAACAAGAAAAACCTTTGGATTCTGGGGGCCAAGTGTCACAAGACCAAAAGAAATGTTGCCTCGCTACATCTTGCCGGTTGCCTTACTTTTCAGTCGTGGCCAATTTGCTGTGCTTAACAACAATGATGCCAATTTTCACTGTCACAAAAGCAGCTAAATTTATTTTATTTTATTTTTTTATTTTTAGGAATACCTAATGAAACCCACAAACTCTACTTTTATTAAATTCAATTAAATTAAATACAGTGCTCCCTCGCTGTAACGCGGGTCTCAGGGGGCACACAATATGAGCGTTATAAACGGGGGAGGGGGGAGGGGCGCCATGGGACAGATAACAACACACATCTGACTAAAATACAAAATAAAATAACTCCCTCTCTATAATGCACATATAGTGAAGCAAAAATGTAACTTTTCGTGAATTAACCATGCATAAAGCACCATATAGTCAACGCTATATTTTTTACAAAGAAAAAAAAAAGGTAACATTCCCACTCGTGGATCATTTTAGTTAGCAGTTTTTAAACTATAAATTGCCTGGCTAAACGGCGAACGGGAATTCAGTTCGAAGCGACAGACAAGCAAACCTAGTGCGAGAAGGAGAGCGGGTCGAGAGAGGGGAAGAGGGAATGGGCTCGCCCCAGGTTCGGCTGCCGGAGCCGGGCTGAAGCGAAGCTGAAGATTCACGTCTCCCGGAGAAAGCTCCTCTCGCAGCAAAAAAGTAAATACATTAGGAAAGATAACCACGTAATAGGCTTAATATTTAGTTTGTTATAAAATTAATGCTGAATAAGATGTCTGTGTTAAAGTGCCAGCACAGCTTTTCTTCAGTTCAGATACTGTATCAAAAGGGAGAGACAGAAACGGAAGTTAGACTGAGAAGTTGTTTACAGTTTGAACAACACCGGTACTGTATTTACTGTAGAAATATTGCATGAATCACTAGTATAGGGAATTGCGGGGACATGCTGTAGGAGCGTTATATCCGAGGCGCGTTATAACCGAGAGCCTTATAGCGAGGGAGCACTGTAATATCAACCATGTATATTCTTTTTGTTTATTTTTGTATAACACAGATTTTAAATATTATTTATAAAGTGCTTGTGCAACATGACACTGGCTGAGCGTGAACCAGCGAGCATACATTCTCCAAATAAGTGTGGAAAGGTCTTTTCACACCAAGTGCGTCTGGGTGTGCCATATTTTTACAAGTTGCTTTCACATCAGAGGTGTCAATCATCCTGAAGCGCAGCTGTCAGTGATCACAATTTTTCCTATAAGAACAGAATTAATGTTCCTACCAGATGAACCCCAACTTCACGCATGAACTCCAATTCCCATGATCCAACTGAGAGATTACATTGATCACCATGACCCCGGAAGAGGAAGTTGATGCCGTTTTCATTCCCGGTGGTACCTTGCCCATAAGGCCGTGCATGACTGTGTGGCCCTTATCCATTTTCTTCTTGGTCACTTCAGAGAAGGAAAGTACCAACTCTAGGCCAGCTGTGACACAATAAATCTTTGTGCATGCTCCTCTGGTGCTTCCATTGTCTTCAGCCTTCTATTCTCAAGTGAAATTCAATCCAAGCTTCTAGAAATGTCATTTGACCAGCATTCCAGCAGTCTAGGAAGAGCTCTGGAGGAGGTGTCAATGAAGAAAAGCTGGGCACAAAGAGTTATTGGTACTCAGACCTGGTAGATCTATTGTACTGCGAGTCACAAAGACTACCAACCTGCTGGGATCTTCTGTCTCAACACGAAGGCACTTCACTGCACAACAGCCCAGCTTACTTACAGTTGACAACATGCAGCTTGAATGAAGTGGAGGGATTTCATCGCCTGGTGCAGGGAGAATGCTGTAGATCCTGTAGCTATCTCCCTTCTGAAGTACCTAGATTACCTACGGTACCTACACAACCAGGGATTGGTCACTTCTTTGAGCAAAGTGTCTTTCTCTGTACTAGCAGGGATCCTCCCTGGATGGGAGGGGCACGAGGTGGGCAAACATCACCCAGTATGCAAGTTCTTAAAAGGCTCTATGATAAGATCCTTTATATGTCCAGTTGTGCCACAATGTAGCCAGTCCTAAGATAAGTTACCTACATGCCCTAGACATTGATGAGCGCTGCAATCCTCTGCAGAACTTTCTGCCAGAAGGGGTATCTGAGTTCCACTTAGATATTTCCACCTCCACATAAATCCAAGGAGGATATGAGACTATACAAATTGGACATCATGAGGGCTGTTGGCGACAAGATTTGCAGGACCTGGGAAGCCAGACCTACTGGGCAACTATTTGTTTCCTTTTCGTCGGCAAACCTTAGAAGACCAGTTTCAAAACAGATTCTTTCACAATGGATCACCAAGTGCCTAAAGACCTGCGAACTGGAAAACAGGCCAGGAAGGTGAAAGCTCAATCACTCAAGGGGGATCTCGGCCTCTTGGGAGGTGCATCCGGAAGTGAAAACGTCATCAGCTTCCTCTTCCGCGATCACGGTAATTGATGTAATCTCCCTACTGTTGGATCATGGGAATTGGAGTTCATGTGTGAAGTTGGTTACATCTGGAAGAAACCCATTTACAGGTAAATTTTGCATGTTGGTACTTTCAGCACTAAGTTACAGAATTACTATCTCATTATAACTAATTGATAAAATGTAATGTCTTTTTGCAGAAAAAAAAAGATTGGTCTGCTGTTAGAGTTCTGTCAGATGCACTGCAAAGCTGACCTTGGGGTTAATTACAATTGTAATTGTCTAATTCGTAATTCATTTCCATTACAATGTAATTTTAATTGTAGTTGAACCTAGGCACACCTGTGTTATTGTAATTGCAATTATACCATACAATTGATTAATTACAGGTCAATTACATATTTGTCGTACATTTTTTTTTTTTTAGAATGTCATAATCTGATAAATGTGTGATCCACTGCATATCAACATAATTTTGCTGAATGACAAAAATGTTATGTAGTATGTTTCTGTATTTGTACCTGTGATTATTGCTTGGTAAACATGTTAATGTGTGTAGTTGTTTGTTACTTCTGTAGTATAATTGTAATTACTGCAGCATAATTGTAATTGAACAAAATAGCAGTGTATTTGTAATTTCAGCAAACAATGCTGCTGTAAGTGTAATTATAATTCTAATTGACCCCAGGTCTGCTGGTTGTGAGCTTCATAACCATTTAGCGTGTGCTGTAAAGTATTTTTTAAACAAGAAATTAGGTTTGCACCCTTTTATAAAATAATGATTAATTAATATGTACACTTTAATGCCTGCAACTTGTTTGCACAGTGCAGTGTACTTACACTATGCAACCGGTGTGAAAGCCTCCATAAGAAGTACAGCCTCCAGAAGATGACTGTTACGCTGACGCTTTGATGCGACGCACTTGGTGTTGAAGGACCTTTAGACACCAGGCTAGGGGTCAGAATCCTAACGGCAGTGCATCATGCAAGACAGTCTGTCACATGTGCATTTAATGTGCATACAGTACTGGTTGTTAAATATTCAAAAAATGGAAAATGTATGTTTCAGAGGTAAACAACTTCTACAATGTACTTTGTTTAAATAGTGAAAAGATCATTCAAAATGTGTTTGTTTAAAACTGTTTTTGTTCACAACATCTAGCATTTATAATTTGAAGTTAGTGTTTTCAACAGTTTAACCTGCTCGTTGCTGAATACAAATATTTTCATACTCTCTAGGAGCATGGTCTTGTTTATGTGGTGGATTTTGCTGGTAATCAGCTTAACAAGTCTTTTTACAACATAATGTGTTGATTGGAAAAATATGAACAATCTTTTTTTTTCAGTTGCTAGTTTACTGTCTGTGGTTTAAGGAAGGAATATCAGTATATAGCGACTTGTGTTTATAATTAAAGGCTTTTATAAATAAATATTTTTCATTTTATTTTTAGAATATAAAGCATGCATGGGAAACTAAATGCCAACATTCGTGTGTAATGTTAAAGCGATCATGTCAGTTAAATAATGTTCTTTCTGATATTCCAGGGACCTGAAAAAGAAAGCTAGCCAGGTGAAAAATTGCAAAGCTAAAATTGAGCTTCTTGGGAGCTACGACCCACAAAAACAGCTGATCATTCAAGATCCCTATTACGTAAGTTATCATTTTGCAGTTTATAATAATCCACTTCATTTAGATTTTGTAAGTAAATCTATTGCCTGCTACTTAAGTTGTTTTTCCCCTCAATTATATTTTGTTAACAAATTTATGAGGTAAAACTTAAAATTCTGAATTTGTGAAATAGAGACTTTATATCTTGCTGCGCCACATGGAGAGTAGATAAATTGCTCAGGGTTTATAGGCCAGACATACTATACTTGATACTCCATAGTATGTAGTGAGATTCTCTGAACTTGACATTGAAAAATAGCCTGTTCTGTTTTATTTATTTTATCTTTTTCGGCTGAGAACAAACATATTTTTACCGACATATTTTTTCCAGTGCATGCATAATACACAAAGGTTGCATTTAGGGAGGATTTTGGAATATTACGATGACTGTAATCCCTAACCCCATCATCCTCCTGCTCATATGTGTAACTGAGAGATTTACCAGTGAGCAGGAGGATGATGGGAAATGTAGTTCTGAGAGGTACACGTGGAGCCATCTTGAGGCAGGGAGTGCAATTTAAAAGTTTTAAAAAAGTGGTCAAAATGTAAAAAAAATATAATAATAATAATACATACACCTTACGTAAACAGTTGTAGCAACACATGGGAACATGTAACACAATAAAATAAAAGGTCCTTATGTACCCTTTAAGCATCACTTCTGGCTTGTAATTGGAAACAACTTGCCATTTGATGAAACTTTGCATGGACATTTTAAAATACAGTTTTGCGTATACTGTATTAGTGTTACAGGGAAATAAACTTGGGACTTACTTTTGTCAACTTTTACCCAGGAACATTCACCAGGAGAAAGATAATTGTTTCTTAGAAACATTGCAGTGTATCGAGTTCTTGCTCCCTCCTGCAACAATTCTGGTGCTCTGATTGAAATGAGTGGTGTATTCTGGGAACAGAAAACCAGCATTGTTGCAGGAGGGAGTGTGATCTGGATACATTGCAATCCTTATAAAAGTATTTTTTTCTCCTGGTGAGTAAATGTTGAGAAATGTATTGTCCAGCTGATTTGGGGAAACATAATGTATTTCTATTAAACTATATAGGTTGTTCTGTAACACTTTAAAATCTATAACCTTCACTACTATCCATTATAGCAGCTAATGTGTCACATTGTAGCAGTGAAACTGTAGTTGTAGATGTCCTAAAACTTTTTTTTTTTTTTTTTACACTGCAGTACAGCAGCTGTTAAATATTGGTATATTATAATTAATTTAGTGTGGTTTGAAAAGCAAATGAACAACATTTGATTAACAAGGATTTACCAGACAAGGCTGGTTTATACATCTTAGTATTAAGTCCACGTAAGTCTTTCTGGAGTTCTACTTTTTCTACTTTTAATAACACAACTGGAAATTCAGAAGGAAATGTAATGTAATGAACAGCTTCTAACATTTGTATCAGTTGTTGAGTAAAATACAATGTAATCTAACTTTAAGGAAGGAAAAACTGGAAATGTGCTAGAAACCTCTCTCTTATCTTGACAGAATTGCTGGTTATCGGTAACAGATTTAATTTAAACTCATGTAACTGCCTAGGAGAATTAGCAAGCCAATTTGTGAGCTGACATGAACATGCTGTGATACAGTATTTTAAGCACACTTGTCTTTCTTTTAAATTGAAAATTAGATTGGAAACTATACAATTATTTTGACCATTTGACTAATCTGTAAAAAAAAAATATTTTTATTTTTGATGTATTAATTTATGTCCAAATAGTGTGTGTGTGTGTGTGTATATATATATATATATATATATATATATATATATATATGATAACATGTTTATATTTATTTTCTTTTTTAGGGGAATGAAGAGGATTTTGAAACTGTTTACGAACAATGTGTAAGATGCTGCAAAGCATTTTTGGAAAACTATTCTTAATGTGGCTGTGTAAAACATCTTTCTTGTAAGATTTTGTTTTGGTGGCTTAAATAAAACCTACCTGTCTATATATCCATAAAAAATACGATTTTGCTTTTATCATTGGTGAAGAATTTAAAGCTTAACAGTTTGTAGCAACCCAGAAATTTGGTAACTGGAACCGTTTCCTTTTAATTGTACATCATATAATGGCTAAAATGTCAAACTGTGCTGTCAATTGTAGCTCAAATGTATTTACATACAAAGATCATAATTGGTGATCTCAGAGTCACGTAAAGTAGTAATAAAGTGATTAAGAAGCGACGGTAGTAAAACCAGGAATAATTATAAAATACAGCCTATGAGGGGCTCCCGAGTGGCGCATCCGGTAAAGGCGCTCCGTGTGGAGTGCAGGTTGCGCCCTATAGTCTGGACATCACCGGTTTGAGTCCAGGCTATTCCACAGCCGACCATGGACGGGAGCTCCCAGGGGGTGGCACGCAATTGGCCGAGCGTCGCCCGGGGGGGAGGGTTTAGGTCGGCCAGGGTGTCCTCGGCTCACTGTGCACCAGCGACCCCTGTAGTCTTAATGTTAATATAACAAGCTGCTACCAGTGTCCTTTACAAAGCATACTCAGAATACTATACATGATCAGAAATTAAATGGCTAGAGTATCATTGTCCTATTATGTTAAATACATTCGAGTTAAACATTTTTACATTAAAAGCTTTATTAAATAATATATAGGCTTTGTCTTTTAACTGTATTTTTAGAAACTTAAAGGCACTGGTATTTATTGTTACATTTATAACTTCAGCTGCTGCATATAGCCGCCAGTGTGTGCACAAAAATTATACTTCTGGTGCAGAGTAGAAGTATTTTTTCTTTTTTTATGCGTTGGCAGTTTTTTTTTTCTTTTTCTTTTGTAATAGGCATAGATAAGCAACAGGGGGAGGCGGGCTGCACCACTTTCCTGTGTAACATATTTAATCTGAATACAGAGTGGCTGAGTCTGAGTATGTTATCTGGTTTTTAAAATAGGACATGACGTCAAATCAGAGGTCAAGGGGTTTTACTTCAGGAGGCATGGAGGTGTCAGAATTTATAAATTGAGTACACAGAGTAAAGACGGCTGACATTTTATCTTATCAAATCCATGTTATTATTCAGTAATATTTCAGTTAACACCCATAGGTATAGCTGTATAAAGGCAGTTTAGAAATGAAGGTTGCTGCAAAATATAAACTAGAAATTAAACAATGGAGGTAAAACAAAAAAAATACTAGCATTTTAGCCAGCCTGGGATTTATTTAAATAATATGTTACTTTAATTTAACTCGGCACAATCAGTTAATATCATATACCAAACACTTTTTTATTATTTTTATAATTGATATATTTAATATTTACAAGATATATACATATTGCACATGTTAGCTGGAATGTTTATACATTTAATGTACAGAATAACTAATGACATTAGCTTGAATTATATATATATATATATATATATATATATATATATATATATATATATATATATATATATACACACACACACACACACACAGACAAACATTCCACTGTTTCATAAAAATAAGCTGTTTCTCTTTTACGGAATGTAGCCTATAACCAGCACTTTCCAAAATCAAATCACCTCTACTTAAGAGATAATGTCTTGCAAAGACAAAATGGCAAGAAAATTGTCATGCAATTTATAATTTAACCATGGGATACAACATGACCCCAGTATTAAAAGTACTTGTAAATGTGGTTGCTAAGACCCAGGAATTTGCTTTAAACAGGTTACATTTTGTCAAGTAATAACCAGTGCAGTGAAGACGATACATCAGATGTCTATAAATATGACCCACAACGCATGTTAGACAATATGAAAGTAGCTTGTTTTGATGAAAAACACATTTGTCTAGTTTCTTTTTGACAGCAGTACACTGCAGAACAGTGGCATGTTTTTTTTCTTTTCTTCATTTTTCTGCAAACAATGCTGACAACATAAGGGTGTGTAAAGAAGTCTATGGAAGTATTCCATCAATTTTCAAAAATAAATCTTTGTTCACATGGACTATGATATAAAGGTTTTGAGTTCTTTAGTTTCCCTGTTGGTTTCCGAGGCACTTTTTCTTGATTTCTTGGGATTTCTTGATATTACAGTGCACCCTGTTTAGGAAAGAAGAACAAGATAAAATTCTGCCATTTTTAATTGTATTTGAAATGTAGGGTTATCTTTTCTTGTGTAATAGACATGATGGGTCTTAGGAAGTCATAATTTGTTACAATTACAAAGTGTTTTTTTTATTATTTGATTTGCAGGGATGTACATAACAGTTGCATTGCTTTTTATTTAACTACTCATAGCTACATTTTTAGTTGGAACATTCTGGAAGCAAGGTTTTGTTATTTAATTTATTTGTATTCTGCAGTATATTGAATTCTTTTTGTTAATCTTTCTACATACAGACTTTACAGCTTCCACTGGTACCCTGCTTATCAACGCTTCGAAAGCAGATTGTTAGCCTTTTTAAAGTAATGTGTCCAACACGTCAAGGGAAATGTTAAAGTTTGCATCGTTTTGCTGAGGGGCATATAATTCCAATGACCTATAAAAGGAAAGTAAACCTTAGTCTTTGATGATCGTTTGAGGCATGTGAAATAGTAAAAAGACTATCACCCTTGAGCACTTATTATTGCCGCCAGTCTATCCTAAGTAGTATTATTATTATTATTTATTTCTTAGCAGACGCCCTTATCCAATTGTAAGTAACACTTACAATTGTTACAAGATATCACATTATACATTATTTCACATTATACAGGTATCACATTATTTTTACATACAATTACCCATTTATACAGTTGGGTTTTTACTGGAGCAATCTAGGTAAACTACCTTGCTCAAGGGTACAACAGCAGTGTCCCCCACTGGGGATTGAACCCACAACCCTCCGGTCAAGAGTCCAGAGCCCTAACCACTACTCCACACTGCTGCGATCCTAAAACACCAATACCAATATCCGGTGATCTGATTATTTAAATTCATTATACATGTTAATATATAAATCATTGCCTTATTCATTAAATTCATTAAATGTAGCCATATAATAAGGAAAAGACAGCTACAGTTGTATATTTCTAAATGGTGTCCATTAAGTGCAGGTATCTGAGTGAGCATAAGTGAAAACCACTCTAAAATGTGAATTGTTCTAATGTTACACAAGACAGGCATAAACAAAGAAGACCTTTAATTGCTTAGAGTGTGGTTCGATTGAGGACATGCCTTGCAAACACAAAAGGCAATGTCAGTTACGTTAGAAAGATGCTACTCATTACTGCTTAACTGGCTATATGATTGATGGGTCTGCATTTTCATAGGTATAACAAAAACGTTATACCTTAAATCAACCATTTGAAATGTAAAGAAACACCAGCATTTAGCGTTAATGTTTTCTTAATATCACCAAATACCGGTAAATTACAAATAATGCGTTTGGTATTCCAGTTTTATATAATTGTATGTAATTCGCGTTATGACCTGTGTTATTTCCTGTTTTATTGCTCGATTGGGCAAACTTTCAGACATAAGGCGATCCGCTCTGAACAAACCGCTCCAATAACAAGAGTCAAAAAGCACTGCTGTCAACTTAGACAACTGCACCCTTTTGCGTTGTACTGAATTTTACATTTTAAAGTTGAACAAACAGAAAACTCTTCATGCTACAAAACCAGTAGAAGGAAATTTAACCTTATGAGTTGCTTGTTTGATTTCCCTTTCACAAACAAGTGTGCAAATTGTACTTGATGGAAATTGTCTAATATTTACATGTGATGTAAGTAGTTTAGAATGTGTCCCTAATACTTAGTTAAAAATAAAAAGGAAGCATATTTAATTTGAAACCAATGGAGCCTTCAAATAACTTGAGAAGCTCTTTACTATGTACATAGTGCTGTAAATTAAGCGCGGCCACTACTTCAGGTAATGTTCCTACTCCCCTCGAGCACATTTACAGCCTGTATTTTTTCATGCTTAGTACCTTTCCAAATTTAAACAGGTGAGTCAAGCTTTACAACAAGGATTCCCTCTTGTTTTCTCAGGTCATACATGTTTAATGATTAGATTGTATATGCTACACAGCTAAGCTTTCAAATATATCTGGTTTTACTTCTAACTGTGGGGCTTACCTTTTTTAAGCTAACTTTCCATGCACATTGGACTCACAGCTAATCTTGTAAGAAGTCTTGCACACCTCTTGTAATCTGTAAAATAATATGGGAGCCTTTGTAAGTACGACAAACTGTCAATTGTTGTCCTATGGAGAGAATAACCTAAATAAATAAACCTTAACAAGTAATTACAAAAATAAAATACTATAATAAAAATACTCAATACTCTGACCCAGCTGAGATCAGGCCCTGTTCAAATTAGTATTTGTTTTGTGGTTTTGATCCCTTTATTTCATCAAAAATCTGTAAAAACTCTTAGAATAAAAATTAGAGAAAACAAAATATTTTACACACGTGTTATAAAATAATGACATTGAAATCACAAAATAACAAACTATCTTTTTAAAAAAAAAAAAAAATGTATTTATGTATATTGTTAATGCCCAAATGTGTATAATACAATTAATCTATGTAAAACTCCGAAGATGCTAGTAGCCTTTGCTATCTATTGTGAAGTTGAAATAAGTATTTATACTGCTGTTATAATTTGCATAATACCTTATTATAATATTTGAATATAGCCTATTAAAGGTTTCCAAAAACTTTAAAGGTTTTGCACACTAAATATGAGGAATAATAAACATTTTAACACAAAAGTTTAATTCAAATTCTGTTTAAACACAACACAATTTGTTAATCAAATATAAGTGTATTTTTTTTATTTACAATATTGGATAGGTTAAACTTTGCAGTGTTGTGTTTACATTATCAGGCAAGCATTTTTCTATTTAATAAAGGGATGTGGTACTTACATGCTGGTATTGTGCAGTCTCTGGTGTTGTGATAAATCCTGTGAAAGTGTTTAGTGCACTTTGGACTGAAGTGAAGAGGACCTGGAAGAAGATAACAAGCCATGAGTAAACACTGTTGGTTTTCAACATACAAAATACTACAAACAAAGAAGTGCTTCACCTTACCTGTTAAATGACTCAAAAACTTTTCTTTTGTTCTAAGATCTCTAGGAAAGATTTCTGTAAATGAAATAAAAATAGTGGTTTTTCTTCAAGCTTGAACGTATGCCTAAAGTCTTTAGTGGCTTTAGACAGTGAAAAATGATTTGCATATTTAATGTAAAACATTCTCATAAATAGTCAACACTGAATTAACATTATATATATATATATATATAATATATATATATATATATATATATATAATGGTGAAGCATGGTAAACTGCAAAATATGTTTTTTCATGGTAGAAAATGATGTGTTTAAAGCAATGTGTATCAAACGTCTATACAAAGTCCCATGCAGGCTACTGTTGCCTTCTCGTTTTTAGTGTGCATGGTGCCTGCCCTTTCAAAGCAATTGCATGTCCGGAAATATGTATAAACATTATCTGCAATTCTGCAATCAAGCATTCTTCAGCCGAAATGCACTACTTTTATGCACCACATTATTGTAAGTGTGCATTGCATCTGTCATAGTAATAATCTGCAGCGTTCTTTCTGTGTTGTACATGTTCCTCTGGGTATAGCACTACATTGAGTTTTTGAGTTGCAGTTGTGTAATTGATTGGTAGTTAACACACACCAACATTGCTTTTTGGTTTGTTTTGTTTAACAGCAAGAACAGACACTCCAACGAACAAATTGTATACACCAATACTGATCTTACTGTAAAAGAAAAAATGTCGCCATAATTGTAATAACTTTATATATATATATATATATATATATATATATATATATATATATATATATATATATAAATGATATTCATTGTAAAATCAAATGTTAAATAATTAAACATACATCTTATACAACAGATTTTCAACACAGTTTAGGATTTATATTTATAATTATGTTTATTTTTTTGTGAGTCTAAAGTATATTCTCAATCAATTAAAATAAACACTGACGTGTTAAAATATGTTGCATATCGTGTTGAATTACTAAACATTTTCAGTTTAGTGTTTACAACAATACACATACACATTTGTGTCAATAAAACAGCTAAACTTCTCAGAAATGTAGTATAACAGTATAACATACATAAACGCTTTAAATCACTTACCAACTCTCTGGTCTTCACTGTAAGACTTGTAATGATGTACTCCCTTTGGATCAAAAGTGTAATCGTGTTGCTTTGTTAAATATTGTACACTATTTTCCACATCTTGTGAACTATACTTTTTCAACTCATTCACAGTTTCCATTATCAAGTTCAAGAGGGTTTTACAGTCCCTCATGTCCGTGTGCTCAGTCCTCTCTTTGCAGTATCCAGCTGTGAACATTATGAACACCAGTCCCAGCAAGAGCGGCGACCTCAGTCCTTTCATAGCTACCGAAAACGATGTTTAAAATATGCCTTTCCCTCAGATTCGGTTCTTATCACCCTAAAAGAAACAAATTATTCAACATGTGGATGTAAGGCAGAAGGAGAGAGACAGGCAGCATCAAGAAAGGTGATATGAAACACTTTTATTACGTTGATTCATCTGCTTAATGTAATCAGTTTGCCTCCTTTATTGTATTTGCTAATCGCAGTTCAGATTAAAGCGCTATATAGCAAATGCCACGTTTTTCGATTTAGAGTTGTATTTAAACACAAGGTTATCTTTGTAAACTAATTCGCCTCTAGAACCTGTCAAAGTAAATGCAGGTGATGTCGTGCAATGCAAAGTGGACGTTTGTAGATAGCGTTTTCTTTTTTATTCTTGGGCAATTTTAAACCCAATACAAAGCTAACTGCAAAAACAAAACACTGGTATACCAGTACAGTGAACACACATTTTTATTATGAAATATATATATATATGAAAAACTACCTGTTTGCTTTTGTTTTCTTTCAAGATGTATCTATTCCTTTTTCAGAAGTTTGCCTCCCACTGTGGTCACGGATTATAAATGATGAAGTAGCACTCAATCTTCAGAAGCGCCTTACACTCATTCCAAGTACTTGATCTACACCATGTCAGTCCAAACGAAGGTTCTTATATGTGTACATGTGGCTGCATAGGCTGGTTTTATCGAATTGAAAGTGGGTGGAAAAATAATAAAACTCCACTTGGCAACTTTTTTTTCTGTCTGTGGATGGTTTCCCTCAGATCTTTTGGCAGGGTCTCGCTCACTTTATTCTGTTGCAGACGTAAGGAAGCTGTCCCTTGTGGATTAGCCCGGCGTGTCTTTAATTAGAAACGCGTTAAGAACACTCCGAAAAATGCATTTTATTTTCCCGATCATCACACCTTTCTAAATTGAACGGATTGAAGGTCTTTCGTCACTGTATCGAAGCGAAATATGTGTGTTTACCAGGAACTTTGTAGTTCCTTAAACGGGAAAGCCTGGTATAGACATGGATATACGCGAGCATGCAGGTTAAATGGTCGTTATCTCTTAATTTTCCTGGAGAGGACGGCTCGATCAATAACAACTTCATGTTACACTTTAGGTTTCAGAGCAATGACTGGAAATCTGAGTAGTAAATTAAATTATGAGAAATTATGGTAAGTATTAGCAATTGTCTGACAAGCGAAAACCAAGTACAATAGTTTATGTAAATACAACTCTACACTGTACTACTGGGAGTGAAATAAGAAACCGGACTGAGGCAAAATAACACACGCATCGACCTAGTGTCGCTATATTTGTTTAAACATGTTATTTATATGTCACTCCCTGTTAAGTAAAGCAAATAAAATATGAGATAACTGACTTTCCTTTTTTCTTCTTTTCGGGGGGGGGGGGGGGGGGGGTACATATAATGATCTTGCTAAATCGAATAGTAAATTAATGTATTATTATTTCATTTTTTAAGTTTTAGATAATAGGAAATCACAGTTTATAAACTGTGGCCAACAATGGTATTCCCTTGACTTCATCTTTCATAATGCAACACTGCCACGTACCGAGTTAAAATAAAATACCATCTAAATATACAAACTCATGCGATGTTGACAATGTTCAGTCTGATACATGGGATTCTGAAAGTGAAATAACCACCATTTGTTTTGCATAGGAACGACACCTTTCCCACTGATATTTGATAAGGCTGTTAAAAGGGAGTCAACTTTGGTTACTGGTACATGTTTATGTTTCAGTAAACAGCACAGCTAGGAAAACTACTGTACTTTTTCATGTTCATACAAAAAATGATTGCTCGTGATAATATACTGTTTGGTATACTGTGAGAATAGTATACAGCTGCACATCTCCTCTCATCTCACCACAATGAATTTAATGTCAAATTATAATTTATAAACCTGTCAGATGAATAGAACGGGAATGCTGTCTTCTGATTGGTTGC
Organism: Acipenser ruthenus; assembly: GCF_902713425.1. NCBI lineage: Eukaryota > Metazoa > Chordata > Actinopteri > Acipenseriformes > Acipenseridae > Acipenser > Acipenser ruthenus. The sequence continues at coordinate 24,459,804 of NC_081194.1, forward strand.
TATAGAGGGCATTATAATAGCCAGGAACTGCCCTCAGAATGTCCACACAACCATCACCGATATAGTACTGTAAGGTATCAATCTGCCAAAAGAACATAACTGTCAACTGTCAGAACCACAACAAACCCATGAAAGCTACAACAGGTTACAAAAACGAGTCATCTATAAACAAAAATAAAAATACGGATTCCATCTCTATCCAACAAACGAGAATGATCTTCACATCTTTCCAATGTCTTAACTCCTGCAATTATGGATGTCCACCAGCCGTCAATAGTTGAAAATCAGCAGCAAACCTTCGAACAAACTGTAAATCTGCAAAAGCACGTTGAAAAACCGAAGCCCAATGCTATGCTCCACCCTCAGAAATCTCAGCCACGATCATCCCCGCTTGTTTCACAACTGCACTTTCACAGGAAACCTGCATTTCAAGTTGAAATAAATAAACTTAAAAAATAACTTTACAAAATAAATAACTCGAATATTTAAATTACTAATTGAATTCATTTCTTTTAAGAATACATTAATTTGTTTAATAATAATACTGTTAGTTATAGAATCAGTTTGTTATATTTACCTATTTAACTTAACTTTTCTTTTTGAAAAAGCAGACGAAACGTTAAATGTTTTCCCTGTCTTAAATAAATCAAAAACTAAACTGTATTTTGATTTTAAATGTTTGTTTTGTTTGTTAAGAAAAAAAAAATAGTTTCCTTCGCTGTTAACAGGCGGAATTATACCGTCAAGAACCGCTGCAACAGCAAGGGACAAGCACCGCAGGACATATAGGAAAAAACAAAAGGTTATAAATCTTAATGTTGCTGTTAAAACCATAAAAACTGTACGCCTCGGGCCTCCAACTCTCCACGTCGGGGCATTAACGGCTAGGAAATGCCCTGCCTGTCAGTCGTTATTGCTTAATTAAAGACCCTATATCATCAAATTTGACGCCCACTTTTTATTCATGGAAAGTGATCATTGTGTTACTGTAACTAAGTCATTCTGTCCAATAAACACTTCGTCTGACACAAAACCAAGGAGATTTTTGATGACGTTAGCGGAGGGAGGCTGCCGGCAGTATCTCTGTTTTACTGTATGGAAAACAATGGAGAGCGACGGTGAGTTTTTTTTTCGTGCTCAGAATCTATCACCGAATTTGATCACACCAGCATCTGACAACCAGGAATCCGGAGCAGGTGTTTTGCAGCCCTATAGTTTCGAGCCTTACCACACATCTGGTGAGGAAAGTTCGGGCTCCGATTGAGATGAAAACCAAGAGACAGAAATGTCCCCAGGGCCATTAAGAGGTTGCAAAATAAGGAATGGCAGGAAATGAGGCTGATTTCGTTCAAATTATTAAAATAGTTCATGTGCAGATGCAAGTGTGACTGTCAGTGGGAAATATTTACTATCTACAGCTCTAAACCTTGGCATGCAATCATAAATTAGGGTTGAAAGCTTAAAGGGACTATGCGGGGATGTTTACTGTTAAAATGATTATTTTTGAAAAAAATGATACTTATTGCTTTTATTGTTCATTTAAAAACATTTTTAAGTTGTTTTTATAATAATAATAATAATAATAATAAATTGCAAGCAACTTGACAACTTCCAAGGCATTCTTGTTCCTATCTGTGTTCCATAGTAACCATGAACATACCTGCACTCTCTAAGCAGTTATAATATAAGCCACTTTTGCATTTGACCTTAAGGAGAGGTTAAAGGTCACAGTCAAATACGTTTTTTGATAGAGCATATATGGGTTCTTATATGTGTTCCATAATAACCATGACCCTATCTGCACTTTCTAAGGAGTTACAAGCTAGTTTTGCATTTGACCTTAAGGAGAGGTCAAAGGTCACGGTCAAGTTAATTTTTGAATAGAGCAAATATGGGTTCCTATGTGTTCCATAGTAACTATTACTCTATCTGTACTACGTAAGGAGTTATAAGCTAGTTTTGCATTTGACCTTAAGGACAGGTCAAAGGTCACGGTCAAGTTAATTTTTGAATAGAGCATACAGGGGTTCATTTGTGTATTCTATAGTAACTATGACACTGTCTAAACTCTCAAAGGAGTTCTAAACAAGTTTTGCATTTGAGCTTTAGTAAGGTAATAGGTGCAAATATGTGCAATTTGACCATAGCTGAAATTTGATTGGCTCACGATGGCCGTGTTTTTTTTGTGTAGCGAGTTGCTTTGCACAAATTTATAGACAATCTTGCCAAGGCTATGTATGCAAAGTTTCGATTGAATGGGCATAACCGTTTCAGAGAAGACGTTTGAATTTTTTTGACAAATCCAATATGGCCACCAGACCGTGTGATCAATCGACTTCTCTCGAACAGCCGTAAATCTTGGCCATGAGGGTAGTCTATTGCACCAAGTTTCACATCTCTGCTATAACCGGTTTCGGAGAAGAATATTTTTTAAAATTGTCCCAAATTCTTGAGAAATCCAATGTGGCCGCCACACCATGTGACCTATAACCTTCATTTTCGCTGTGACACAACTTCCCTTAGGTGCCTACCACCCTACCAAGTTTCGTGAGTTTCCGTGCAACAGTGTTGATTTTAAAGATTTTTTGAAAAAGCCTAATAATGCATTTCGGTGCGCTGGCGACCCGAACTTTAAATGTTCATGTCCTGTCATTGACAGAGTGTGTCTGGTTATACCGTCTCGCCAGGTTTGAAATTACTGGCTGTGAGCACCCAAGAAAGCGAGCCACAGTATGCTGCCCTAGTCCAGCCTCCCAACATGCCGATTGCACGAAGGCACTGCTCTCTTAACAGACGTGGCATATTGTTTTTTTTTTCTGTGATTTTCTTTATTGCTTTTATTCAAGCTTGCAATTTAACAACTGAAATCACTCCATATCCAGTGTCCAATCAACTGTCTCACTAATTAGGTGATTAAGTGCATATGCTTCAGTCATAGTCACTCAAGCGTGTCATGGTCAAGGATGAATGATCGAGTGATTAAAAAGAAACCAAAATATTTTGTCAGTGTCCATCATTTATATTTTTTTTCAAAAATAAATGCGTTATAATAGTGATAAATTTTTTTTCATGCTCGGTACAGTAAATAAACACAACTTACTTGGTTTCTTTGAAGTTTGAGCACAGCAGTACGTTTGGGTGTGCAGTCATTAGACCCACATTGGCCACAGCCTTGTTGCTGGTACAATAATTGCACGGGTGTGCTTGTACTGTTCCTGTCAGGTGGTAGTTGATCAGGTCGGACTCGATGTGCAGGATGTGGTGAGATTTTTCTTTTAAATACCGTGGGCACGGCATACTTTTTAAGTTCCTGTTTGTGTTGCACATTAATTCAAAATTATGTCATTAGAGTCGACTGATTGTCAAAACAGTCCTCCGTAAAATGTGCACGACAAAGTACTGAGTGCTGAGTTGGACTTATAAAATTATAGCAAGTTTGCCTTACTTGCCTAACCCATTCAGCCTGAAGTTTCTCGCCTGGTGGAAATTTGAAGAAGCTTATACCGTCAGTGGCTATATTAGAACATCCTGCCACAATACAACGCTTAGGCATAGCTGAACTTCACTTTTAAATCTTTCAAAACTGTTCGCACGAATACATCTATTGTTGTACTTATACAGTGTACAGTGAGACTCCACTACCTCCGATGATGTCACACGGTCAAAAATGTCTTCCTGCTAATGTTCAGAGGGACATTTAAAATTATATTTTGCAGAAACTACGCATCACAATTGAAAATTTTAAACGAGTAAGGCATTTAGAAAACCTACTTTTTCAGAACTACAAATAGACTATCAAGAACGTAGACCAGGGTGTTGGCAGAATCGTTTAAACTGCACCACTGTCGGGAATGGTTCTTTTGAATGTAATGTACCAGTACTATTCTAATTTCCACAGCCCTGAAATATAGTGATAACAGGATTTACGATCTCTACAACTGTGCAAAATCTAAAATGTGTCGTTAAATCTATCCATCATAAATAAGGCCCTGTGTAAATCACGATTTCACCAGCTGCGTGGAAATCATGAAATTAGCCAAATACCGTGATTTTTAAAATATTCTTAAGAAATAAAAATTATTTCATAATTATTTGTATTTCATACAAAAACATCACATTAATGAAACTGTACGGCTCTGCTGTGTGCTTGCGTGTACTATTCGCCATGCACATAGTGCTATGCAGTGATTATGTCGTGACTGTATGCGATCTAGGTGGGAAATTAAAACACTACACACTGTAAACAAGAAAATGGATGTCTCTAAAAAGGCTAAAAATGTGTCTGCAGCAGATCGTGTAAAGCAGTAACCAGCAGGAGTTTTACACAGTGATGGAGGTAAGCTCTTCTGTATGTCCTGCAACATTAAAGATCACCTCCGAGAATCGGCTGTTGACAGGTATTTAGATTCAAGTATGCGCTTCTTTAGTGTGACGTCACATCCGCTGCTAAGTGGTTTTAAACAAGCAGGCGAGTCAATGGCAAAAGTCATTAGTGCATCTTAAAACCTCTGTAAATGAAATTGTAAGAGGTCATTTTTAATATAAATAAAAAAAAAGAGTAAACAGCATGGTCTAGTGTTGTGCTGCAGACTACAACCACCATTCAGAAACTTTCTAAGAAAGAGAAAACTGCAGTCTCGTTGGTCGATTTTATGTATTGCTGGTCCCTAAATGGCAAGACATGCCGGTTTGTAGGAAACTGTCTGAATAATAGGCTACTAATGAAAAAATAAACACCACAATTTGTGTATAGACATGTAATTTTATCATGTTCATTGTTATTATTATATGACTGTATACTACAGAGAACAACGAAGCACAACTGTTAAAATGTACAGCAGAAACTAGTCCACGTATTTTTCATTAATATAATCAACTACTAGTATTCTTGTTTAAAAATACATCGTAGGTTTGAAACTTATTTGGGTTTTCAAGACACCAAGTGTACCATCATACACGAATGATTGTTAATCCCCTGAATTGAAAGAGTTTTCTCCACTTTTAATTCGTTTTTTAAAAAGTCTATGCAGAAAACAATGAGAGCGCCATATTGTTTAGAACCGCGTAGCAACAATATCCAAGGAAGTAAGTGTTTGTGACGAAAGCACTAAAGAGTCGTATTCACTGAAAGAGAAAGGCGGTTAGGGTTAGGGTTAGATTGCTTTACTTGCAAAGAAACAAAAACGGTGACTTCCATGTTTTGACCTGCCAGAGGCATTTGTTTGCGCAAATATCCCTCTTGAAAAACTGGACAACCAAAAGCTACGTAAATGCTTCAGACTGAGTGTAGCAAATGGTGGAGTGATTCCTTCATCAGCCCAGCTGAGACGTGAATACTTACCTAAAGTTGCTGAGTATCACAAGCAGGAGATTATGGAATTGGTAAAACAGTCTGGTTGCTTTTCAGTGGTCACTGACGAGTCGACTGATGCCCAAGATCAGTATGGCTTACACATTGTAAAGTGCACTCCATTTATAAGAATCACTGATATAAGAGTCAACCGCATATAGTGATCAAAATCACTTGGACAAAATCATTCCTATTCCATAGTCATTCCATAGCTGAGAATGTAAAATAATCCGCTTGTAAGAATAAAGCAATCCGCTTATAAGAATCATTTCAGGGCAAACTGACTACATGTTATACGGTACTTGATCAAGTGCAATAACGTGTATAGCCAATAAAGCTGTTTTTGAATTTGAATTTGATCACATCTCGCATGATTAGGCACGTACGCAGCGTGGATTGTGCAATGATGCAGTCAACACTGCATTCTTTGCAATCAAATGGTGAGTGCGCCACTGCATTGTGCCTGTATGTTTTTTGTGTTCTCTGTCAGTGAAAATTTGTTTTAATTAAGTGAATACACATTCATTGAATACATACTGACTACAGCAGTGCTATTGTGTGATATGCATGTAGAGGGAGTGGGAATGTGGCGCAGCGTAGTGAGGAGGATGAGGAGGGGGGGGGGGGGGGATTGCGGAGCTTTGCATCTCCGCTTAATGAAAAACTTTGCATCGCAACAGAAAATAAGTAAGCCACAGATGCTTAAATGCAGTGGTAGTCCTGACAGTAAATACTGTACTGTAATGTCATTTTAATTCAAAGGCCATTACACGTAACACTGCACGGCAATTAACCTAGGCACCCTCACGAGACGATTGCTTCTCAAGTATATTGTAGTAAAATAGGATTCTGCAGCCTTGAGTAAACATAATTGTAATCATATCACAAGCTGCTTACCCACAAGGACTTGTTTTGATGTATTGTCCTCAGTGACTGAGCACCATTGACATTTGTATACTGTACTTAAACTGTTGACCCGCAGAGGCGCTTTTGCTAATTGTAATGTGACGTGGCCAAGGGCAGTGTAAATTATCAGGCTGGAGTCTTGATTTACAGTTTAAAACTGGTGTTGGTTTTATTTTTCTTACAGTGTGATGGGAAACAACCACTAAACAATACTTTGTGTTGTTTCTGTGCATACAAGCGGGAATAACATACCGATTGTACAGCACTTCACCACAGTAATCAAATCATGTGATGGATGTGATTCTTATAAACTGAGTGCACTGTATTTGTTTTGCAAGACCTAAATGGTGAACATGCATCTGACGTAGAACTGAAAGCTGTCCTTGCAGATACACTTTACCTACAGGCTGTTAATTACAACACCGTTTCACAAGCTATTGTAAAGTGCTTGAATAACTTGGACGTTGATTTTGATGTCAGTGCATTTATCTCTATATTTGATGTTTAAAAAAATAATAATAACCTATACACATAATTTATAAAATATTTCCGTGCACATTCCACAAAATACGATACTTTACCTGTGACACTGTCGTGAATTTTAAAGAAAATTTCTGCGATAACATGGCTAAAGCATTTAATTGTTCGGTTTTCATACTGTTTCTCAGGAAGGTTTTCATCCACTTCAGTGTTGAGAAACACCTTTCTGTCTCTGCTGTAGTCACCTGAGTGGTAATATATCATCAGCATCAAGCATATTCATGCATTTCCAGCATTTTTAAAATCTTTTGTTTAATACACTGTTTGTAAGTCAATGCATAAGGAAGTCTTACTAAGCAATGGATATGCTTGAACTGTTTCCCCAAGTACACAGTCCAGGAAAGTTACCTGATATTCATCAAAACAGTCACTCTGCAGCAATTTTGCAGAGACAAGGTGCTTTCTGAAGGCAAACCATTCCTTTGCATGATGATGTCACAAATTTGCAAGGCAGCTGTGTCATAATCTTCTGTGGTATCTAACAGATGCTCGGATGTCCTGAATGCTTTGAACAAATTACGTTACCGCTTAATTTGCATCAACAGATGTAATATTCCTTGCCTGGAGTTTCCCATACAAAATATCCACCTTCATCTTTCTCTTTTGGAACATGTACAGGAAGTACAGAAACTCTCTGTCCATGAGGCTATGGCGAAAACTATTCGCCTTTCTAACTGTGACACTGTCAAAGTCTCCTGAATCACTAATTGTTTGAAAACACTCTTAACAGGTGACCTCGTAAGGCCATTTCAAAAGCTCCACAGAACTTTCTGCATTCAATGATTTGTGTAAGTATGTGTTGGTTTTTAGACGCTTCTTCATTGTGCTTCCTTATGGCATTTCGGCAAACAGTGCTAAGCTGGACAGCAAAATACACTCTCCCTAACATACCTAAACACATTTCACATGTCTTATGAACTTGAGTTCTCATGTTTTTTTGATTTAGAGGAGAGGTGTTGCAGGTCTGTAACTGGTTCTTGGCTATGCTGCATCAGTGTCACCCCGAGCCTTAACAAAAAGGAGGCAAGGAAAGCAAAACAGTACATTGTTGTTTTCACTTGCACAACCCCATGGCCTAAGCTTATACCATGACTTGTTAAAGATTCAAGTGTATGCCTGTCCTCTGTCACTATTCACCTGCACTAATTTTATTGGAGGTCTGCTGGGACACAACCTTTTGATCTGCAGTTTCTGCACTTCTTCCATTGTAGCAGAATTATTAGCAAGCAAAAATTCTACGGTATTCATGTCTTCTTTTTTTGATTAACTTAGAATATTAAAATCTGCACACCGAATGCACTCAAATTTAAATGTGTATTTATTTAAATTTAAGTTGTCCCTGAATGTAAATCAATCCCAAGTTCAAAGACCAAAAACGGGAAAAAAACAAGACCTTAAATGTTAGTCACAATTAAGGCCAAAGGAAAAACATAAATAAAAAATAAACACTAATTAATCATGAAGTAGATGTTTTATTTTATTTTAACGAACCAGCAGATAATTTATATAGACCTAATAAAAGACTGATCAGCTACAAACAAACAGAAAAAAATAGTAATTTAAAAACACCTAGAAAAAAAAGCCTGACTCGGCTATCAACAAGATTTAATATATATATATTGAAACAGAGATGGAAATAAAATGCCTATTGCATAGCAGTTTCACCCATTAAACAGATGGATGAACGGCATTGTTGATGTGCCAGTGTCACATGAGAGGGGGGAAATGAAAAGCACATCACCCAGAAGAATGGAAGCGCAATTCATTAATAAGAGACTCGGGCTTCAGTGAGCAAGTGAACACGGTTAACCGGACGCCCCAGAAGCAATCAGAATATTAGCTAGTTCCACCTTGAAGTCTAGATACTCCATAACCTTCCTCTTTCTTTCAATGGCCTGGTCCTCAACTTAATCTTCATCACTGATGTCTAGATTGAATCACAGCCACTTATTATAGATTCTAAAATGTCTTTAGCTGTCAGGCCTACAATGTACATTAATGAAAAGTATCAGAAAGAGGTTATACATAAACCCAAAAGTTTAAGAAAAAGTTGATACAAAAACCAGAGTAAAACATAGTAATTAATCATTTTTATTTAATAAAAAAAATAATGAAATTTGTGCACTTTATAGTAAACCTGATTACTAAAACTTGTATTTTTCCCCATGATCCATTTTGATGGATAGTTTTAAAAAACAAAAATGTATCAGAAGAATCAAAACTAATCATACCATTTTTATTTGTGTTCTAGACACAATGCATTTTAATCCCCTTAAAAAAAGAAATGGGTAACTTTTAATTAAAACAATTAAAATAAAGTCTTTTTAGATTTCTCACATGTGAGCTGCAAGCAGCGTTCTTTCTGCCAGGTAAAATACATTTTGTACCAAAAGCTGCCACCAGGAGGTTCCATGAAGGCTCCATTTAAATTTGTGATGGGCACCAGGGCGACGCTACTTTACCGGAGGTATCTTACAGTGGAATTATGGAGATATTTCCATGGCTAATTATATATTTTTCAACCTTCAACAGCCCCACAACTGAACAATGAAGGACCTCTTATAATGATTCTCCCCTACACCATACAGCTCATGCTGCGCTATTAACTCCCTGTCCCACAATTACTAAAAATAAATCAGCACAGGGAGCAGGATCTCTGATGTGCAATTTGGTGAAACTTCACAAACTTTTTCATGTCCACATTACACATGCTGCATTAAGTTTGGCACTATTGGCAATCTGTTTTGCATTATTTTGAGAGGTACACATGCGTCAGCGGTTCATTGCATTTTGTCCATGTGATTATCACTGTGGTTAAAATGTGAACTTTCGATATTATAAACAAGATTTTTAGACATCAAAAACATATCAAAATATCAACACACATCTCAAAATAATGCACAATTCGGCATTACACCATACCCACATACCCAAGAGTCTACCCACAAGAACAATGTGGGTTACTAATGACAAGAGTAATAGATACATTGTAAAATATTGCAGGGATCAGGTGAATGACAATAGATTTAATCAAGTGTATGAGGGTGTTGTCTTGCAGTATTTCATGAGAAAGACAGAGAATTTGTGACTAATTAATTTGTAAACCACTTTTACATCTTCAATAAAGTAAATAAATACCATCCACCCTTGTTCCTTGAAGATATCACGTTTCATTCACTGACACTTAACTCTGCACTAACCCCAGGATAAGGTAAATAAGCATTGAAGGAAATTGCATGCTTAGCATTCCACCTGTGAAGTGCTCAGAAGTCAACCAATGACTCATTGACCTTTCCTAATTCCACCAATAATGCCTTTCTGAAGAGCATACAGCACCATGAGTTATCCTCCTCTACAAGAATTTAATAATGACACAGAGCATTTGGATTATTCAAACACTGAAATGTGGTGACTAAACAAAGCCAGTGATATTGACAGTCGTTTTGTTACAAATCTTACATTATAGCTACAAATCATATTTTTAAGGGGTGTAAGCGTCCACAATTCATAATCACTACAGAGCAGTTTACTACATTTTAGTCAATTGCTGTGACTAAAGGGGATATCACAAAAAAAAAAAACAGGAAGCTCAATAGAAACGGTAGACATTATTTTTGTTCATGTAAAAGTTTTGTAATTATGATTTGATATTGCAGAGAGAACATTTAATGAAAACATGCAGTTGAAAAACATTAAATCATAACCCTAGGGACGACAAATTGTTTCTGTGAAATCATATCATGTTCTGGAAACTGCTAACAGAATAGATATTGTGGTAGTTGTGGGAATCAATCTTCAGTATAAATGTACTTAATTTTAAAAACATAAAAGGTGAAAGTTTACAACATTCTTCCATAATTTAGCCACCTCCTGTAGACTCTGATTCATCAGAAAGCAGCTATTTTTGGCTTACTACTGTAGTTTGTATACATTACAAGAGGTAAGCCTCCAACTACTAGGTCCAGCAGCAAGAAGTATCATAGCCATATACACTGGATCTTTGATCGGGGAAGTCAAAATATTTTGAAAATCATATCAGTCATCTTTGAGATACATATGGGACTACTTCAACAAAGGCACTTGCCCCCATTGTGAAATATATTTCAAATGGTTTCACTTGGCATTGGACCATTGGCAATGAATGTAAATTATTATCAACAGTGACACATTCATTTATTAATAATGCATTTAATTTATTCCCAACCGCCTAAGATCCTTTATTTTAAGAAACATTAACATAATCAATTCTCATCAATATTAACCATTTAATTTAGCATAGCAAAAGTATATTACAGAAATAATCCAGTATACCATGTTTGCAAATGCCATTGGTTTATTGTCTATGGGAATTCACATTAAATGATCTTCTAACCAAGACTTGAACAGATAGTGCTTATGTACAGTATTGAATAACATCAAAATGACACATTTCTAGTATTTTTAAATTATAATTTTCTATATAAACTACTCAAAATAATTCAAACTTTATTTTTTTTCCAAAACACAATTAACGAGTATATGAGTATTTCAAGAGAGCACTCTTTACAAACTGAAATTAACAGATACATTAATTTGATTTTGTATGTAACATCAACATCAGTGAAACACATCTAAACAAAAGACCCATGGAAATGGAAATATTGGGTATGGGCTCATCTGACATTGATTCAATCGCTAGATCGAAAGCGAATGCTTCTAATCAGGCAAAAGATGATGTCTTAGGGGATCCTGTCCTGTTCTTCAGTCAGTGCAACACCAAGCTCTCTCATGGCATATGGATTTCTAATATAAATAGCATAGTCTGCAAGTGCATCAGTCACAATAATAAAGAAAGTACTGGTTCAGTACTGTTGTTCAAAGCAGTTTTCCATCTTTATATCAATCTAAAAAACAACTGTTTGCAGGTTCTAGGGCAGGGGTACTCAATTACATTCTCAGGGGGTGCCAGATAAAGCAATGTCCAATCACTGGGGGGGCCACAGTGCGCTCAAGATGTGTGTACTGGTGTGTGTGTGTGGGGGGGGGGGGGTTGCTTAAATGGTCACGAAAATCTGACTATCGAACAGTAACATACATACAGTAACAGAACTTTGCAACACTACACTTGCACCAATCAACTAATACATGTCAGAAATAACTACTTACAATGATACAATGTCTGATCGCCATTTAATAATAAAAATAGAAAGCAAATATATTTTTTCCTGATATTTTCCTGACAATATTCAAACGACATCTTGCAAACAAATAATTACTGTAATGCTATTAAAACAGCATGTTATTCATTTTAATTTTATTAAAACTGGAAAATGTTCTGAAAATGACTGCGCAGCAACCATTCAAGTTAACTAATGAAAGCACGTCAGTTAGTGATCGCTTTATTTATGTTGTATAAGCATCTTATCAAGCCTGATTGAAAGTGTAGCGCTGTGTCTAAATATGCATGTTCTAACTCCAATGTGTTTATATGTAAATGAAAAGTTTCTAAATTAAATACATGGCATGACAGTAAACAGAGGGAAAATAAACTTAAGTGCATATCCAACATGCCATCTTTGAGAGGTGTGCCTAGGTGCATTGTAAGAATATTCAGATAGTTTGTCCGCACTACAGAAAATAATATTACTCCATACCGCTGTTTTCATATCGCAACTAAACTAAATGGGCAGAGGTTTGTGACGCATGCCAAAATGAAACCTCATCAGAATGAAAGCTCAGCCAGTCAGCTTTATTATTAAGACTAGGTTGACCTGTAAAAAAAACACTTGTTAGGGGACACAAATACCCTGTAGATAGCGGTGACATTACAATCTTACGTATCAGCAATTTCAGCTTTTGTAATGAAGGACAGCTGACGCTCAGCGGGGCAAAAGGAAGGCTCTCGCAGGCCGGATTGGATCCGTGGGCCGCCAATAGTTCTAGGGGGTAAATATTCACATTTTAACATAACTAGTTAGTAGTTTTTACATATTGTAACAAACTGGAGACTAAAGCTCTTCCATTGTTAAAGTAATGCATATTGGAATTTATTACAGTTACACATTTTTTATTTTTTAAGAATACAAAAGTGGCTGTCCCAGTCAGCCAAGTATACAGTTTTATAAGGTTTATTTTCGAGGGGATGGGGAGGCATCTGTGGTTTAGTGTGTTTTTTGTAGTGTTGAGTAAGAAGGCATCTGAGGATCTTGCCGTGTCAATGGAGACACCCTGGGGGTAAAGAAGTCGGAATGTATGAGGTGACTCATTGTGTAAGTGTTTGAGCAAGTTAAACTGTGTAATTCCAAAAAAAAATTGTTGAAATTCAGCTAAAGCCTCTGATGGTTTTCTTTTTTAAATTGAGAATGCTTTGCAACTGGTGCCAGGAGTAAGTAGGCGGTTTCCTCACCTCTCCCCCTTCTCTGTAGCCAGCGACTCCCTTCTCTTGGGCCCCTGCCCCAGAATTTCTGGCTGCTGGATACAACAAATCCTTGAGTGATGACGAGCAGGTATCCCCGGGCAGTGTGGTGCAGGCCTCCCTGGGCGATAATGCACAAGGATCACCAGGCGGTGGCGAGCAAGCCCCCCCAGGCGATGGCGAGCCGCCCTACCCAGGTGTTGCCGGCTCGGCAGCCCCAGGCATTTCAGGCTTGGCAGCCCCAGGTGTTGCCGGCTCGGCAGCCCCAGGCATTTCAGGCTTGGCAGCCCCAGGCGTTGCAGGCTTGGCAGCCCCAGGCTGTGCAGGCTCGGCAGCCCCAGGCGTTTCAGGCTTGGCAGCCCCAGGTGTTGCAGGCTTGGCAGCCCCAGGCGTTGCAGGCTTGGCAGCCCCAGGCGTTGCAGGCTCGGCAGCCCCAGGCTGTGCAGGCTCGGCAGCCCCAGGCGTTCCTTGGGAGGTGATCCTTGAGAGGTAGCAGCAGGTAGTCTCCCTCTAGCTGTGGAGGCGGGAGCAGCAGGTAGTTTTCTATCTCTGGAGACTGGTGCGGCTCTCCTTCGGTCACTGGAGACTGGTGCGGCTCTCCCTCGGTCACTGGAAACTGGTGCGACTCTCCCTCGGTCACTCAGGTCCCTCAGCTCTGCACAGCCACGATATTGACTCTATAGTATACATACATCCATATTAAAAAAGGCTCACATAATCCTTTGGTTATGAAGTAAAAACTGTAGAGTACAAACCAAGGGAGGTTTTATAATGCGCTGGTGAGACTGCACCTAAAACATGCTCAGCTTTGTACATGGTGGTTTTGGAGGAGAGCGAAGACAAACAAGACTAATCCCAGGCTAAAAGGTATGATCTATGATTACAGGCTAAGGAAACTGCTACTACTGTATTTTTCCTAGAACAAAGAGGGGTGTGAATAGGATGGCTGGTGGATGATGTCAGACCATAACAATGAGAATATTATAGTAATAAAGTACTATAGTATTTTATAGTACTGTATTACTATAGTATTCAAAATGTACTATAGTACAGTACTATAGTATTTTTATAGTACTTCATTACTGTAGTGTTCAAAATGTATTATAGTATTTATGATAATACTATAGTACTTTTTGTATGGTAAAATACATGTAGCCTACTGTACTACAATACTATTACTGTACTAAAATGACATTACTATACAATACAACACACAGTGAAGTATTGCTTACCTTAATGCTTTATTAGAGATAAAACAAAACACAAACTTTCTCAGAAAGACATTTTTTATTTAAAGTAATTTAAAACAAAAATTCTATTCATACCTTTTTATTTATTAATTTATTACTAATGTGGCACTCCTTGCAAGCAGTTTCTCTTCATTATTCAGTTTTGTCCTGATAGCTGCCTTTACTTCCTTTTCCATGCATGCAAAAAGGTTTGCATGTGTATCCTGAAAAAAAAAGTACTGTCACATAAAAGTACAACTTACAACAACATTACTGTGTGTGCAGCTGTCTTAAAAAATAATTCTTGCTAGTGCATTTATTTTCTAAACATTCTAATAGGGCGTTTAAATATGCCTAACACGTTATCCTTTCAGTGGAGCAGGAAATACAGTGGCAGGTCTTTTGCTTGTCATTGTGTTTGTTTTATTCACCCATGCTCTGCAGTCGTTTGTATTGTCACATGGTTGTTTAGTGTTTTTGTTTTGTGTTTACAAACGTTTTGTTTGCTATATTTATTTTAAAATAAAACCTGGTTGTACTTACTTGTAATTGCATCTACCACATCCTTTTTCCACTTTCCCTCCTTTGAATTGTTGCCACTTCTTCCTGTCAGTGAGGAATTAGCCATGACATCTCTCTGCACCAGGACTGACAGCACATCTGACACAAGTTTCGGAACTGAGGAGTGGCTGCACAAATTCCGTTTCTGGCGTGCCACTTTGACTTCTCCATGCAAGTCTGCATCTAAATCATCATAAAATCAGGAACAGCTGGGACTTCAGTATATAAATAATTCGGTATAAATGCGGCCGATTTCAACAATAGTGTTAACCTGACATTTTGCACCCGCATTTGCGCTCTGCCATCGTTAAACTACTAAAATGATACTGAAATGTATTCAAATGAAGAAAAGAACATGGAATTGGGCAGGATCTAGAATACCAGTGCAAACATTATAAATGATATCTCAGGATTTTTCCTTGCACTCGAGCAATTATAGCCACTACAAAAAAAATACACTTTATGAGATTATATATATATATATATATATATATATATATATATATATATATATATATATATATATATATATGTCTGGTTAATGTGTGCCAGCATTAACCTGACTGTCTACCTGTGTTGGTAACTCTGTGGTCCTGATTACTGTTGCCGGTATTCAGGCCACGGACAATAGCATCCTCTGCAGGCCAAAATAAATCAGTGCGCCAGAGTGGCGTTTCAACTCCAGTTCTGTCTCCTGTGTGTCAGTGAATTGCCCATCACCCTTCCACATTGAAGGTGGAGGTGGCTTACATTGACTGAAAATGAGCGATCAACAGACACAGCACTCAGCAGGGGAGAGGCAGAGACAACGTAAAGTGAAACTGCACTGCTTACCTTTTAATTTTAACATGTATTCCTTGATGATGTAAAGAAAAGCCCTTTTCCTTTCTCCTTTAATGCATATACAATCAAAGTCATTGTGCAATGGCATATTTTTTCTTTTTGTTCTGCTTACTCGAGAAATATTGATTGATGAGACGTAGCCTCAATTTTCTTCCTTGTCGGCATTGCCACGCCACAGAGCAGGCTTCATGGATCGGGGTGACAGTGCTATGTGAGTACAATCAATAGCACATGTCCTATAAACCTGTGGGAAATTTTCTGTGAGCTTTAGCAGGGCTTTTATTTTGTTTTGATTTTGTTTTTGTAAATTGCAGTTTATTAAATAGATTGCAGTTAACCACCCAACTGCTCATTTATTTTGTTAATTTCCATGTCAAAAATTGGCTTTTTTTTTTGCAAATGTTTCATTCTTGTCCTCAAATAAGCAATTTTGAGTTTTCAAAACAATGTTTGTCGTATTTTAAAAAATACAGTTTTTTTTGTTTATTATGAAAAACAGAAACATATTATTTCAAAAGAGCTTAAATGACAAAATAAGTATAAATAATGTTTTTTGGGTTGTTTTACAATTGCAGCATTATATTTATATATATTATCAACAGTGCAACAAAGTCATATGACTTTTTAGAAATGATTCTTTGTGCTATAGATTTCAAAGCAGATGCCCTTCAAACTCTCATCAATGCTAACGTCTTTATCTAGTGCAAATTTTCAATCACGTCATAAAGGTTTATTTATGTGGTAAACTTTCTATCTTCCACAGTTTCGGGTTATATGCATTATTATCTGTGAAATATACTTCATCAGCAGAACAAATCGGTTCCTTACAACCCCTTGTAACATCAACAAATAAATAAATACCCTCATCTGATTATCTGTAGCTAGCAGGCATCCATTTTTCACTCCCAGCTGTGCTATCTATGGATGGGCCGGTCTGTCAAGCACATTTCTTGGGGACTTCTGCCACCTGCCAGCGAAAAACAAAACTGCAGACTCTGGTACAATATAGTCTGCTTATTTATTTAATCTACCATGTCGAAAAGATGTGATAAACTTTGCAGATGCACATATAACCCCCTGCACGCTATTGGCACGGGAGTGACAAATTTGGACTCTCTTGCGCTCCACATGGAAATCGCAGGATAAGCAGCTGGGTGGTTAAAGCTGAATGACATAGTTTGCTGAATGACATAGTTTAAAATAAATAGTTAATACTGTAAAGCAGGGGTATCAGACTTATGGCCTGGGGGACAATTTTGTGTAATTCATAATTTTATTGGATGCAGAGCTCCAGAAAAAGATGGGGGAGGACGTGATATACTATACAGGGTATTGTGGTGATTGAAGTTCTGCGCTGGAGATTACCTCATAATCGAAAGGAATAGAAAAAAAAAGCATGATAAAAATAACCAAACCACAAAAGACAACATTTACCCGCTGGATACTTTCAAAACAAACCAAATTTGGCTGGAACACTGTCAGTCTGGCAGCACTGATCAAGGGAGAGTAGCCTAAAAGTCGCATGTGAGACGCATGCATTACCTATTAAATGTTACCTCGAGTTCAATGTACAAATAAAACATGAATTTGTGTAATTTGTTTTACTACTTTAAGATGTAGGACTACACCACTGTGTAAGGTTGGTGGTACCACCAGTATATTTTACTTCAGCCTTGCATAAACAACATACCGCAATGTTTGATGTTATACAGCCATCCTTTTTTAATGATGCTAAACAGCCATCCATTTTTATTTTTTTATTAGGAAATGATTCCACACGTGACTTTGCTTTGCAGAATTTAAGCAGCTGAAAATCTCTGTGTGCTTCTGCCATATTTTATTTTGAGTTAGCAGTGCTCGCATTACGAATTCTCATGGGAAATAATTATCTCGTGAGATAATAGCCAACATTTTCCAGTAGATGTTTCCCTGAATCCTTTTAACCAAAAATACCGGTATTGTTGTGCAAATACCGGTTATTGTATTGCCCACTTCAGTATGATCGTGTTCACACGATCTTGGTCCTTAAAGGGTTAAAGCGGCAGTCTTTTGATTAAAAGAAGACTATTAATATTATTACGCCGTGTGGTGTTTGACAAATTATCTTTTGTACATTTTGTACAAAGTTACAAAATGGGTGCCGCAGTACATGAAAGCAAATGGTGGTTAAAAATGGAACTCGTGGCAAAAAATTGAAGCTTTTATTATGTTCCTTGTACAATTGAGTTTGACATCCCTGAATTAGAAAACAGGGCAACTATAGGGATTTTCAGTCGTTTGTGAAGTAATTGTTTGTAATGGTCTTTTTTTCCCAATTTGCAATATTATTATTATTATTTATTTCTTAGCAGACACCCTTATCCAGAGCAACTTACAATTGTTACAAGATATCACATTACTTTTATTACATACAATTACACTATTTTTTTACACATTATTTTTACATACAATTACCCATTTATACAGTTGGATTTTTACTGGAGCAATCTAGGTAAAGTACCTTGCTCAAGGGTACAGCAGCAGTGTCCCCCACCTGGGATTGAACCCACAACTCTCCAGTCAAGAGTCCAGAGCCCTAACCACTACTCCACACTGCTGCCCCAATATACGATTAGGTCTGGGCTGTTTCAAAAGCCAGTACTTGATCTGCAATAAATACAAAGACATCCTACTAAATCCAAAAGAAAGTTATACAGCACACTCTTAAACCATTGCAGGAAATGACCTGATAATAACTATACAGTACTTTATCAGAAGTGATTTATCTCATAAACAAAGTTTTTTTTCCCCTAAAAAAATCTCCCCAAACCCCATTATAGGATAATATTGAGTCTGCACAACATGCATAAGCTTCTCACACAACACTGCTGTGCACAAAAGCTTCCTCAGCAAAAGAAAGAAAAAAAAGTCTCTGATTAAACAAATGGGTGTTTTGATCTGTCATCATCATTCCATGCAATCAGTACAATTTAAAAAAAAAAGAAAATAAAGGTCTTGTTTAAATGATTTTCAGTCTGCCATCTGCATTCCATTTAATAAAAAACATTAAAAATCCATCTTTCTGGATAAACTGGTAAAAAAAAAAAAAAGCTTAACTCAACATCACCCAAAACAACTGATTTTCAATAGCAACTTCATAGCAGCTAAGGGATACCAAAACACTAGGAGTGGTTAACCACACAGTACAGTTAATCCTTAGGATATACGATAAAAGAAGGGATTGTGGATAGTATCAATAGCCTAAGGCAGGTTACATATTTAAAAATAAGGGAATTTAATTTTATTCTAATTTTTCTTGTTAGTTCACCAAGGCTGTCTTTATCTAACTATACAAACACTATTCATACGCGAGATACTAACTAACATCCTTTAAATTAAACCTGAAGTACACAGATTAGTTTTAAGCAAATAAAGCTGACAAGATTAGTTGCCTGAACAAGTGATGGCTATGACCCAATTGGATTCCCAAATTATCAAACACTGTTTTCAACAGATATCTTTTTAATATACTTAATTTGACTTTCTTTTAATATAACATTATTTTGAGAGAAATAATACAATTATAAAAGTATAAAAAATACCAAGAAACAGCGTATTTGCAGTCGTAGCAGAGAAAATATTGTTTTTAGAAGTGCTTGCTTGTTAGAGGCATTGCCTGTTTCCAGGCCTTGCTGCTCTAAGCCTTTTGGTTGAGGGAGATGGATATGTTGAGCCTGGATGGGGGTAGCCAAAGTTACTATATGATGGTTCTTGTTTTGTCTTCTACAGTCAGTCTATGTTTCCCAGTTTTGGTCTTAATCTGTGGACTGACAGGATTTACGCAAACTCATTCAAACACTTATCCTATCGGCTGGGATCTCCCGATGACAACAAGGGATTTCATTATAAATTAAACAGAAATTCTTACTTCAATATAGAGGGTTATTATATAGGCACAGACAAGCTAAACTGCCCCTTATTACATAGTGGTTTTACTCAAAACAAGAAAGCCTATTTAACTGTGGAAGGGTGGTGGGCAATTCACTGACACAGAGACAAAAATTTAGTTGAAACACCGCTCTGGCGCACTGATTATTTTGGCCTACAGAGGGCGGTGTTGTCTGTGGCCTGAATACCGGCAACAGTAATCAGGACCACAGGTTACCAACACAGGTATATGAAGGCGCACTCACAGAAAAATATAAACTTGCTTGCTTTTAAAACAAAAATACAATCCTGGTTGCGAGATGAGATATAAAGAAAATAAACAGTTCAAACAGGATTTGTATAACAAAAAACAACAACAATGTAAACTAACTGGACAGTTAACTACGTCCAGTCGATGAATAAGTAATTGGTTCCTGGGTTTTAACAGGTCGTTTGTTGGCTTCAGCCTGTCCCCTAGCATGGGAAAACCAGCAGTGCCTCTTTCCAGTCGCAAAGGCAGTTTCAGGTTCTCTTTTGTATTCCCGTTCAGTCCTGGGTGTAGATAAGCTGGTTGGAAGCCCCCCTTGACTGGCTGTGAAGGCTTTCTTTTAAAGGTGCTGGCTCATCTAGGAATTGGACGGTTACAGGCTACAGGTGCGGACCAATTAAGGCTAATGAGAATTAATCATGGTATAATCTTGAACCCCTACCTAACCACACCTGCAGCCTGTTTACCCGATAACTCCTTGACGTGATGGCAGGCAATTACGCTGACCACATTCTATCATTGTGTTATCTTCAACACCTGTGGGCTCGTTCCTAGCCCGCCATGAATGTCTCCTGCTGGTGAACCTGTGAGCTGGCTCACAACACGTTATTGATCTTTAAACTTATATAAATTATATTTAGCTTTTTTTCAGCAGTGCAAACAATTAAGTATTTTTAACCCTGGATCCTTTTTTGTATGTTCTCATTGCTCTTCAAAATACTAAATATACATGCTTCTGCGTGAAAGAGATATTAAAGTATTACTAATATACTGAAATGAGCATATTACTAATAAACAGTAAAGAAACATTTTATTCTATAGGAAAAACTACAATATTTTTTATAGAAACATGCTGGGTCCTATTTCACTGTTTTCATCACACTAAGGGGTACAGGTAGTGAACAAAAAAATGGAAACACCAATGTAAAGTCACTTAATAGGGCACTGGGCCACTATGGTATCCTAAACTATAAACACACATTTTCTATTGAAATGTATTGCAATGTGTACATTTAAACATTCTTCCTGAGCAACATACGAAGAATCCGACCCTTCCTCACCAACTATGCCACCCAGCTCCTTGTCCAGGCCCAGGTACTCTCCCGCCTAGACTATTGCAACTCCCTCCTGGCTGGCCTCCCTGCGTCCGCCACCCGTCTGCTCCAGCTCATCCAGAATGCCGCCACTCACCTGGTGTTCTCTCTGCCTCGCTTCTCCAACACAACTCCACTGCTCCGTTCACTTCACTGGCTCCTGATCACCGCTCGCATCCAGTTCAAGACTCTTGTACTCGCCTACAGATGCCTTGACCAGACTGCACCCAGCTACCTCCAGATCCTCATCTCTCCCTACACACCCACTCGACCTCTCTGCTCCTCCTGCACTAGAAGACTGGCTGTACCTCCTCTACGCTCCCCTGCCTCCATAGCCCGCTCCTTCTCCACCCTCGCCCCGCATTGGTGGAATGACCTTCCTACAAATGTCAGGACTGCCCAGTCCCTGACCAGCTTCCGGCGCCTCCTCAAGACTCACCTCTTCATACAGCACCTGTAGAACTCCTCTTTTCACTCTTGACACTTTATCACTCTTCCTTAATGCGCTTTACTTGCACTTATCTGCTCACTATTTTACTGCATTTAATCCTGTACTTTACAGAGTACTGTACTGTAATCTGCCACAAGTGTTATTCAATCTGTAGTATTTTGTATTTAATCGTATCCTGATGTAACTATCATTGACACTGTTATCTGCTCCGAAATTGAATCGTATTTTGTCATATACTGTACTTACTAGAACTGAAGTCATTGTATTTTATCTTGCTCTTAATTGTATTAATACTTCTGCTGTGGTTCTTGAAATGTATTTTTTGTTTACGTCTGTAAGTCGCCCTGGGTAAGGGTGTCTGCTAAGAAATAAATAATAATAATAATAAACATAAACATATTTAGGTCATTATAGGCCCCTTCTGAGTGTGGGCCCGGTGCCATGGTGCCATTGGCACCATTGTAAACCCGGCCCTGGTTAGGAGATAGTGTTTCTCATACTGCCTTTTAAAAGTTTGCTAATTGCGACTGTTAAAATGTGCTTTCAAAAGTTCTTAACAAATTTATCATGGTACCACAGCCAATATGGCCTGATAAAATATTACTTGGACGTTACAAAGTGTAGTCTGACTACGCCAGTTCTGTGCTAACAGCGACAGAACAAATTTATAATAACTGCTTTAACCCTTATATTTCTATATATTCACCTCACCTACAACAGTGGGCACCACTGCGCCACCGAGCCCAACCTACAGACTAAGGCAGTTTAACCGGTCGGTTTTCAGTTGGTGTCACTGGCGTCTCCACTGATCAGTCTCCAACAAGGTGAGCGCTTTCCGTCACACACAGCACATCAACAATGGTCCGGCGCCGCCTCTGATATTGGAGTAATAGTTGTCCCTCTATGGCCCTCCAGCACCCCAACTCGGGATTAAAAAAAAACACAGTGCAATTAGAATCCTACTGACCACTTTCCCCCATTGTCAATCCTTGTTCTGATTCAGGAGGACTGTATATTTTTTATAAAGGGCAATTCACTTACAATGAATAAATAGCTAGACTCCAACTAATTATCCATATATATATATATATATATATATATAGACACACACACACACACACACATAGAATACATAAATCAAAAGAAATATCCACTGCAAATTTACTAAAACGTTAAAATCATCATCTGACTGAACGAATTATGACTCTTACGATTTTTAGGTAATAAAAATCAATTTAAAGCATACACTATTTAAAACCAATGCTAATACAATTAGTGATTATATAAGCAGGGTACATATGATAGACCAATAATTAAATATACTTGTGCAATTAAACAAAAGTGTAACTAAAATACAACTTACTTATTTAGTAAGGTGATTCAACCACTACAAAGTCAACTACTTATTGGTGCAATTAATTATTCTATAAGCAGGGTGCATAAGACAGACTAGAAAATAAATATACTTGTGTGGTAAAACAAAGGTGTAATTAAAACACAATTTACTTAACTCTTCTATAACAAGGTGCCTTAACCATCACACAGACCACTATTTGATGGTACAATTAGGAAATCTACAAGAAGGGTGCATATGACAGACCGGAAAATAAATATACTTGTGCGGTAAAACACAGGTATAATGAAAATATAATTTACTTAATGTCAGGGGTTATGTTAGCGTGACTTTACAGGTATGTATATTTTTTATAATAACCCTCTCTTCTGTACCCCCCCAGGTTGTTTGGATCTCAGACTGACCATCGGACCCCCCCAGGAGTGCACAGGAACCACACAGACAGGTAAATAAAATGGCTATTCTTTCTTATGTCAAACAACAAAAAATCAACAGAACAGTTTTTTCACAAAGAAATGTCAATAAGAACACTTATACCACCTCCCAGGGATGCTATAATTTAATATCCACACAGTAAGTATTCAGGTAAATAAACAGTATAGTTCAGTCCCACCGGAGGATTTCAAAATGTCCCACACTGTTTAGAAGGTAGATTAATTATGTCCATAATACCATTATAGTATCACCTGACCTTCAATGGCCGCAGAGTGCCTCGTTCCTCAAAGGACAAAAAGCAATCTACTACAAAGTGGTCTTCACCATAATGCAGGCACTTTAACTAGTCCAACTGTCTCCTTGTCAATACTTTCAAATAAACCACCTGCTGTTCAATTTTTTCACCTGTATTCTTTTAGTCTCAACAATGCAAAGAGTACTTAACTTTTTTTTCTGTGTCGTAGAGTCTTTACTGCATTTAGTTGTACCGGTTTGTTTCCTTCTGCTTCTCTTCAATGTATTTGTTATTTAGGCTTCAGTGCTGCTTCTCTTCCTTCCTTATCCAAAATGGCTGCATTCCGGTTCCAATGTGTTCTCCCTCTCTGTTCTTTTGGTTCCAGTTATTTAGGGGAACTAATCAAGGGGTGCTGATGACTTGCACCTGACTACAATTAAGGTCCCAATCACTTGTGACCGTGACCGTGACCGTGATAAAATAATTAAAAGGATAAAACACACACATATAACTCCTTATTGGAGTCTCCCTTTGGGTATAATAAATAAATAAAACACACAGTGTAAAAAATACAATAAATAGTGCAACTAAAACAGTATACAATAAAACCACCAGTGAATAAAACAATTAAAACATTGGTCATTTGTGACACTAACTCTTCTATAGCAAGGTGTCTTAACCGCTGCAAAGTAAACTGCTCGGCTTCCCGTTTTCAGTTGTTATTGTTATTATCCTGCTCTCGTCTCCCTGGCACCCCCCATCTCTTGCTTCTGCTCGTTGCTTCTAGTTGCGACTACCCAAGAGCTGATTCAGACTCCTCTGTTCTGTTCCTGGATCTTTGCTGTCTGCTCAGTTCTCCCTTCATCTGTTTTTTTCTCTCTCAGTTCTCCTTTCGGCTGCTTATATGGGGATCTCATCACCGCACCTGTAATCAATCTGGATCAAATCGTTTAGCGTACTTGTTGTTACGCAACTTCCCTCCATATGTGATCTGGGTGGAAACAAAACAATAACGTGTCAAAATCACTCAGTGTTCATACACATTAACTTATCGTACACAACACAAACCAAAACAGTGAAACAATAAAAATGAATAACACAATAAAGAAATAATATCAACTTAATAAAAATACAACACAAAGGAAATCATAGTCACCCTCATTTGCACTATCTCCACCCCATTTTTGGGAATTTATGCAGGAACGCCCATAATTACATATTCATCTAAGGCAAAGAAAAACTGCTGCTGCAAAGCATTCCCTAAAAAGTCGCTAACAGCATTGCGTTTGTTTAGTAAATTTCACCCGAGACTTCCGACTCGTTTGCAACTGGTTTGCGACTATTGTGACAGCCGCAACACTTTAGTACATTGAGCCCTAAGTTTATAAATTATTATTTTTGTCATTTTCTTATTACCCTATGTGCATTTTTTAGATCATGCATTACGGGCATGATACTCTTTTGGCACAGTGCTTTGTAATCAGCAATCAGAAAGTCAATGAAGTGTAAAAACACTCATGTAACAGATTTTAATGTAATATTTTGCTGCCTAATGCATTGGCTTTACATCATCAAGGATCACTACCACATTTTCAAAAACACAGCCATTTCTACACCACACTGTGAACCACATAAGCAATAAAGTTACTTTTCAGAAAGGAGATCACCACAGGTGCCTAACCCATAGGGCAGAGGGGGCACGTGCCCCTCATACACTTTATTACAGGGGTGCCGAACTATATATCTTGCCCCTCCAATTTTTTTTCGCCCTGGTACTGTCCCACCTTGACTACTGCAACTCCCTCCTGACCAGCCTCCCTGCCTCTGCTATCCGTCCCCTCCAGCTCATTGAAAACTTTGCTGCTCACCTTGTCTTTTCCCTGCCTACACCGCTGCTCCACTCCCTCCACTGGCTCCCTATCGCAGCTAGCATCTAATTCAAAATTACTCGCCTATCGCTGTCTCGACCTTTCTCCCTCATTTCTCCCTAAACCTCCTCTCACCCCCTCTGCTCCTCCACCACTGTCAGATTAGCTGTACCCCCCTCTGTTCCCTCGCTTCCAACGTCCAGGACCCCCTTACCTCCCTTCTTTTCGGCTTTATTCATAGTCGCTCGCTTTACTTTCTCCATCTTGCTGCCCCAGACAAAGCGGTGGATAATGCGGTCCACCACTTTTTTGGTGGTCCTGTCTGGGAGAAAGATTTTTCCTACATAAGAGAGAATGGGGACCAGTATAGACTTTGTTATTAATACTTTACCCGTCATTGTTAAGGATCTTGTGCTCCATCCGCCGATCTTTTTACAGACCTGGTTAATGGCCGCCATCCAGCTCTGGGCCCCCGAGCTATTGTTTTCAAAAATGAGGCCCAGAATCTTAATTTTGTCCTTTTTGACAGGGTACATGTCCGACAGTTCCCTATCTACCTGCCAATTTTTAGACACGTAGACTTCGCTCTTGGACTTATTAATCACTGCCCCGGTCGCCGTGCAGTACTTCTCAAGGATATTACTAATCTGAGGTACCGACGATGTGTCGGTGCAAATTAGTGACACATCTCCCCCCAAAAGAACCACCTTTCTTGTAGTTTTTGGGGGTTCCTAAAACTGACCTCAAACACTTCCTTAAGCCCCGGCAATTTCACCAAACAATTCAAGTCAGAAGGGGAAAAACCCATACCCCTCTGAAGAATGGTCCGCCTGAACTCCAGTCTCGTCAGCCCTGGTTCTGTGTCATCTTGGTCCTTCTTATTGCGAGTGAAGCGCACAGCATTGTGCCTCCTGGCCTCCGGTTGGGGTGGGAGAAGACTCTGGACGTCCGGGTTGTCTCTCTCTGCGAAAAGAGACAACGTAAGCAGCGAATCTGAGCAGTTTGAAAGGAACCATTACTTTAGTCCCTGAGGAGGTGGTCGCCTCGCAAGAGGGACCCCCTCCCCAGGTGAACGGTGTCCTTGGCTCAGATGGCTCAGGTAAGTAAACTGGGCTGGGTTGGGTGAGGAATGGAGGGGTGTGGTGCTGGGATGCCAGCATCACTGCTGAGCCTTCCTGAGGTGTCGTGGGCTAATCAATGAAACACCGAAGACAAGCGGTGCCCATCTGATGACCCCCGTGAAGTGCCCCACCCAGCCCATTCCAGACGGTTGCCATGCTGAAGCGCTAAGGAGTCTGCACTTTGGTGGATCTCTTGAGCCATCATCGGTGCTGTTGTATCTGCTGATGCGCAAGAGAGGCCGTAAAATTGGCTGATCCCAGGAGCCAGCATTACACTATAGCCATCAACACCGGTCCAGTAGTAAATCCACGTTACCTGGCAGAGGAAAAGCACTGGGTGGGCTCATATCGTGCATCAATGTGTGCATTTGTTGTAGCGAATCTTGGTTGGTCCCCACCACTACTATCTGTTTTTATTTTGGTGAAAGCCAAGTCCAATATTAGCATGAAGTAAATTACAGCTACTCTTACATAATAAAAAAATGTATATCAAAGTGAAATATGTGGTAGAGATCTCTGATGATGTAGATATCAATATTTATTCACATGCTACTTAACATTATGGGTAGATAACAAATTGTGCCCTATGAATACATTGCCAAAGTTAAGAAAGAGCTTTAAAAATGCATCTGCCAGTGGACATTGGAGCAATTTTAAATATGTTGTATTCGATTTCTAAAATAGCCTTGACTGTGGTTGTGTAGGCCAAGAAAAACAAACTGCATAGACTGTTGTAGTACTTAAAAAGACATTAGATAAACACACCAAGCGTGGGAGTATATATTTTGCCACATAAACAATTTTAGTTTTGAGGTTGGGTCAGCCAGAAACACATTCATTTTTGAGTCTGGATATGCCAGTACAAAAGAAAACTTAAAAGCAATTTGTATGTGGTAGGTCTTAAAGTTTAACAGAAAAATGTACCATCATTCTTTTACTCCAATACATTGCATTGTTTTTTGGCTGTAGTTTGAACATTGAAACGATAATGCATCACCCTGCACTAGCAGTGCTGCAGTTTCTCAGCCTGAGAACATTAGAAGTGGGTGGGGCCAAAACAAGTTATAAGGTAATTTCAACATTACCTCTAGCAATTATTGCTTAGGGGTTGAAAACAACCTGAAATTAGCACAGAAATAAGCATGTATTTTATGCCTGTTTATGTATAAAGTTATTTTTTTTGTATGTAGAGTGCATGTGGTTTTTAACTGCCAATTATTTATTTTAAATGAAAACATTTACACAAAACAATAATCCAGTTGTGTTGGCTACATAAAATCATAGGCCACAATATATTATAAGTTTGTAAATAAATTGCACCACTTTTTTTATCTGGTATGCTAGGAATCTACAAATATAATCTACTGAAATCTATTAATGAGTTTAAGTTTACACAATATATAAATATATATATATATATATATATATATATATATATATATATATATATATATATATATATATATATATATATATATATATATTGTAGAAGGAATGAGGTATACAGAGGGTACAATAAAGTAAATGAAGTAAAAGGAACGGTTGTACCAAAATGAAATCGCTGTATAAAGGAGATGAATGTGTTGCTGGTTGTTTTTAAATCCCGTTGTGAGAAGTAAGGGATAGAGTGAACTACAGAACCCATAATCATTAGCGTGACCAGTCAATGCATACTGGGTAATTAGCGCAGGTTTAAATTGACTGGTGAAGCTAATGAGAGGGGGGTCGTAGGAACGGTGGAGAGTTCCGTGTTGATTGTAGAGACGGCGAAAGTCTACAATATTAAAATTGTTGAAGTAGTTGGAGACGGCGTACGGTGGAAGATTTAAATTGAACAACGAAGCACAGTTCATGAAGTTTATGAAGAAGGAAAGCTGTAAGCCTTCTTTTATTAACCTGAAGAGGCACTTCGGATTTATAAAAACAACCAGCAGTTGAAACGTCTTTTAAGTTGGACGAAGTACAGAGGCTTAAAGGAAGGGTATGTAAACCCAGGTTTTTGCATTGTTATTCATTCGCTGTTACCAGACAGACGGCCTGTGTTAATGTGTACAGGGAACTGGCGTTCTTTGTGAGACTGACTGATTGTTAAGATTCTTGCGGTGCACTAACAACACCGAGGACGCTGCTGGAAAGTACCACACTGCTTGTGCACGCAAAGTGCGCGTCTGTTCTTGTGAGACGTGAAGTAACAGCGTGTTTAATTCTTTTTACTCAACGGAGTGGATTTACAATGCATATAAGTCAGTGACGGTTATACCTCTGAGCTACGGGGAACAAAGGCTGAGAGGAGCAGAGATTGGCGCACACGGTGTACAGTGGAAGAAAAAACACCGTGTGCTTTATTTGAAGTACTGTTTTATTAGTTGTTAGGATTGGTCTCTGGACGGTATACTTTTTAACTTTAAGACCTGCAGCATATAAAGGACTTCCACCAAGTACCAGGAGGGCAGTCGTGTCCATCCTGCAGTACAGGACCTCTGTAACCCAGGAGCAGCAGAGCTGAACCAACGTACTCGCTGGAGGAGGGGTGGCCTGTCTGTGCACTGCCTCTAGAGGGGACTGGAGGAACTGTATGCAACGCAGGAATAAAGTAACTGTGGTTTATAAGGGTTGGGAGTGCCCACTAGAAAGCTGAACCTACTCACCTTGCAGTTCCACGCCAGGAGGTTTAAGTGGATGGTGAGCGACGGACCTGAGACAATCCTGAACTTTATTACGTGTATGATTTACTCCCTCAAGACTACAGGGACACTCTATGTTGTGTTGTGGATAACGCAGAAAGAGCAGCAGCACAATAAAAGTTACTGTAGTTTTGCATTTCCTGTGTGGCGTCCATCTGTTCACCCTGTTCTACACCTTCTGGCTATCCTACACATTACGTAACTAATACCAACCGGGTTACACTTGGTGGCAGCGGTGGGATAGCCAAAACTGCAGGATTCAACTACAGTACCCACCTGACCGTAGAACACCATTGAACATGGCAAACATGGACGTCTTGCTACAGACCATGATAAACATGGCCAGTGCGCAACAGGAAGCAAACCGGTTGCAGATTGAACAGATACATGAAGCAAGGGTAGAAAGAGTGGCTATTTTTCAACGGTTGGAACAAGTGGCTACAGCCCCTACTTCCTCTACACCATCTGCAACCAATGCATCAATCAGGTCAACACATGTCCTGAACAAGATGACAAGCGGAGACGACATCGAGGCCTATCTCTTAGCCTTTGAGAGGACTGCAATACGAGAGGGCTGGTCACGTGATAAGTGGGCCGGAATTGTCGCACCTTTTCTGGTTGGAGAGGCCCAAAAAGCTTACTTTGACCTGGCTCAAGAGGAAGCTGACAGTTACGACGTACTCAAAGCTGAGATCTTAGCCCGGGCTGGGATTACTACTGCTTTGAGAGCCCAAAAATATCACGCATGGAGCTTCAAGATGTCACTACCGCCAAGATCGCAAATGTTTGATCTCATCCACTTAGCCAAGCGGTGGCTAAAACCAGATGAGAACAGCAGTCACCAGGTTATTGATCTCCTGGTGATGGATCGATATCTCAGAGCCCTTCCATCGCCTATGAGAAAGTGGGTGGGCCAAGGAGATCCAACTACACTGAATGAGTTTATCTCATTGGTGGAACGCCAACTAGCGGCCGAAGAGTTGGTGCGCACAACTGCGAACCCCAGTCCTAAAACTTCAACGCCTGACCCGGTGGAAAGGAAGCAGCGCGTCTACTTCAAGACGGGTAAGCCCTCTACAAGGGGTAATGAAGAGCGGCATACAGTCGTGAAGGGACAAATGCAGGGGGCGGGGCGTGGTATAACATGTAAACGAGAGGGAGTTGATTACTCTTTTTACAAATGTTATAAATGTAATGCAATGGGTCACATTGCTAGGCACTGTCCGCAGACGGAAGAGCCTATGCAGTGCAATATGGGGCATCACTTTTGTGGTAGCATTGTAATACCAGGGAAGCTGGAAGGCAAAGCTCCCTATGTAGCAGAAGTAGGTATAAATGGAACCATAGTTAACGCTCTCATTGATACTGGTAGCTCATTAACGTTAGTAGCAGCAGATTTAATAGCTACAAACCAATTGGACAATAATTTCACCATAGGTATTACATGTATACATGGGGATGTGAAATGTTACCCCACCACTCTGGCTACTGTGTTATTTCAAGGGCAAGTGTACACTCTGAGAGTGGGTGTGGTGCGCAGTTTACCCCATCGTGTAATCCTTGGTAGAGATTATCCAGGATTCAAAGACCTGGTAACCATAAAGAGGGAATTGGCATGCCCAAAGCTAAAAGGTACAGTAGGGAATACTACTGATGAGAGTCTAGTAACGTTGTTTCCATTTAGCGATGCATCCTTGTTTGAAGGGCCACGGCCCCATAAAATTTATAAGAGTCGTCGACAAAGACGCCTAGAAAAATGGAAAGTGTCACCAGGTAGAAATGTCTTGGTGGGAGAAGTTGGAAAAAGGGCGGGGAAAGGTGTAAGCACCCAGTGCTTCCCCAATGACATATTAGAGGGAACTGGTGAAGAGGTTGTGGAGATAAATGACGGTGGGGTAGATAATTGGTATGATACATTTTCTCCTTCAACCAGGAATTTTGGGCGGGATCAAGCGCAGGATCCCACGCTAATAAACATTAGAGAGAAAGTGGTTTCTATTAATGATGTGCCCGTGGAGAATGTAACTGTTAACCCACAAGAGCATTATCTCATTAAAAATGACTTGTTGTATAGGGTTACGGTAATTAATGGTAATCAAGTAGAACAGCTGTTGGTACCCAAGGCATATCGTTTACTAGTGTTAAAATTAGCACACAATCATTTGTTTGGTGCCCATTTGGGAAGTGAGAAAACATTACAACGTATAGTGCAAAGGTTCTATTGGCTAGGGATTAACAAAGAAGTAGAACGGTTTTGTAAATCATGTCCTGAATGTCAAAGAGCTAGCCCCAGACCTAGTTTCAGAGCTCCTCTACAGCCTATGCCTATTATAGAGGTACCCTTCGAAAGGATAGCTATGGATCTGGTAGGTCCGCTGAATAAATCAGCTAGGGGACATGAATATGTTCTGGTAATTTTAGATTACGCCACTAGATACCCTGAAGCGATTCCTTTACGGAACATGGCATCAAAAACCATTGCCAAAGAGTTAATCCAGGTATTTTCTAGGGTGGGAATCCCCAAAGAGATCCTGACGGATCAAGGGACCCCGTTCGTCAGTAAGCTGATGAAAGATTTGTGTAAATTGCTGCAAATAAAGCCAATTAAAACATCTGTTTACCATCCACAAACGGATGGATTAGTAGAACGTTTTAATAAAACCCTTAAATCAATGTTAAGGAAGGTGATATCCAAGGATGGGAAAGACTGGGATTTACTGTTACCCTACTTAATGTTTGCAGTTAGAGAAGTACCCCAATCTTCCACAGGCTTCTCGCCATTTGAATTGTTGTATGGGCGTCAACCACGGGGAATATTAGACGTTGCCAGAGAAACGTGGGAGGAGCAAAACAAAGTAGGTAAAAATATAGTGGACCACATTATCCAAATGCAGGACCGGATAGATAGGGTCACTCCCATTGTCACTAGTCACCTTAAACAGGCACAGAGGAAACAGGCAGTGCAGTATAACAAACTGGCTAAAGTTCGTCAGTTTAACCCTGGAGATAGAGTGATGGTGTTAGTCCCTACTCCAGAAAGTAAGCTTTTTACCCATTGGCAGGGACCTTATGAAATTATCGAGGCAGTGGGGCCAGTAAATTATAAGGTGCGCCAACATGATAAGCGTAAGAAGGAACAGCTATATCATGTTAATTTATTAAAGCCATGGGTAGATAGAGAAGCTTTAACAGTTGAAACTGGACAGGCAATTCGCAGTCCAGAGACACCCGTAGAAAATAATATGGAGAAAGGTGGTAAAGAGGGTCAAATAAACGTAGGACCGGACCTTGCAGAAAAACAGGTACAAGAAGTACGTAGAATGGTACAACGGCACAGTGAAGTGTTTTCCTTAACACCGGGCCGAACAAGTGTTATAGAGCATGACATTGTGACAGCCCCGGGTGTTAAAGTTAGAGTCAGACCATACCGCATACCGGAAGCAAAGAAAGCAGATGTTCTGAAAGAACTAGAGTTAATGAAAACCCTAGACGTAGTTGAAGAGTCGCATAGCCCATGGAGTAGCCCAATTGTCATGG
The DNA here is from genome assembly GCF_902713425.1 of Acipenser ruthenus. Taxonomy (NCBI): domain Eukaryota; kingdom Metazoa; phylum Chordata; class Actinopteri; order Acipenseriformes; family Acipenseridae; genus Acipenser; species Acipenser ruthenus. The sequence continues at coordinate 24,492,580 of NC_081194.1, forward strand.
TGGCTAAGCCCAATGGCACTTGGCGCTTTTGTAATGACTTCCGACAGTTAAACGCTGTATCAAAGTTTGATGCCTACCCCATGCCTAGGGTAGATGAGCTTATTGAGAGGCTAGGTAAGGCGAGGTATTTAACAACGTTGGACCTTACCAAAGGATATTGGCAAATCCCATTAACACCGGGTGCACGGGAGAAAACAGCTTTTTCCACACCGTGGGGATTGTACCAGTATAAGGTAATGCCTTTTGGGTTGCATGGCGCACCGGCATCGTTCCAACGCCTAATGGATAAAGTTCTAAGACCTCATTTAGAGTATGCCTCTGCGTATATTGATGACATTGTCGTGTTTACAGAGTCGTGGGAAGATCATTTAAAAAAGGTGGAAGCCGTTTTGGGTAGCTTAAGGGACGCAGGTTTAACAGCGAACCCTGAGAAGTGTTATGTAGGCTTGAAAGAAGCAAAGTATTTAGGGTATGTGGTAGGTGGTGGTATTATCAAACCTCAGGTCAGTAAGGTAGAAGCCATAAAGAGCTGGCCAACCCCGCAAACGAAAAAGCAAGTGAGGGCATTTTTAGGTTTGGCAGGGTATTACAGGAGGTTTGTACCTGACTTCTCAACCATTGCAGCACCACTAACTGATTTAACTAAAAAGTCAGCTTTGAATAAGGTTAACTGGACCACGGAGACGGAGGCAGCGTTCCGTGAGATCAGTAGAACATTGTGTAGTGAACCAGTATTAACGGTACCTGATTTTGCAAATAAATTTATCTTGCAGACAGATGCGTCTGAAATAGGACTAGGAGCAGTACTGTCGCAGATAAAGAATGGTGTAGAGCACCCAGTCATGTATTTAAGCAGGAAGCTCTTGCCTAGAGAGACTCGTTACGCAGTAGTGGAAAAGGAATGCTTGGCTGTGAAGTGGGCAATTGAGTCCTTAAAGTATTATTTGTTAGGACGAGAATTCATCTTAGTCACTGATCACTCGCCGCTGAAATGGATGAAGGAAAATAAAGAACGGAATGCGAGAGTAACTAGATGGTTTCTAGCTTTACAGCCTTACAAGTTCACAATTGAACATCGTAGTGGTAAGCAGAATGCCAATGCTGATGGCCTCTCTAGAATACATTGTTGGGGTAGTAAGGTCGCTCGAACCGGTAGGTTAGAGCTGAGTGGGAGGATATGTAGAAGGAATGAGGTATACAGAGGGTACAATAAAGTAAATGAAGTAAAAGGAACGGTTGTACCAAAATGAAATCGCTGTATAAAGGAAATGAATGTGTTGCTGGTTGTTTTTAAATCCCGTTGTGAGAAGTAAGGGATAGAGTGAACTACAGAACCCATAATCATTAGCGTGACCAGTCAATGCATACTGGGTAATTAGCGCAGGTTTAAATTGACTGGTGAAGCTAATGAGAGGGGGGTCGTAGGAACGGTGGAGAGTTCCGTGTTGATTGTAGAGACGGCGAAAGTCTACAATATTAAAATTGTTGAAGTAGTTGGAGACGGCGTACGGTGGAAGATTTAAATTGAACAACGAAGCACAGTTCAGTTTATGAAGAAGGAAAGCTGTAAGCCTTCTTTTATTAACCTGAAGAGGCACTTCGGATTTATAAAAACAACCAGCAGTTGAAACGTCTTTTAAGTTGGACGAAGTACAGAGGCTTAAAGGAAGGGTATGTAAACCCAGGTTTTTGCATTGTTATTCATTCGCTGTTACCAGACAGACGGCCTGTGTTAATGTGTACAGGGAACTGGCGTTCTTTGTGAGACTGACTGATTGTTAAGATTCTTGCGGTGCACTAACAACACCGAGGACGCTGCTGGAAAGTACCACACTGCTTGTGCACGCAAAGTGCGCGTCTGTTCTTGTGAGACGTGAAGTAACAGCGTGTTTAATTCTTTTTACTCAACGGAGTGGATTTACAATGCATATAAGTCAGTGACGGTTATACCTCTGAGCTACGGGGAACAAAGGCTGAGAGGAGCAGAGATTGGCGCACACGGTGTACAGTGGAAGAAAAAACACCGTGTGCTTTATTTGAAGTACTGTTTTATTAGTTGTTAGGATTGGTCTCTGGACGGTATACTTTTTAACTTTAAGACCTGCAGCATATAAAGGACTTCCACCAAGTACCAGGAGGGGCAGTCGTGTCCATCCTGCAGTACAGGACCTCTGTAACCCAGGAGCAGCAGAGCTGAACCAACGTACTCGCTGGAGGAGGGGTGGCCTGTCTGTGCACTGCCTCTAGAGGGGACTGGAGGAACTGTATGCAACGCAGGAATAAAGTAACTGTGGTTTATAAGGGTTGGGAGTGCCCACTAGAAAGCTGAACCTACTCACCTTGCAGTTCCACGCCAGGAGGTTTAAGTGGATGGTGAGCGACGGACCTGAGACAATCCTGAACTTTATTACGTGTATGATTTACTCCCTCAAGACTACAGGGACACTCTATGTTGTGTTGTGGATAACGCAGAAAGAGCAGCAGCACAATAAAAGTTACTGTAGTTTTGCATTTCCTGTGTGGCGTCCATCTGTTCACCCTGTTCTACACCTTCTGGCTATCCTACACATTACGTAACTAATACCAACCGGGTTACAATATATATTTATTGTGAAGGGTTTTAGTCCTTCGGGTTCTTTTCCCAGCACTTAAAATGACCCAGCCACACACAAAACTTGATTTTTAACAGCGCTGTTGCGCTAATTTTTTAATCGTCACAAAACCAAAATAAACAAAATACAAAACAAACACCTAGCTCTGTACGAGCACTAACTACACCTCAGGAACACCCTGACTACCAGTGGGACAGCTAGGCTGTTTCCCCACTACACAATAAACAACACCACACAGGTTTCATACAACACACTTTTACCTTATGACTGCTGGGAAGCAGAGTACCTCTTCCTGCCTCCTTCTACTCAGCAGCCTAGAACAGACTGGCTGCTCCCTTTAAATACCCTGCACCTGGCTCTAATTTACAATGATCACCAGGTGCAGGGGATAATTAAATAATAAAACAATTACAACAACCAATGTGCATTTGCACATGTTTTCTGCAGGGAGGATATTAACCCCCTCCCTGCTGTGTTACACATCCTCCCCCTCAAGTGTGCAACACTGATCGGCCATTCCAAGGCCACCCCCTCCCCTAAAACACAACCACCCACCCTCGAGTCCACAAATGTCAATTTTCGCCCTCTTCCACGGGCGGACTTGAGGGTGGATCGGTCCACGTCCCGGCCCAGCCAGGTAAGGACCATGCACCGGCGACGAGGGACCCCAACAGGCTGACAGGGGCGACCGGAGCGTAGGCCGGGGCACTGGAGGATGCAGCAGTGGACAGAGGTCTTCCCCTGGGAACCGGTGCAGTGAAGTCCGATCACCCAGGGGAAGCGAAGCAGCTAACAGGGGGAGCAACAGCGACGTCTGGCAGCAGCCCAGCGACGTCTGGGTGCTCGGGGAGAGCGGAGCAGGGAACCAGGGGCAGAGCTGTGGCCAGTGTTGCAGACTCCTGGGCTCTAGGTCCAGCACAGGGAGGTCCAAGAAGGCCGGCAGGGTGTCCAGGAGCAAGGGGCGAGGGACCGGACGCAGCGACGCCGGACTGGACCGTAGGGGTGGTGGTCGGGGCTGTGGTGGATGTATGCTTTTCGCCTCCCCTGTGGGCTCCGGAAGCGGCGGCTCCTCCCCTCTGGGCTCCGAAGCGGCGGCTCCTCCCCTCTGGGCTCCGGAAGTGGCGGCTCCTCCTCTCTGGGCTCCGGAAGCGGCGGCTCCTCCCCTCTGGGCTCCGGAAGCGGCTCTGGTTCCACTACAGGTGTTTCCTCACCCAGCTCTTGCTCTGTTGCAGACGGTTCTGGTTGTGCCGCAGGCCACTCCCATTTCAGCTCAGCCCAGTCCATCTTCTGGATCAGCAGTTCCAACTCTGTCTGTTCTGTCTGTTTTTGTGGGGGGAACCCTCGCTCTAGCCTTCGCCTCTCATTCTCTTCTCGTTGCCTGCGGTTGGCCTCTTCTTGTTCCGCAACCATCTGTTTAAGCACTTTAATCACATCTAAAAAGTCTTCTGTCTCCATTTTTATTTTCCTCGGGTCAGTAGTGCTGTTTACTTCTGACACCATATGTGAAGTGTTTTAGTCCTTCGGGTTCTTTTCCAGCACTTAAAATGACCCAGCCACACACAAAACTTGATTTTTAACAGCGCTGTTGCGCTAATTTTTTAATAGTCACAAAACCAAAATAAACAAAATACAAAACAAACACCTAGCTCTGTACGAGCACTAACTACACCTCAGGAACACCCTGACTACCAGTGGGACAGCTAGGCTGTTTCCCCACTACAAAATAAACAACACCACACAGGTTTCATACAACACACTTTTACCTTACGACTGCTGGGAAGCAGAGTACCTCTTCCTGCCTCCTTCTACTCAGCAGCCTAGAACAGACTGGCTGCTCTCTTTAAATACCCTGCACCTGGCTCTAATTAACAATGATCACCAGGTGCAGGGGATAATTAAATAATAAAACAAAACAATTACAACAACCAATGTGCATTTGCACATGTTTTCTGCAGGGAGGATATTAACCCCCTCCCTGCTGTGTTACAATATATATATATATATATATTGTAATATAGCGGGTTGTGAGAGACGGCAGGGAGGGGGTTAACCTCCCTGCAAGAAAAAAAAAACATGTGGGAATGCACCTTTTGGTTAATTGTTTGATTTGTATTGCTTTATTGTTTATTTAATTTGCTAATTGATTTGCTTATTGTTTAGTTCAATTGTTTTATTATTAATTATTATCCGCACCTGGGCATTATTAAAAATTAGATTCAGGTGCGGAAGTTTAAAAGGAGAGCAAGCAGTCTGCTCGGGGCTGCTGAGTGGAAGGAGGCAGAGAGGTGCGCTGTCTCCGAGTAGCCAAAGGAAGAGAGGAAAAAAGTAAGTGCTGTGTGAAACCGGCGTGTTTTGTGAAGACGGGAAAACAGCTTAGCTGTCCCGTGTTAGGAAGGGGATTCCTGAAAGTTGAGTTAGTGCTCCAAGAGGAGCTAGGTGTTTATTTTGATTTTGTGTGTTTTGTTTTGTTTCCTGTTTATTAAAAAAATAGCGCAAACGCGCTTGAAAAAATCCACTTCTGTGTGCTGGGTCAAGTTCTTAAAGGGGCAACGAACCCAAGTGGGTGCGAATCTTTTACATTTGGTGTCAGAAAGTGTGGGCGCCCCTAAGACCCAGAGAAGATGGATTTGCTACAGATGTTTGAGCAGATCACGAAGAATGCCGTTGCTCATGGAGAGCAACTTAAGAGATGGGAGAGAGAGATGGGGTTGGCCCCAGTGAAGAGAAGGGAGCCAACAGAGTTGGAGCTGTTGCTCCAGAAATGGGAGCAGGCTAGCGCAGCTCCGCAGTCTCCCGAGCCAGAAAGGGAGGAGCCGCCGCTGCCAGAGCCCAGAGGGGAGGAGCTGCCGCTGCCAGAGCCCAGAGGGGAGGAGCTGCCGCTGCCAGAGCCCAGAGGGGAGGAGCTGCCGCTGCCAGAGCCCAGAGGGGAGGAGCTGCCGCTGCCAGAGCCCAGAGGGGAGGAGCTGCCGCTGCCAGAGCCCAGAGGGGAGGAGCTGCCGCTTCCGGAGCCTAGGGAGGAGGTGAAAAGCGTACCTCCACCACAGCCCCGACCACCACCCCTACGGTCCAGTCCGGCGTCGCTGCGTCCAGTCCCTTACCCCTTGCTCCTGGACACCCTGTCGGTTAGCCTGGACCTCCCTTCACTTGACCTGGAGCCCAGGAGTCGGCAGGATCGGGCAGTTCTCCACCTGGTCCCCTGCTCCGCTCCTCCCGGACATTAAGACGTCGCTGTGCTGCTCCCAGACGTCGCATACGCTCCCCCTGGTCACTACTTCGCTTCCCCTTGCTGACCGGACGTCGCTGCACTGGGTCCCAGCTGCAGACCTCTGCCCGCTACTGCAGCCTCCAGTGCCCCGGTTGTCGTGCCGGTCGCCCCTGACAAACCGGTGGGGTCCCTCGTCGCCGGTGCGCGGTCCCTACCTGGCTGACCCAGGACGTGGACCGATCTACCCTCGAGTTCGCCCGTGGAAGAGGGCGAAAATTGACATTTATGGACTCGAGGGTGGGTGGTTGTGTTTTAGGGGAGGAGGTGGCCGTCTCGTGGCCTGTGTCTTGGAAAGACAAGGGGGGGGAAATGTAATATAGCGGGTTGTGAGAGACGGCAGGGAGGGGGTTAACCTCCCTGCAAGAAAAAAAAAACATGTGGGAATGCACCTTTTGGTTAATTGTTTGATTTGTATTGCTTTATTGTTTATTTAATTTGCTAATTGATTTGCTTATTGTTTAGTTTAATTGTTTTATTATTAATTATTATCCGCACCTGGGCATTATTAAAAATTAGATTCAGGTGCGGAAGTTTAAAAGGAGAGCAAGCAGTCTGCTCGGGGCTGCTGTGTGGAAGGAGGCAGAGAGGTGCGCTGTCTCCGAGTAGCCAAAGGAAGAGAGGAAAAAAGTAAGTGCTGTGTGAAACCGGCGTGTTTTGTGAAGACGGGAAAACAGCTTAGCTGTCCCGTGTTAGGAAGGGGATTCCTGAAAGTTGAGTTAGTGCTCCAAGAGGAGCTAGGTGTTTATTTTGATTTTGTGTGTTTTGTTTTGTTTCCTGTTTATTAAAAAAATAGCGCAAACGCGCTTGAAAAAATCCACTTCTGTGTGCTGGGTCAAGTTCTTAAAGGGGCAACGAACCCAAGTGGGTGCGAATCTTTTACAATATATATATATATATATATATATATATATATATATATATATATATATATATATATATATATAATGTGTAGGAGAAAAAAATACTATATCAAAATACTATTTAAAATAAAACTTAAAACAAATGATTCTCCATTGTGGTTTATAAGTGCTTATATTTCTTGTGAAACTGGTTGTAGTCTTGCTGAGCTCGTCAAGTGACACTATTCTGCACAAAATGTGCTCTTCTCTTAGAAAAACTATTTCTTCAGGGGACCCTTTTTTAGTACACCAGGAAATTGCATCAGAGGTAAAAACCACAGTTTTTTTACAACACAAACAAAGCTTGCAGGAAGAATTCTGGGGTGGATTTATGCTAGGAAGTTATATAATTATTAAATGTTCAAACAGCCAAAAAGAAACAAAACAATACATCCAAGAACAGTTTAAATATGCACAAAACATTAGTAAACTTTCATATCTATCAACATTTACTCTAAGTCAACTTTTGTTTTGTATGCAGCCGAGTACATATAAAAGGATGAGAAGACTTCTTAAGACATTTAGGGGCCGAGTTTCAGGTTCAGTTATTTTGTGTTAAGATTTAAAATATGGGCGAAACGTGTGTATAAATGGAAATAATTGATTCTGTACCTGTGAAGCTAACATTATTGTTATAACAAGAACAGTCCACACACATTTATGGAGTATTGCTTATTAACACATGAGGAGGACCATAAACAGTAACCCAGCCCCCTAATCATTCATGTAAATCAATAAGTTAATATGTGTTTGTGATGTATAATCTGTGTTTAACTAGGACCATATACGTAGTTGCAACTGCCTTCTTGGAGGCAGAAGGCTTCACTGTTTTCATCAGACTGACAATCAGTTTATAACAATCAATATTCAATTTGTTTTAAGCAAACTGACATATTCAACGTCATCTACTGAACAAAGTCATTGTAGTGTTGTCAGCATGTCTAGCAACACTGAACCTGAAGAGACAAGCAGAAAAAATCCTTGAGTTGAACATGAAGTTCCCTGTAACCATGCTTCAGACAGTATGTTACCTATTTCCAGTGATGAGAATCATTGCCACAGTCTTCTTTTCCTTGTAATGAATCTCCTTCTCGTGGCTGATGAGTTGATAATACTGACCTAAGCATAAGACCCATACTTGCCTATTGACTACAGAACTTGCTCTTTAGTTGAATAGTAAGGCATTCGTCTTTGAAACATATGGTTTGCGGTTCATGTCCATACCTTGCCTTCCTATTTAGTTAAATGGGCTGTGATGCCAATTCATTACAAGCTGATGACACTGAGACTGAAATGTCAGATAATTATCATCGGACTGATGAATGCAAAATAGATTGCTGCAAAGCATCAATAACACCAAACGAGAGCAAAGTATTTCCAAATCATAATAACTACTTATTATGATTTCAAACATCAAACAATATATGGAAAAACTAAGAACATTTCATTTGAAGCAACTTCATCTTTAGGAAGGTATAAATGAGTAGATTGAAACTGAGCAGTTTGAGAACTCCTGAGAGTCACAGCTGGTCTTCAGGTTCCTTCAAGTGACACCATGTGCTGAAATTAGAGAAACGTTTAAGCAGTTGTTGTTTTTTTTTTTGGACGTGTCTGATATTCATAGACGAAAGTCTTTGTCCACTTATTCCCCAGTTCCAATCTCTTTAGCAAATACCAGTTCTAATTGTGCTGTGCTTAAGGAAATGTTGTAGAACCTGCAAATGTAAAAACGCCTGCACATGTAATACTATCAGGAAATGTAATACTAGTAGTCTAGCTAATGTAAATGTAAACCTGCATAATAATTTCATAACTGTAAATGTAAACAGTAGCATGAACATTTCTCCCTCCTCCTATTTTGTGTAATCTTGTTGCAGAATGTGAAAATGATGGTAAAAACCATAACGCTGTGCTATTTTTTGACATAGTATACTTATTGCTACTTCCAGGTTTAGAAAGCATTTCCCAGCTAATTCAATATAGAAAACAACAAATGCCCGCTATATCTTTCAATACATTGCCAGCTTCATTTACCCATAACTGCCTGTCTCAAGCTTAATGGGTATTACTTACTAACAAACCTATTCCTAGAACACAATATATTATGCTAAAGATTGTATTTACAGAAAAATGTATTTGAACATTTCTGGTAGCACTTTAAATCCTGTGATTAAATACATATTTTTATAATTCTTCTGTGTGGTTGGCACAGTGTCGGTGTTACACTCAGTAAATGTTTTCACACATGATATGAATTAACACTGACATAACAAACATCTATACAGGCTAACCTTCCTGAAAGCAATCCTTTAAAGGGTTCCAGGAATCATTCCAAGAATTATATTGTGCAATAAACATTATGTAATCAAGTTGTGTAACTTCCCAAATCTCCCCCTTGCCAGTAGGGTTATGGTGTGGATTATGTTTAATACTAATACTTATTCTAAAATGTATCTCCACCATCATTTTTGTCAATTATTATTATTAAGTAAATACAAATATAAGCCCTGTTTCATTTCAGGTGTCACTAATATTTAAAACTGTTAACCTAATGTCAACAAATTGCTTTATACTCATATGGGGTTTCCTATAAAACTCTAAAGAAGCCAATGGATCTTCAGGAAAAAAAATGATGTCAGGATGCAATTGCAACCCAGTGTATAATGGATTGTGGCTTTAATGCATTTGTCTCACATAATGTGCTAACTAGTAATAGGCTATTATCCAAGTACATGGCACATCCCTAATATTCAATGACATGCTTTTAAAATAAATACATAAATATATAAATACATAAATAAATACAATATTTATTGTGCCCTTGTAGTGATGGCTTTCTGCATGAGGTATTAATTATGTTATTAATTATAAGTTTTACATTATGTGTATGTGTGTGTCTTTTATTGTTAAGTTGTTTTTAATGATTATGTTTAAATTGTGTGATTGTGTTTTTATAGTCGTTTTAATGTGCTTACTAATTCTGTTGCTTTAATGTGCTTTTATATTAAGTTTCTGTACAGTGTTGTGTAAGTTTCGAGTTCTTTCATTTCTCATCGTCAAAACCAGCTATGTGCAGTTTTGCATAGCCTAACATGACTCAAAGTCACAGATGGGTGTCTGAGCTAAACACCAAAATGCAGGAGACTAGCAGAGATAGTGTGCGATGGGGAGGGGAACTGAAAGACAAGATGGATGCACCCTGCTAGGTACAATGTGGTATGCAACCCACCCTTTCCTCTCGCAGAGGGAGTGTGCAATGATAGCGTGGAAACCCCTATCATTGGACAGGAGTAAGACAAATGGGAGTGGAATCACCAGTTGCTTACGAAGGTATGAATATCAAATCTTGTAAAAGTTTGTTAGTCTTTTCCTCTCTTTCAAACTGACTCCATGGATATCCGTGCTTTCTGATACAAACATATGCACTGAGCTGTACTGAGGCCTTGTCCAAAGTCGGTTTGAATCTCATGCCTATATGATTGTATTGGAAGTATACCTTTCTTGTATATAACATGTTTTTTAATCAAAAACCATTTGTCAGCTTAACTTTTTCACTACAAATTGGTGCCAAAACCCGGGATTCCTGAAAAGCAACCCTTTGTAAGTTCTATAGACATTGTCATCTCAAATATATTGCAAATGTCATGGACTTTCTTATGTTATGATACTATATATTATCAGGAATCTACATTGAATGAACGTAAATCTAATTTGTCTAGCTTTGCCTAGAGATAACGATCAACCTAACACCTTGAATGCACCAGGCACTCAGGAAACAAAAGGCTAATCAAACCCGTCTCCGTGATTTAATTAACCCGTCTAGTGACAGAGAGGTGGTTTAGCATAGGAGTCTGAAAGAGAGAAAAATAGCTTAGAGATTTAAGACAAATTTCACATCATATTGATTTAATACCACTATGAGTACAAGATGCAAGCGTTTTTATTCTTAAATTGCCTAACAAGTATAGAATAACCCAGGTAATAAATCCCTAAGAGAATTAAACTGTTTGCAATGTCTAACCAAAGTTGCAACCCGACATGTTTGGTGTCTAAAGAAATGTAATTTCTTATGGTAAAAATAACAGGAATTCAAAATAAAATCTGAATTATTTAGCAAAAGTTATGCACGGTTTAAAAGTTTCCCCTTTCCAGATTATGATGATGAACTAATCAGACAGAGGAAGGGGGGAGCAATCAATCAAGATTTTAAGCCCATTCGCTACCAAATAGCCAATCGGAGCATGCAGCGGGAAATTCAAATAATCTCTTTGTTTGAAAAGTATAAACCCCCCTGCTTTAGCCCCAGCTCCTTGTCCCCAGCTCTACCCCCCTACGCTTGCCCCAGACCTACGTTAGCCCACTAATCTCTGCCCCAGACCTGCGCTATCCCTGCTCGCTCAGACTCTTAAGAAACTACAAGACTGCACCTGGAGCCCTCAGCTCTCAGTATTTATCCATCAAGGTTGGGGGCCCTGACACTCGGAGAAACACAAGGTAACAGAATGCTGAAAGTGACTGCTTTTCAGGCTAGGTAACAATACTCTTAAATATCTATTCAGGTATTGTGTGACCCCTTGTTGTGTCAGTATGTACTAATATTTCTTTGGTAAATTGTTGTTTTAAACCTTAGTTCTCATTGTAATGCTTTTAATGTGACTTTAATTGTGTAACTGTTTTGTGTGATTTTCAAACTTATATTGTTGCATGCTTAATAAATACCATCTTTCTAAGAAGAGATTCCCAGTATTGAGTCATTCGCTCATGTTGAACAAACACGATTTATGAACTTTGAACAGTCTGGAATGTGGTCTATTTTTGGCTTGTTGTAATGTGTAAATCCGCCATCGTTTTCAGAGAGCGATATTAAAAACGGGTTTGTACATTATAATAGGACACTGTTTATTGTAGAGGTCCCACCGAGATCTTGACAATTGAAGGTATCTCTTTATCCCCTACAGTTTTTGGAGGTCCTTTTAATTTATTGCTCTTAAGAATATATTAACTGCCTACAATAGTACCCACACCTTAACGACATTTCACGGTGTGTGGTTTCAGATTTGTCAACGTCATTATATCATCCGGTGAGTCAGTTTTTGAATAATCACACATAATAGTGAAGGGAAAGATAAAGGCAAAGAATTAGTGAGTCGAGATACTCAGGATAGAATCTCTCAGCGGAGAGATCCCATGGTAGAGAGAGAGTTAAATAGTGATTTTCTAAGTGTAAGGGACTTACAGGAATCCATGGACAAAATAAAAATTAAGGAAAGGAAGAAGAATAGCCAGACTATATTTCCCAAGATTGATATATAAGAATCGGTCAATGAGAGGCCCTATTGTGGCACTTCGGAGTACCATATAAGGGAAAATAATCAAATTAAAAAGGCCAATGATATATCATATGTAGAACAAGCGCTAATCAAAGTGTATCAAACACTAAAAGAAATGAAAAAAAAAATTGTATCCATTCGAGTGTAAAACCGAACAGGAATTAAACACATGGTGGAAGGAATCTGGCAGTAAAAAGCATAATGACAAAACGTAGAATAGATAAGAGCTATAATATGTAGTTTCCAAAGTAGAGTAATGGTAATTTTAAGAAGTTGTGTATTAATGATTGTTTGGGTTAGACTGGATTTACTTAAGCAAGAGATAAAGCATCTTTGGAAAAAATAAGGAATTTTGAGAATTTGTTTATTAATGGTTGTTTAGTTCATGCCTGTGCTGAGCAGGGAGATAACATTTTCTTTGAATGGAAAACAAATAATAATGAAACAGAAACTCAGTATTATTATTATTATTATTTATTTCTTAGCAGACGCCCTTATCCAGGGCGACTTACAATCGTAAGCAAAAACATTTCAAGCGTTACAATACAAGTAATACAATAAGAGCAAGAAATACAATAACTTTTGTTTAAGTAAAGTACAAGTTTGACAAACCACAATTCAATAATACAGCAGGTAATAGTGATAGTTACATCAGGATATTATTAAATAGTGATAGTTACATCAGGATGTGATTAAATACAAAGTACTACAGGTTAAAAACTTGGCAGATTACAGTATTCTGAAGTACAGGATTAAATGCAGTAAAATAGGGGCTGATAAGAGCAAAATAAAGCACATTTACATGAAGGGTGATAGTGTCCCAGGATACAAACAGAGGAGTTCTACAGGTGCTCTTTGAAGAGGTGAGTCTTAAGGAGGCGCCGGAATGTGGTCAGGGACTGGGCAGTCCTGACATCTGTAGGAAGGTCATTCCACCACTGCGGAGCAAGGGTGGAGAAGGAGCGGGCTTTGGAGGCAGGGGAGCGTAGCGGTGGTAGAGCTCAGTACTATAAAGTACCGAGTTATGTTACTAGCATTGAATTGCCTTTATGTTGAAGTACGTCGTTTTGTGTGTTTGTCTTGGTGTATTTAACTGTGTGTGAATTTTATGTGTGTGCGGGAATGCGTAAACTGTGTTTACGAATTAGCAGAGCGTTTGGCAGTTATTAGACTGAGATAGAGACAGAATGTATTTACAGTTTGAGAATGGAAGCCAGGTTCAGTTCAGGAATAAAAATAAAAAAAAAACATTGAACGATGCTAAGCGGCAAAAGTTGTACCTATGTTTTAACCAATCACATGCCACAATATCTAAGGACTGATTCATATATATATATATATATATATATATATATATATATACAATGTCATTTATATGTTAATGGTTTAACCGTACACTTCACAATCATGTGACATACGATTAGTTGACTTGATTCTACCCCAAGTATAGGGTGCTGTGTAAGATAGCTGATTTGTACTCATCTTAAGGTCGCAGCATCCAGAAAGCCCACTCATAATTTCAATGCAACTGCAATCTTGATTGCCTATTACAATTTAGAACCTACAATATGCCAGTAAATAACAAATGCATTTGAAATGTTGTAACCTACATTAGTGTCTAGTGTAATGGATACAAACACAATACAGGATATATATATATATATATATATATATATATATATATATATATATATATATATATACAGTGCCTTGCGAAAGTATTCGGCCCCCTTGAACTTTGCGACCTTTTGCCACATTTCAGGCTTCAAACATAAAGATATGAAACTGTAATTTTTTGTGAAGAATCAACAACAAGTGGGACACAATCATGAAGTGGAACGAAATTTATTGGATATTTCAAACTTTTTTAACAAATAAAAAACTGAAAAATTGGGCGTGCAAAATTAAAAAAAACTACACCTCAACCTGATACAGCACCACGGAGCATGGGCACTGCACCCTGGAACTGGATTTATTGTTTATTGTTTATTTGGGACCTCAAACCCACTGTCTCGTCCCCAACACCATTTCTGTAGAGTGTTGTGATTAATTAAAATCCTGGACTTTTGTAAATACACCAGTTTGTGTACTGTCCAAGTAATGACGTGTTGTGTACAGAAACATAGAAGGCTCACGCACAGACAAACCGCCAGTTTGAGACAACAAGGCAATTCTATCTTTGGAGTAAGGGGGGAGTTTGCATAACAGCTACAGGAATATAGAATGGTAATGTACACCTCTTCATTGTGACCCCCCCCCCCCCCCCCCCAAAATCAAATAATACGCTTGGACAGTTGTATTGAATTTGCTGTTTTATCATGTATAAAGGGTTTCACAGCCTCGCAAACAATAACAAACTTATGCACTGGCATGAGACTTGAGACTTGACACCCATGTTAGTATGAAGATATACAGTAAACAGGTGTACTCCATATAGATTGGATCCAGCAGCTGTCAGAACACTGACATTTACAATGCATTTGAGAGGTACAATATGTACTCACCAAAGTAAATTTGACTCTATTGTAACTTAAAAAAACATGTAATGTGCCATTTTGTTTGGTCCAGATGCAATAGTTTTGCAGATAACCTGTTTTACTGTATAAAACATATGGAGTGTAGTATTTTCGACTTATAGTGGACAATAATTTTCAAATATGACATATAGGGCTCTACTACACAATAATGTTCTTTTTTATTTGTGTAAACTGTTTGTCTCTTCCACAAATCTTCCCATAATGATACACATTTACAGTGTAATTTTACCAGGAGAACGTTTCTAACACAGCCCCGTAGGTGCGATTCTTTCTCCCAATTCTTTTTTTTATTATTTATTCACCGTAGTTTACATTAAACAAACTGTTACATTTTTTTGCTGCTGCTGATTTTGCTATCTTTGTTGTATACATCCTCTGTAAGGAGGTATCATGTAATGATGACATCACACCAGGTGAAGCATATATTAGGGTTTGCAAAGCATGATTTGGAAAAATAGTATAAAAGCAAATAACCCAACCATAAAACAAATTTTGGCTATATTTTGTATGATTTTCAAATTGAAACAATTTTAGTAAAGAAATATTTATGCTTTTTTCTTTTTTTTTTCCTCATCTTAGAACATAGTGGGAATTATTGTTGTAGAAGCAGAGACAGAAAAAGAGGGGTGAGGGAATCCACATATGTCCTGCATCCAGTTCTGCTATTATAACTAAATTTCTGACTAAAATAATCAGCTGCCAGCAATTTCATTAACTAAGATCTTAAATATCTGGATTGATCAGATGTACTAATTCAACAACAAAGTCTGCAGATCTTTGATTGGTTGTCTGCTGGAGGGCAAACAGTTAACATAATCACCAAGGGTTAAATCCGCAAAATAAACATTACTTGCTGAGTGCTATTCTGAATTTGAAAAAGTAAGTTTACATAGCAATAGCACTGATAATTTTCAAATAAAAACTAGTCTAAAAGGTTAGGCAGTCCAGTGTTCATGCTGACTACGGTGATAAAACTTCAGTCAACAAGTTTCAAGGCAATACAGTGAGTGCCTTTCTGTATAATTCTGCAGCTTTTTAATTCCTCCTACAGATTTAGATTTGTGTTGCCTCTGGACACTTCTTTTTGGTGGCAATTTCAAAGCATGTACGGAAGCTTCATTTTCTGTGAAGATTTCTCTTTGATGTGATAGTTTGCTGTTTTAAATGAGAAAGGGGATTCCCTTTAATGTTTTTTTTAATGAACACAAATTGTCATGGGTTTTACAAGCAGCACTCTGAAGGAATATCCTCGTGATGTCAATGCAAATTGAAAACAAGTTAGGCATGTCAGGGTAAATCAGTTCATGCACAAGCTGGCCCTTGGGTTTTAACTCATCTTCCGACTAAAAAGGCTTTTCCATTGACAATCAAAGTGTTGGAATTTCAAAACTGAAGCTCAGAGTCTGTGGGTAAATTATTATTCTGCCTCAGCACACTGGTGCCTTGACCGGTCCAAACTCAATTCCTGGAGATAATGGGCAAGATTTTCGCCTCCACCTTTATTTAGGCAGGTTTTGTGCAGTAAATGCATGGATTTTAATCATCTGTTCACCTCTCATTTTGGTGCGATTTTCTCCTATGACTGTGATGTATTTCTCCATGCAGTGCTCTTGCAGGTGTGTCTCAGGTAACATTGCATATCCAATGATAACCCAATATCCAAATCTGCAAATGCAGGCTTCTTTCCTTTTTTTTTAAATTAGGAATTGAGCCCTTTATAAAAAGTGGCAGCAGTGACTTGTTTAATATGGCACATGGCAGACTGGAAATGACAAGAGCATTGTGGTAATAATACACAAACTTTTACTATGCAAACGTTTTCTTTATTTTTTACATCAAAATGTAATTAGGTGCTGGTAGTTCAACGAACAAGTTGCAAATTAAATTATCATAAAATACAATGACCTTTAACATCAAATGTAACAAAATTAAATCAAATGTTATACTACAATTGGAATTCTTAGAAGAACAACTAAAATGTACAATGTAATGTTTTAAAAACAGAACTGATAGCAAAAACTATTCTGAAGCTCTTCTGTTACTTAGAATCCAACCTGGTTGCAGATTTTATGCCAGACCTGAGGTTATATTTATATATGTCGTTTTGTAACGGGCTTCGTCTCTGGAATTAGACCAACAATGCACTCCTGTTTGTACCAAATGATACCTTCATTGGTCCAAAAAAACCCAACGATTGACACCAACACAGTGCATTGCTTTAAACATCACCCGGCAGTCCTGACTGATAAATAAAAAATAATAAAATAGAATACTATACTGTATAAACAAAATACAATTGTTTTGTATGTAGCGGTTAATTTGACAGAGTCTGGTAGTTAAGAACATAAGAAAGTTTACAAACGAGAGGAGGCCATTCAGCCCATCTTGCTCGTTTGGTTGTTGATCCCAGAATCTCAGCTTCTTGAAGGATCCCAGGGTGTCAGCTTCAACAACTAGGTATGAGGGTATTATATCTTATTTTTGCAACCTGTGTCTCAAACTTTGTCATGATAATCAAGGCATATATTTAGGACAAGTCAGATTGCCCTGTATCTGCCAGACAGGCAGAGTAAATTACATTTAAAAGCCAAAAACAGTCAAATTGAGTAGAAACCACTCAGAAGCCTTCAAGTTATTTCCCCAAAGATTACAATCTGAAACAAGAATAACATAAAATTAGAACATAAGAACATGAATATACATGAATATGAATGAGAGGCCATTTGGTCTTCCCTCTGTCCTAAGTCTATCTCCACCTAATTTCCAACTGTGTCTTCTGGTCCTGGTTTCTGTACTGCCGTTAAAATATTGGTGAGGGTTAACTATGTAAATTATTTTTAAGTTTTTAAAGACTTGATTCATGTCTCCCTTAATTCTTCTTTGTTCTAGGCAATATAGATTAAGTTCTTGTAGCCTATGTTCATAGGTTATTCCTTTTAAGCCCCGGGATTAGTTTGGTTGCATTTCATTGGACTCTACAGTGTCACAGTGTCACTTTGGTACTGTGGTGAATAGAACTGGAGCTCCTAAATACAGTCCCACCAGTGCATTATACAACCTCATAATAACCTCCATGGACGTGTACTGTAGACTTTTGGTTATATACACACAAACATTTATTTATTTATTTATTTATTTATTTATTTATTTGCCTATAAGAACAAATACATTGTGAAAAGTGGGATTACATTGTTTATTAAAAAATATACAGTATATATTCTTACAACATGCCTGCTGTATTTTCATTGTCCCCACAACATTCTCTAGATTCAGAGGAATAGTCGCATCCATTTTGTCAGTGTCTTCCTCTGCTATGTAGAATAGCTTCAGAGAGGATTACAGTGGTGCAGTTAATCAAACAATGCTCTGGCACTTGGAAGATCTTTTCCCTTTACGACAAGATTATCAGAGGTTCTTTTTATAGCCACACCTATTCCATCAGCAGGTCCTTTTACATGTCCTGCTTCCAAAAAGTTCAAGGTGACTTTTTGGAAACCCATGTCAAAGGGTACTGTGCAAAGACTAATGAATTATTTGTTGATCTGTGCTGTGTGGTAGGACCATCATTAACAATGTGAAAGACCTTGTCAGATGGAACCTGAAGTAAATAAGATATTGTGGGCCCAGATGCTAGCAGGGTCATGGCGCATTGATGGAGAGATTGAACAGAATTAATATTTGGCTAGGTTAGCGTAAGCAACTCCTGTATGTAACATAGCCTGTCTGTGGGAGTCACCAAAATGCACTGCTTGGATTTCTTTTGCATAAGTAGTTTTCTGAAAAGTCGATGTGAAGCACAATTTCATTTTCTTTCAGCTCTTTTAATGCAGCGTATTGATGCCGGATATTAAAGACATGCTTGCCTAACTTTTGCTTCATCTCTGACTTAGAGTTCTTTGCAAGGCTCCCCAGAGTACCATACACTTTTTTTTGACTGTAAGATGGACTGTGATTTTTTATGTGGTGCCATCTTTAAATTTCTTATCTCTTTCTTCGACTTTACTCTTCCATTTATACCATCAAGTCTGAACATCAGTGTGAAATGCAGTGTTATGGAGATCTTTTTACTGGACTCACTGCACACCATCCTCAGCAAGTCTTCAATGTTGTTGGTATGTATCACTTTATGGTGATAAAGTTTATCAGACTTAAATTGGATGTTTTGCACAAACAAGTGTCCCTATCCATCATAGTTGGTTTAACAACCCAGAAAGGACGCCTTTTGCAAAACTTAGAATATGACACCTTGCAATTAGGATTTTCAGCAGAAACTTTCCAAATAGATTTACTATTGTGTCGTTGAGAAGAAGCATTTGCTTCTTTGTTTTGTTGCTTGCTTTTTTTTTTTTTTTCCCCTGTTGTGGGTCTACTGTTATCATCACGCTCATCGAAACTTCTCAATTCTTTGTCTTCTTCTTGACCAATAGTATTCACCTGTTTCTTTCGGTTGTGAGGTAGACTTTGTAGCCTTCTTTCATTTGCTTTTCTACATTGAGTGGACAATCCAAATGATTTGCTTCTTTCATTAGCTTGTATCTCTTCAGGATCTTCCCACCGGTGATCATTGAAGCAGCTTGCCTTTTTTCTGATTTAGTTTGCTAATATTGTTCATGCAACACAGCAACAAGGGCACCTTTACATACTGAAAAAGGTTTTTGCTCATTTTAGAACTGTGGTAAATCATGTGAGAGACTGGGACCATTATTACCGAAGCAATTAGTTAAGTATTGTAGAATGTCTTATCAATCACCACCTACTTATTTTTTTTCCCTTAATGGCAGAATCTTTATTGATTGCTAAATCAGGGCAGTGACAGAGATCGGTGAGAGGTTATATCTAATTTAACCCTGTTACACTGTGTAGTTGCTACAGCATAGCATGATAAAGCTTAAAAAATGATTATTTATTCTTATACCGTAAAATAAATTTGAACTGACAGGGAGGTGATTACTTGTCATTATATGTGAGTAACTGAGCACAGGACAAAGCAGAAAACAATTTTATGAAAGCCATCCTTTCAATTCTATGATTTGTGTTTGTTTGTTTTTTCTTGAAAATACAATTTCCCTTCTCTGTAAAAATTATAATTAAATACTATATTTTTTAACTGACATAAGCAAGTCAGTTTTTTACTTTGAAAAGTGTTTCTTAATGCTTAATAACACTGTAATTAGATATTACATTGACAAAGAAAGGTGTTTAAACTACAACTGCTAAGGTAAACCACTTCCACAAGTAGAAATTGTGTATTTTCCATTATGGATGCATTCATTATGCATTATGTTTTAATACAACCATTTCAATACGTGTTTTTAGATTATTTTTTATTTACCTATTGATAAATTACTTGAAATCTTGCAAAACTCTCAGACATTACTTGGTTTTCCTCATATAATTTTAGGTACTTTATGCTGAAAACTTTAATGGATGTGGTCCTTTATGTGTAAACAATGACCCCACAGTTAGACAGTGACACCTCTTCTATTTTCCCAAACCAATCGACAGTAGATAACATGACATGTACACCTCAAACCATCCGTTCTCTCAAGAAAAAACAAAGGATAGCATCTACCTGTAGACATATATAGCGATGTATGGTTAAAGAATAGGCAAGTTTAATGGTCTAACGTTTCATGTTCAGAAAATGAAATTTAATTACTGTCTTCACCTTCTTTCTCTGCTTTTTCAGTACATACACATACATTTCATATTTGTGTTTGTTTATTGCAGCTTCATTCTCGCACTGTACTTCAGTCTCTAGATTATCCAGTTGAGTAATTTCAATTATTACTTTCGAGCAGTGTGTCTGGATCCCCACAGATGCATATCAAGGGCTGAGCGAGAGCGGAACTTCATTTTAATATTACCGCAAGGGGGCTGTCATGGGGGATTCTCCGTATAACCTTCATATATTTCTTACAAGTAAGCAGAAAATTAAGTGTTTTGCAATATCGATTCCAAAGTAGAGTACTTGCTGATTGTGATGATACATTTATGCCTTGCTATGGTACTGGAATCCTCATATGATAGACAGGAACGCAGAATAACATCAAACACAATTCAAAAGTAGCATACATATATATTTTTATTTTAAATGCTTCATTGCGTTATGACAAATTCAATGAGAAAAATTGCACTTTCGTTCTGCGATCAGCTTTAGAACACCAGGTGTGATAGACGTGACGGCAATACATAGGCAGTCCTCCAAAGAGTCTTGTGTGAGCCTCTTTCGTGCATCTGATTTTAATATTGCATTAATTGTGGAATAAGCCGCTTCGCATGTGTAAGTAGATCCAAACATGGAGAGCACAAACAGAGCCAGTGGTAGTTGTCTGAACATATATAGGCGGACCAGAATGATTCCAGATTTGCTTTGTTAATGAATTCAGTTTTCAGCAAATATACTACTAGTTCCAGTTGCTGCTTCTTCGATTGTGGGAAGCACTTGCTTTGAATGGGACGAGAAATCACCATCGGGGTTGATTGAAAACGGATCACGGACAAAAACGATTACGTACCCATACATGCCAACAGTCCCTATATGGTCGGGACAGTCCCGATTTCCTAGCACATGTCCCGCGTCCCAATGCATAGGAAGAAAGTCCCGATATTTAAGCGTGTTGATAGAAAAGAGCTTCTCGAGTCGAATCGAGTCGATTGTATTTCCCTTGCATTCATGCTGAAAGCTGGCTCGCCGCTTTCCCGGAACCAACGACTTTGAAAAAGACCAAGCCTTTTTGCCTTTCTGTCTTTCAGTGGCCTGTCGTATGTGAGCGATTGCCTGTGCAGTCATCCACGAGTGGTTGTCTATTCTTTCTGAGAGTATACAGTTCCTCCACGGGGCTAGGCCTTGCCGTATCCCCGCTGCTGAGTGACTCTTCCAGCCACGCTCTCCTCCACGGGGCTAGGCCTTGCCGCATCCCCGCTGTCGAGTAGACCCTGCCAGCTGCGTAGGCCCGCCCACCTCGGTGAGTCGGGCCTTGTAAACAAACAGTGTGCTCTCCCCTATCTATACTATTCTACCGTGGTTTTTTGCTGTCTGCTTCAACTCACCCACCGCGGCTTCGGCCTTGTGTCCCCCTGGTACACGCTACGTGCTGACCAGGTGTGTGTGACTAGGGTAGGGTAGGGTAGGGTAAGCACATTTGCATAGCGGCCCCTCCAGTGCTTCGGTACCGTGGCACACGCATAGCCCTTGATACTTAGGTATCATGGTGCACAAGTGCTAAGTGCATACGGCACACGGTGCCCAGCGCCTCAGCGTCAGTGCACAGTCACAGCGCTGCACGGTACACCGTGCACATAGTGCTCTTGGAACACGGTGCACGCAGTGCTTGGTACCCACTGCTACAATGCTAGTGCGGGAACGCACGGTGCTGCACGGTACGCGGTGCACATAGTGCACGGTACTCAGTGCGCACGGCGCTCGGGACGCACAGTGCATGCGGTGCACATGGTGCTTGGCCACTGCCTCAGACCTAGCTCAACAGCTCACGGTGCTTCACAGTACTCGGTGCACATAGTGCCACGGTACTCGGTGGGCAAGGGGCTCAGCACGCATGGTGCACGCGGTGCTTGGTACGACACTGCATGGGCATACGGTGCTACGCGGTGCACAAGGTGCCCACGGTACTCAGTGCATGGTGTTAGATACCCTCTGCTACAGCACTAGTGGGTGAGCGCACGGCATTCACACTTAGCCAGTGCCTGAGCGCAGTGCAAGTGGTTTTAAGGGAACGGCCCATGCAGAACACCAGGCCCATGTCAGGCAAGTCTGGGTTACACCACTGCACGGCCTGCAATACCTATATCCCGCAAGAGGACAAGCATACTCTCTGTGTGCGG
This sequence comes from Acipenser ruthenus, assembly GCF_902713425.1. Lineage (NCBI taxonomy): Eukaryota > Metazoa > Chordata > Actinopteri > Acipenseriformes > Acipenseridae > Acipenser > Acipenser ruthenus. Next base: position 24,515,068 of record NC_081194.1, read on the forward strand.
TGCTTGGGCGTTCAACATGGCACCTTGGCCCTCAAAAGGGATGTGGCCTGTAGCATCTGTGAGGCTTTCCAGCCCCGTGTGAAAGAGGCTCGTTTGGAGAGGACCACGAGGGCGAGCTCCGCGTCCTCTATGGCCAGACTGTTGGCGGATCTTGGAGCCCCAGAGCCCCTCCTCCATGACCTGTCCCAGGACCTCTGCTAGGAATCCCCGATGTGCAGGCCGCCCGCAGTCGCTCCCCAGCGAGAAGGGTGAAGCGTTCCAAGCAGTCAAGGGACATTATAGACCTCAAGGCCCAGATGGCCCAGGTCCTAGAGCTCTTGGCTAAACAGGCGCCGGCGGCCAAGGCCCCTGTCCAGGCCCCGTTGCAGCCCCAATTGCCATACCCCCCTTCCCCCAGGGGAATTCAGGGTGGATAGGAAGCGGTGTCTCAGCTGGCGCAAGAGGACATGCTCTCCATAGCGGCCCCTGGAAGCCAGCGGCAGAACCACGCCGGTCCATTTTCCGGACGCAGGAGATGGCTCCTCGCCCTCAGAAGTTCCTGGCTTTCCCAGACTTCATGGTGGAGGTACAAACAGACCGCACCGCTTGCCTCCTTAGAAGGCGCGGATAAGCTTTGGCCTAGTGGGGTTCCCACCAGTAGACTCCACCATCACGGCCCTAGTTAAGGCTAGAGACCCGGCGTGCCTGAACCCTCAATGTAAGGTGACGGAAACGCATCTCAAGCGGGCATATGCAGCAGAGGTGCAGGCAACTCGCCTGTCTAATACATGGACGGTGTATTGCGTGAGGCCCTGCTCCCTGAGCCGGTGGCCACGGAGTTACGTTTCCTGTCCAGCACACTGCTGCAGGTCTCCGGTCTCCAAGGGCAAGGTCTTGGCCAGAGCCTGGCTAGCTTGATCGTGGCTCATAGACTGCTGTGGCTGTCACAAGCCAGAGTTCCTGATGCGGATAAGGCTGCGCTGCTTGACGCGCCTATATCACCAGGACATCCCTTTGGGCCAGCCGTGGAGGAGATCTTACACAGATCCCACTAGGAACGATGCAAAGAGTCGGCTTACACCGGTGCAATGTACTTCGTACTTGGGGCTCTGGCTGGACTCCATTACATTGCACGCATACCTGTCGAACGAAAGAGTTGCAGCTATCCAGGGTTGCCTCTCCCTGTTTCAGCAGGGATCACAGGTCACCCTCATATTGTGCCAGAAACGATTGGGTCTGATGGCCGCAGCCATATCGACCATTCACCTGGGTCTGCTTCGCATGCGCCCACTACAAGCATGGCTCAATGCGTTCCACCTCAATGCCAAACGCGACAGACACCGTCGGCTGACTGTCTCACGTGTGCTCGGCAGCCCTACGCTGGTGGAGGACGACCTCTCACCTGCACGAAGCTGTGCGAATGGGAGTAGTGTTAAATCACCAAGTAGTGATGACAGACGCCTCCAACTTGGATTGGGGAGTGGTCTGGGAAGGCAGAGGAGTACACGGATCCTGGCCAGACTCCTGGACATCCCTGCACATAAACATGCTGGAGCTGCAAGGTATCTCCTGCTCTCCACCACTTTCTCCCAGTGCTGAGCGGTACGTATGTGTTGATCCGGACAGACAACACGACAGTATGTCAACCACCAGGCCTACGTTCCCCAGGGTTGCATCGCACGGCCTTCAGGCTATTGGCATGGGCTCAGAGGAACTTGTTGTCCCTACAGGCGACGCACTTTCCCTGAGCGGTGAGCTGGGCAGCGGACCTCCTCTCCAGGAGCGGCCCACATTGGTCAGAGTGGCGATTCCACCCTCAGATAGTGGAGTGCATTTGGGAATGGTTCAGGAAGGCGCAGGTCGATCTCTTTGCCTCGGCAGAGATGATGCATTGCCCCCTATGGTATTCCCTGCACCGCTTAGGTGGTCCAATCGGCGTAGACGCCCTAGCGCACGAATGGCCCAAAGTGTTTTTGTATACTTTCCCGCCTATTATTATTATTAGCAGACACCCTTATCCAGGGCGACTTGCAATTGTTACAAGATATCACATTATACACATTAATTTTTTTACATACAATTACCCATTTATACAGTTGGGTTTTTACTGGAGCAATCTAGGCAAAGTACCTTGCTCAAGGGTACAACAGCAGTCAAGATTCCAGAGCCCTAAACACTACTGCACACTGCTGCCTATACCACTGCTCCCGGCTTTTCTCAAAAAAGTCAGGTTAGAGAAAGCATCAGTTCTACTAGTGGCCACCAAATGGCCCAGGAGAGTCTGGTTTTCGACCCTGTGCCAGCTGTTGCACGGCCAGCCCTGGGAGATTCCACTTTGCATGGATCTCCTCAGTCAGGTGAAAGGCTCTCTTTGACACCCAGAACCGGGCAGATTCCGGCTATGGGTCTGGCCCCTGAAAGGCACCGCTGGTTAGCCCTAGGGCTAGCAGATACTGTTGTGGGTACATTGCAGAGCGCTAGGGCAGACTCCACTATGTCTTTATATACCTATAAGTGGAGGTATTTCCAGGCTTGGTGTCTGGCTAGAAGCCATGACCCCATATCTTGCCCTATGCCAGTCATCTTACAGTTTCTGCAAGAACTGCTTGATGCTGGTAGGCCACCTTCCAACTTGAAGGTGTATTTAGCGGCTATCTCTGCTTGCCATGCCCCCGTAGATTCAATGTGCATGCATTTTTTGGCTACCCGTTTTCTTAAAGGCGCTCTGCGATTACGCCCTTCTAGGAGGACTGTTCTCCCCTGAATGGAGCCTTAATGTTGTACTGGAAGCTCTCACGAAGGCCCTGTTTGAGCCCATACACTCCATAGAGCTGAAGTACCTGTCTATGAAGACAGCCTTCCTCTTGGTTATCACCTCCACTAAGCGGGTCAGTGAGCTGCAGGCGCTGTCTGTGTGTCTGTGTATTTGGGAGGATGGCAGCAGGGTGTCTCTGCGCACCAACCCTGCTTTCCTCCCCAAGGTGATCACAGCCTTCCACGTTAATCAGTCTGTGGAATTGGAGTCCTTCCATCCACCTCCGTTTGCTTCAACGGCAGATGAGAGATTAAATTTTCTCTTCCCAGTCCGGGCATTGAGATGCTACGTGCTTAGGACAAGAACTCTACGTCAATCTGACCAGCTTTTCGTCTGTCACAGGACACAGACCCTAAGCAGCATCTGTCACATTGGATTGTGGATACAGTCTCAACTGCATATAATAATGCTGGCTTGCCCCCACCTGGTAGCTGCATACTCCACTAGAGGGTTGGCTACATCTTGGGCCCTGTTCAGAGGTGCCTCGATGTCTGATATTTGTACTGTGGCTAGCTGGGCTACGCCGCATACCTTCTCCAGGTTCTACTGTCTTAATGTGGTAGACCCTGCCTTGCCTTTTGTAGGCACAAGGGTCCTTGAGGGTGTAAGTTCACAACGCTAACCTCTGGGTTAGACAGTGCTTGTGTGTCTCTCAAATGCTTCCGTTCCTTCTCCCTCGCGACGGCTCTGGTATACATTATCCCATATGTAATGTCATTGGTGGTCGTCTTCGAATTGAAAGGGAACGTTAGGTTACTTACCGTTACCCTGGTTCCCTGAAAGAAAAGATGACCACCAACCGCGAGGTCGCATCGGTCGCCCTCACGGGTTCGATGGAAAAAGAGAAATGGCTTCCTTTGGATGAGAGTCTCTATCCCCTCGGTGGGCGGGACCGAGTGCATCATCCCAGGATAGGGCCTATCAGCAGCTCTGGTATAGAGTGCTCAGCAATACCTACCCAATGGGCAGACATATCCCATACGTAATGTCATTGGTGGTCGTCTTCTCTTTCAGGGAACCAGGGTTACGGAAGTAACCTAACATTAGTGAAAACTACACGCTGTGCTCTTCGTGAGGCTGACACATCTGCTGATCACTAACTTACCGGTATACAAAGGTAAGAACGATTCAATGTGTCTATGTTTACTGTCATGCTGGTCGTGTGGTGTTGAGTTGAGGGGATATGTCTATTATTATATGAGTGTTTTTTGCGTATGACACAGATGCTATATTATTTTACTAATATTTATTTGGAGGTTACAGACATACTATCACAATTGTTACTTCTTTTTTTGCTTTTTGGTTTGTTTTCAACCAGCTTGACCAGCTTTTTTTTTTATTGATGAGCCGGTATGCCTTATGCTATGCTGCAACACATTTTCTGGGCGAGCGGGCGGGGGTGGAGGGGTGTTGCAAGTCGCCCTCTCTGCGGCTGCCTGCAGGTCATTTGGCCCGCCGTCAAATTTAATTGCTTTAGAGCATGCAAACATTTATAGAAATATAAAATGTTGTTGCATATTGTACATAAGTGTACACTACTGGAAAAATTATGTTGTTTTGTGTTCCGAATATGAAAAATATTAGACCATTTAACTTTGTTTGCTTGGGAGAAGTTAGAACAAACACATTTTGAGGTGCACCAACCATGTGGGAGAATAAAACACCTGCTTAAGTACTTCATACAGGAGTCTCTCAAAGACAAAGTAGGACATTTCACTTAAATAAATAAGTATTGCAATACATCTGTTATGTTTTAATACAGTTACAGAAAAAGAAATCACCTCTGTGTCTGTCATTCAAAAATAAAACTTGAAAGACGGGACGGCCATGTAGATAATACATATCTTTATTTGAAATGGCGTGTAACTATCTTTATCAAATTGCATAATGTACCGTAAGACTGGAGACAATAATTACCATCTGGAAATTACAATGGATGTTTATACTTTTTCACCAAACTTGTAAAGGTCAGGATTCACTTTTTTTGACACAGGCAATCAAGGAGCTACTACATTAATAATGTCTTCAGTGGCATGCTAATAGGTCAATCCCATTAGACTCTAATTTAGCAATGTCAAAAAAGTGACACTGAATAGAACCGAGAATGGAAAGCAGAGTAGTAAGGAGTGATTAGTTTGTAACTTGATACCTATGAAGCCGAATAATGACCACACTCAGTTGTATTCAGTTCAGTTATTAATAGCCCAAAGCGCAAACATCTCTGCCTATCTAAATGTAACACATCTTTTTACTTTGTTAGTAAGTAGTACATAATCATTTGAATGAATAAAACACAAATGTACAGGTAATTGTAGTTATTATAAAAATAAATTACCATTAGACACCTTCAATACCTTATTATTCTTTGTGACTTATGAAAGAATAAGCACATGTTCTGACTAAAGCGCCCAAATCCACGTTTTTTTTTGTATTTCCTTTAATAAGCTTTTAGCTTTAAATACATGTATACAAATTAGTTTAATTGTTTTATATTTTCAAGCTATGTTCACTTTTTAAAAAGTAAAATTTGTCAGTATTTCAGATTTCCAATGGTGTTTGAGCATTGGTTGAAGTGTAGGCAGCCTAAAAACATCACATATGCAAAACAACTTCAAGTTACTAAGTCACCTGGTGGTCTTCTTTTGAAATAAAAAGGAAAATACATAATTGAAAATGTAATTCACATTTCTAAGGCAGCTTGTCTGGGGGTGCTATGTAAGAGTAAGGAATTATGGAGGCTGTGTGGTCCAGTTTTTAAAGGGCTTGTAACCAGGAGGTCCCCAGTTCAAATCCCACCTCAGCCACTGACTCATTGTGTGACCCTGAGCAAGTCACTTGTGCTCCGTCTTTCGGGTGAGACGTAATTGTAAGTGACACTGCAGCTGATGCATAGTTCACACACCCTAGTCCCTGTAAGTCGCCTTGGATAAAGGCGTCTGCTAAATAAACAAATAATAATAATAATAATGTATATAGGAATGCCCAGATACATAAATCAAGTGTATACTACAGAGACTCCTCAGGCTCATCCATAGTTCATTCTGTATAATTTAACACAGACAGATAAAGAATATAGTCTATAACTCTATGAAGGCTGTGAAGAATGAGCAGGCTGTTCCCCTTCAGCTCAAATGCTTTCTTGCTATCATGCTGGCCTTTAGAATTCTCACATTCAGATTAGTGTTTTACCATATGTAAGAGAACACCTTTGCAAGGAATAGTCTGAAGGAAATCAAAGCCTGGAAATAAGTAGCTAGCTTTAATGATATTAGAGGCTACTGCAGTATTGATGAGTCCAGTATCTTAAAATTCACACCCACTTGCGTTCTTTATAGATATGTAGTTCAGCCAACAGATACATTTGTTCCAGTGAAATCCCATGACATTCAAGCAATTAATCCTCTCTGAAAACATTTATGTATGGAATATTCACATTAGGGTGTCAGAAACCTATAAATATGGCTTATCTTCCTACACAAAACAAAACAGATTTGCCACATCAGTAGTATCAAACTTTAATATGCAGTGTCCAGGCTTTCCTCAAATACAAACCATCTTACAATAATAATACCCAAACTTATAATAATTAATTAGTTTAGAATGCTAGTCGTTTTCCTACAGGTAGGCGTACAATCAGATTGCTTATCATCAGGATTTTTAAATATGCGTTTGTAAGTATTTCCTGTCATGACCATCCTGTTTAAAAGATGCAGACTGGTAGGTTTACAAAAGTACTAAAAAGAAGCAAGTAAAATTCTTTAAAAAAAAACATTCTTGATAAGAAATCTTTATCACAAATGATTACATAGATAGACCATTGTGACAAGGAAAAACCTACATTTGTGACACCTCAGAAAACCTAGAGGGAGGATATAAGCAAATAAAAATAAACACAAAGAAATGTGAACAGTGAAAAGACAATGATATATTCTTTATATATCGACCTGTACCATGTAGCTCGGCAACATGTATAAATATATTATACTTCATGTTGCCACAAATAAACTGTTGGGAAAGAAAACTTTTAAAAAGATCTGTGACTTGCCTTTTTTGTTATTTTAGATACAGCACTAATAGCTGTTTATTTTTTTGTTTGTTTTTTTTTATTTAGTTGTTGCCAATGGTTTTTACCCAGGTTTTCTCCACAATTTGGAATGCCCAATTGTTATTTTTTTATCCCGGTTCACCGCTGCAGCCCCCTGACGACTCGGGAAACGGAGGCTGAAACACACATCCTCCAAAACGTGTTCCTGCCAATCCATCATTTTTTGCACTGCAGATCCACAGCGAAGCCACCAGACCTATAGTGCCGGAGGATTACACAGATCTGAATGGCTCCACTACAGACCCGCAGGCGCTCTATCAGCCACAGGGGTCGCTGGCGTGCGGTGAACTGTGGATTGCCCTGCCAACCTAAGCCCTCCTTACCTGGGCGGTGTTCAGCCAATTGTACGTCGCCCCCTAGGAAGCCCCTGTCATGGTCGGCAACGACATAGCCTGGATTCGAACCTGCAATCTCCAGGCTATAGGGTGCATCCTGCACTCCACGTGGAGCGCCTTTACTGGATGCACCACTCAGGAGCTCCCCCCAATAGCTGTTCTTGACTAAAGTCACGAGAAGTATCAGGATAACTCATAAACTTTGGGATTTTTGTTACCAGTAAATTAATTGTACAGTATGTTTAAATATTTATTTGTATATTTGTGCACTAAATCTTGTATAAGTTTTAAAGTGTAGTTGCTACTGGTTATTATTGGGAAATTAAATATTACTAATGAAAAAAGTTAAGAAAAAGATAAGTGAACAGCATAAAAAAATACTAATACAGAAAAAAATAGGAAGAAAATGGGGTAGTGCTAGACAATTAGCCTGAACAGATACATGACTTGAAGAACTAGTTGGAATGTCTAACTCCCACTGTCCTCACAGGATTGCCTAACTCTTAATTGGTATTACTTAGTCCTCACCTCCATATAAGCCACTTATTTTACTTGCCAATTTGTCACTTTCTTTCAATCTCCCACCTCCATCCCCAACTTAACTTCACAGCCCAGTCCTCAGGAAGGTGTTCTCACACCAGCCTCCCTCTCTGACTCAGACAGACATTGAGTCAACGGTTATCTCTAATTCTAGTGAACACTAGAATTTATTTGAGGCTTTTTGAATTCTTGCCAAGCGTTGCCCGGACCTTGTAGCTCTTTAGCTTTGCATGTAGCCCGAACTACACCCTTGCCTGGGAATCATGATAAGTAACTGGTGCAGCTGTGACCTCGGACTGATGATAACACCCTTGTTTTCGCATATGTTATTTTTGCTTAAAAAGCTGTTTTGAGCATACGTAAGACCACAATCAAACCAACTAAAACTGGTTCTAAAACAACAAACGTCTGCTAAAAGTGACGCACTATTTCTCACCCAAATTTTTAGGGCAGTAGTGTGGAGTAGTGGTTAGGGCTCTGGACTGGAGGGTTGTGGGTTCAATCCCCAGTGGGGGACACTGCTGTTGTACCCTTGAGCAAGGTACTTTACCTAGATTGCTCCAGTAAAAACCCAACTGTATAAATGGGTAATTGTATGTAAAAAAAAATAATGTAATTGTATGTAAAAATAATGTGATATCTTGTAACAATTGTAAGTCGCCCTGGATAAGGGCGTCTGCTAAGAAATAAATAATAATAATAACTATAACTTTAAGTAAGCATCACACAAAGCCTACTAACACCTCCTATGAAGGGGGCTCAGCTCTGTTCATTGGTGAAAGTGGGGGTTTCCACACCCTCTAGGTGAAGTTCCACTCCAGTGGGCAGGTGCTTGAATGGTATTTTAGAGTTTATAACAGGTATTCTGTTGCTCGGAATCCACCTGTGAGACCTGTGAGTTTACTTGCAGTGCCGTCGCTGTTTCCGTTGTATCTTGTACTGCTTTTTGATCTGTTTGTTCCTGAATAAAACTCTTTGATTAAACCTTACCTGAAGAAGACTGACTGATTATTATTAAGAGGAAATCGAACATTATAATTAACGAGTCAGTCAGGAGGGACTGGAACCCCAACCGGAGGACCCTAAAGGAAAGACCTGCGGCAAGAAGGTCGGAATCATCCCTGCCTGAGAGACAGACTGTGAAGAGATCAGACGTTCAAACAGCGTGAGTATATGGTTGCTACTCTGCTTAAATAGAACACTGAGGCTAAGAGAAAAAAAAGGAGAAGTGGTTTCCTTTTAATTTGAGTAGTGATTCTTTGTTGTCTGTCCTATTGGGGTATTTCGGTTTCTTTTGTGTAAATACTGTGTTTGAGAAGGACAGGACCGCGCATCCCGTACTACATATACCAGCATAGTGAAAAATAAATATGGAGAACAAAGAAGACTGGCACTTCCTAACTGATTAATTAACATCAGACCAAAGAAGGTGTGAATATACAACAGGCTGTGATGTGTAATTACAATCTGGATTTAAAAGGGAAGTAGGTCAGTTTTCATATTATGTGGTGATCCTAAAAGAGGGATTCTTAATGGGATATTCTAATATCACATTTCCATGAACCACATAACCTGGGTATGTGCAGGAGTTGCCCCCCTCACACCTCCGTTTCCATGTTTTTAAATTACTCGAGTTGGCCCCCAATACGGGCAGGAGCCCAAATTATCTGGTCCGATTTCACTCCTCGGGCTGGCCTGAATTCTAAAGTCTGAATTTGGGCTGGGAGGAAATTACGTCACTAAATAGTGGGCAGGAACATACAGTAAAACGGGAAATTTTGGCTGGTATTAAATTCGGCAGATTTGCTACCTTGGGGGATTTTTACTAAGCACGTTCACAAAGAAAAATGCAACGCAATTTTGCATTTATATTTTTAATTCTAATAGCATTCAGATAAATGTTTACTTAATGAAATATGTCTGCTAAAACTTACATTAACTTGTTATAGCATCTACAATGTCACTGCAGCAATGGAGAACAACAAAGAAGGCCTAATCAGTTACAGTATTTATTGTTCTTATATGGCCCTTAATTTTAAGGTACCGGTAAACTTTTACGGTAAGCATTTGCTGTCTGCTACTTAATTTAAAAAAAAGAACACAAAAATGCTTAACATAAAACAGAGGTCCTACAGTGGAGGCTGTGTGGTCCAGTGGTTAAAGAAAGGGACTTGTAACCAGGAGGTCCCCAGTTCAAATTCCACCTCAACCACTGACTCATTGTGTGACCCTGAGCAAGTCACTTAACCTCCTTGTGCTCCGTCTTTGGGTGAGACGTAATTGTAAGTGACTCTGCAGCTGATGCATAGTTCACACACCCTAATCTCTGTAAGTTGCCTTGGATAAAAGCGTCTGCTCAATAAACAAATATTACAGTAGCAGGTGCAGTTTACAGTGTCTTTGGGTTTCTGATTGCATCAGATGTTCAAATCAATTCCAGATTTTTTATTTCCTTTGATGGAAATGTCCGGCCTACTTTTAATGTTCTGAAGCAAATTGGATTCATTACTGCCATTCTCATATCCACTTTGATATTTGACACGTTATTTTCCTTGTCCAGCGATTTTTTAACCTGTTCTACATACCAGACTGCCAGGGTGGGATCGCTACGAGTACTGTATGCAGTGCACCTGTCTGATTGATGGAAGTATTTTTGGTGATCCAATCAAAACTGCCAATTAAGCCAAAATAATAAATTTTCCACCAAAATTTCCCATTATACAGTAATTATTAGATTTACTGAATAAAAAGATTTGAAAACATTAATGCAACTATAATGTTCTTTGTCAGATGTTTTTTATTTATATATAGATGATTATGAAGCGATATAGAGCTATTTATATGTACTGCGTGAAACAAATGCGAAAGAATATCCAGATGGATTTATGTTTTATTTCTTAGCAGATGCCCTTATCCAGAGCGACTTACAATTGTTCCAAGATATCACATCTTTTTTACATACAATTACATTATTTTTTTACACATTATTTTTACATACAATTACCCATTTATACAGTTGGGTTTTTACTGGAGCAATCTAGGTAAAGTACCTTGCTCAAGGGTACAGTAGCAGTGTCCCCACCTGGGATTGAATCCACGACCCTCTGGTCAAGAGTCCAGAGCCCTAACCACTACTCCACACTGCTGCTTTTAAATCGTTGATAATTTGACTATAATACTGTCTGCAGCGAATTCACGTCTTGACCTTTAACACAAGTATTTCTGGGGAAAATCAGTAGTATTTCCTGCCCAACTCACATGATAACTCGGGTAACTCGGAAAAGCATGGAGACGTCAACAACCCGAGTTCTGGGAGAATTCAGGCCAATCGAGTTGGCTGTCCTTGGAAAGGAGGTATTAGTCGCTTTTGTGTAAAGTATAGAAATTGTTTTGAAAGGAAGGGAGTGCACGCCCTGAATATTTGTGGAATTAAAAAGTTAAGGTGATGATTATGGATAGTTTTGTTCAGGACTACATTGATAAATACTGGGAACAAATAAAGATTGTGTCTTTATGATAAAATGTTTAAAATGTTACAAGCTATGCCAAAATACAGAAACAAATGCTATTTTCTGTTACAAGAGCGATGCTTAGCTGAATACACTGTTACAGATGGGTGGAGCCAGCATGCAACATGCTGCACAGGCAGGCAGAGGGAAAAGGAGCTTAATGGAAAACTTTTACAGAGAAAAAGAAAATTCTTGGAGATCTAGAAATTTGTGTGTTTGTGTGTTAGTTTATGTTTTCAAGACACAGGTGGAATTAAAAGTCACCTATGAATCATGAATACATATTTGGATTAAAGATTACATGACAAATCGAGGGTATATTATTAATTTAGCCAAAAGGAATGTTGCATGTATTTTTGACTTCCATGATGTTCTCGCTTTTAATCTTTTCCATGTCTGCACAGAAGCAATACTGCTTTCAGAGGAAGAGAGTGCACATAACACTATCTAACTCCAGAGTATAATTATACATAAATGTTATCCTGCTAACAATTTAAGAAAAACGTAAATGTGTTATTGCAGTTTACTGGTAATTCTGTAATGATTATAAGTGAAGCCAGACATGATTTTATTTTACTTTTTTGTTGCATGAATTGGATAATAAATTTTAATTACAAATTGGTAATACTAATTGGAACAGTAATGAAAGCAAGGACTTTCATATTGCAAATGTGTTTATTTTAATGGTTAAGTTCTGCTATCATTAAAGTAAATTTGAAACAAAAAGCTTTTATTATGTAACAGAACTGTTACTATTACTTGACCGAGTAAAGCAAAAAAATAAAAAAATAAAATCTGCTTGTTAGAGGACACATTGCAGCAGTGGGCGTTCCTCTACCTCAGGGTATGATGGATGATGACACTAATCGGGGCGGGGAGAATGAGCATGAGCCCAACCTCCCTGAGTAGGAGTGGTATTTGCATATTGGTAAAGACAAGATCAGGGCTGGATGAGTGGAACCAACTGATTGTTAGTGCTGTCATAGGAGCATCTCTATTTTGCAAACGCACACGCACACGCACGCACACGCACACACACACACATACCGCAACCTTGCACCGTCTTTGTTAAACTGGAAGACCTGCAATGATTCATGCCTCTGTTTTTTAAAGCTAATGCTCCTGTTTTATTTCTGAATCTTTCCCTCACTATTGACACACACATTTTTCTTTTTCTTTCTGGAGTCTATTTCTATAATAGATACTTTTATTTCTGTGTAGGCGCCATTGAGAAACATTAACTTTATTTTTATTTTACTTTTTCTACATGACAATTAGATTTATTAGCAAAACAAGCTGCTATAGATGGTAATGTTTATACTCCCTGGCATGAACAAGACATTTGTTAGAGTTACATTGGGCTGCAAAACATGTTGAATACATTTATGGGTACCACCTAGTGGTTGCGGACAAATATTTAATGTCCACAACCAAAGGGGGTGGGGTCCCATGGTTTCTTATAACATGTTTTTTAAAAAGAAAGGAAATAAAAAAAGCTTTGAGCAACTTGAAGTTTCTTTTTCAGGTGTGGGTGATGTGCTCAAAGATAGCTGTTTGTGGTTAAGAAAAAAGGAGAACTCGCACTTCCTCAGCAGAGATCTTGAGAATGGATAGCCTTTATTGTGAAATAGATCATTGGGTTAAGCAGTGAGCATTCTTTGTCTGTTATCATGAGGCTATGCATTCCCAGATGAAAGAAAGGAAAAGTCAAGGAGAAGGACCCCATTGAGGTCCGAGTGAAATCAGATTTTGGCAAAAGAATAAATACTGCACCTGGTCTTATTTTTCAGGAAAAAATGAAGTCGTTCCTTTTTGAATGATAGGACAGAACGGGTGAATTTTGTGACAACGGGACCATTGAAAACTGCTGTCCTGCTCAAGAGCCAGTGCCTGACAATGGGATACCATAGACATTTTTTGTAAACAATGTGAAATTATTATTATTATTTATTTATTTATTTATTTATTTATTTATTTTAATTTAGTAGTTGCCAATTATTTTTTTTTGATTTTTTCTCCCAATTTAGAATGTCCAATTATTTTTAGGCTCAGCTCACTGCTACCACCCCTGCACTGACTCAGGAGGGGCGAAGATGAACACATGCTGTCCTCTGAAGCGTGTGCCGTCAGTCGCCCGCTTCTTTACACACTGCAGGCTCACCGTGCAGCCACCTCGGAGCTACAGTGTCGGAGGACAAAGCAGCTCTGGGCAACTTACAGGCAAGCCCGCAGGCCAATTGTGCGCCACCCCCTAGGAGCTCCCATCCACGGTCAGCAATGGAATAGCCTGGACTCGAACCGGCGACGTCCAGGCTATAGGGCGCATCCTTCAGCGCAATGAACGACATTCTAACCAATATCAGAACAGTATTCTTTCTCAGAGGTGAAATGGTTAACAAGGGCTGCAGGACTACAGCAACAGGGTAACAGGGTAACAGGGTTACAAATTTCCATTTCGACCACTGTATGTATATATATATATATATATATATATATATATATATATATATATATATATATATATATATATATGTTTTTACAACATTTATAAATATCAAGAAACGAGTGGATATAAGCAGATACATTTTCATGAACTAAATGTATCAGGTATGTGTCCTAATTACTGATAATAATTGAATGAATAACTAATATTTTATTTATAAATATTTATTTTGAGAAAATAATCGAGAGTAATGTCCATTATTGCTTATAAAGACCCTGAGAATAAATGTGTATTATGTCATTACAATCACTCAGGTGAAACAATGTCTTGTAATTTGCCCAAACATAAATATTTTTCAAGGTATTGTAAGGTGCCTCTGGTCATAGAATAACATGTTTTTATACATGTATCTCTAAGCAGAATACATAATAAAAATACTTAAAAAAATACTACTGTAAAAAATAGATTTTTAGTGAATTTTTATAAAAAAAAAAAAAAAAAAGAAAAAGCCTGGTCCTGGGGGAGCATCCCACTGAAAAATGCTTGGTCTTGAAAGGGTTACGAAGAAATGTAACCTTACACACTGATGTGAGTAATTGTCAGGTACCATAACCCTATAGTTCACTGCATTCATCAAACCCTGTGAGTTATTCAATTGTTTATGATGGGCTTGGATTATTTCAGGTTTATAATCATATTGTATGTTTCCTCTTATGATTATAAAATTATTCTCTCCAACATATTTGGCACTGCATGAGATTTTAGTAATATTAGCCAGAGACAGCAGACAGATCTACAAAAGTATGCTGATAAAACTGCTTTTTAAGAGGATATAAAAACATAGTCCAAATATTTCCACCAGAAAAATGGAGCCTCCATACAAAACAAAAGAGGGAAGTCTTTGGAGCACTGTCAAATGTGATTGTAGTGGCTGATATGGAAATCATAACAGACAATTGACAATCAGCCCATTTGTGCTGTTTACAGTGTACAGATATAATGTTGTTGTTGTGTTTTTTGTTTTTTTTTAATGGGAAATTCCAAAAGCTAAATAAGAAAAAAAATTGACTATATTGACAAATATATTTTTGGTGATATATACTTCTTATTGATGCAGAAATACTAGTGCCAGTAATATATAAAACACAATGACATGAAAAGTTGAGTAGTTTTTACATTAAAATATGCAATTTGTGCTTCTGTTTTTCCTTCTTTGATGCATGTATAATAACTTTTTGCTTGCTGTTTGTATAGTTTTAAAAGAAGCAGTGAATGCAGTTTCTGTTCTGTTAGTTGAGTGATACACCCTTTAAACAGTTTAGATGTTCCAGGTAAGTGATTAGTTGCCTTAGCTGCTTCAAAAAGTAACTGAAAAATAGTTTAAAATTTACTATTCCATCATAATGGAAAACTTAAGACACAGTGACAAACCTGACTTTGTTAAAGCAGCGTACGCTTCATATCACCTACCCAAGGTTTTATAATCATTAAGGGTGATGCTAATTAGTCAGCATCTCAGTAATTAGCAAAATAAACAAGGAAGCTCATGTCAGATAAAGACAACACAACTGTTTACAAAGCAGGAAGCAATAGACAGAAAATGCCAATAACTGTAGGCGAGTGGGCCTAAAGCTTTGATAGAGCAGACTTGGTTAAATCCAAACTTCAAGCTTATTTAACATGTTACAGTCACATTTTATATTAATTAAATAAATTGAATTTTACTCTTAATTTATATTTGTAGACAGTCAGAGGCAGGAATATTTATTTTAATTTATTTGTTTAAAATTGAATGTAATACTGTACAAGTACATGTCTATAATCTTGTTTATTATTTTTTTCAGAGCAATTGTTTATTAGTTTATGAAAACAGAATATACAGAATTTCATATTTGTACGACGACCTTTCACCCTCCCCTCCCAGGACTTATTGGGGGTTATTTTCAAAGGAGATCCGCTGCAGGATTGCATTATTTCGACCGTTTTTTCCACCGATTCAGTATTTTCTAAAGCTGTGGAAAACACGGCAGTACTCTATCAGCTAGTTTGGTTCATTTGTTCATTTGTTATTGTGATGGTTTATTTTGGTGGAATATGCAATGATCTAAAACTGTTTACTAAAGACCAAAGTGGTGTATAATGTAAACTTCCACCAGTTAGCTTTCCGCCTGCTTCAGCACGGTCAATACGACTATCCGCCAGCAAAAAACAATGACAGCAAGTCATACCAAGACTCCCTGGCATTCACCGTGGATCCTATGTTAGAAGCAGCTGTGTGTGTGTGTGTGTGTGTGTGTGTGTGTGTGTGTATTATGATCCCAAGATGAAATACAATTCCATTGCATGTACACAATTCAGTTTACCTCAAGCCAATCTGAAGAAGATCCGACCATCCCTTCTTGTCAAAGTGAAACTAATCTGAATTATTCTCAAGGTAGCCAAATGTGTTAAACTCTAGGCTACTTTGGAAAATTACAAAATTAAAACAAACAAACAAACAAACAAACAAACAAAAAAAAGAAAACACCTTAATGCGACAATGCTGAAGTTGGCTTCTTATTCGGCCAGCTTCTTATTCGCTAATATAACTACAATTGAATAAGTAATTGGGGTATTTCAGGGGATAAATTGCCTTGGGCTGCTCATTTCAAAGTTAATACAAACACATATGTACGTCACGTATTTATCCTGGCCAAAACAGAATTTGGTAGTTAAATGGACCTTTTCCTGTTCAGGTCTGTGTGTGCTATATTAAATAGGGAAAGCATAAAACTTACAAATGTCTTAGAAAAGATAACAAAGGAAAGCACATTCCATGTGAGACAGGGAAGAGTACATATGGATCACGCACAGGGTTTCCACTTATGGATACCTACTTTAAAATATTGCACTAAATCCGATGTCAGTATTGCTACGTGTGCCCGCTGATCTTGTACCAAATTCTGTTTTGGGCCCAGATAAATACTTATGGGTGACGTAACGGAGTTCCCCCTGTGTGTGTATTAACTTTGAAATGAGCAGCCCAAGGCGATTTATCCCCTGCAATACCTCAGGGACCAGTTATTTATTCAATTTTAGTTACATTTGTGCGTATTCGCAAATAAGAAGCTGGGATGTGAATAAGAAGCTGGGATGTGAATAAGAAGCTGGGATGTGAATAAGAAGCTGGCTGAATAAGAAGCCAACTTCAGCATCGTGTTAATGTGGTAATAAATACGCTGCAGACATGCTTTTAAATAAAATGCCCAAACCACCCACCTAATATAAACATGGTATTTGAGTAGAATTGGACGCAGTTATTTTTAGTTTTAAGTAGGATTTATAATTGAGTGTTTACAGTTGTGGATGAACATATAATAAATACAATACATTAATTAAAGTAAGTTAGCTTTCATTTCTCTTCAGGGACTGTCTCCAGTTTAACAATACAGTATAAATATGTACCATTTTGTTTTAGCACTGTTCCTGTTTTTAGTGCATATTTATGATTTTGGAATGTTTTGATATTATGCTTGTTGCAATATTGATTTAACAATTAAACATTAATTAGCCCACTTTAGTACTTCTGAAATATACACATAAATGGTTTGATCATTCTATTTAAAAGCATGTGTTTTATTTCTTTATTTATTACTTTTTAAATTTGTATTACCAAAGTATAGTTTGACACATTTTGAGCTACCCTGGAAAATAATTCAAGCTAGCCTCACTTTGACAAGAAGGGGTGGTCAGATCTTGTTCTGGTATTTTGTTCTTATTCAGGTCGGCTTTGGGTAAAGTAAATTGCCAAAAGACAAATAAGATTTCGGCTTTCTAAAAATATTTATTTCAGGATGTATTAGACTAAAGCCTGTCTTCATCTGTGTAGAGAGAAAAAATTAAGTGTCCTGAAATAAATGAGACAGGATGAATTTAAACCTTTTGTGTACACTGCAGTTATACCTCCTTTCAAACCTTTAACTCCCATAACTTGTTCCGATCATGTTTGTTTGTTTTATGTTGTCCTAATTAAACAAGCAATTGGTAAGACTGAATGGAAATAAGAATTTGCCCTCATGTTTGGATTTACACGCCAGCACCAGACCCCGGACTACACTGAACCACTGTCTAGACTGTTTGTCCTTTCATCATACACCTGCACTAGAGCACCCACTGTCCGGAGACGTGGCCGTGTCTGTGTTGCGTGTAATTATTCAAGTGTCTTATTGTTTTGGGACTGTAACCCTCATTTTGCACGGTGCAATACACATAGGTGTGTAGAGCCCGTGCCTATTATTTAAAGTGTTGTTGAGATGCAACCCAGCATCAATAAAGAGCTG
Source organism: Acipenser ruthenus (assembly GCF_902713425.1). Taxonomy (NCBI): domain Eukaryota; kingdom Metazoa; phylum Chordata; class Actinopteri; order Acipenseriformes; family Acipenseridae; genus Acipenser; species Acipenser ruthenus. The sequence continues at coordinate 24,533,113 of NC_081194.1, forward strand.
TTTTTCATTGTGAACTGTCATGTTTGTGTCTATTCAAGAGCACTGCATCATCACTACACCTGCACACTGCAAACCACTCGTTCACAGGGTACCATCAGAGGACCCTGTGTCCGGGGTCTCAGTTTGCAGGCTCGGGGAGAAAGCAAGTTGTCATCTGCTGCCAGGATGCGTGGATGAAGTCCCAGGGAAAGGATACGTGTTGGCGATCTTGACCTCGTGGGCTGAGGAGAAGGAAAGGTGCTCTCTATTGTAGAATACTCACAATGTTACCGGTAAATCAGAAATGAGGAAATATTCCTGGATCACAGTTTCTTTCGGACCTCAGTGTATGCTTTACATCGTTGGGAGGGAACAGTGCTGTAATTGGCAAAGAAACAGCGTCCTTGTTTGCACAGTAACCAGAGCCTGCTTCTTTTGGACCCCGGAGAATGATTTGGCAATCACTGTAGCAGAGAACTTTTAAATACCATGGTCCAGGTTTTTTCAGTAACATTGGGCTTCCCACTGTAAAGTGTGAGCTCTTTCTATTTCTTGCAACGGAAGGTATCCACGAGGGAGCATTTTCTGTTGAAAGCCTATCGGCTCCCTTCTTGATCTTCTTTCAGTCCGACAAGCCTTGTGTTACTGCGTCTTGAACAATCTTCTAGATTTGCAATTCTGAGCTGCACCTTATCCAGCTGAGACAGATATTGGTTGAGGTCTCATTTATTCACTTTTGTTTCAGCTTGTCGAGAATCCACCTAAGAAATTAAACTACAGACTACTGCCATATGTGAGTCGATGTCTGTTTTAAGCGACTGCACCGAATCCTTGGTCTCCTGGAGCATACTGTTTAATTTCTCTAGCTTTACTCACAGTGTTGGTAATTAGAGTCTCGAGGGAGCTTTGCTGTTTAGCCAGCGCTCAAGAAATGGTGTACGTCACACATGCCTTAGAAAGTTTCTGAGAGGATTGTTTAAGACACTTTCCATCAGGAGATGAACCAGGCAAAGCTGTGTTTTTTTGAGGTCCAGACATTTTTAGCGAAGGGAGGATGTCGAAAAAACAGATGAAAATGTAGCTGTAAAATGAAAACTAGCTGAAAATGGAGTTAGGGATTTGGACCTCTAGTGAAAAGTGGCCAGTAGCGCCAGTGGGTCATGTGATCTCCCTAATGCTGTTTGTTTGAAAAAAAAAAAGTTTTTTAAATGTTTTAAAAATGGGAGACTAAGACGTGGTTTATTATTATTATTCATTTACAAAGTTGGGGGTAACGCGTTACTTAAGTAAGACGTTCCTGTAATATTACTTCGTTCAATAGCGAGTAATGGGAGTACTTTCTGAAACAAATAAACTAGTTTGTTTCATTACCTGTTCTCTGTTGTCACCTATATTAGTGGTCTTTTATTTTTTACAGCCAAAGTAAATTTCAGTTTCAAAACTGTAAGCAAATAAAATATCTAAATGATGTGTCAAATGTGGTTTTGCTTTCAATAACTGCCCAGACCAATTTAAAAAAGCAGCTCACAAAATGGATTTCATACAAGCTTTATTGGCACTGAGGTCTTTGAGTTTTTACCTGGCTTGTGTACAGGTTAACTGGCTTGTGTACAGAGCTTACAGGCATAAAAGAGATCTGACAGGTACACAAACAGCTTCTTCTTCAGTAACTGCTTTAAACTATATAAAAACATAACAAGATCAGTGCAGAAATAATTCAAAAAATGTGTTCGCAAGTATCACCTTATATGGTTGGCAGCATTGCCACTACTTTCAGATGACTGAGGACGATGCCAAAAATGTCAAGGGCTATGTCAAAATCTGATTATAGCAGTGCAGAATATCTTGTTCTTTATGATAAGCAGCATAAGAACTATCTCAATAAAGAATACAAACAGAAATTATGGGAAAATATGAGGAAATCAGAAAGTAAGCACTATTGTTATGTTAAAATAAACACTGTTTTGACTACAGGTTTTTGTTAAATGTCTGGGTGTAGCTAGAGATACTGCAGCCCATTATTACATATATTCCACACACAGTTGAGATACCCATCCTACAGCTGTATGCTATGGTTATGAAAAATACAAATGCATCCAAATGATTGTGTTTGGTAGTCCTCTCTGTACTTCTAATTTTTGTTTAAACAATAACATTATTGTTTTTGTTGCCATAACATTATTGGAGATTATTTGTTACCAGTACAGCGGCTGATCTGACACATGTCACATGCTCCCTTTTTATAGGCACCATGGGCTCAGGGTATCCATTCGCGCTACACACACCCGACCTATCGCGGCTCCCCGTCCAATTTACATATATGATATGATAACTTCTTGAATTTCATAACTATGTAAAAAAATACAACATAATTTGTAGGATGTGCTATACACATACATACACGTTTGTGTAGATTTTTCTTTCTCTTCTCCTGAGCAATAACTATGCGGCAGCTTGCACCCCACGTCCTTCTTTGAACCGTATGGTTTGCAGTTTGCATCCAGCCCTTGCCTTTCCATTTACTTCAATGAGGTGAAATGCCTAATCATTACAGTCCAAAGGTTTTAAAACAAGTCTGAAGATGGACAATGAAACCTTTGATGATATTGACGCCACCTTGCATCTCATTTAAAGGCACCAGTTGTATTATGTAATTATTACTATTCTTCTTTTTTAATCCTGCTAAGGCTAACTTGCTGATCTTTACTAGGGGCTGTGTTACATTGGTCAGGGGATAGTTCATCTTATTGCACTTTTGGTTTAGATATTGTGCAAGTAAATGCTAGTTTCAATTAACAATTTGATGAGAATGCAATACATAAAATCCTCATTACCATCAATGGGCAGTTATAAAAAATAATACAAATATTAACCCAATCTATTAAGCCCTAATAATGCAGTGAGGCCAGTCCTCTGTAGCACCACTCATTCAAATAGGTGCCTTGTATAGACATATGATTTTGGCCAATCCAGCTGCCACCTAATTTTCCAATTAGATGTTAAAACTGTAAATGTTATCATATACCTCAGACAGCAGTACTTAGCATCAACCAGGACAGAAGGATCTGATGTAGCCACATGGATTAGGGAGTGGTTAACATGTAGAAAGCAGAAAGTACCGATTAGAGGAGAAACCTCAATATGGAGAGAGGTAACCAGTGGTGTACCACAGGGATCAGTATTAGGTCCTCTGCTATTCCTAATCTACATTAATGATTTAGATTCTGGTATAGTAAGCAAACTTGCCAAATTTGCAGATGACACAAAAATAGGCGGAGTGGCAAACAATCCCCCCCCCCCCCCCGGCATTAAGCATCTCAATCAATAGTACATGCAGCAGATTGGGTGTCCCTTGGGTGTCAGTGGATAATCTCTACCAAGAATATAAAAGTGTATAACTTTAGTTCAGGAGGAAGGACTACCCCCACACTAACTGCATCATCTACTAAAAAATCAGGACATTATAAATTAGCCAGACACTTACCCCTCCGTATGTACAATTGATTTAAATCATTCCACCTCCCCCAACTGCCACTGCCTTTTGTTTGTGTCAATTTCCCCTCGGTTAAATCACTGGGGGTCTATCGCCTCGTTGAACCAGCCAGACGTTTGGGCCCTCAAACTAAGCAGGTCTGAGGCCATATGACTCATCTGTTTCATACTCCATAATTAATTAACACTACATTTATGACAGAACTGCTATTGCTCACCAAAGATCACTGCATTATTTTTTTTTAAATTTATTTTAGTTTTTTAATCATCCATTGTCTTTAAATTGCCTTCCATCTGTATCCAGCTACAGAGATGTGTTATTATAAATTAGTGTTGTTATAAGCATGTGCCCAACTTGTAAAGTAAAAAAAAGGACATATCACATGCCAGGATCACCACACACAAGATAATGGCTAAATATGTGGTCTACAGAGATTTACAAAATATCATAACAGACACACTGACTAATTAAAACAAAACTCAATATATATATAGTTTGATTTTTGTTATTCACTTTCTGATATTGGGTTTAAGCCACTGGATGAAATTCTCAAAGATTTTTTATCAATAGGTTTCTGTTGCAGATGGAGTTTAAATTCTTATTTGCCCCAGAATTCAATTTTACATATGTTTATTTAATTTTTTTCTTAGCAGATGCCCTTATCCAGGGCGACTTACAATTGTTACAAGCTATCACATTCTTCTTTACATACAATAAATTATTTTTTACACATTATTTTTACATACAATTATCCATTTATACAGTTGGTTTTCAATCTAGGTACCTTGTACAAAGGTACAGCAGCAGTGTCCCTCACCTGCGACTGAACCCACAACCCTCCGGTCAAGAGTCCAGAGCCCTAACCACTACTCCACACTGTATGTCCCTTCTGTATTATTAATAAATTGGAAGAACTACCAATGGGTACATTGAACCAAAAAATACAACAACTGTGTTATCTCTGTTTTGCGGGAAAGGGTTAAATATGATGAGATTATTATTATTAAATTATTTAAAACAATGTATTTAGTCCTTGATTTGATCCTGCTACAGTCAACTAATGTGGTTATGCACGAACAAAGTAATGAGATAGTATCTTTCTTAATTATGATTTAGAGAAGATTACACAAGACTAACAAAAGATCAGAACAAAATTAACCAATTACATTATCTGACTATATATGCTGCATGGTTACACTGAAGAACATTATATATTTTAAAGTATACGCAGAAAACTACACCAACGATCATCGTTCAGGTTTTTTAAAATTTTTTTTTTTTTTTTATGTTTTTAGATTGTACAAAAGTTAGCTCTGGAAGTTCCTAATTCAGGGGATGCCAGAAGAAAATGTAATTTCCTGTAGATTGTTGTAAGTAATTGATCTTGTGTATCCTTGGCAACACTGTTTCTGTTTTTTTTTTTTTTTCTTCTCTATTTTGGGACTTATCACTTACACGATTACACTGGTCAAGACCAGAACCATTAACTGTGTGTTCCTGTGTGTAATATGACCCTTAATCAATGTAAATCCATAGTTATCTGTGTAGTAAGATGAATTTCTACACATTTCTCATCCTCTGACATCAGAAAGTTTCTATTCTAGGCCTGGCTTTTTGTTAGCAGTACCTCTGTTTAGACTGTCTCTGGTCTGAATCTGTGATAACCTGTGGATCTCATCTTCCCTGAAGACATACTGTACATAAATGCTGACACTTTGTCTTAGATGTGTTTGTCTTCTGCCTTTGCTTCCGTGTTCTGGAAATTAAAGAGCCAAAGATCAAATAAATAACGGATACTATGGACGTTTATGGAGTACTGTAGGTATTCCATGAATAAGGATGGCTGAATAACTGACAAAATAAGTGAAATAAACACAGCACAGCTTTTTTTATGCAACAAGTACAATGTATGGAAAAGAAAGTACTGCATCTTTAGACCTAAATGAAACAGTTCTGAGAGTTGTCCTTATATCAAGCTCTACTTAGTATCACAGGACAGTGTATTTATTGCTAGATTTTAGATAGATACGAATGCAAGATAGATTAAAAGTTAAAAAGTTATTATTTAATAGAGCTATTCCTTAAGCAAATAGTTTTAACCCTTTTGCTCCGGCAAACATTCAACCTGCTTGAGGCCTGACTGACATAACATGACTTTCAGCTTGCGTATCAGACCAATGGTTGTTTAAAACGGCTTATATGAACAACGATGTAATGGTGAAGTTAGACGCCCATTTTAAGCCATCTCCAAAAGCTCCAATAACCAATCAGGGATGGTTTTATAGACTTTCAAAAAGAAAGTAACGTTAGATAGACAGAAAGCTAGACAAGTGAGTTTTTTTTTTTTCTGTTGGGAGATTCGGCAGACACAAGTACAAGCTTACCAGAACTCATACTAAATCGTCCAAAATGTTTATAAACTCAAAAATACATTTACAAAATATTAACTGTAGTGAAATATTCATAGGATAAACATTACGGATGACTCTCCAATCAAACTGCATTTCACTAAAGCCCCAGGCCAATAGGAATACCTTTTTATTATGAGGTGCAGCATTTCAGTATTTGATTACAGTGTATACCATGATTTTAAAGCGCAGCATTACCGGAGATCATACTAAATTGCTTTACATAACCAAGAATGCTTACCGATACCAGGGTAGCAGCAGGAACAGTCCCTCAAGAGGCTTTGGTCAAGGAGGTGGCAGCAACTCTGTAGGCGGAGACTGGAGCAGCAAGTAGTCTCCCGCTAGCGTCGGAGGCGGGAGCAGCAGGCAGTTTCCCTCTAATGGTGGAGGCGGGAGTGGCAGGTAGTCTCCCTCTAGCGGTGCAGGCGGGAACAGCAGGTAGTCTCCCTCTATTTTTGGAGACTGGTGCGGCTCTTCCTCGGTCACTGGACTGTCAGCCCCCCCCTCTTGTGGTTGCTGGACGTGAGGTGGTGCTGGGCTCAGCGGACGTGGACGTACAACTGGCTTTCGCCAGGCTCCCCTCAGCAGCAAGTGCAATGCCTGCTGTAGTTTGCCCGGCTGTTGACCTGCAGACTCCACAGCCCACTGGAAACAGCAGGGCCTCTCCCTCTCATGCTGGAGACAGCGGGGCTTCTCCCTCTCGCGCTGGAGACAGCAAGTGCAATGTCTGCTGTGGTTTGCCCGGCTGTTGACCTGCAGACTCCACAGCCCACTGGAAACAGCAGGGCCTCTCCCTCTCATGCTGGAGACAGTGGGGCTTTTCCCTCGCATGCTGGAGACAGCGGGGCTTCTCCCTCTTGCTCTGGGGATGGCAGCAGCTCCCTTTCTGTCACTCAGGACAGTAACAGCTCCTGCTCTGGCCCTCTCTTCCTGGCTTTCCTACGGGACCGGCCGCTCCTCCCCTTCTTGCTCTTCTGGGCTGTCAGCAGCTGCGCTTCTCCCTCTTGCTCTGGGGATGGCAGCAGCTCCCTTTCTGTCACTCAGGACAGTAACAGCTCCTGCTCTGGCCCTCTCTTCCTGGCTTTCCTACGGGACCGGCCGCTCCTCCCCTTCTTGCTCTTCTGGGCTGTCAGCAGCTGCTCTTCACCCTGAAGAGGGCAGCACACCGTATAATGCCTGAACTCTCCACAGGCCAGGCACCAGGCAGAGAGATCCGTCTCTGGCAGTTCCTCCTCCTGCCATATGGGGGGGTGGCCGGGTGATACGTGCCAATCCTTGCCACAGTCAAAGCACCAGTCCTCCCCCTTAAGGCAGGTGAGGCAGACGTCCCGACCTCGGCCCATTATTCAAAAAGAAAAAAAAATGAAACCGCAAAAAAAAAAAACTTGCAGTCCTCAGAGTCTCCCAAACACTTCCCACTTCCCATATGTAGCAGTGTAGCGGCAGGAAAGAGACTCAGAGACTTACGAACTGCAGTGAAAGTGCTAAAGCGCACAGTTAATAACAAAATAACACAAAACTTGTCCAGGCTGGGCAGAGCCTTCACTGAACTTTTACAAACAATACAGCAACACACAGATCACAAAAACATTCACCTACATCCTCTCCACAACCACAGGCTTTTTGCCTGCTTTTATGCAGGTGTCCACTCCCCAATTAGCACCAATCTGCACTAACTGGAGAGTGGCCACTAAATTACACTTATGGAGACATTTCTAAAGAAAAATGAATTTTCGAGTACATTTTTAAACGTATTTTTTACAGTCAAACTAGGTTATCGTAGGGTATATTTCATCATAGAGTGAAAACGTTATACTCTTAAAATCTTCAGATTCTCAGCTGTTTAGAAATGTATAATACGGTATACGGTGGATATTTGTCCTGATACACAAGCCGAAAGTCACGTTATGTCAGTCAAACCTCTAACAGGTCGAATGTTCGCCAGAGCAAAAGGGTTAAACTTTTTACCTTATAAACCCCCAAGGGACCCTTAATATTCAGATGATATAATGTGACACCTTGTCACAAGGCTGGCTGAGTGGTGACACGTCAGACCCGGAAGAAACACACAGACAGACGGTGGTGATGAGTAGCTGAGTGCAAATGGTAGCACTCAGCGTTTATTAACAAAATAAAACGTTTAAACAGAACGCAAAAACAGGACACGGCACTTCACGCCAAAATAAAGAGACAAACAAAACGGACTATACAGTAAACAGTGCACAGACAGACACGGTGAGTTTTAAATAAACAAGTATCGTGCTGGTCCAACCAGCACGTAATAGCAATTGATATTTAAACTTATTTCTCCTTCTCTCTCACCCGTTCTCCACTCTCTCTCACCCAACCCCGAGTGAGTGAAAACATGCTGCTTTTATGCAGTTGTAGTACCGAGAGTCGATTGCTAGTCAATCATTCAATTGGAATCTCGGTACAACTGCACGTGAATTAATTAAGTGTACTCCCAAGACCACCCATTACATTTAACCAGCACGTGAAGTGATCTGTGCCATCCTCGTGCCTAAATACAAATCTACGTTTTTAAATACACGTGAAACACAGACCCGTTTATATCCCGTGTACCAATCTATACACCAACATTAACACACGCAACATACAACACAGAAATGCACACAGGGGCGGAGCACATTGCCACACACCTATATATGGGGTTCATTACACTTTTATTACAAGTTAGACTGTACTATTACAAACTATATAATTTGATTATTATGACATGGGATGTTATAATGCTGTGTATTGGATGATTTAAAACGCTATGGGCCCAATTTTGAGGAAACACGGTAAAACGGTAAGGGGAAAAGGTCTTTACGTTTGCACTGAACTGCGTCATCCCCTTCATGTTGTGATTTTGAAGGGAGTTTGAGCTAGGCGCTGGCAGAATTGCGATAATGCTGACCAATAAAGAAAGAGAGAGAGTAAGAAGTTGCTAGCAATTCGGGAACAACTGACTTTCCCTTTAAGAAAACGATAGCGTTTAAGAAAACGATAGCACGTCGATTGCATTTGCTATGATTTTGATTAACAAAAAGCTGCTTTTTACTGCCACATCACCATTTGTTAATGCAGTATTTAGAAATAGTTACAATCATTGAGCAGTTTTGGCATATGTGACTGCAGTGTTTCGGGATATTGTTAGGCCCCATTCACACAGGAGCGATTGCAAACGACCCAGGATCGGATTGTTTTTCAGATCGAGGCGCATCAAACAAGTAGCTCTAGCATCAACACCTGTCGGGTGGCCAGATTTTTACCCCACCTTTTTACCTTCACTGCCACATGGAGTAAAACATTACTTCCAGCCTTTGCAATATAGTTTATTTAAGATGTGCACAGGAACTGTAATCTGGATTAAGATCTCTTTTGTGGTGTGAAATGTTGCTTTCTCTGTCTTCACAATTTCTGATCCATTGGTGTTGCACTGTAATGATTTTTGTGGTTCAAAATTTCCACAGTTTGTGATGTTAGGGCAATACACTTCTTTTAAAGGGAATGTGCATTGTTTAAGATTGGTCAGTATTGTTTTTTGTTAAGTAAAACTGTACATTTACCGTTGAGGGTTTTAGACGATAGAACACAACAAAAATGTACATATATACTGGAGCATTGTTCTTGAGGAAGAATTTTATCATTTTAAATAACTCCAGGGGAGTTCAGTTAGCAAACATTAGATGAAATGAATGTCCAATTCCTCCATACTAATGATAATATGAGACAACTTTAATGTATGCAAAGTGCATATAATTTATATATAATGTACAATTGCTCATACTGTATTTAACACTAGGGAACTGTAACAAAGCAACTTGACCTGGTATGTGGCAGTTTAATCCAGAATATAGATTGTTGTTTGTACAAGACAGCCAAATGTCAACCCAATTGTGTGATATATCAGGCTTGTCCTGATGGAGAGAGAATAAAGGCACTGCATCAAGGCAGAAAGAAGCCTGATTTATTAACAAGTAGCACTGTGAGTCACCCACCCACAGCAACATAAATTATATGTTTACCATATTGAAATGTTCATGGGAACTAATTTATTGAACTAAATGTATTGAATATTTTTCATGTAATGGAGGATGAGCAAATATTATTATTATTATTATTATTATTATTATTATTATTATCTGTTGATAGTTCTTTTGAATCAAGAACTGGTATCAAAAATAACACTGTGTAACAAATTTTTTTTTTTTTGGTTCCTCTCTCCAAAAATAGTATTAATACGTCAGACTGTTTTGGTGCCACTGATCCTTAACACTCATCACATTAGATATCACATTATTTTTTTACATACAATTACTCATTTATATAGTTGGGTTTTTACTGGAGCAATCTAGGTAAAGTACCTTGCTCAAGGTTACAGCAGCAGTGTCCCCCACCTGGGATTGAACCCACGACCCTCTGGTCAGGAGTCCAGAGCCCTAACCATTACTCCACACTGCTGCCATATTCACCATGATGATGATAATTGATGAATGCTGTATCAGCTTGCACAAGCAGCGTCTACAAAATAAACAGCTTATTGGGACGAACTCAGAACTTAAAGCCTTATTATCTCTGTTAAGGTTTAGTTTTCTTTAACTGACTAATATTATAGGGATATTAGGGCTAAGCTGTTACATTGAAATCGAATGTAGAAAGCAGCTAGCCTGCAATTTGTAAATATTTATAAATATTAATATATTAATAGATACACTTTCAAATGCTTAGCCCCAATTTATGACATATGTGTTTGAAGTATAAAAGAACAAATAACATGCACGGTAAAATAAATAAATAAAACATCTTGTTCTTTCTCTCTCTCATCTCATATCTAATTCTTGTACACCAGAGCCCAATCAGGGTACAAAAGGCAGGATATAACTGCATAGGCAGTTTTTTAAATACAATACTACATGAGATTGTTGGCTAACATTTATATAAATATTTTTATTAGCGCTACATTTTTATTAAATACACAACTCCATACCCATTTTCAAAAGATTTGCTGTCTCTGAATCTACAATTAAATTGATAGAAGTGTCTCTGTACTGGAGACTAACTTCTTCCATATTGGTTTTGCTGCAATTCACCGACTCTCAACCTTGGTGAATCCGCTGCTTCAGCGACGACGCATCGGTGAGTTTAACAACAGTTCATTGAGAGACTCCTGATGAATTTAACAATGATTTGGTGAATAAAACAACGCAGCGGTGAATAAAACAACGGGCCCATACAGTGTAGGCCTGCTTATTACAATGTCAGAGTCAAAATAAGAAGCATTTTAATCAAAATATTGTGTTTTTCCCAGAAAATACTACCGGAAAAATTTATATTACAGTGAAGCGATTGATACTGAGGGGTAGGTGTACTAAGATGGGCACATTTTCATTGCGACACTTAGCAAAGTATAGATTTTGTTATATGTACTAAGAGAAAACATGTTCTTAGCCCCAACAACCTGTAAATAGGCAGCTACTGTATTATACAAATGTGGAAGCATTCTAGAAAACCATTTACTCTTTGAAAGAAAACATGCTCTTTTTTTCTGCAACATTGTAACAATATGTATTATGGGTTCCATGGAGGACATCTTACAGTACATGGGTTTTCAAATGTCCTTGATCAATAACCAAGATTATTTTTAGCATATTTTTTTTAGCTGATAATAACAGTTCTTTTTTTGAGTATTTGCTGTTCTTGAAGGCTGGCACTAAACTAGTGCTGTCCAGATTCACAAAGTGGTCATGAATAATATACTTTTGAAGATGCCTTGCAGCCCAACAAGATGCATTGTGATCAACTGTCGTCACAGTTGGCAGTGCAAATTTCTGAAAGGAAATATCAAGGTCAGCATCCAATATTTGAAATCTGCTTTTTGAGAGCTAATGCATGTGCTAGACATGATTACCTTTGAAAAGACCTGTGCAGATGCATAATGAGGACTTAATAGACATTTGGCATTAGCACATAGTATAGCATTTCGACTTGTTTTGTTTGGAAGAGTCAATCAGTTGGTAGTTACCAATACAATTCAAGTCAGAATTATTCAAGCAAACCTCTTTCTGCAGTCTGTGCCTTGGACGTCATCATTTTAATCTTGCAGAGGAAAAAACGAAAGAAAACACTGGCTTCTGGCCGGTCTAAAAAGATAATGTTGTTTGAAATCTGAATATTACTGCTGATTTATTATGTCAATGTTATGCTTGTCTGCATTTGTTTTCTGTGGTAAAGCAATTTGTCACGTATCTGACTGCGCTGGGACCAGAGTAAGGGTGGATATGTAAAAAGTTGGATGAATGAATCCTGTTTTAAATAGCATTATACAGAGCTGTAACAATTACTATATTCACACAATTATTGTTTTGAGATTCAGCTTTTATTAGGGAGCTCCCCTAAATCCCTTGTTTAGAAAGATACAGGGTATTAATGCTTGTGACAGGGTAGCCGTCTGCCGTGTGGGTGCGTGCATTCGCTGCTGAGTGACAGGCAGGAGATAGAGACGGAGGTTGAAGTTGATACGCCCCACAGGCAAACAGGATTTATTTACATATCAAGTCAACACACTGAACAGCTCACGTGACACTACCAGCAATGGTTGCACACGGATCACATACAACACAGTGTCTGAAAACTTTGATAGGATCTACAATCTCTGAACTAATCTTCTCTGTTCAATAATAACCTAACATTGCTGAAGAGATTGATCATGGCAGATAAATGGCACAACTTTGGTTTTATACAAAGGTTCCAAAACATTGCCAAGCTTAGGACTTGGAGCTCCTCTTTTATAAACGGTAAATAATTAGCTGCTAAAGCATAATGTTACATTGAGCAATAGCAGAATTCATGACATAAACCTACTTCTGACCAATGGAGAAAGTTGGTCCTATTTGGCATGAATCCAAAAGTATTTATCTTGAGCTTTTAGACCTCATGCAGTCTTGAGCTTTTGAAAAGCAAAGCCTGGATAAGGCAGGCTTACTGCATGACAGATTTACTTCATAGCATTACAGATACAGGGTTTGGACAGTCAGTTTGTTACAGGATCTGTATGCAGCTGTGAAACATCTGTAGCAGTTTCTCCCCAGTATACAGACACTTCGTGAAAGCACCCGCAAAGAAGTAAAATAGCATGAATCTTTTGCTTTTTAAATCCACTGTTCTCGCTTCCCCAAAAAATGGGTCCACCAAATCGTTGATAAAGTGAGTTTGACTAACCAAAATCAGTCATTCTGCAAAGGGCTGCTATACTATTCTGTCAGTGGAAGCCTTTTTGACATCCCAATATCTCAAAAGTGGACAGTATCCTGTATATCAAAGTAAATCCTATATAAAGTAAATGGCAAAGATATTCCACTTGTCATTTTGTAGTACATAAATATCATCTGGAGGCATTAAAATACCAGATATAACCAATACATAAACAACACATGATGGCTTTAAAATCATTGATATAATCCATCTACTGTAATTGCTGTTAGAGCTCAGGGGGTATAAATCTAGTGCATTGGCATAAAATTGTGGTGCCTGGAACAAACACTTATCAGAAGCAAGTACTAAAAATAGCATATCATAGATTGGATTCTAATTATGGTTGCCTGTCTGTTTCTCCACCATACATTATGCTGAGGACATATGAATTTAATTGAAAACTCCACAACATCACAAAATTATTTGAAAAATGATGTTGTGTTAATTTATAATATTAATTTGAATTCAAGCTAATAGTCCTAAATGTTTAACACAGAGTGTGTGGAAAGACCAGCCATCACATATAAAGAAACCTATATTCCGTAACAAGCAGATAATGACATAAGTTGTGTTTGTGAAAAAAAAAGCAATCTACTAATGAAATATTATAATCAAACATCTGTTTAGCAATCATTTTGCCCTTTAAATGCATCACAAAGCTAGCATTCATAAACACTAAAATAAGAGGTGAACTGTGCAATTGTATGTTACGGCTTTAAAAGCTATCTTAAAACATACTGTAATATTATCCTTCACAGTGATGCGCTTGGTGATGGCTACCACTAATTACTGATTACAGATGTCAGATACGCACAGACATTTTGGCTACTAGCACTCATGTGTGCCAGTAAATACCAGTACATGGCATGCTTTATGAATCCATCATACTGAAAAAGGAATGTCCACAGCACCTGTCACATTCTAGCTTCAACTAGAGTAAGCATTAAGTGTACTTGGAGACAACTTTCTCTCTTGCAATTTTGTCCAAACGTCGATTGCGAAACAACTGCAGCTAAAATGCACACTTTACGTTTAAGTTTGTTTTCAATGCAACTTTTTAACTGTTTTATAGAGGGTAAGACATATATTCTCATTTTTCAAAGCGCTGTTTAACCCCAAATTATTTGATCTCTGAAAAAAACAGTATTTAAACTTTGTGATTATGGCCCAGTGATAATAATAATCCAAAATACTGTCTCTCGTCAAACCTACAATAAACTCAACTCTGCCATGTTGTGCAATATGGCTTGGGGAAGTTACAGGCCAAGAATCAGACATGTATACATCAGGGACTTGTTGCTGCTCTCGTGACTCAATTTGCTTGTCTTTTGAAAATAAATCATGGGACCACAACAGGGCAAACAAGCTGCCAAATATGATCAAAGAGAGTGATCCTTTTAAAGCAAGTTGTCCTGACTAAATTATTACCATCTCTGAGTTATTCAGACACCAACTTGGCAAACAGATAATAATGATATTATTAGCAATAGATTAAATTAACCTGATCTGTTTTTTTTAAAAAGTAAATTCCCACAATTCAAGTTGCCCAATATTACCTAACAAGAATATTTACAGGGATCAAGTCCTTTTAATCATGCATTTTTGTTTTTTTTACCCTATGTATAATTAATCTTTTCAAAACATTTACACCCACTTCCTTCTTCATTTGCATGTTTCCCTTTTCATTAATTAATCATGTAGATTTTATTCTAAAAACCCTCAAAGGGGTTTTCAGACGCATCTGCGCAGACACCTGCTAATGTACAGTACAAAAATTCACTAGTGCAACTGAAGGAAATTTCACAATAACTGAACATTTTTTTAATCGAAAATGTATACTGGATACCATACACTGTGTTGTCATCTTAGGTGTAACTATTTAGAGATGCAAACACCAAAGCAACTGAGGTATTTTCCAAAATGATATACCAATGAGCTTTTCATTAAGAAAACTTTGTTGACTTATGAAACAATTAAACCATTGCTTTTTTTTACATTTGTTTAATTTATTATATTGCCCTTCCTACATATTATTTTTCTCGAGCTGAAACAGGCACAAACATCCCTGAAATTAGTCCCTGAAGATATGCTCCTTTTCAATAATTAACTGTGTCACAGACAATCATTATTCAGTGCATATTCCAGCCTCCACCCATCCCTCTTTGAAGGGAATCCCCATCTCTCATCACTAAAGAAAGTGGCAACTCCTATGCATGGTAACTATCCAGAAGGTATTTGTTGATCCCCTGCACCTGTAAACAGTGTGTTAATGTTTCTTGTTTGGGTTTTGTAAATAAGGTTTATATATTTTGAATGTAAGTTTGGCAGGGATGGGGTTAAAATCTCATCCCTGCTAAACCCATGTACAGAATGTGGCCAGGTGTTAATTGATTAATTGATTGTCAATTACCCCTGGCCACATGTTTTAAAAGGGGCTGAAAAAGCCTGTTCTTGGTTCTTCTTTGTTCTTTACAAGGTGAAGGGCTGTGAGTTGGCGGCGAACCTGCGTGACTGTGTGTGGAACCAGGCTAAGCAACCAAAGTGACAAACCATAATCACAGAGTGAATATTGGGATCCTAGTGTTTAGCATAGGGGAAATTAGTTTAGGGGGTTTAATCCCACAACAGCATACAAGGGTGTGTCAGTGCAGTCAGTTCCTCGAGCGGGACCCTTCTTTTAGAGGAGGTAGCGCTTGACCACTCTTGGTCAACTTTATTTTATTAGCTTTGTTTTGTAATAGTGTTTTGTTTTGCCCTTTTGCATTTATTATTTGTTTTACACTTTGTTTCTGTATGTTCTCCTGCACTAGGAGATTTTTTTTCTGTTTGGGTGTTTATATTTAATTGGATATTATATATAAAACGCAAACAGCAACAGAAAGGCATTCTGACGGTCAGCAGTTCTTTTACTTTTTTTTTTTTAATGCATAAACAGAGAACCAAACCCAGTACCTGGCAACTCCAAGCCCAGCATCTTCCCTGCAGTATGAAGATCCCAGCCTGTATGCAGAAGCATTATCCACTTTCCACTCTATAAAGTGTTATATTTCTGTATGAATCCTTTTTCACATCAATCATTTGCTGTAGTTTTGTACATTGTGTTATGTTTGCATTGGGGAAAGTATTGCACCTTTGTGTTCTTCATGGCTTGTCATGTCAGTTTGATAATGTCAGTGGTTATACCCAGATATAAGAAACTTTATGCCAGAGCTGTGTATATATGTTTACTTTTCAGCATGAATGTATTTTGTGTAACCACAAAAAAATTTAATATGACTCTATACTAATTATTGTGCAACAAGATAGGCTTTGTTTTGAACTGAAGAGGATACTTGTGTAGCGTCAGAGGGGTCATAATATCATTCTGTGTATGAAAGTAACAGAATTCAAATATCTTAAAACATTCTCTGTGTCTTCTTGGTTTCTGGTCACAAACTCCCCCACTGACAAAGAATGCTTTTAAAAAGAGTCATAAACTAAGTGCTGAACAAACGGCTTATCTTCACGATCGCAGAATAACAATTTTGGCGCCACAAGCCAGACAGTTCTGGGTGCTTTGACACCTAAGACAGGAACCAGTCCATCTCATAAATCCAGCCGACAGGGGGTGGAATAGCGGACAAATGGAGAACAAGGGGTTGCATCTGAACGAGAACAACCAATGAGTAACACTCCATGTGGACTCAGGCACCGCCCAAAATAACCAAACTATCCAATCACAGGGGTAAAGAGAACCTTACAAATGCTTGAGCGCAACAGGGCTCCCGACACGAAATCCAAGGTTCTGATACACAAACCAGTCTTTGAACTGTGACAGTCTGGAGATCCAGCCTGTGACCAGCTGGAACAGAGATACCGTTTTCGGACACTCTAATACGAAATAACTATTCTAGCGTTTGCCATGGTGTGGGAGTCCGCTGCATAAGACGACTAAAATCATAAAAGTACTTGTAATCAAATCTCTAACTTAGCCCCGATTGATCACTGGAGAAAGAGTTGGATGAGCATTTGACGTTGACATAAATTGAAATATATTCAATTTATTGAGCTAGCAGTGCTGGAGTTTGCAGTGGAATATCCCAGGCATAACCGGACGAAGAGTGCACATATTGGTGGAGGAATTGCTGTTTCAAGTTGAATACCTAAATAGTTCTAATAGACTCTAGTTCTTTGCAAAGACATTTCTTTTGTACCCTGAAGTGGAGATGAAACGAGGGGAAGGCAAATCCCCGGAACCTGGACCTGTCCTTGCCAGCAGGAGAGCCTTCGAGCGCCTGTATTGTTGAGTGAGCGGTTCATGGCAGGGTGTTATGTGAATGAGAGGTGAATCTGTTGAACTCATATAATAACACTGTTATAATAACACTGTGTAGCTGAAAACTGTAGGCAAGTTGTAGGGATATAATAATAATATATTTGATGTAGATAAACATTTATGCAGTCAAAAAATGTTCAGTAAAAATAATATAATCTGACATCTTCTTGTAAACCCAGTTTAGAAAGCTGCACAATGTCAGTAGTTCTGCAAGACCAAATTGGAACTCTGACAGAAACATTTAAATGTACACTCCCATGTTTTAATATTAATTTGGTCATTTGAATTTTGAGGGGGACTACCAAAATAGTGTTGCATAAAGGTGAGACTTATTTTAATTTTTGCATGCAAGCCAAGCCATCAACCAGGTGAGGAGACTGGGCAAATACCAGCCCAGATCTTAACCAGAAAGACTCTTTCAGATGAGTGTTTACAGATATCATATATTGCCTTCTCATGAAGTACCTCATTCACACTGCAGGGATAAGTCTTTTACTGACTACCTGTATCACAAGGATATGTAAGATATAATGAATTACTTTATTTCGTTCTTGAAATATTATCAATACCTGGGGATTCTAATGCACAACAATGCAATCTTGTTTTTGTAAAGAAGTCACACATTTCCTCATTTGAATGCCCAGAGTAATGCTTTAATATGCAAATAGTAACACTTACAGTATCATTCTTTGATATTAATTGCACACTTTGGGAGTAGAACAAGTTTTAGAAATGACAGGATGAACAATACGTTATCAACTGGTAAAACCTTGTATTCCCTGATGTGCAGAGGATTCCCTCCTATGTTTATAATAAGAATATTGTACTGTGTTAAATACATAAAAATATTAAAATGTGTTGCAAACATAATTAAAAATACAGTTGACTGCCTGACCACACCAAGATTTACATCTTTAAATTAAAGCACATATTGTAGTCAAATGAAAAATGACGCTATACATTTCGGTTTCCATTGGCTCAGGTTATTTTACTCGAGAAGACCCTCTTTCGGGAAAATGTGGTTTCCATGCACAGAGAACAGGTAAACAAGAGAATCTCACCTGGAAATCCATGGTTGTCAGATGACATCTTGTTTGAGTGAAACTCTAAAGCACCATGTTAAGCTCATGTAATAAAGCTGTGATTTGTAAATTGTAAATTGTTTTTCAAATGTCCATTAGTGGGGTGGCATATCGTTAGTAGTGAATAATATTTCAACTAATTTATCACATGACTTATTAATTAAAGAAAAAAAAAATAACCTGGGGGTATATAATGAAACTGTCCAACCCAGCTATTGCAGATCACCATGGCTGAAAACTGGCAGAGACGTAGGATTATAGAGATCTTCCACATATGCTCCCAAGACTGTCTGGATTGGGAGCAGTGGACGTTTTCATGTGAAATGCGGGTTGACATGTGAAAATAGGCGTGGATTTCCCGTGTTTTACATCATGCTCATGAGTAAATGAGATTTACCCTATCCCCTCTCAGTGTCCGTTATTTTCGGCCACAAACCTGATCCTGTTGAGCTGCTCTCCCAAACATGCATGTGCATCGCCACTTCACGTGTAAATAACCACACATAGAAACTCCCCCATAGAGAGCAATGCGTTGGCTTTTGCACTCCTGTGGGTTCAGGAGGAAAATATTTTGAGCACAGTCCACCTCACTACAATTGTGAGATCTCTACTGGTCAGACAGCCTATGAAACCTCCCAATCTTGGCCCTGGCTCCAAGGGTCAGTCATTTAGTAACATTTGTTGCTTAGGTTTGGTGAGGGAAAAAAGCAGATTGGCTTGACAGCAGGAACAGAAGTTGCCTGTTTATCTTCCTGATCAGAATGTGGATTGAAGCAGTGAGGCTACATTCAACTTGGGCGTTTCAAATTTGGTTAAAGAAGGGGGTAAAAAACAATACAAAATTATCAAAAAATATTGTAAATGTACTTGTCATTATATATGTTGTATACGTTAGTTTTCAAATGAAATGTCAGTGTTTGCTACTGTGTAAAACATTTATGCATTAACACATTGAACTATATTTTCAAAGCTTTGTATTAGGGACAGTTCTACCATAAGGTTTGCACTTTTTTATACCCATCGCATGGATTTTGTAAGCAGCTGGCACAATCAAGGGGTGCAAATCGTTTTGAAAATGGGTACTAAACTGTTTTGAAAGTTTAGCGCCAGAGAGCCTACTGGTGCTAAATGATCAAATCAAACCCTCCTCCCCCTGCACGCTCTTCAATGAGCTTTTAGTGTCTTGTGGGTGAGTGTGGGCAGGTCTTGCGAGTAGTCCAGACCCAATGAGAAACATCATCTATGGCTGCTAAGGAAAAAAAAATAATAATAATAATGTATAATGTGATGTCTTGTAACAATTGTAAGTCACCCTGGATAAAGGCGTCTGCTAAGAAATAAATAATAATAATAATAATAATAATAAAAACAAAATTTAACTGGCACCAGAATGTAATGTTGCTGGCGCTATACAAGGTGCCCTGGCACTAGAATCTAGCTCCATAACGCCAAATTTGCACAGGTTTGCACTGTCGCTGCACACAGCTTTATTGTCAGTTATAATTTTGCACTGGTCAAAGCGCATTTTATCAGCAACACAACCAGAGTCCACTACTGTCTGGCAGCGGAGTTTCTGCAGCACCACCACCTCTGAGACTGAGACTCCTGGGAACCTGTGTGCTCTTTCATTTGACGTACATGCGGACGCACTGGAGCAGAAGTGGTTAATAAGCTCTGATAATGCAGAGCAACTTAATTTTTGCTTTTGTAACAGTTGTTATCCCTGAAGTCATTATCATGACTGAGCTATAATATAAATACACACATTGCTAATGTATCGGATCCTGCATATTATGCTATATTCTTGTGAGTGTTTTATATGAGAAAGGACATGCTAAGTTATGCCACACAAGGTACACACGAGAAATAAAACGACAGCATTTGTTTAACAAGTTAATTAATTATGTTACCTTATTAAACCAAAATTAAAAGAAGAACAAAACTGTGGTTTTTGTTATCTGTAGTGAACAGGGTGAGTTTCAGACTATTTCACATTTATTTTATGAAAGCCTAGTGTGTGCACATTTAATGTATGACATGTACCTGTAACATTTATAGTTAAAGAGTTATAGCCAGAAACCTAACAGTAAAAAACAGGTGAAAATAGCTCAGACCCTAAAAGGAAAGAAAGTGTAATTGATTTCGTTTTAGTTACGATTTTGCTTTTATGTGCTCATTGCTCTACTTTTATGCATACATCCACTGGCCTTTTATATTAAAGATGTGGATTAGAAAAGGACAATATATGAAACAGACAAGCTGAATCCACGACGAATGGAGGACTGATTGCTGGGGGCTTGGACTTTTTAAAAATCTTTTTAGAAAGGATTTTAATGTAGATTGTGACTGGTGCCAGGTTTTAGTTTGTTTTTTAGGAATCATTTAATTTATTTTATTTAAGGAAAACAGAGTAACTCTCTCTTTGTTTACTTAATTTGAGTTTTTTTTCTTTTACTTGTAATCAGTTGATTCAAACTAATTGTGCCCTGTTGCCTTCTTATGATGGTCCAACTGGTGCTGCTCCCCTGAATCAAAGAATAAAGAGTATTTAAATTTTGGTGTGTCACAACTATAATCTTTATTAATAATATACTCTGACCTGTCACGTTACTTTAGTGAAACACATTTTATTTTACAACAGCGGAAGGTAGCCAATTTTAACTTTGTAGGCAAATCGTGCAAAGCTATTTCTAGTATTTTTTTTTTTTTTAAGTGACAGCAGTAGCAGTACATTGAAAATGCAGAAGCCAAGAACTTTGAACAGTTTACTTTTCTTCCAAAGAGACAGAATGAAGATCGCACTAACACAACAAATGTGTTTTGTTCTTCTTTTAATTTTGGTTTAATAAGGTAACATAATTAATTAACTTGTAAAACAAATGCTGTCATTTTATTTCTCGTGTGTACCTTGTGTGGCATAACTTAGCATGTCCTTTCTCATATAAAACACTCACAAGAATATAGCATAATATGCAGGATCCGATACATTAGCAATGTGTGTATTTATATTATAGCTCAGTCATGATAATGACTTCAGGGATAACAACTGTTACAAAAGCAAAAATTAAGTTGCTCTGCATTATCAGAGCTTATTAACCACTTCTGCTCCAGTGCGTCCGCATGTATGTCAAATGAAAGAGCACTTGCAGTAACATGCCATGCCTGTGTACATCAAGGTTTGCCGTCTATTCTATGTTTTTTTTTCAATCTGTTCTCTTTGTATATATGCCTGTCAGATGAGTGGTGTCGGTGACAAAGTGAATGTCCAAACAGTCTTAGAATTACCAACATAGTCCATTTTTAATTAATAATACTTTGTTATTATTTTGTGAAACCTTTTTGTTTGGGATTGAAAACCCGAAACAAAAAGGTTTCACAAAATAATAACACAGTACAGTAATCCACAAGTGCGTGGGAAAGTACTCTTGTGCAGGGTGGTGGAACACATTATGGTCTATGTGGCAAACAGCTGCGGGCTGGTCCCAAGCATCGTCTTTGGCAGTGGGAGCAGCCGGCTGTGTCATTTTTCGGTCTGCTGGGCCCTAGGGTGCCAGTTTGCCACTGGTTTACGTGCCAGAGGTGGTCACTTGGGAAGCAGGCAAACCAGCTCCTTAGTGGATTCCCGCATGCAGTGAGAGCGTTGCAGCATCTCGTCCAGTGCGGGACCAAACATATGCTTTGTCCCCATCAGGCACCCGTGCCTGGGAAAGCCAAAGTTGCCTGCGGACGGCTACCAGCGCAGCCAGGTTTCTGCCTACAGTCTGTCCATTGACTTCAGACACACAGAGCTGGTTTTTGTTCGCCAGGTGCAGCTCATCCAGCTGTTGTGGTGAGGGCCTGTGGTTCGTGGAGAGGGACTGTAGCAAATGTGACTGGTAGGTTACCAGGATGCTGTTATAATTCCCTAGCTGTGAGGCGTAAGGCCCGGCTGAATAGGCTCTTTTGAGAATCACCTCAGAAACCTGGCACTGCTTGGTACGGCAGGCACCGTCCGTGGATAGCAGAGCCAAATTAGTCGCGTGGACCAAGGCAGCAATGGAAGCCTCAACCAGCGGAAAATGGGCCAGGCCTAGATTTTCCGCATCATGCAGCCTATATAGGGCGTCCATCGTACGTGAAACAGCAGAAGCTGTTGTCGGATGGTCCCAGGAAGACTGGATTTCATATATAAAATACAGGTGAACTGGGGAAGATATGGGAGAGGTCGGAGGCTCATCATCAAACATTGATTGCCTTGTTTCCCCTGCTGTAGGCCAGGGCACTTGCAAGGTTCCAGAGCTTTACCACTGGGGATGTGCTGTCTGACTCCATGTCCTCAGACGGGAAGGCCAGTTCCTGTTCACCCACCTCCTCAGTGGCGGCGATGGACAGTATGTCCAACTATGGCCAATCTGTGCTCACGGCCCCTTGGGGACCCAAGAGGCCAGGCAGGGCAGGTGGTACCAAGCTTTCCCTGCAGCAATTCCACAAGAACAGTTCCCTGGTGGGAAACAGCTGCCCAGATTTTCTCCATCTGGTCTGAGTCTACCGATCGCCTGGAACGGCTACTCTTCTTCCTCTTCCGCGAGGAGGGGAAGGAGAGGCAAAGCTCGAGGAGGATGAGGAAGACCATGAAGATGGTTTACTGCCTGGGCTACTTTCCCAGGTGCGTCATCCGCTCTCACTTGGCGCAGAGCCATGGGGTGAGGATGCAGCAACCTCTCTAAGAGAGGTTGATGGGGAAGAGTGCTGAGCAGGAGTAAGGGAGGCACAATGTTCCTTCAGCTGTGAGATGACCTCTTTTCAAGTATGTTCTTGAAAAGGGGGCAAAAAGTTTGCAGAAGCTGCGATTAACCAGTGCCTCCTTGGCATGCTCTGGCCCCATGCAGGAAGAGCACCTGCCATGCTTGTCCTCCATAGGCAGACTGGTCTTGCATGTCTCACAGGGATAGAACCAGCAATGGAGAGCACAAAGTGTTGCTGGATCTCTGGGAAGAAGTGACTCGGGCCGATGGCTTCACGCGGGGCACAAGGTCGTAGCGGGACGTAACTAGCAACAGGCTGTAGTGCACACAAATAAGCATAAATAGAAAAACTATTCGATTCGCTTAATATCACATACAAAATGTGTAAAAACACATAAAATGCTAAATATATACAGATATAAGCAATAATGTACTTATCTTAACAAGACTCTCTGATCAGGTCAGTCTTGAAAGGACAAATGTAGCTTTTGATCTCTCGGGGGCAGGGTCACGACTGCATCACAGAAAAATAACACCCCAAAAATACTTAAAGCACTGAGTAGATATACAACATTATTGGGTGCCACAAGGAATCCATTCCAGTGTTTGTTGTTGGTTATTTTAACCTTCCTTGTTTGCTTTTCTACCTATATTGCTTTTTGGTTCCTTACTATATTGCCAAAATGCCTGCCCATCCCCACTGTGAAAAACATAATAAAACAAAAACACTACACGATTTATTTTTGTCTCTTTACAAACATTTTTTCTGTGTAAACTTGTACAGTTTAAAAAAAGCATGAAAATCAATAGTCTTTGTCAAAAGTGACGGTTTTTAATGTCTGTATTTTGCTGTGTGTTTTTATTAGTGAATCTGTTGTTTTAAAACTGCTGCTAGTTCTCCTGTGCACTGTGACCTGATGTTTGGGTTAAGCACTTCCCCCACAGTTAATAGGAAGTCCCGCCTTACCTGCCAGTCCAGCCAATGATAGTCATGGACTGACTATAAAAAGGGAGGAAGAGGGACCAGAGAAGAAGAGAAGTGCTTTGGGAAGAAGCACACAATGTGTCTGGAAGAATAGTGAGGAGACAGCAGCATGGAGAACACTCTTGGGAGCAGTCTAAGGTTGACTACAGGAATAAAGGAACAGGTTTGGAGGTTTTTTTTTGTTATTTTTCTATTTGGGACTTTGTTGCAGCGGGACTTGGTTAGAATTTTTGTATGGATTTTTGTTTTTTGGATTTTGTTTTTTTGGGGGGATTTTGTTTTATTTATCACCAGCCACTGTTGGACTGTGTTTGAGCTATTTTTTTTGTGTGTGTTAATGGATTGTTGTAGAGAATTATTGAAACGGAAGACATTTTTTGGTTTACAAACCACCAGATTTTTATTTTGGGTAACTGCCTTGTTGTGTCTGGTTGGTACTCCTTGGAGAATCCATTCCTCAGTAGAATCAAAGTTGTGGTCCCGGGAGACGGCCAAGGGTCTGAGGGCGAGAAGAGATAACATTATTTTATTTACACTTCATTTCCAGAACTGCTGTAACTTTTTAAAATATTTTTGTATTTTGCACTTACCTAAGCTGAGCGATCTCTTTTCAGTCCTGCCAGGACACGCTCAAGGTCTGCCAGCGTTCTACTTACCGTTGTCCCAAGGTTTGAGGTCCAGAGATACTTGCCAGTCAGTGCAGAGGGTCGAGGTCCAGTGCCGGTCTCCAGCATGCCACGTCAGGGTTCCAGGAATGGCGGCGAGAGAGAAAGGAGACACGCAGGGTTTAAAGGCTAAGGGGAAGTAACCAGAACCCCTGGGTAGAAGTGGTAATTCTACTTACCTCAGTGTACATTTCCTGATGGCCATTGTCTTTGCCCTGCTCCTTTCCAGGTTCATCGAAGGTGTTGGCCGGTCGGCGGTTGGAGGTCCGCGGCGGGTTCGAGCTGTGAGGGAAGCAGACGTCAGGGGGGAAAGGTGTCTCTTGGGACCCCCGGAGCTATCAGACAGATTCCTTCTTTTTAGCTTATCCGCCATTTTGGACAGTAACCTTAACCCTTTTTTTTGTTTTTTTTTGTTTTTTGAGAACTACCAACAGGAGGGGACTGCCTGGTGTACTTTTTTATTTGTGGCTTTCCCTATCTTGTTTTTTTTTTTTTTTAACTTGTTGCTGTGTGGTTTTTAGTATTCTATTTTAACCCTGTTGAGAAACAAACAAAAAAAAGCTTTTACCTACCCAAGCCTCTAGTGCAGGGGTGCCCAATCCTGGTCCTGGAGGGCCAATGCCCTCCTGGTTTCTGTTCAAATTGTACACTAAATTGATTAATTGGACCAATTAGGCTTCTAATAAGGGCTTGATTGATCTAATTAAGTAATTTAGGGCACAGTTGCAACAAAAGCCAGGAGGGACATCGGCCCTCCAGGACCAGGATTGGGCACCCCTGCTCTAGTGTGTATATATTGGAACCCGGGGATAACCTGAAAAGGGGAAATTACTATCTACTCAGTCATCAAGGTCCTTGTCTTTGCCAAACCCAAGGTGGCGTAGTCATTACAAATTCTACAAGCAGGTTTACTGCGGTTACTTCTGGTCACCCCACCCGTGAAATCTTCCTAATGGATCCCTTACAACAAAAAAGATTTGTCAAATCAATTTACTGAACCAAATGCCATGATGTATTTGATTTACAACTGCAAATGTAAACTATTCAACACAAACATTATTGTGGCAGCTTTTCCAGATTTTTTTTTTTATAAATATTACTTTATTTTTATTTTTCTTTATGACTAACAGTATTTCTAAATAATGGTAAATACTGGATTGTAGTTAAATTTATCATAGTTCATTTGTAACCCCTCTATCCAAATCAAATAAGAGGGGGGACTACAAAATCTAATCCAAGGACAGTGACTGAAGTGCAAAATCATAACTTTTGCACTTCAGTCACAAACTGGTCCACGTGAAATCCCTTTCCAATTCAGATGATGCACCCTGCACCGTCGTTATTGGCTGTTAATGGTTGAGAATGAAATGTGTTATACTGCTCATGCCATACCATACTGATATTGGGGATGCTGTGTAGCTCTGTAAGCTTGTTCTGCAGAAGGGTTGTGGGGTACAGGAGAAGGAGAGGTATCTGCAACGGGAAAAGCAGGTCCTGGTCTAGCAGCCAGCACCTGTAACATTGATTGAAACACTTTTAAATGTTGTTCTGCTTCAAATTTTCTAATTCTCTCTTCCATTACTCGATCAACTTTAGCTCGCTCATTCTCCTGACAAACCATTGCCTCATGTTGTTCTATTAACATATTCCTTGTAGGTAAAAGCACAGCCTCCATCATATCTTTCATGCGATTAAATTTGGATTTTTTGCGAAGGTTTGATAAACCCTCTGATCCACCACTACAACGCAAGGTATCTGTATTGCTGGAAGATGCTGATCCTTCAGTGCAGTCGTCTGTGTCTAATACCGTTTTACTTGAGACATCGAGGGAATCGCTGGTGCTGTCCCAGTCGTGAGTAACGTGAACTGAAAATATAAACATTTTAAACCTGGTAAATGGAGAGTAAATACATTGTATTTTTAAAGTTACATTTAATAAGAAACTATTGGCGACGATTGCATTGCATAATTGCAATGTTTTAAAATTAAAATAAAAACGACACACTTCAAAGGTAACATTAACTTTTTTTAAACGCAGGGTACATTGTTTATTTCATAATTGTTGTTTAACCCATAGGCTTTGTGAAGCTGTAGTTTTCCTTAACCCAAAAGCAATGACTTTCATGATCTTTTTTCATTCTAGTAATAATCAGAAGTAGCCTATATTAATAGTAAGTGATGGTTCCTTTTTTTTTAAATTAAAAGTAAAACTGAAAGAATAATGCCACTTGGTAGACAGTTAATTAGATGTGAACAGTAAACAGTTAATTAGATTGACAATTAAAAAAAAAAATAAAAAAAAATTACAGACTGTGTAAAAACTTTATCTTGCTTAATTGGAAGTCAACACTATCGGTTTCATCGAAACTAGTATTTGCCAAACATCCAGTACAGCAGGTTGTGTTGTAGGTCTTGTACCCAGTATCTTGTCAATCTCAAAAAAAAGGACAGGTTATTCTCCCTTTTCCAGATCGTTTGTTTAACAACATGGTATTTACTTTTCAGTTGTTTCAGTTTTACCCTGCATTGGTGAAGTGTTCTTTCAAAGCCTGCTTCTTGCATGCAAGCAGAAATCTTATCATAAATGTGTGTATTTTGTTTTGAACTTTGTCGTTCTCCTTGAACTATTTCAAGAAGTGCCTTGATTTTGGCATCTGACCACGTCGCGCCGTGATCCACCATTTTATACATACGCCTAAAAATAGTACGGCAGTATTGATAATCGTTCTCAACTCCTTCAGGCGCCTCTTCTTAGTGCTGTATTTGTAATGTCTACACGCCAAACCATATCACAAATCATTTTGGGATGTTGGAAGATACACGAAAAAATGTAGATCGGTATTACAGCGTCCACACTTCTGATAAACCACACTACCTGATGCAAACTAATTAGAACCAGACTCGAGACTACCTCCTGAGGGAAAATCGGGAGAAAATCAGTGGAAAAACAACAATTGCACACACCAAAATTAAAAAAATAATAAATAAATACAAATTAAAAAAAAAACAAATACACGTTTACCTTAATGCATGCCTCTTTCATGTACATCTACAAAGTGTTTCAACACATATTAGTTTCTAAAACAGTCTAGTTTCAGCTGTGGCTAGTTCATGTGTCCTTTCCTTGTATCCCAGAGTTAATCTTCTGTCCAGATAATGTGCTCAAAGTGCTGTTTGCTCAGGTACCCCCTGTATTTTTAAAGCTTAGTCGTTCTGGTTTGTCATTTTTTTCACATAGAGGGATTTTAACTGTCCTTGAGACAGAGTGACAGAGCTGTCCAGGTGTGCAGGTCAAAGTTTTCATAGAGGAAGGAACCCTAATGGGCAGATATGCATAGCATTTTTAAACAGTGGCTTTGGGAGATACCATGGTTTGGGGAGGTAGTTATTTAATTTTGACAGCGTAAATAGTAAGTATTCTCTATGTGCAGCTTTTAAAATAAATGATAGTGTCCCAGGATAACTTTGTTTGAATCTGTACACTAAAAACACATTAAACCACAGGTAGGCCTTGAAAACCATTTTGTCATTATGGTTTGATCAATGCAAGAGTGGTATTCATTGTATTTGCAAATTAGGTTTCTCATCTTTTAATAATGATAATACACACTCATAGCTGATATTACATTTCATTGCAGCAATGTTTTTGTGAAATACTATATAGGCCGGCATACATTTTCTGTGGTTTGGATTATTCTGAACAATCAGGTGATAGTGTAGTCATACCATTGTGGAGTGTGGAGTAGTGGTTAGGGCTCTGGACTCTTGACCGGAGAGTCGTGGGTTCAATCCCCAGTGGGGGACACTGCTGTTGTACCCTTGAGCAAGGTACTTTACCTAGATTTCTCCAGTAAAACTCCAACTGTATAAATGGGTAATTAAATGTAAAAAAAGCTATCTATACTTTTATACCAACCAGTTCTGACCACACTTTTGGCATCCACACAAAAGAGAAAAGCTTAATTACTAGAAAGCACATAGCACAATGATGCTGTGCATTATCCATTTCCAAGATAGATGCATGATCAATAAAGAAAGCCATCCAAGAGTTGGAGAGTGATAACCACAAAATTGTGTTTTGGTAAATTTAGAGTGATTCAGCCTTCTAGTAAAGCAGTTTAAACTGTACATAAAAGTACGGAAATGTTTCTATGAATTCCCGTATGTGAAATAAGACAAATAGATTTTACCCAACAATAAGATTATCTGTAATACATACAGATGATCTTGTGATGGGAAGACTACAATAATCTAAGCGGGGAGGAGTCGGAAGAGGAAAAAATAATTATATATAGGGAGAGAGAGAGAGATGCTGAAGCACAGTGACTCTGCCCTGCAGGCAGTTCTGCTGAGGATGTTTAACCTTGTCCTGTACTGACCACATCTTTACTCTAAACACACTGATCAACAAACAAGTGCACAACACCAACAAAGGCAAGATATTCGCCTCCTTTATTGATTTCAAGAAAGCATCTGATTCTCTGTGGCACCCTGGACTGTACCTCAAACTGCTACAGTCAGGGATTGGTGGAAAAGTGTCTGACACAATTCAATCTATGTACTCAGCAATACAGTGTAAAGTAAAGATTAATGGCAAGCAGACAGGACCTTTTAAGCAGGAGAGAGGAGTGAGACAGGGCTGTAGCTTCAGTCCCACTCTCTTCAACATTTATATCAATGATCTGCCCGGTCTGTTTGAACAGGCGCCCACCCCAGCCCTGTCCCTCGGCCACACTGAGGTGAAGTAGCTGCTGTACACAGATGATCTGGTCCTCCTGCCCCCCACAGAGGAGGGTCTGCAACGCAACCTGACACTGCTGGAGACCTACTGTAAAACATGGGCTCTAGAGGTCAACCTGAACAAGACCAAAATCATGGTGTTCCAAAAAAAGCCCCAAAACAACCAGAAAAAAAAATCTAATTTCATTTCAATAACACAGAAATAGACCACAGCCTCTCATACAGCTACCTTGGCCTCACATTAAGCTCATCAGGAGGTTACAATCTGGCAATCAAAACACTAAAAGAGAAGGCTATCAGAGCATTTATACCATTAAAAAACCACTGGCTGCATTTAATCCTCTTGCAACATTATTACTCAAACTGTTTGTTAGCATAATTCAGCCAATCCTGCTCTATGGGAGTGAAGTCTGGGGTACAACCATGAGTGCAGATTACTGAAAGTGGGATAAAACGATACAGGAATCACACATTTTCTGTTCTGTAAAGAGGTCCTATACACACGAGAATCACCCAACAACAGCTGCAGAGCAGAGCTGGGGATAGTCCCTCTGCTGATCCCCATACAGAAAAGAATAATTCAATTCTGGTTCCACCTAAAAGAAAGCAGCCCAAACTCCCTCCACTTCCAAGCACTGGAATCAGTCTCAGGCAGTGCACTTAAACCAGGTTTACACTACATGGCATCCATCGCCTCCAAAACTGGCATTCATTTCCAGGAGAGCCCTGGCTCTGCCCTGGTAAAAAAAAACAAAAAAACTACACCCCTCTACTGGAGAAAACAGATTAATCACAAAAAACAAACTCCACCTCTACAGTTCTCTTAACAGTGAATACACCCTGGCAGAGTATCGCATTGTCATCAAGAACCCCAAAAACAAACACCTATTAACTAATTAGTGACCACAAACTGGCTATTACACAATCTCTGACCCCGGTTAGACAAGTGGTGGTCCCGAGTTTGAATAATTACACAATCTCTGACCCCGGTTAGACAAGTGGTGGTCCCGAGTTTGAATAATTACACAATCTCTGACCCCGGTTAGACAAGTGGTGGTCCCGAGTTTGAATAATTACACAATCTCTGACCCCGGTTAGACATGTAATCTCCAACATCCACAGTAAGGCATCTTCTCACTGTTTCATACAGACAACTTTGTCATAGCTAGTAACAGAAAGATGTGCTTGGTAGCTCCTTTTTATAGCAAGACACTCCGCTGGGACGCACCCAACTGCTGATTAGGATTCTGCAACTGGCCAATGACCAACTGCTTTTCACTGCAACCAAACACAGCAGATAACATGTTGCAGACGCAGCATCTGACCAAATAACCAAAAAAAAAATATATATATATATATATAATACAATCAGGCTGAGCATTCTTTTCAATAAGACACATGACTCACAAACACTACATTTCTAAGAAGTAGTATACGTTTTGTCTGCCTACCTCCGAGGTAAAATATATAAAAAGTATAGTCACTCTTTTATGATATGCTTTTTGTAAAACATACAGTCCATATTTCTATAAATGTTGTACTGAAATATTGTTTTGTTATACTGTAAAAGTTGGTAAACCACAGCCATCTTTCAATGACAGAGTTGGATTCTTGCTATCATTTTTTACAGGCTTTCTGCAGGCTATATGGTGCAGTTGATTAATTCAATACCTAGCATTACACATGAGGATGACTGGATCCTAATCCTCCTTGACAGTGAAATTACTGTAGTTGCTGTGGTCACAATTTAAGCCTCACTGAATGACTATCAGTCTCCATAATGAAATTACTTATTATTATTATCTCTCTTAGGGGTAGCTGCTTACAATGCACCATATTTCCAGTAAATTAAATGGCACACTGGTGTTACCACCTATATCCAACCAAGGCAGCCGAGAGGTGGAGAACTGGGAAATGGTGGGGGGGAAAAAAAAACAAGACAACAAAAGAGGGAAGTAAAACTGGCATGTGTTCTGCTTTGATTGACTGGAGAATAGGAATGGTTTCTTTATATAAATAACAATACATTTTTTTTAAATTAATGAGCAGCAGTATATTAAACACATATTGTACTGGTCAGCTCCACAGGTTACTGTTGACTTAAAAATACATGGATATACAGTAGATATAGATTATTATTATTATTTATTTCTTAGCAGACACCCTTACCCAGGGCAACTTACAGTCGTAAACAAAAAATACATTTCAAGAATCACAGTACAAGTATTAATACAATTAAGAGCAAGATAAAATACAATGACTTCAGTTCTAGTAAGTACAAGAATATGACAAAATACGATTCAGTATCGGAGCAGATAACAGTGTCAGTGATAGTTACATCAGGATACGATTAAATGCAAAATACTACAGATTGAATAACACTTGTGGCAGATTACAGTACAGTATTCTGTAAAGTAAAGGATTAAATGCAGTAAAATAGGGAGCAGATAAGTGCAAGTAAAGCGCTTTAAGGAAGAGTGATAAAGTGTCCAGAGAGAAAAGAGGAGTTCTACAGGTGCTGTCTGAAGAGGTGAGTCTTGAGGAGGCGCCGGAAGGTGGTCAGGGACTGGGCAGTCCTGACATCTGTAAGAAGGTCATTCCACCACTGCGGGGTGAGGGTGGAGAAGGAGCGGGCTCTGGAGGCAGGGGAGCGTAGAGGAGGCAGAGCCAGTCTTCTAGTGCAGGAGGAGCGGAGAGGTCGAGGGTCTGGAGGTAGCTGGGTGCAGTCTGGTCAAGGCATCTGTAGGCGAGTACAAGAGTCTTCAACTGGATGCGAACGGTGATCAGGAGCCAGTGGAGTGAGCGGAGCAGTGGAGTGGGAGAAGCGAGGCAGAGAGAACACCAGGCGAGCAGCAGAGTTCTGGATGAGCTGGAGTGGACGGGTGGCGGAGGCTATCCAGTAGGGAGTTGCAGTAGTCTAGGCGGGAGAGTACCAGGGCCTGGACAAGGAGCTGGGTGGCGTAGTTGGTGAGGAAGGGTTGGATGCTTCGTATGTTGCTCAGGAAGAATCGGCTAGTGCGTGCCAGAGTGGAGATGTGCTGGGAATACGAGAGGCAGGGGTCCAGGGTGACTCCGAGGTTCTTAGCTGAGGAGGAGGGAGAGAATGTGGTAGATTCCAGAGGAATGGAGATAGAGATCAGAGGAGGAGGAGGAGGGAAAGAAAAGGAGGTCAGATTTAGAGAGGTTGTGTTTGAGGTGATGCGAGAGCATCCAGGAGGAGATAGCAGACAGACAGGTAGAGATACGGGAGGGGATGGTGGAGTCAGAGGGGGGGGGGGGGGGGGGAGGAGAGGAAAATCTGAGCATCATCAGCATAGAAATGGTATGAGAAACCATAGGATGCAATGAGGGGGCCCAGGGAGCGGGTGTAGAGAGAGAACAGGAGAGGACCCAAGACTGACCCTTGGGGGACTCCTGTTGAGAGAGGGCGAGGTGTGGAGATTGCTCCACGCCAGGTTACCTGGTAAGTGCGGTTGGAGAGGTAGGAGGAGAACCAGGCCAGAGCAGTGCCAGAGATTCCCAGGTCAGCGAGAGAGGATAGTAGAATAGAGTGATCGACAGTGTCAAAGGCAGCAGAGAACTGCTGCCTTTGACACACACTAAAAAAAAAGATGTATTCCAGAAACTTTGGAATGAAATGCTATTTTTAAGAAAATGGGGGTTTGGGCCAGTCAGAGATATGAAGCATAGTTTTTTCCAGATATATCAAAGAGTTGAAAAACTACCTGGTTGGAAAGGGACAGAGTTGCATAATCCCTAATGCACATGATCAACCAGCCCCTTTGTGAATCACTTTATTTTACAATGATGCACTGGCTCCCCCTTGTGGTCATTATAAATGATGTGTATCCTGGAAGGCCATGCACAAATAGAGAAGAAATAAAGTATAAAGCTTTTACCAAATTATTTATATATAAAAAAAAAAATTTAAAAAAATAAATTAAAAAATTTAAAAAGTTTTTTTCAAACACTGTTCTTATAAATTAAATACTTGATATTAACACAACTATTCTAGACAGTTTTATACAGTAAAATAAAACGGATATGTACCATTGATATGTAAAATAGTAATTCAACTGAACTGAAAATACAGTTGTTTATTAAATATGATGAGAATAACTCAGTACTGACTCTGTTACACTAGTCTTAAAGAGTAAGTCCAGGGTTATGAAAAATATTGCCCAATACGTCCCCACATGTTGCTACAACTGTTCAAATAATGTACCTGTAATTTCTCTTTTCATTGTTAATATCCTGACAACTTTTTACACTTATAACTTTAAAATCTGTATCAAAGCTCTTTCCAAAATGTCCGCTCTAGTGTACTGATAGTGTAAGGATTATTGCCCACAATTTTCAAACAGGTAACACAGCAATAATGATCCATGATGTGGTACGGAACAGAAAAGACAGAGCACTTCCTGCTGTGGTTTAGTGCACTGGAGCGGGCATTTTGAAAAGAGCTTTGGTATATGTAATAATTCTAAAATAAACTTTTTGTTTATAAGTCTTTCTCCGTGTCTTCAGTCTTCAATTACTTTATTTCAAAAATCAGTCTTAATGTTAAGAGTTTTATAGTTATGATGTTATGATAAATAAACAGTGACCCTGTGCAAATACTATTACAAATGCCATTTGAAAATTATTTATCCAATCCTGGTAAAATATATATCCGGAA
This sequence comes from Acipenser ruthenus, assembly GCF_902713425.1. Classification (NCBI taxonomy): domain Eukaryota; kingdom Metazoa; phylum Chordata; class Actinopteri; order Acipenseriformes; family Acipenseridae; genus Acipenser; species Acipenser ruthenus. The sequence continues at coordinate 24,567,439 of NC_081194.1, forward strand.
AACCTCTAAATGTTAAAAAAATTGAAGTTACTTATAAGATTGTGGGGATATACAGAATGGAGCTGTCTCTCTGGATCCATCTGTCTGTATGGCACGCTTACATTTTAAGATGCATCTCAAGAACACAATAAATCATTCAACATACTGTGTCATTTTGATATGCTATACATGATTCTAATACCTTGTTTAATTAAGTAATGACAGCAGGACTTCTATACTACTCTGTAAATACTGTTGCTATGACCAATATACCTAATTTTGAATTTAAAGTCATTGCAGGGGATGAATGTGACTGACATACTTGCATTTGTGGTACAGCGAAGACAAAGGAAACTAACAAATGTATGGCTGCCCCAAACAAATGCTATCAAAACTACACAATCCCTCATCTAAACCATTCTAAAACAGAACAAAACTTTGGAATTGCACAATAACTTATTTGTTATATTATGTTTTTGGTTTGTGTTTAGGACTCAAACCAAAAACTGGTCTAATGTCTCCAAATAAACCATCAGAGTCATTGTTGAAATACAATCCAGTGGGGTGGATTGCATCTGGATTTGCTTATTGGACAACTACATTCTCCAACATAAGTCACACAGAAAAAAAATATTACTTTAAAAAGCTTTTTGTAGTACAAAATAGCATGTTTTGATGAGGATATGATCATTCTGAAATAATTATCGTATCACTATGGGATGAATTCCTTTAAGAAGTAGTTTGAACCAATGGTTTTGTATTTTAAAAAAGGCTTTATTTTGTACTCATGATCATTTATGTTTCATGACAAACAGGAAGATACAAATTAAATAACATCCTTTAAAACATTTGTAAAGCCGTTTATTTAGCAAAAGCAGGGATTTGCAGAGAAGTCCTACTTGTAATAGAAGTCATTTATGACAATAACCAAAAGAATACATGACTGCCACTTGTATTTAAGATATTGGGACATACTAACTGAAATGATTTTATCTAGGAATTTACTTACAGCACATGCCAATCAAAGCACATCAATACTCACTGAAATAAATAAACTACTGGACAGACTGGGGGAATTTGTTGCTGGTGATGATAATATGAATGCATTTTAAAAGAATGTTTCAATTGCAAAGCTAAACCCGGAATGAATGTGTATACTGTGGCTGTACTCTGAAGTGTTGGATTAGTCTGCTTTCCTTCTTTTTTCTTTATTTGCTTTTCTTTTGATTTGCAAAGTCTTCAGCTCCGTCATTGTGGTAAACGTTCTGTACACCCACACAACCTAAAAACCAGAATATAAAATTATAGTTAGTAAAATCTAGCTTCTTCTAAATGTAAAATTATCATAAACAATGCCTAAATACTATGGTTCATATGCATACAAGACGGCAGTAATTTCACCCATTAAAAAAAATACATGTATATTGGGCAGTATTTTAGACACGATTTATAAAACTAGGGCCTGGTTATTTTACCGGCCAGTAATGGGTTTAGATGTGATTTTTCATCACGGATTGTTACCAAGAGACTTTATCTAACCAATTGTCAGGAGGTATGCAAATGAGCTGTGCCCTCTACTTAAGATGTATGATAAGGTGCTGGACGCGAGTGAGAGGTTAGGTTAGGGGCAGTATACGGTTTTTGATTTAAAAAAAAAAAAAAAAAAAAAAATTATGACTTTTATATAGCTTGAAATATTCAAAGGCCTTCCTGAAAAAGAACTATAACCATCAGAAATGCAATTTTTGTCAGGTCATGACATTTTACTTTTGGTTGAGAAAAAAATCCTCTAATGTCAGCACACGCTTCCTTCCGATTATTTCTCATATTTAAAGCTTTCATTTAAATGACAAATGGCACAGAAAAACAGCACTGCACAATTACATTAAAATACAACTCATTGTTTTTATTTGTTACTGCATTCCCCCCAATTTGCAGATACCTGTTCAATTCATTCAAATACAATACATACAATAATAATAATACATCTAAAATCTGTTTCTCATACAATACACCTTACCATACAAAAAGCTTTTATTTTAAAATAAAAAAATTAAATTTACTTGTTTTGCTTGAGGTAGATAAAGATGAAACCAACTTACCACAATCATCATTGCATTTAGCAAAAGGGGTGCTGAAAAAACTAATGAGATAAACATTCCTCTTGAATCAAAGTACTGATGTTTAGAAAATGACCTGTTTTTTTAAACATAAACAAGGGAAAAGAGGATTAAATAATTGAAGCAGTTGGAAGAAGAGTTATTCCAGGTTCCTATTGAACCTCAATATACAGTATAAGCACCACCAGTCGAAGGTCTTAAGCCATAAAAAAATGACACCTTTTCTAGATGCCAAGCTAAATTAAATTTTCCTCCTGTTTCTCACAAATTACGTTCCCTTATCACAGCAATTCCCGCACTACAACATGTGGCTATGTGTTTAACAGGCTAGCAAATCGGGAACCACACCAAGCTAAAAGTTTTAACATCCAAATTCTGAACATAATATCCCTCCTGAATAGAATTTAACATCCCACCACAGCTGTAATTACATAATTAGAACGATTGTTATGAAAAATTTGATTACCATCCATGACCTACAATCACAGAATGTACTTTTTAAAAACATGACAGACGCACTTACGAACAGACAGGAGCCACTACATATCACTAGACTGATGCTCTCAATTTGTGCAAAATAATGTTTCTGCCAGGTTCAATCAAACTAGAGCCCTTTATGCATAATTCTAGATTGAATATGGGTGTCCAAAGTAACATACAGTTTAACTTCAATTATTTCTTTAAAAAAAACCCAAATATTGTTCAAACATGACTAGTGTTGTGCTGAAACTATATCATGAAAAGGCTAATATTTTTTAATGCAAAACATACCTCCAATAAATTGCTGCCATTTCATTTATGTACTCTGCACAGTACACCATCCCCACTGTAATACAAAATATACTTTTTGAAGTTATTTCAATGACATTGTCCATCACAATACATACATTTACTTTTACATTCTTAAGTAGTAAGCATGTTCAATTGCCTCAGTAAAATACAGAAATCAAAAAACAAAATCAAATAAGTGTCTAAAGTATTGGATAAGAATGTACTTTTTATTCCTGGCAAAAATGTTTACCGAGTGCCAAAAAAGAACCACATGGCTGTAGCTTTTTAAGTTTTGCTTCTGAAAGAATTGGTTTGTCCAATATCAATAACTAGTAATGTTCTGAATATGTTTTTGAAATACACCCAATCAAAAGTTTAAAAGGTAACAGTATATATAAAAAAAAAAAAAAAATGAAAGAAAATGATTAACATATTCATTCCATCTTTGAGATCTGATGGAGATTCATTATTTCTCCAATAGATTACCTCAATAACATTATACATAATTACTGATGCCTTATTGTATGCGTCTTTATAATGTGGTTGTTTTTATTTAAACTTAGACTGTTTGGGCTATGTGAATCAGTCAGTCAGTTTACTTACCCATCGTGAGAAAATGAAATATCTGAAGTCTGTAAAACCTGAATGTTATCAATGTTACCAAGAGACAGAAACCGTGGAAAGTCAGTAGTCCAATGAGCCATGACTCAGACCATTCAATCTGAAAGAAATACATGAATATCAAAGTTGTGCTGATGAGCAACTGAAAACATTAACGTTTTGACAAAGATCACTGCAACCTCCTGCGGAAAAAAACGTTCTATTATGAAACAATATATTATAGTAAAAACATATGAGTGTAATACACCATAGTTAAAGCATAGGTAGCCATTGTGAAGAATTGCCAGGTATGGTAAAGAATATTAATCATGGTAAACTATGGTAAATGCATAGTATAACCATGAGAAAACAGCCCAAATAGGTGCTAAACTTGTATACAGGCTTGCATGGGGGACTGCAACTATTCCTATGGTATGATCAATAATACATCTAGCCTACTTCTCATTACATCGTATAAAAGATATGCCTTCTTGTTCATTTAATAGATACCGAATGCATATTGTACTGAAAGACTTAATTTTATGTACTGCACCACCACAAACAAATTACCGAAATAATTCTGCAAACGCAACAAACCCAACAAACCCGGACACACCGAAACAAACAAACACATCACCAGCGTCCCAGGTCATTAATCGATAACTTCGCTACGTAAATGCTTAAACAAAGCTTAAACGTCACGAACAACAATCGTGGACCTGACTATTGTTACATGCAAGAAAAATGTTAAAACAAAACTTAAACAACAATCGCTTGACTATTGTGCAAGTATGAACACATTTTCAGCTGGTACAGTATTTCAGAAGACCTCGCTTTTTAAAAATAATAATAATAAAACATTCTTACAGATAATAAGAATGTCCAGATAGAAGTGATTCTTAAATTACTGATAGCATCTACGGGAATAGAGCTATTCCGGTCTTTTTGCTCAACCATCTCCACAAACAACACACCAACACACCAACAATGACGACGAGTCACAATAAACGCACAGTAGTAGTCGCTTCAGAATTACGTCACAGTTTTATAATGAATCCGCGGGTGCGTTCACGGGGATCGTTCTGCGCAGATTCTGTGCAGAATCTGACCAATTTAAACGCCCATTGGCTAAATCTCTGTGAACGCACCCCACGACTCAGATGCCTCCCAGAATCAGGTAACATGGGATTGATATAGAGGGCTAAAGGGTGAGAATTGGCTCCTTTTATTGTTGAAATATTATTATTGTTATGCTATGCATCTTGCATTCAGAAATGTATGATATGTGAACCCCTTTCCCGATGTTAAGCGTTAAAACTGTTTTTTTTTTGGAAAGGTACTTTGACGGGTCTCATCAAAAAAGGCTAGTTAACAAAAAAGTTGCATGTAGGCTACATTTTTAAGTAAAATTGCATTTTTAAGTGAACCAGAGAGAGAGAGAGAGAGAGAGAGAGAGAGAGAGAGAGAGAGAGAGAGAGAGAGAGAGAGAGAGAGAGAGAGAGAGAGAGAATTACATCCACGCACCATATCTCATGTTGTAAACTTACTTTCTAATCACCCTGTGTATATTTCTGTGAAAGAGCAGGTGAAAGAAAAATGAAAAGTGTAGTCCTTCGGTTTAAAATAGGTAACAGTACTACATCCCCCAGAAAACCTCGGGGCTTAGAATTGGGGTTCCAGTGTTACGTGGCGCTTTTCTATTGAACGACCTGTGTTGTGAAATATCCTGCATCCCGTGGGATCTTTGCATGGCTTGCCCTTAGTAACGTGCACGCGCAGCTGTGAGAAAAACAACAGACACGTGAGATTTTAATACTAATATGTAATCGTTGTGTGCTGTTTTTCTACGGTAAAATAAATAAATAAACAATAAAATAAAAAAAGATATTTAATGTTTCAAACGAGTGGTGTTTTTTGTTTTGTTTTGTATTTTTTTTCCTTACCAGTAGGCTAATATATATATATATATATATATATATATATATATATATATATATATATATATATATATATATATATATATATATATATATATAATACTTATTACACAACAGGCTCCTTTACTTGATCTGAATATAGATCGTTATTAACTTTTCAAAGCACAGTGGTTTGAATCAAAATAGCTTTAGTTGCAATTGAATCATATTGTAGCGATCTCGGTTAACGCAGGCAGGCGCATCACACAGGGTGAGGCAATCCACACGCAGACGCCCCTATCCAGGGCGACTTACTATGCAAATTCTATGTATGCTGCTGAGGAAGCAGTGACAGGTACGTGCCAGAGTAGAGATGTGCTGAGAGTAAGAGAGGGAGGGGTCGAGGGTGACACTGAGGTTCTTGGTGGATGAGGAGGGAGAGAGGGTGGTGGACTCATGAGGTGGGGGAGGAAGCGGTGGGGGAGGAAGAGGGGGGAGAAAAGGAGGTCTGATTTGGAGAGGTTGAGCTTAAGATGATACGAGTGCATACAGGTAGAGATACGGGAGGAGATGTCGAAGTCAGAGGGGGGGAAGCACAGAAATGATACGAGGAGCTGAGGGGACCCAGGAAGCAGGTGTAGAGAGGTCCATGTACCCGCATGGACCTCTTATCATCCTCCTGCTCACTGGTAAATCCATCTCAGCTACATATGTGAGCAGGAGGATGATGGGAAATGTAGTTCTGAGAGGTCCATGCGGTTTCATGTGAAGCCATCTTGAGGCAGGGAATGCAATTTAAAAGTTTAAAAAAGTGGTCAAAATATTTTTTTTAAAATTAAATTAAAACAATATACACACCTTACGTAAACAGTTGTAGCAACATATGGAACATGTAACACAGTCCTTATAAAAAGGTCCTTATGTACCCTTTAAGTTGACAACAATCATTACATTACCTGGTGGCATCACAGTGCCTTTAACCAGTGTGACCAGCTGAAAATCATCTAAACCAGCTCCACAGACTTTGACCAGGATAAGCTAGTATATTGCTGGAAGTAATGTTAATCAAAAATCCTAACTAATATGTCAAATATTTTAAAGCCTAGTTTGATTATTGTAGTTGAATACAAATTCAACCACAAGATAAACAAGAAAAATATAAAAACAAAAAAAGTTTAGTTTTATAATAATGTACTGGTACAGGACTTTAGAGGCTAATTTTTCGTATGTCCAGCAGGGGGTGCCACAATACTAGAATTGGTACAAAACAGATCACTTAAAGATGCCATCTCCATCCTTCTCCCAATAAAAATGGAGAATCGGGTTTGGTATTGAATGTGACTGTCCTCTAGTAGCTATATATTACAAAGTGTTCCAATGAAACCAGTTGATAAAGTATACAATGGTAAATTTACTAAAATCCATTATGCATTTGTTATTTGTCAGCCAAGAATCTCAAAGTATAAGCCCCCTGAAAAACAAGCAAAGTGCCATAGGCTTTTAGGTACCTTGTTTGTCAGTGCTGCATTGTAACCAGACAGCCAAATCACATCTGTCGTCATTAAAATAGCATGTTTCACACTTAAATGAGACATTGAGGCTCCTACACACGTTGTGGTCTGTGACTGAAAACTGCGTCATGATTGAGTTTGGAAGTTTGAAGTGCCCTTGGTGTTACCTTGAGAGCAACAGCACAACTAAACTCGCAAAAATGAAAAGCAAACAGGAGGGCCAGATACCTCACATGGGCAGGTACTGCAAATACAAAACTACAAATGGGCAAGGCATTGTCTCCTAAATACTGTGAAGAGTTTGACTGACACATAACACAGACTAGCCTTATATTATAAAAAGAGCCACCATCCATAGGAAATCCTATTTTTTAAAGGGTAAACTCTACACATTGTTTTATGGCTGTGAATTTTTTCTACGCTTTTTCTGATTACTTTGCAAGTGTGCATTACTTTATGGAGAATTCTGTTGTAACAAGACACTGACCACAGTCGCTAATGTTTCTCCATGTTTGTGGATCTTGTTCCCAGGTTTCTGTGGCTTCTTCTTGTAGATTGTTTTTAATAGAAATATTCATATGCATGTCTGGAACTACACAGGGTGACCAGATGTCCAGGATAGCACGCCTTACGTTAATTACGTAAACAGTCGACAACCATCTGAAAATGTGGTTCCAGAATAATATTTTTCATATTGGTTAGTATTCTGAATTAAAATTATGCAAAATGAGGGTAAATATAGCAATACATATTATTATTATTATTATTATTATTATTATTATTATTATTATTATTATTATTATTATTATTATTATTATTATTATTATTATTTATTTCTTAGCAGAGGCCCTTATCTGGGGCAACTTACAATTGATACAAGATATCACATTATTTTTACATACAATTACCCATTTATACAGTTGGGTTTTTACTGGAGCAATCTAGGTAAAGTACCTTGCTAAACTAGGCTGCAAATTGGAAAGGGAAGGTGCAGTGGTTGTGCAGCAGTCAGAGGTGGTTGTTTTTTGTTAGTTTAATGTGAAAACAGTAATAGTGATAAAATCACTAAGTTCAAATAAGAAGCATTCTTTAAAAAAACAAACAAACATTGTATCATTTTAAAACCATGAAGCTGGATCAGGGCCCTACACTTTGACCATGATAAAATTGCACAGGAATTTCTCAGTTTTCTCATTAATTTTCCCAGAACTCTCAAGGCTTTACAGTGCTTACCTATGCTTTACCATGCTTTCACTGGGCTTTGTTACACTTTGCAATATTTAACTATGGTACACTTTGGTATGAAACAGATGAAATAAGTACATCTTTTGTTTAATACATATTTAATAATGTTTGAATAAATAGAAGATTACAGTTGTTGTATAAGCTACCTAAAGTACTGACTTCAATGCAGTTATACCTGCTAAGTAGTGGACAGTCTTAAGTTGTTTATAACAAGCACATTGTAGCATTTAACAGTACAAATAAATAATGAATTTGGTAAAACTGGGTCTTTAAGAAGAAGCCAATAAGTGTACCAGTATTGAAATGAATCCAATGCTACTATCTAGTCATGCAAAATAAACACATGTACATAAATAAGCAAAACTATTTAATTACAAAGAGCAAAACAAGAAATGCAGCCTGTGAACAAAAACAAATCACCCCTGGTTCAAAATGTAAGAGAGATTTAATCAATGTGGCAGTGAAAAGGTTGTTTTTTTCTGGGACAGCACTGGCAATGGAACGACTGAGAGAATCAGAGTAGAGAGTCTGGGGCATGTGACCCCTGATTCTGTCCTTCAAAATCTCTAGACCCTACGCCAATTTCTTCTCTTGTATTTTTCATGAATAAAACCCAATGTGATCACAGGTGTGTATTTCACTTTTGTAATAACAATTGTCCTTTTAGAAAAAAAATTGCAAACTTAGCACCGAAGCAATGCTCTGTAATCTCTGACCAATAATGTTTTGTGATTCAAAGCTTCACTTTCATGATTATACAAAAGCTGACTGCAGGGCTTATTACTGAATTTCAAATCTGTTTTTCCATATCTGTTCTGTGATAGATTTTGTTTGGATACCTCACATGCCACTGCTGGTATTATAAAAAGCGGCAGTCTTATTAGTCTATATGACACTTACACCTACAGTATCTGCTTCCAAATGCACCTTATGTGTTTTCTTTTCAGCGATTTTTTCAGCCTACCAATTATTTTGTAAAAACACACCACATGAGCCTCACACATTGTTTTTTAAGATAGGATTTGTTGAGTTAAAATGCAAAATTCTGTATTAAATTATTAACATGGTAATAGGTGTGAATCGAAGACCACAAACAAAGTCAGCCTCTGCTGGGAGACTGTATCTGAAACAAAGAAGATTATATAACTTGATATGCTTAAAATTGAGAAAAGAATATATCGTTTGCATAAAATATATCTCAGCAATAAAATATGCTGTTTCATCAAGGATGTGGTATTTTGTTTTTCTATTGAACAATCATAGTGATTTCCATATGAATGGTGTGTAAATAAATACAATACACAGATCATTATAAGTGCAGCATTGAGTCTGTATTAAGTAACCACATTTCTTTATCAATGGTACACAAATAATCAGGAATTTTAGTTTTTAATTTTTCCTTGTCAATTTTTAGCACCGAAGTCCAATATCTAACTGACTCTCGCTGGGCTCCTGTCAGACTATGATGCAGCAACACGGAATAACCCAATTCTGTATCTTGACAACCAGCAGAAAGATTTCAGGAGGTAGCAAAACCACATCACAGTGCCTCCCTACCCTTCTATAAGTCAAACAGAAAACAAGAACCTGGATGCCTGTGCAATAAACTACAGCCTGATTAAATGATTTATGTTGATGTGTTTCCAAATTAATAATAGTTTTTTGGAATATACCATGGGGTTTATTCTATTAATCTGAATGGTGACGGATATAAATATAGCCATTGTGTTCTTCATTATAAGAAGGGGAGTCTATGAAAACCAACATCAAGGACATCTTTTAAAAAAGTGACAGGTTTGGTCATATTTTAAAATGTAAGCAGTGGAGGCATTTTGATCTACAGTACTACTTATCTATGAATAGCTACAGTGCATTGCAGCAAGTATTGTATGCATTACAGCAGACCAATGTCACAGAACAACTACTTCTCCAACTGTTATAAGTAAAATTGATGTGGTCGATACAGAAGAGCCCGTCACTGGCAGTTTTCCTTGGGCCCTATTTTCATGATATCGCAAAGTAGTGGCGCTAGCGCCAAGCTCATTTGGGCACGATTTTTAGAGCTCAAAGTTGCCGCAAACTTTTTTTGGTGCTGGAATGCGATTTTGGAGCCATGCTTTGTGCCGTCTTTTAGGGCTAGCATTTGTGACAGTGGTCAGCATAACTTTAGAGGCGTGGTGTCATTAACATTTAGCTGTGAAGTGATTTTGATCTGGCACAAAGCTGGCGCTGAGTGCTGCGTTTGTATTTTAAAAGAGACATCTCAGAAAGGCTAGAGTGCAAGCATCAGTGCTGGGGGTAGAAGGAAGTGAAATGTGGAGAAACAAGAGAAGAGGAACGTAAGTATATATACCTATTTATATTTTATAAATGGAATATTTATAAATGTTGTGTTTGTTTTTAGAGAGAATGGAATATGCATTAGCATTCCTGCATTGAAGGGAGAGAAAAAGGAGATATCAAAATCTTTTTTTTGTCACTGGCTCCTTTGAGAGGACAGTAGGTGCTACTGCAGGTATAACCAGTCGGCTGTAAGCGATGCAGTACATGAAGTTGTTGCAGCTTTAGTGAAGCGTGCAGGGTAATGTATGTGTGGCTTATGACACCATTTTGCAACCCAAGTACTCCTGCTGAACACAGGTATAAATCAGCCATCACCTCTGCTCGATCTGTCACTGAGCATACATTTGAAATGATAAAAATGTGTTTCAGATGTTTTGATCGGTCAGGAAGTACACTACAATACAGTCCTCAGGTGACCGATTTTTTCGAGGCATGTTGTGTTTTTCACAATATTGCCATACAAAATGGATGTCGTACTGACCTTCCAGAGGACACTAGCTTTGAGGGAATATGAGGCTTTTAGGGAAGGCTACTGCGAGACAGATCAGGGATCTATTAAACTGAAATGTAGTCTTTACTTAACAAGAAAAATAAATTACAGACACACATATACATATACATATACAAATATTATGTTGCAGCCGAAGCAATGTCTGAAGGGCATCCGAGTTCTCCACAACGATGTGGCGTCGGCACCAGGATCGAGAAGCTGTCAGTAACTCCTTGTAGTATTTGGTGGCACTGATGGACTTTGGGCAGGAGAACTCTGTGCTGGCCTAACATTGTTGTCCTGTTGTTGACTTGTCGCCACATTCTCCCTTTGTTCTTCTCTTCTGGGGCTGTCGATGTGACACAGGTGTTGGCCTTCCTCCTCCCCCTGTATTGAATGGGATCTGCAGATGAAATAGCAAACTAAACAAAGAACAAACATTTTGGCTGTGTATTTTTTTGTTTTTGTTTTTGTTTGTTTACTATATAACTTAATTGCAGCATCAATAAAACATGTACACTGGGCTCTCTTCATTATTAATTGTCGTTGTTTTATGTGGTTTTGCGATACCCCATCGCACATACTTTTGCTATGCATTTATTAAATGAAACAATTACGCTTTTGAGAAAGTTTTTTTAACGAATCATATCGGTTTACAATCAATACACGAATAAATAAAAAACATTACGAATACATATACAATTATTTTAAATGGTGAGGGATCGAAATATATAAGCCAGTTACACAACTGCCGTAGGTCAAAGACACTGCATCGGATTACACTTGATCAAAATCACTCTCTTGGGACAGATCACTCCCTGTAGCGTTACTGGAGTGATGTTGAGTGCTGCCCTTGTGCTTGCCCCTGTGTTATCAAAATCGGGCCCTTAGTATGTGTACTGTACTTGGCACATTTGCAAGCATACCTAGTGTGAAAGGGCCCTAATTTCTCTCCATTCTTACATGACTGGCTTGTCTGCTTTATGGAGGGGAACTAGACACAATGCAGGGATTTCATATAAATTCCTTTTGACAGAAACAAGTTTTGTGGTTTAAATTAGGTGGCCCAAGGCTATCTGTCCAGGTGAAAAGGCACTTATGCTGGTACTTTTTATTTCCTGGTCATCTATTGAAAGTTAATGTACCCTCCTACCAAGGGTACTAGCCAATGAGATGCCAGGAAATAAAAATCCCATTTGGTAAACAGAAATACACTATACACATTTACATGTGCTGGGTGTTTCCCCTGCCACTTTGCCTGTAAGCAAGCACCACTTATGTTGCCAATTAGTACAAAGTGCTTATACAGCCCTGTATTTAATGACAGACAAACTAAGGAAATAAAAAGCATCTACTGTTCCTTCTGCTTTCTTTTTTTTTTAATAAACTTGTTGTTTTTAAATATTTGTTTATAAGACTTAGAATAGCTGCTTAAAAGGTTGCAGGGCACCCTGCAGTGTTTACACATAATTCATTACTTTACCTTTGCTCTATACCATGTTGCCTTTATTGCTGCAACATAATCCTGATTCGTTTATATTTTTAATCACACTGCTCACAGTCGACTATAGGCTTTTTTGGTGATTTTGTACATTGCTTGGAGTAAAAACAATGCAATCCACAATATTCCTATTCCAGTTACCTATGGTTGTACAAAACATCTGACATGTCCCCAGGAAGCACATTCTTGCTCTTTTTGTGACAATACTACAAAGATCACTTCCTGCAGCAACATCACAAACATGCAATTAAAACAACAATGTATATGCAACACTCCAGTCAAATAACAGTGTACATAAAGACAAAGAGATGAATATTGAACTTTAAAGAAAAGGTTAACTGGCATCGATCAGCTTTCATGTAGGAACAGCTGACAACAAAAGCTGAACTAAATTAAACTTGTATTTAACATGTTGCTGTAGCCTATGCTATTTAAGTTATTACTTATTATACCTTCTGATGACGATCTGGGGATGCAAAGGGTTAGGGTTAAGGTTAGGGTCAGGTATAAATTAACCAAGCTGAGATTTTAGGACTACTTTTTCATTAACAGCCTTCTTAGGATTTTACCCAGTATGTTAATACCAAAACATTGTAAATTATTTATGAGCAAAATAATAAAACAAGATATGTAAACATTTTTTCTTCAAGTTTGATTTTGCTTCATTTAATTTGTAATATAAAACTGAAAGTGGAAAACTATGGTGGCTTAATTTGAAAGGCTCTGGACACTGCAGTCTAACAGAAGGGAGCCGGACACCGGAGGTGGGGGTATGTAACCAAGCGCAAAGGGAATTCGCTGGGATTCTGGGGTTTTGGGGAAAATCAAGCAAATCTGCTATATTTCTGTTCATAACTGTTCTTTATGATTGCATTTGGTTATTATGTACCTTTGAGAAGTTAGTTCAAGTATTAATGGTGTTGTACTGTTTATTACCATGTTTTGGGTGTGTGTCGCCCTAGGAGCCAGGGGCCTGTTTCATGAAGGTCCTGTGACTGCGATGTGGTTGCGATGAGGTTGCGAGGACACAGGTCGTCGCTGCGTGCGTTTCAAAGCACTTCGCAAGTGCCGTCGCTTGCGATCGCTGTTTTGCGATCTGCTATCAAAAATATCAGTAACTCTGTAATCCACTTTAAAGCCCAGTGACCGATTAGATAATTACACAATGCCAGGGTGCAAAGGAAAACACATTTAAAGAGAAGAAATTGATACAATTATAGAAATGGTTGGCCAACACAAATTTGTTCTATTTGGCAAGTTGTCTGGAAGCTCAACTAACGAAGACAAGAAAAAAAGGGGGCGCATAATGCAGTAAATGCTTTAAGGGAGGAGCAGAGAACAGTACCTGAAATAAAAATTGACAGAATCTAGTAAGTAGGATGAAATTTTAAAAAAGGGAGATGAAAAGAAAAATGGTCTAAATATAATGGTCTAAATATAATTGGTTAGGTAGCTGTTGCTGGTATTGAGAGCTAAAAAGAAAAAAAAGAAAAGCAGATAGAAGCTCTTCCTGCTGCCTTTAACCCCATTTTTTGTTATCCATTAAGTAAGTAATAATGAAAACAGATAGTTATAAGTTAGACTTGTTAATAAAATGCATTATTATTATTATTATTATTATTATTATTATTATTATTATTTTCTTACCCACTGTCTCCCAATATCTCCACTGGCAAAGCGATCAACAAATATCACAATTTGCCCGAATGAAACTTTTGTACTCCCTGGGTATTGAATAACAGACATTTTTGCATATGAGATTGCTTGAATATTAATGGAATGAAAACCTTTCCTGCATATGTACAGGTACTCATTCACACCAGGGGACAAAATTGGTATCTGAGATCCATCTGTGGCAAATTTCTTGATGTAATAAAATCACACAGATTACAAAATGCAGCACATGTAAAAAGCAATGTATTTGAATTGTGATGTTATTTTAAGTTAGGTTAAAACTAGGGCTGCTCTGATTAACAGATCAATCAGACTGATGAATCAACTAAAGAGTTTTTTTTTTACAATTTAATCGTGCAGAATTTTATTTTTTTATTTAAAATAAAATCAACCAATAGCAGACTGGCGTCACTGTAAGCTCTTTAACTTTGATACGGCACTGTGAACCAAACTTGGGAGTTACCTGAACCCTAGTGTGAATTATCCTCTCCAAATGAACTAGGTATGAAAGGGTCCTTAGTCTTAGTTTTTGATAAACAATGAAATGTTTAAGGTTCGTAGCTTGTGTCACATTGAAGATTTTGCCATTTCTTTTTGGGGCGATTTGCTTCACAGGTTGCAGATATTGAAAATACCAGAATAATAGACATCCAGAAAGTCTATTTTCACTGCACATATAACTTTAACTGCACTTTACCTGAAGAGATTCGACTGGACACTTCATTACTATTTGAAAAGTAGTCTATACTGCAAATAAGGCCATCCATAGCTGATGAGTTCTAAAGGTCATAAATAAAATGAGTTTTGCTTTGCTTCAAGTAGCTTCATAGGAGCTTGCAGCAACACAAAACTCCACAGGCCCAGAGGCTAAGAAAAGTAATTGAGGTTTCACCTGTTTAATGCATGAGTTCAATTGGTGAGGAAAACAAGACTGTAACAACTAAAGTTAACTGAACTAAAACAGACACAAGAATTATAACACCTGGTCAGTTCAACTTATTATATCCTATTATGTTTTATCATCTTGTACTAAAACTTTAATGTAAGCTGTTTTTATTCAATTTATTACATTATGTGAATTAGTTTGTCTGCAGCATGGGATCCAAATAATTGATTTGCCTTTGTTAATTAAAATCTCTGAAATTAATTATTTTAACATCATTCGCAAGGGGTTTGATTTTGACTGTAAAAGGCATTTGTTTCGACCTCTGAACTAATAAATCCTACTATTTTCTAAACGTTTGTGCCAACTTATTCTCAATGGATTGCATTGCATAACTTTTGGCAGTTCATAGAAGCTGTAAACTGAATAACTAATGATCTTTTCTGAGGTTTAATAATTCAAAATGATGTTTCCAGGTCGAATTGTTGATCAAGACTATATAAACACAGCCAAAACCTTCAGGAGAACAGTGGATGCAGATGACAGAAAATACAGAAAGAAAATAAAAAGAAGGAGATTCGTGGAGTCTTGGTCATCATTAAACCAACAATAAATAGGTATGCCCTAACACACATGAGTATTCTCATAGATCTATTATTAGCCAGTGGATGGGTATTTTGGGGGAAGAGTTTGATAAAACAAGTATGAATTGTGTTTATTTCACCTACCATTATGATGGTGAAAAGATTTTCAAATCAGTCCAACACATTGTTTAGAAAAGTCAGGTTTCCATAGAAACAAACATACAAACATCCATCTATACAAGAAAACATATGTGCAAAGTACTTGAGGTGGAATAAGATGGTTAGTACTGTAGGCAGTGTGGTGCCAGCAATTAGCACCCCCCCCCCCCCCTTTCAATAAAAAAACCAAGAATTACAACTTTATGCAATGTGTATTTTTTCCTTTTTAATTATTTGTATTTTTCAAAGTTCATTTTGTATACCTTTGTGTTTTTGTATAAATCTGTCTAACTGGGGTCCATTTATTTATAGCAGTTGTTATTCACCTGTAATTATCTGTAATTGTATATATTTGTGTGGTTCTTGTTTATACTTTGATGCCGTGATGAAGGTGGGAATGCACTGAAACATCTGTTTTTGGCTTTTTTAAAATATGTACAATAAAATAAAATGATAAGAACTGAACTTAGTTTCATTCATCTGTACATGTGAAATATTGTAGTTTGATACATACATTTTACTTGATCACGTTATGTTCTTTGTTTTGAAACATTTAAAAACCTTTTAAAAAAAACCTGGTTGCATGTTTTTATTTGTTCATGCTCCTCCAAAGAGTAAATATTTCATTTCTGATTTAATTAATGAGCATAATGGCTGTGGGGAGCAATAAACTATCATATTATTTTGCAGCATTTATTTCAAATTGCTAAAAACAGCTGTGGCTCTTATTCAAGATCGGCGGTAATTAGAAGTACTATGGTTTTCGAACAGCACCATTTTTTATTGTGTTTTTTTACAGTATTTGAAGGAGGCGTATATTGAAGTTTATTTCTGAGGATACAAGTTGATCATTATGGAGAAAAAGTCCTACAACTTTAAACTGAAAGCTGTTGAGCTTGCAGGTGAGATCAGTGTTTGATTGGGTGAAAAATGTACATTGAAGTCAGTTTATTTTCCCTTTCTTTTCTTACAGCAGTTTCTAAGAGTCGCAGGGCTGAACTCTTTAATATATGGTGCGTTTCTTTCTCTTCAACCAGCAAGACAACTAAACACACACAGTCTCCTGGGGCCAGTTGTACTAAACGGATCCGATCCTGGATCCAGGCTCCGAACTTGATCCTATGACGTATTGGGTTGCACTAAAAGGATCAGCGCTGATCTTGAGCTCAGTTTCGGCTCAAAATCTGATCATATTTCGATCTTGCTTCAGACCAAGATCAGAACTGGATCAGATCTTAACCAAATGTTTTTAAAATGGACCATGCATCATCAAAATACATAACTGAAACCTTTTTAAAGTTGCTAAAATAATATTTAAATAAGTACTATACTGAATTTAGATAATTTTAACGATAACTTAATAAACTTTAAAACTTGCTTGTAGGGAATCCAAAAATATTTCCTTCAGATTGAAACGGAGATCATTTAACATTTTAGAAAACATTAAGCAACAATGCATTTAAAAGTAGTTGTTACAGTACTGTATTAAGGTAATATCAATATTAGCTTAGTTGTGTTTAGCTATATCTTACATTTCTGTTTTCGCCATGTAGCTACAGTAAAAAATAGACCTAACAATATTATTTCTCTGTTTTGTGTGTTGACAGAGTCCATTAAATCATTAATTTAATTAGATTTAAGGTTGCAGTTTTTTTGTTTTAATTCATAGGGCAATGATTTTTTTCCAATTCTTTTTTTCTCAATAACTTAAGCTTACCTTTTGACAGCCTCAATCTCCCCCTGTCTGCAACATTTTCTAGTTGTAGCTGTCTGTCAGCACTTGATTACATTTGCTCAAAATGTGTTGATAATTTGCCCTGAAACAACGCTGCAGCTAGATGTTTGTGTGTATGGTGGCTATACCACTGTAAAATAATATCTGTGTGTCTGGCAGAAAATACACACGACCATGATTATGGTAACATGTATTAAAACATTTTAGAAGTTAAAAAACATAACAAAAACAGATATTAAAATACTCCATCTGTTTTTATAGAATAGTTGGAGTTTTAACTTATACATGTACAGTAGTTTCTTCTGATTTATGTCATTTAAATTAAATGTACTTAATTTTCTGACATTCAGATTCTTCAGTCTCTGTGCCACGCATATTCGCTTTTCATTGGCCAGTTTCCCTAGTTACGGCTGCGCAGCTCCAGGATCAGTTCAAGATTTCAGTGGAGCTTGATCCTGATCCATGTAGTACAGTGCCTTTTCATGATCCGGCTCCAGTGAGCCTGGATCCGATCCTGTTTTTTGATCTCGTTAGTACAATCGGCATCTGATCCAGGCGGGGCTTCGGTGAAGAAGAGTTGATCCCGTGGCTATCCCGAGCATCTCTTATTAGCCAAAATGCTGTGCATACAACCAAAACAGAAATGCATTTAAGAAACTTAAATAATAATCATACAGTTCCTGCATTACAACTAAAATGTATTACTTGTCTTGCTAATTCCCATAGGTTTCCTTCAGTTTTTTTTTGACAGTTTTTGTAGATTTGGTATTCGGCCGAATCCTTTGATATGGATTTGGTATTCGGCCGAATCCCAAAAACTTGGATTTGGTGCATCTCTAGTGGTGAGGCACAGACATTATAGCAGTCTGGCACATCAGTGTTAAAAAAGAAAAGATCACTAATGTAGATGTACTACAGAGAAAAGGTAACAAGACAAATTAATTTATTTTTTGTGGAAAGTAAATTTAATATTATTACTCAGATTAAAAATCGAACACGGTATATTACCTGGTTATTGACAAAAGTAATAATGCATTACTTAAGTAGTGAGTTACCCCAACTCTGCCTGTGATATAAAAACTATTTTCAACATTGAAGACATTGAGAAAGACTTGTTTTATATGGATGAAATACCTATGCTAATAAAATGTTAGAAAATGTTTTTACATTATGTTCATATACATTTAAGATATGTGAAAACTTTATGTAAGTAAATAAACAACTCAAGGACAAAGCGTAATATGTTACTGTATTGTCAATGAATTAGCATTTTTAAATATGTTTTCATTGAAATTCTGTATCTTTCAGGTACAGAAGAAATTAGCTATTAGACCACCTTTGCTTCAGATCCAAAGACAAATGTTAAATATTCATGTATTTTAATACTATCAGAAATGTTCATTCAAAGCACACATCTTTCTCTTGGTGAGTATTTTGCCATGTACATTTCAATGGAATCTACTGGACGCTTAACATTTGACATTCAGTGTTCATAACAAAGATCCTTCTGTGGTTACCAATATTATTTTGGTGACAATTCATTTGTTGAAGGGCTCTCAGCTGTGGATAAAATCACATATTCTGTCACTCACAACAACTGAGAGAATAATCCTGTCTATTTTGCTTTATTGAGTTTCATACCTAACCACTGGCAAAAGAGGAAATTAAATATCTATTTTAAGAAGTCTCACCATGTGTGGGCAGTCGAGGGCACGGTGGAGGTGGTGCAGAGAAATAAGCAACGGAAAGCAAAAAGGGGATGTTTATTCAAACCAAATATAATTATTTACACAGACAGGGCTAGGTGATGGCAGGCGTGCGATTATTCAAAAACAAAAACAAAGGTTGATAAAGTCAGCAACAGTCTCCCCGCACAGTCCCTCAGTGCAGTGCATGTCCGTCTCCTGTTACATCACCAGTACACGGGTCTGCTGTGGTTTCAGCACAGGTAGGGTCTGTCTGCTTATTCTTCAAAACACAGTTATGCCCCTCACTGCTGTAGTCTCCTGCTGCTTTCCAGCTCCAAGAACTGAGGACTGAAGCAGTTCATTCCCTTTTGTACCCAGAGCTCTACTGCTGTAGTCAGCCGAACACCAATCCCTGAGAAGACAAGTGTCAATAATAATGGCTTTGAGACCTGCACACTCATGCTGTCTTCCCTCATCAAGATGGCGGCCTCCAAGAGTGATAGATATCGTGGGCTAGTCGACGAAACACTGAGGATGGAAGGTGCCCACTTGAAAACCCCAGAGATGTACCCTACTTAGCTCAATCCAGACGGTTGTCATGCTGATGCGCTGGGGAGGCCGCACTGTGGTTGATCCCCGGAGCCAGCATCGCAGCCGTTGTGTGTGCTGATGCGCCAGGGAGGCAAAATAAGCTGATCCCTGGAGCCAGCATTACACTTCAGCCATTAACACCAGACAGAAGGATATCTACATCATCATATGGAAGGAAACGTAAATGGATGGAGACACATATGGATCACATTAGTTTACTGTAAAGCTACGTCTTAGTTGGTGCTTATCTTGGCGAGAGCCGAGTTCTAATCAGCATGAAGTTTTAACATCTACTCTCGTGTAATGGAAATCAAACTTGATAAGGGAAACCCTCGGCTGGCTCAGTGTCCTCTAGCATCGGGAGGTCGAATTACAGAACAAACACCATAGTATTCTAAAAACGTATGATAAGTCATAGATGAAAATAATTGCTATTCCACATAATTCCTTACATTCTGAGATGACTATAATTTAAACCACAGTTATTATAATGGCTATGTGTGGAATGCTTTTCAGTTGGTTGCTAAAATAGGATTGATGAATGAATGCAGCTGACAGCATTACTGAAAGATAATAACAAATACAATTAAGGTATAATGATCATTTGCATTATAAAACTAACCATATTGGTTTGTATACAACCAGATGATATTTTGAAACTTCAAATATCAATTCCTGATCATACATTAAATGGTGTAGATGGAAAGAAGTACTACATGATCATTAATGTAAGTGTTTGGTATTTAATAACACCTTTTTATATGCTGATTGAACTGCCAATTCTATGTGACAAATATCTGGAGCCACCTTGTTCCATTGGCACGTTAAACCTTGCATTCAACTGTTGGATTTCGTGTTTTGTTGATTCAATTATCTCAATTTCTAATTGTTATAGTTCCTGGGAATAAAATAGTAGTCAATCAGTAAACTGTAAACACTTTTATTTAATCCCTACACAGAGGGTTACATAATGCCATTATACAGAAAGAAAATACAAACTGTTTCTTGCCTAGACTGTAAATGCATCAGCAATTTAGTACAGAGAAAAATAGTGACCACTTACCTTTCTTTGGGCGAGCGGAGGCACAGAGGGCACTGGAACTGATGGATCTATTACCCCTGCTCACTAACCTATTCCTAACTCTATATACCCTATTACTATGTGACTTGTGACCTAAACAATATTTTGTGCTTATTTTACAACTCATTTTATAGCCCACCCACCCTATTTCCTCAGGACACAGTTGACAGTTTCTGTGATTAACCATTTGTTTTTGGTTATCTCAAGCTTATTTTGCTGAGAGCGAAACATAACATATGTGCAATAATATTAACCTATAACTTTACACCCCTTAAATTCACTTTCCTACAACTTTAAGCAATACTGACTTGCTATTCCATAATGCCTTCCCATATATTTGTGTCCACCAATGCCAACATCTTTGGGGGGCAGTATCGAGGAGGCTGTGTGGTTCAGTGGTTAAAGAAACAGGCTTGTAACCAGGAGATCCCTGGTTCAAATCCCAGTGTGACCCTGAGCAAGTCACTTAACCTCCTAAAATAAACACAAAAAACACCTTTCATGTGGAGGGTTTCAGCCCTCCCACACCCACTGAAACTTAAGGTTGAACAAGCATCACCAAACAGTCCACTATCAGTAGACATGGTGAGGACAAGTACATACATGGTCACCTGATCAGCTGGTTATGTTGTGTATGGTACTGCTATTAGCAATTTCTAACTATGAATACCAACTACAATTTGGTGAAGCAGGAGGGGGTAAGTAATCTTGCCAATAATGAGTTGCTGAAGACTAGTGCTAGATTAAGTGCAAGGAGGAGATGTTCTCAAAGGTGACAAATGAGAAGGGGTACTTTATTTTTTAAATTTATGTTGGCTGTTGCATTGCCACTACCATCATTCCGACATCGGTAAGTTGTTAGCGGTCCCTACTAATCCCTGTTTATCAGTCTTTCTGGTCTCAATATGATCGTATTGTAATGATACATTATCGTTCGGCAAATACCCCTTTGTCAATGAGGAGCCATTTCAGACAAAAGTTATTAAGGCAGAGAGAAAGCTAGAGACCAATTATGCACAGCAAGAGAGCAATGCACTGCGAAAGGGACCAAGCCATTTATATATGTATCATGTACAAATAATAATAATAGAATATATAGAAATACTGGACACATCTATACATTTTACACAAGCGCCAGATCTGTTGGTGCTAGAGCACCCCTAACATTTATTTATAGGTTCTAAGGTCACCTGGAGATGTGCTTCCATAACTTTATATACAGGGCTTCAACTTTTGGTTTTCATTTCCATTACTCTACCTTCGTTTAAACATTAATAAGCAGTCTCTGCATCCTAATTAAGAGAAAACTATTCATTGTGAAATGGGTTTAAGATTTGTATATATTTATTTTTGTTTTGCTACAAATGAAGGAGATTTAAATGATGGACTTGCTATTACTGTACAGCTGTGGCCAAAAGTTTAGCATCAGTTTGTAAAACAAAACAAAACAAAAAAACGATATTATTATTATTATTATTATTATTTATTTCTTAGCAGACGCCCTTATCCAGGGCGACTTACAATCGCAAGCAAATACAAATACATTCAAGTGTTACAATATAAGTCATACAATAAGAACAAGAAATACAATAATTCTCAAGTGTGACAAACCACAATTCAATAATACAGCAGATAATAGTGAAAGTTACATCAGGATATGATTAAATAGTGATAGTTACATCAGGATATGATTAAGTACAAAATACTACAGATTAAACACTTGGCAGATTACAATATTCTGAGGTACAGGATTAAATGCAGTAAAATAGGGGGCAGATAAGAGCAAAATAAAGCATATTTAAATGAAGGGTGATAGTGTCCCAGGATACAACAGAGGAGTTCTACAGGTGCTGTTTGAAGAGGTGAGTCTTAAGGAGGCGCCGGAATGTGGTCAGGGACTGGGCAGTCCTGACATCTGTAGGAAGGTCGTTCCACCACTGCGGAGCAAGGGTGGAGAAGGAGCGGGCTCGGGAGGCAGGGGAGCGTAGCGGAGGTAGAGCCAGTCTTCTAGTGCAGGCGGAGCGGAGAGGTCGAGTGGGGGTGTAGGGAGAGATGAGGGTCTGGAGGTAGCTGGGTGCAGTCTGATCAAGGCATCTGTAGGCTAGTACAAGAGTCTTGAACTGGATGCGAGCGGTGATCGGGAGCCAGTGGAGCGAGCGGAGTAGTGGAGTAGGGTGGGCGAAGCGAGGTAGAGAGAACACCAGGCGAGCAGCAGAGTTCTGGATGAGCTGGAGCGGACGGGTGGCGGACGCAGGGAGGCCAGCCAGGAGGGAGTTGCAGTAGTCTAGGCGGGAGAGTACCAGGGCCTGGACCAGGAGCTGGGTAGCATAGTTGGTGAGGAAGGGTCGGATTCTTCGGATGTTGCTCAGGAAGAATCTGCAAGTGCGTGCCAGAGTGGAGATGTGCTGGGAATAAGAGAGGCAGGGGTCCAGGGTGACTCCAAGGTTCTTAGCTGAGGAAGAGGGAGAGAGTGTGGTAGATTCCAGAGGAACAGAGATAGAGAGATCAGAGGAGGGGGAGGAGGAGGGAAAGAAAAGGAGGTCAGATTTAGAGAGGTTGAGTTTGAGGTGATGCGAGTGCATCCAGGAGGAAATAGCAGACAGACAGGTAGAGATACGGGAGGAGATGGTGGAGTCAGAGGTGGGGAAGGAGAGGAAAATCTGAGCATCATCAGCATAGAAATGGTATGAGAAACCATAGGATGCGATGAGGGGGCCCAGGGAGCGGGTGTAGAGAGAGAACAGGAGAGGACCCAAGACTGACCCTTGGGGGACTCCAGTTAAGAGAGGGTGAGGTGTGGAGGTTGCTCCACGCCAGGTTACCTGGTAAGTGCGGTTGGAGAGGTAGGAGGAGAACCAGGCCAGAGCAGTGCCAGAGATCCCCAGGTCAGCAAGAGATGATAGTAGAATAGAGTGATCAACAGTGTCAAAGGCAGCAGAGAGGTCGAGGAGAATTAGGACAGAGGAGAGAGAGGCAGCTCGGGCACACTTAAGTGAGTTGGTGACAGACAGAAGGGCGGTTTCAGTGGAGTGAGCAGAGCGGAAGCCAGATTGGAGAGGGTCAAGCAGAGAGTGGTTGGACAGGAAAGCAGAGAGCTGGCGGTGTACAGTCCGCTCGAGGGTTTTGTTTTATTTAACATCATGCAATCAAAGAAACTAAAAGTCTACCGGAAGCGATAATAGTAGTACAGTATCATGTTAGATATCAAAATGTCACATTTTTAAATTTTTGTCAGTTTTTCGTTATATGGAAAAATACAGAGCAGTACGTAATTCATTAAAATATAACATTATTCACCAGGTTTCATTCAACACTTTTGGCTATAGCTGTACAACATAACCAAGACATGCACCAGCAGTTTAAGTAGTATCTGAGAGAACATAGTGTGTGGAAGTAAAGGTAAACAATTTTGCTATTATTGTCCATTCAGGTACACCACTGTTTTTCCACCTCACTACTGTAACCTGCTTACCGGCTCAAGAGGACTTAAGATCAACAGACCTTCTCCTGATCACATTCCTCACCACATACTGTATGTGGCAGTGCCTTTTCTAGGTGAGATTCTATAATAATCAAAGAATATACGTCCTTTGTTTATTTACAGACACTGTATGCATTTCACAACACTAAATAGAGGAAAGTGGTTGTGATACCACTGCTACACAGGCTATGTGCTATCTTGGCAAGAACATACTTTGGCTGCAGAAAAACAAAACTGTGTGTCATTTTCATTTATTCTACCTACTTTCAAAAGCTGAGCATCATTCATGGCTGATTGGTAATATGCTTTCACCAATTCACCAATCCGCATCCAGCATTTCCCACATAGCCATGCAGCGAACTGGTGCAAACAAGTCTAAAGAGCCAGTGTAAACCAGGTTTGTTTAGGGTGAATTTAGGACCCATCTATAGACTGTGACATCGATCTTTATAGCAAACAACATTAAATACCAAATAGAGATACATTCGTTTATGTTTATTTTCAGAATACGTTTGTGCATTGAAGTGATGTGTCAGCTATCTAACTTTGAAAAGCACAGACTCAACAGGGGAGGAAGAAAAATACAACTGAGGATCATATGCATAAAAGTGGAAACCATTTCCCTTAGGAAAAGCTTTGTATATCTAGCCCATTTTCGCTGCTCCATAATAATTAAGGGTCTGTAAACGTTGAACAAGTCTATACCACAACTTTTGTTTGTTCGCTTTCATAATAAAGCGGCAAAAGCAATTTGTAAAGGAAGATTGGTATTGACAAAG
The DNA here is from genome assembly GCF_902713425.1 of Acipenser ruthenus. Lineage (NCBI taxonomy): Eukaryota > Metazoa > Chordata > Actinopteri > Acipenseriformes > Acipenseridae > Acipenser > Acipenser ruthenus. The sequence goes on from NC_081194.1 coordinate 24,592,570, forward strand.
AACAAACACGTCCTATATACTTTGTTGCTGATGTGTTTAAATCAATCAATTTACAGCTTTGTCTAATTGGATTTCTCTGAAGAACAACTAGTTAAGAAGGTGTTTGCAGAACCGTTCTAATTAAACATGTCATTAAAAGTGGAACATTTCACAAACAAACAATGACATTTATAATACGATTACACTGTGCATGCCAGTGGCAGATTAGTTCCAATATCATCCTTAGAACACAATGGATTGTATTACAAGTTACTACTGCTTTACCCATAACCAAATAAATGGTATGTAGGATTGTGTTGCAATTGTTCCTATTGGGAAGAGTTTAAGACTAAAGCTATAGATATACTACCTTTTACGGTAGACAACATTTGGAACCTGGTATAGAAATTGTTTTTCTCATGTTTACTGATTTCTATTTGTTTTGTTATCATCATCTATACACTTTTTGAACATTTGCATTTTGTAAGAAAATCCATATAATTAGGTGTACATTTACCCTGGCTGTTAGGAAAGCACTCCACCTCTGGTTGCTATAGGTGGAAGAAACTGTGAAGTCAATCAAAGGTGGAGCTTTGTGGAGGAGGGAGATGCAGGGGAAGGCAGCAGAAAGATCTTATAATTATAGGAAACATCAAATTCACAATACACTTTAGAAATTACTTTGCTACTTCAGACAATAAAATATGCAGTTTAACTTGAGGCTCTAGAAGTATTTCACTGTTTACACTCCTTAATGGAACACTTAATCCTTCATTAGGTTCTAATTTATTATTACACCCACCAACATGGACTTTTTCTCTGCAAAACCTAAATATAAACAGGCAGTGTACATTTCCTAATTCTGGAATCTACGTTCCAGTAGTACAATCCTTTCTTCTGCTCTGGGTGGTAGAGTAAAATGTGTTGTGTTTTTAATACAACCAAATAATTATCTTCATAACAATTAAAAGCATGATCACATGATGTGAAGGATGAGTCATACAGTCAGGGAAGCATAGGTTTGCATCATGGCAGTGCAAAGCTGATCATCTTCGCTGGAGATTCAACAGGGGGTGTTGCATTGGCACTGATATCCAGGGTGTACCTTTTGTGACAATGACCTTGTTACTCAATGACAAAACTGCAAATACTAAACCCCAGTTGCAGACTTTGCATTGCTGACAAAATCTTGTATATAGTCCCAGATAACAAGATATTTCATGCATTGTGTTTTCAGTTTTAAAATCCCCAACATATGCATTGGTGTAGTAGCTTTTGCTTTTAAAATATGTAAAGATATGTCCCCATAGGTCAGCCACATTAAAATGATCTTCCTTTGTGCTAGTGTCACTGAAGTGTGCCAATGTGTTGATTGTATTCCAAGCAGATTTATTTAATTAAGTTGGAGAAATGGCTTGACTTCAGTTCTCTGGTAATGTTCTAAAACAACAGCACTTGCTGAGTTCCAAATCACAGATGGTACCATGTCAGTACTCATTTAAAGGGACTGAAATAATGATTGTCTGGCTTGCATCTTATGTTCATAGTTCATGTACTGATTAGATATTGGATCCTTGTGGGTAACACACCAGAACAACCTTAGATGTGTGTTAATACTAGTTGCTTCAGTATATTTCAGCAGCACCAGTGCCCTTTACAATGCATACACTGGGAATACTATACATTATGTCATTTTAGTAACAGTTTTGTAAAATTCTCTGGTTCGATGAGTCTAAAATATAATTTTCCCCCCAAAATGGACCATAGTATGTTTGGAGAAAAAAGGGGAAAGCCTTCAATGAAGAAAAAATTGTGCCTACAGTTAAACATGGAGGTGGTTCGATCATGATATCGGGGTGTTTCAGCAGTTCAGGGACTGGAGACATTGATGTAATTGAAGATAAAATTAATAGAGCCATGTATCAAAACATTCTATAAAGTACAATGGCTGAGTTTACATGTGTTGTTATTGACACGTGAAGTAGTGATGCGCGTGCATGTTTGGGAGGAAAACTTGGGAGGATCAAGTTTGTAGCCGAAAAAAATGGCCACAGGAAAGGACAGGGTCAATCAAAGAAACACGGGAAATACATGCCCATTTCCACATGTAAACCCACATATGACATGCAAATGATAATGCCTGAGGAGCATACGCGGAAGGTGTCTCTCACAGATAATCCTACGTCGTCGTCGGTTTACAGCCATGTTGATCTGCAATACCTGCGTTGGACAGCGTCATTTTATACACCTCCGAGTTAATTATTTAATTGTATCTTCAATTAATGAAATGGGAGATAAAGCATTTTAAATCCTATTCCCTGCTAACGACAGGCTACCTCACCAATGATCAGTAAAACAAAGTATTAAACGATCAGACACAAGGCATTTACAAACCACAGCTTTATTACACCAATTTAACACTGCGCCTTTAAACATTAATTAAAACGAGATGTCACATGGCACAACCATGGATTTCGTGATGAGATTATCTTGTGTTAATGTTCTCTGCACATGTAAACCACCTTATCTGGCATTTCCATGCGAAACAGCACGAGAACTGTGTACGTGGCTAATTTGCAATATGAGCTCCGTCCTTTCCCCTTCATTTTCATCACTTCAGGTTGACAGCTGCTCTTGTTGAGTAAAATATAGGCAGCCCATGTAAACCGCAAGAGGGATAGGGTCATTTCTTCTTTGGCTCGTGCAAACTGTCTCAAGTTAAATTAGAACACACATGTAAACTCCGCCAATGATACCATCTGCTCGTAGGCTGATTAGCAGACAGTTTATCTTCCAACACGACAACGACCCAAAGCATACGGCTAAGTCAAGTCTGGAATTCTTGAATACAACGTAAATTAAAGTTCTGGAATGGTCATCGTAATCACCAGATCTCAGTTCAATAGAAATGCTTTGGACTGATCTGAAAAAAATCTGTAGGCAAGCATTGGGTATCTAATCTGTCTCAGCTGTAAGAAATATGCAAGACAGAATGGGCTCAGATTTCACAAACAAAATGTAACGTACTGGTTAAGAATTATCATCAATGTCTGAAAGCCATAATAAAAGCAAAAGGAGTACACACAAAATACTAAAGCAGGGGTGCCAATACTTTTGAACAAATATTTGAAATTGCTTAAGTTCTTTTGTTTTTTTTTATAAAGATGTTTTTTTAAACTACTAGAAATTGTGTATTTGGTCTTTGTCATATTTATTAGAGGCTACTGTTCACTAAATGGTTGTATTTAATGTTTTCTTGAATTATGTTATATTACTTAGATACTCTTGACTGCTACAGTATTATGTTAAATACTTAGTTTTACATGTACATCTTTGCTCATAAAATAAAGGCTCGGTGCTGAGTGCAATACCTGGCTTTTTTTTTTTCACAGGACATGACAAATTAGAACTTAGTGAGTATTACCTTCAGGGCATAAGGATGTGTTAAGCTTTGTAAATCGACCCCAGAATATGGACCATGCAGGGAGAATATGTTTATCCCGTGATATGCAATTCATTTACAAAACTATAGGCATTAATCTATATAGACAATTTTAAATTAATATACTGTAACTGCTTGTCCATATTACCACAGTTTAAATAAAAGCAAATATTCAGTTTTTGAATACATAATGTGAAATGGTATAGCATGTATATTTAAGGTTATATGTTAAAGGTCCACAACAAATCAGGAAAACCAATTTACACCTGCAGTAAGTACTGAGGGGATAAGTACAGTAATGAAAGATAGACAGCCCCAATCTGATTGCTTTGGTACTTCATGACAAACATGAAAACTAATAACAGCATCTGAGGTATTAAAGAATGGGTAGAATGGGTAGGAGTAAAGACTTGTGAAGTGCAGCAGTTGATGTTTTAATTAAATTCAGCTCTTAGAAAGGAATTGGTTAGATATAAGGTTTAGCTTTGATATCAAATATAATACAATGTAGGATTTTAAGCATTAGTGCTAAAATCTGTTGAGAAAAAAAAAAAAAAAACTCTTGGGTCTACAGTTTGTTTCTAATATGACAAATATAATGAATATAATTGGTATCAAAATATTGCGGAGGCCCTGAATCATGGTGTAAATGACAATATTACAATATTGTTAAGTCTGTGATTCTCAGTATTTACTGCCATCTACTGACAATGTTAGCACTACTGTGCATGTGCACAGAAATTTCGAGAGAAATACACAGAATGGAAGTTGTTCAGCTTACCAGCATGTGTGTGTCTTAATACAGCTGCTAACATACTACAAACATAATAAATTAAAGGGTTGCCGCTCAATTTAAATTTGTATCCAAAAATTACCATACATTGATATTTCTATCATTCTGCTGGTATCTATGGAATTGGTTGGGCAATGCATGAGGGGAATATTGCACTCAGCTTGGATTACTTAATTTCTCTGATTGTTTTTTTTTAACTAAAAACACTTCCAACCAAATCTTGTCTTCAGCCCCAGGTAACTAGATGCTAACTTTGACACAGTCGACCACTCTATTCTCCTGTCCTCCCTCGCTAGACCTCGTTCTCCGCCTACCTCTCTGATCGCATTTACCGGATGTCCTGGCGTGGCTCACCCTCTGCCTTTTGCTCTCTTTCAACAAGTGTCCCCCAAGACTCAGTCCTGGGACCCCTCCTGCTTTCTGTCTACACCCGCTCCATGGGTCCCCTCATCTCCTCCATGGCTTCTCATAGCTGATTATGCCCAGATCTTCCACTTCTTTCCCCCCTCTGAATCTGACATTTCCTCCCGTATCTCTACCTGCCTCTCGGCCATCTCCTCTTGGATGCACTCGCATAATCTCAAACTCAACAAATCAGACCTCCTTTTCTTCCCCCCTCTTTCTCCCCCACTGCTGATCTATCTCTATTCCTCTTGAATCCACCACCCTCTCTCCCTCCTCATCCACCAAGAACCTCTGTGTCACCCTCTACCCCTCCCTCTCTTTCTCTCAGCACATCTCTACTCTGACACGCTCCTGTTGCTTCTTCCTCAGCAACATACACAGAATTTGTCGATTCCTCAACAACTACTCCACACAGCTCCTAGTTCAGGCCCTGGTACTGTCCCTCCTTGATTACTGCAACTCCCTCCTGGACGGCCTCCTTGCCTCTGTTATCCATCTGCTCCAGCACATCCAAAATTCTGTTGTCTGCCTTGTCTTTTACCTTCCTTGTCTCTCCCACGCTACACCGCTGCTCCGCTCCGTCCACTGGCTACCTATCGCTCTTTGCATCCAATTCAAAACTCTTGTACTTGCCTATCGCTGTCTTGACCTTTCGGCTTCCTCTTATCTCCAGACTATTATTTCTCCCTATACCCCCTCTCACCCCTCCTGTCCTCCACCACCTGCAGATTAGCTGTAGCCCCCCTCTACTCCCAGAGTCCGCTACTTCTCCACCCTTGCCCCTTAGTGGTGGAACGCCCTATCCACGGATATCAGGACTGCTTAGTCCCTGACCACCTTCCGGCACCTCCTCAAGACACACCTGTTCAGGCAGAATCTGTAAACCTCACAACTCTCGACTATACTGGACCTTATGGCACCCAATTGTATCAGTACTTGTACTTGCACTGAACTGCTCCATACCTTGCCTTATTATACTACTGCTCTTAATTATAACTATTTCCTGTATCTTGTACTTGATTTTACTCTTATAGGTATCCGTATTCACGTTACTTAGACTTATTTTTTAACTTTCAAGAAGAGATTTGGTTTTAAATGTACTTTCTTTTAGTTAATGAGATGATGTTTTTTTTCTCCTGAAAAAAAAAAAAATCACTGAAAAAAATAGACAGCAAAGTCCTCTTTGCAAAATCAGTAAATAAAACAAAAATGATTTATTACAGCACATTTTAGAGTGGTCAAAATTTACTTTACATATCCAGACTATACTACTAACATTTCTATGGTCATTTTAGTCTTAATATGACAGTCTCAACTGTATGAATAAAAACACAAAAGATCACAAGAGTTACATAAACAGATATTACATATTTTCATATATATATATATATATATATATATATATATATATATATATATATATATATATATATATATATTGTAAGAAAGAAGTAACGTCGCCTTTAAGGAATGGCGGCGTTACTACAGAAAATGAAGCAAACAGCACCCAGGAACCGGAGCACTAATTGGTAGGGCGGGGTTCCTGGGGTATATAAGGAAGTAGGGTAGGACAGGACGGGGGTGATCGTGGGGAGCACCGCCGGATTGTCCTGCAGGAAATACCCAGAGAGCAGAGAGTGTTGTTAAAACTTCGCAAGGTAAAGCGAGCGGGTTTTGTTTTGTGAACAAGAGTTTTGTTTTGTGTAAATTGTGAGCGGTTTTCCTCTTGGTGAGGTAGCCTTTTGTTTTGCTACTATAATTTGTTTTATTTAAACGTGTGTGTGGACGCCGCTCGTCAGTATTAAGTAAACAGTTCCGCAGCTTCCGTGTCGGTTGAGGACCGTCACGGCGGCCGACTGTGTGTCTGTGTGAGGTATCCGGGACTTGAAAAGAGACTGTATGAGTACGCGCTGCAGGAGCAGCGGGTAGAAATAAAAGGGAAAAGAAAGCGGACGAAAACAACAGTTTGGTTCGCAGGACACGTTTTATTGTAACAGGAAAATAAGCACGTTGTACACAGGGGTGCTCTGGAACCACCCAGGACACTGGCTGCCGGGGTTCGTCCCCACAGTCTGGATACAGTCATCAACGCCGTTGGGCACGTCTTGCTTGGGAGGTGGGGCACAGGAGTGTTCAGCCAGGAGCTCTTATTCAGGGCCCCATTACATACTCCAACCAAGAGTCTTCCCGGTACTTGTGACCTGTGTGGCAGCGTGACTCCAGCAGAGGGAGTCGGCGCTGTACTTACCTGTTCCTGTGTTGCAGCGAGGCTCCAGCAGAGGGAGTCGGCGCTGTCCTTGCCTGTGCTGCAGCGAGACTCCAGCAGAGGGAGTCGGTGCGGTTCTTACCTCTGGGCCAGAGAGCCTGCAGCGAGCAAGGAGTCCGTGGATACTTACCCGTGTTGCCGGTTTACCCCAGCAGAGGTAGCGGGTGGACTACGTGGATTACCAAGCTCATACCACAGGGAGAGTCTACACGGACCCTTCCTCGGGAGCGGACTTCTACAGGCTCCGACCTGTAGGGACTTGGTATTCTATACTAGATAGAGAGGGGCGAAGAAGTGAGACAGTTAAGTGTCCCGTACAGGGCATTCAGTGATTTAAAGAGTCTCTTGTGTTTGAATATTGTAAATAAAAGTTACTTGCCTGCAATCTCTACGTGTCTGTGCTCGTCGGTGGAAGCCGTGGAGAGGAGTATCCCGCAGGGTACCCCTCCAGTTTGTTACAATATATAATATATATATATATATATATATATATATATATATATATATATATATATATATATATATATATATATATATATATATATATATATATATATAATGTAATGTGTTTTTGAAACAGTACACAATTATTTTAACATTGCACAACCTTCAGTGACTTATTGTCCTTATAAAACTCAAATTATTCAAATTAACTCAAAGTTATCTTTTTTAATGTATTTAAACATTTATAAAACTTAATATATGCAGTTGACCTTTAATCTTATGGTATAGTAAATTCATTTTATGAGCACTTTTAGAGGACAAAATGACACCAAAAGCAAGGTTTGAAAACAATTAGACCTGAAATGTGGCAAATTTACATACAGCACAGGTGCCTGAACTGACCTAATTCACAATTTAACAGCTTTACACCACCCTCACTGATGTCACAAATGAATCCCGTTCATCTGAAGATGTTGCCCACAGGGGCCCCCAATTTAGAACACTGTCATTGATATGCACCAACTGATGCACATTAAAGTCACATTTTCTTTACCATACAATAGCAGCATTCTTTCAACAAAGGTACACTAATTTGTGTGCTGAAATAATATCTTGTTTGGAAATTCTTTCCTGAAGAAGAATATTCATGCTGTAGACTAACAGGAAGAAGTGATCAAGAAACTTCTGTGGAAGAATGCCAGGCTGAATAAGCAATGAATAAAATAAAAAAAATGATCGCCATTTAAAGTTTTCCACTTGCGTGCTGTGAGTGACCATGGTGTTCTAATTAACTCATATGGTGGCTTTATTCTCAACAGTCTGTCATCTAGTTGCCTGATCTGCCTGCCTATGTACCACAACTGCAAGGAAATTTGTGGGTCTAACCATAACCTGACAAACTGCCTGGTGACACCTAAAGATACTGCATGCATGTAATCTGGGACAAATCCAGATACTATGTTAAACATTGGGAGTAAAAGTAGTCTGCTCATTCTTTTCACACTATTCACTGGTTTGTCTGATTGTAGTGCCTCAATAGCATTGTCCTTGAACTGCTCCTCTGTTCTTTGAACTTGTAAATGCTTATTACATGGGTATGTGCGTACAACGCCCCTTCCCTTTTCAATGACTTCAGGATGCAGGCACCAGTCACATCCATATTCTCCATTAAATTGTTTGGAGTTTCACCACAGTGGTCTTGCAACAACATCAGATGAGCACACAAGGCAGAATACTTTTGAATGATGGGAAGTACCAGCATTATCTTTCCATTGTATGGGTGTTAGCAAGTTCACAGCCCTCATCAACAAAAGGCTTCAAAAATGTATTCATACATGGCTTTTGTAGGCCAAACCACAGTCCTGCAATCATCTCATTTTCTTTTCTTTCTTTATGTGGCAGTTCATTCACTGTGAACCGAAGAAGCCAAATGGAGTACTTCGATGATCTGAATATAGGCACACCATCACAGAACCACATTAATGTGAAGTCTTCCTATCGTAACTTATGTTCTTTGCTTAGGTTTTTATACTTCTTGCCATCTAGCCAAGGGGCTGTATTGTGCTTTCATCCAACAAGGTGACACCTTGATTTTCTTATGTATTTAACAGCAGTTCTTTGACCCCAATTACTAAAAATAAGTTTCCAGACTTGCTTGTTTGTTGAAAGGGTTTTTGCAGTGTTCACAAGCAGCATCTGCTGGTTCCTGTCCCTTGTAATGCAAACATTCTGAACAGTAGTAATGTGCAATGCATGACAAGGCTGGATTTCCAAAGAATTTCTGGAAGAAACTAGGTTAGGTACATTTAAATTGATTAGAGTAGAGACTGAATCTTCTAAACCAGCACATGTGAGGTGATGATGTAGCACATTCAGCATTACTGCCAACAGACTCTGACCTTTTGTGATGGATGCCCCGGGATAAATTGGTTAAAAACAGAGACACAAAAACATTATCAATAATACATTCAACTAAGTAAGATAAAATAATGTAAAGATAAAACTACAGAATATATTAGAGTGCTTACTTGAGGTTGAAACAGAACTGCTGTATTATGCTGATAACTCCAAAATGAACTTTACACTGAATAGCACTGTATTGAAATATACCAATAGAACACACACACACACACACACACACACACACACACACACACACACACACACACACACACACACACACACACACACAAACCTCCATCTGATTCTGAGGCTGAAATTATGTTGCATCGTGGAAAACATCTTCACAGCCATCTTGTGAATTAATATTCTCTGAGTCATAGAAACCATTGTCAACATCACACACATCTTTTCCTGGTTTTCTGAGTCTTGATCATCCTGGTACCAATTAAAGTTCAATTAAGAATATAATTACAACTGAGTAAATAAGTACAAAGTACATGTATTGCAAAAATGTAAAAACATGTGGTAGTTTTTGATTAATTCAATATTACATATTGAAACAAATAAAACAATCATATATTTGAACATGGTTGAAAGTTGATTTCCAATATTTTAGTATAGTGTGCATCCATCCATGTATATATGTGAGTTTGCGGGTTTAGCCAAAGCCAAGGGAGGACATACATAAATAAAAATTAAAATATTTATCAATGGCGGTTGGTGACTCCGAAAACATATTACAAACATAGATAGAAAAGACATAACAGTAGGACCATTAGATTATTCCAACACATGATTGACAATTCAGTTTTGTTCTAAAGTTAATTTTATAATCTCCTAATATCTATAGATAGTGTAATGTGAATATAATAGAAATATGTGTTTGTGCTGTTCATGTATGACTAATATAGCTACTCTTTTCATTGACGTTGTACAATTCCAAAATCTGTTTTTGTTATGGTGTTATTTAGACTCTATATCACTCTAATTTCTAGAAAGACGAGTACTGGTTGAACAAGCAAAAAATAATATTTACAGTACTACTAATAAAGGAGAAGAAATGAGAACAGAATTAGGAAGAGGGCAGAGGCAAAATTAGAACAAATACTTTCTTAGAAGATGATTCAGACTCTGAGGTTGAGAGAAAGCTGGTGCATATTCAGGTAATCCCAAAGTTGGTATCTAAGAAAAGTGTTGTTTGTGTGTGTGTGCATAATTTATATTTTTTATTTTTTAATTTGTGATTGTTTTCACTAAATCATTTAAACACTCTGTGTGTATATATATATATATATATATATATATATATATATATATATATATATATATATATATATATATATATATATATATATATATATATATAATATGGACTGGAGAAGAGGGCTATAGTGGAAAATTATTGACCCGAGGGAATACTATTGTTACCAATAAGGGGCTATAATGCCCAAAACCGTAGACAATAGTCTTCACGAGGGGCATTTCATTTTCCAATATGGCTGAGTCTGCAGTACATATTTAATATAAGAATTTGATTTTGCTGAACTCCCTGAATCTCTGGAATATAATTTACTTGCACTGAAAACAATAGAACATTGGTCACCTTTTTGAGTTTGTTGAAAACAAAAATTAAAATCATACTTTTAGAGCTTCTTGATTCATATCAGAAAGTCGCTGTGTGATTAAACATTTTATGCTTTGCTTCTAATCTTCACTCATTCCCAGCACATGGCATCACCTGTCAAATTAAGTGTAAAAGCAGCCACTAGTCTCAAATCGAAACTTGCCTTGCGTGGGTTCAATCCCAGGTGGGGGACACTGCTGCTGTACCCTTGAGCAAGGTACTTTACCTAGATTGCTCCAGTAAAAACCCAACTGTATAAATGGGTAATTGTATATAAAAGTAATGTGATGTCTGTATATTGTGTATAATAAACGCAGAGAGCAAATGTGAATATCCAATAAAGTGAATAAAGCAATGAAAATAACAAAAAGCGTAATTATTGCTCCTTATTAGAAAACAACGAAATTATAACCCCCTAGAAAGCCTCCTTCCACCGTCATTAAACTCCAAAAAATCCTAATAGAATACAAGATAATACGAAGAAATATAGAGCAACAAAAACAGAGAGAGAAAGGGAGAGAGCAACAGAAAACAGAGCACACACTGGACAATAATAATAAATTGAGTCAGAAATAACATCCAAGTCTATGAAGTAGGTCTTCATGGGTCCAAAATAATAAACCCAACCTGACCCGAAGAACGACTGCTTCACTTTTCCTTTCCCCAGCTCTAGCATATACTGGCTGCATTATACAGTAGTGTAAAGCAGCATCAACCTAGAAATCTCTCTCTGTGTGAACTTCATTATGAACCTACACAAAAGGAAAATACATACGTGTAATGTTTTTTGTGTAAAATAGAAAAGATAAAAAATGCATTGTTATCTGAAATCAAATGAACTGAAGCACAATCTCGTAAATGCGTCATTGTGTTACAGACTTAATAAAAGTGCAAATGCAGTGAAAGTGAAACTTACCGTTTCTATTTTGCAAAACAAATACTACAAATAATACTAAATTTACTACTTAAGAACACAGTATATATATATATATATATATATATATATATATATATATATATATATATATATATATATATATTGTGAAGAAGGAGCAGTGGCGCCTTTAAGAAATGGCGTCACTGGGGGAAAAACTACACAACCCATAATCCCCAGTATTGATTAGAAAGGCGGGGTCAGATAGTTTAAAAGGAAGCTGGGCAGAACAATCGTGGCTTGAGCGATTGTGGGGAACTCTGCCCGGTTGTCCTGCCTGTGCAAGCTTTGGAGAAGTATTCCTGTGCTGGGGAAGGTGTAGTAAGTGCGTCTCGTTTGAATCATAGCGATTTTGGAAAAGTCTAGCATAGAGCGTTTTTACCTCTTGGTGAAGCAGACTTTTGTTTTGAACTGTTTGGTTTTGTTTTGTAGTTTTGGATTAAAATATAACACAGTGTCAACACTGTTTGGTTTCCAGCTGCAGGAGCAGCAATACTTTGACCGAGTGTGTTGTTTATATGAGCAGGATTGCTCAAAAATACTGCGTGGTTTACAGCTGCAGGAGCAGCGATTACACACCAAGAAATAATTTACAGGACCAGGACTGGCTTATCCAGGTCGGATTACAGGCTGCTGGAGTAACGATACATTTCTAAGAAGGAGGGGTATGCGTTTTGAAGGAAACTGCCAAGCACAAGGTCGTGGTGTTGGAATAATTTTTATTATTGCTGTTTCCTTCTGGCCTGCCATACAGTCACGACAGGGAGACAGTGCAACACCTTGTGGCTGTTAAATAGGAACTCAGCTTCACTTTTAGGTGTTCGGAAACCTGGCTGTAGTGTAACACTATTGCATATTGTGGACTTCTCCTTGCTGTCTTCCAGGCAGCCTCTTGCAGAGGATGTGCTGTTCTTTCCTATGTTCCAGGAGATAATCTTCAGAGGGAGCCCAACCTGTACTTACCTGTGTTCCTGGCTGACTCCACCAGAGGGAGCCCAACCTGTACTCACCTGTGTTCCTGGCTCACTCCACCAGAGGGAGCCCAACCTGTACTTACCTGTGTTCCTGGCTCACTCCACCAGAGGGAGCCCAACCTGTACTTACCTGTGTTCCTGGCTCACTCCACCAGAGGGAGCCCAACCTGTACTTACCTGTGTTCCTGGCTCACTCCACCAGAGGGAGCCCAACCTGTACTTACCTGTGTTCTTGGCTCACTCCACCAGAGGGAGCCCAACCTGTACTTACCTGTGTTCCTGGCTCACTCCACCAGAGGGAGCCCAACCTGTACTGACCTGTGTTCCTGGCTCACTCCACCAGAGGGAGCCCAGTGGTTACTTACCTGAGTTCCTGGTGTGCTCCTCCAGAGGGAGCCCAAACCCAACTTATCTGTCTTGTGGACTTGGGACGTTTACAGGCTAAGCCTGTCACCACTTGGTTGCCTCACCGTAGCATAGAGAGGGGAGAAGAAGTGAGATAGTTAGTGGCCCGTACAGGGCAAATAAACGCAATTGATTGAGTGTGTCTGGTTGTAAATATTGTAAATAAAAGTATTCACCTGAATCAGTGACGTGTTCACTCCAGTCTGTGAATACCGGTGTCCAGCAACACCACACTACCACTCTTTTACAATATATATATATATATATATATATATATATATATATATATATATACAGTTCTGGCAATGTCTAAATCAAATTGGCAGATTTTTCCTGAATTGAAGTTAAAGTAGATATATAGTCCAGATCTCGGCTTCTATCAAAGTGAAAAACAACGTCCACAAACTTGAACTTGAAGCTTATCTGTAAACTTCAGGTACATTCAAACAGCATTCCAATTCCAAAAGAAAAGTAGATAATGACAGACAAGTTGAAAAAGGCACTGAGAACTCGTACTCTAGGTTTAAGGACTCCACTACAAGTCTGATTATATATATATATATATATATATATATATATATATATATATATATATATATATATATATATATCCTACAAGTCTGATTATATCTATCCAAATACTATGGAATGTCACATTATTTGCTAACATCATATATGTATGTCAATTAAGCATGCCAGATGTTTTGTGTTTCTTCTGTTTTATCAAGTTCAAGCTATTAGATTTATAAATATATATTATTTGAGTTTCTTTCCAGAGTAAGCAAAAAAGAAAGACCTTAAGTAATTAAGAAAAGGAAACAGAAAGAGATGTGCAAGAAATGGTTTAGTTCTAATGCAGGAACCCAGGTATGCAAATATGCTTCTTTAGCTACATTGAATCAGATTGACAGTCTACTACTTTGGTAAATCAAGTTCCATATGATCCTAAATTCTCTTTCAGAAGCTACTACCTTATTTTGATGATGTATCCTCATCAGAAAGTTTAAGTGATGAAGAACCTTTGACTTTTAAAACTAAGCAAGCCCTTTAGTCAGCTTGATGTGTCAAAGGCCCAAATATGTGACCTGAAGAGGGAAAACATGGTATTAAGGACTGCACTATCCCTTTTCAATGGTAAGTATATCAAACCCAAGTATAATGTATATATAATGATTTAAATTAGGAATTTTTGTCTAACAGTTAAAACAGAGGGCAATATCTAATAACAGGGGTTAAGTTAACATCTCCTAGATTTGTCTTAGTAACTTCTTGCTTTATTAACATTTTATTGGGAAAGAAAATTAACAAAGGAGTAAGTGCTGTGTGAATATAATCCTGAGTTTATCCCTGGCTTCCCAGCCTGTATAAATTACATAGGAACAGAGAAAATGAAAAAAATGAAAAGGATATTCATAATAAAGATCTGTAATATGTGTGCAATTCTGCAGTGCATAGTAATGCAGGCACATGTTCTTGATTTTTTCTCTATTTTTTTTTGCTCTTCGTACAGAACTCCCATCCCTGCTTGAAAAGGTAAAGAAAACAAAAAAAACTTTTTGAATTCCCCACAAAGATTTTCAAGTGAGTATGAATTAAACATATATGTGTGTATTCCAACTGATTGTATACCATGGATAATGTGATGTTGTCAGACCATCCCCTATAGAAAAAAATAAATAAACAGATAATATAATCCCTTTGCACTTATAGGACTTTAATCACGTTTTACATATCTGTTTTTTCCTAAACAAAATTACTATTTGACTGGATGATGGTGGTACTTTTTAATTGATCATCTCAAAGCTGAAAACAGGTATTGTATTAGTAAGTTTCAAATCGATACCTACAGTTACAGCTACATTACTATTTGTATTAAAGCACAATGCTAAAATGCACACATTTCAAACAGAACTTTCTGGGCCTCATTTTCAAGAGATGTACTCATTTTGTGTGTGTCCAATGCCGTGGTGGAGAGGATGGGGGCGTTTATGACAGAAAGCCCTGCAGCCAACCCAAAAGCAGCGGCAGCTGTACCATTGATGGTATTGCCCACCCTGAAAGTGAAGAAAATGACACTGGAGGAAGATTCCGAGGCCTGCCTCGTCATGTTCGAGGGAGTGGCAACTGTGGCGAGGTGTCCTCAGGAATGGCGGGCCGTTCAACTCACCCCATGCTTGACGGGGGAATCTCATGCGGCGTATAGAGCAATGACAGCTGACGCCACACTGGATTACAAGCTTGTCAAACAGGCGATTCTCCAGTGCCTCAACATTTCGGGGGAAACCTATCGTCATTATTTCCGGGAGTAGCGAAGACAAGAAAATGCCAGACCTTGGCTTGCAGGTCAATACTTGTTTGACCAGCTGATCCGCTGGATGGGCCCCACCAATAAAACAAAGGAAGAGATCCTACAGAGTATCGTTATTGAGCAGTTTAATTATGTGGTGGGGCCTGATACCAAGGCCTGGGTTGTCAGAATGATCTGAAGACTCTGGAGCAGGCCATATTATGAGCCGAGGCCTTTGAAGATTCCCTGGCTACAGTTACCACCCCCTCCATGTCTCCTACCCCTCCAACAACAGCTGCTGGTCCAAAGCTTTTCAACCCTCCCAGCGCCCCACCTGCATCCAGACCTGTTCACCCTAGAAACCCAGTGGGCAACCCAAGATCTCAAAAATGGAGGTCACGGTTGGCCCTTAGCTGGGTAAGAACAAGTCCCCCTAACCTGATGCCTATACAGCATTGGGACATGACAGGTTCGACAGCACCTTCTCCCCCATAATGTCATATCCCACCTTTAAAAATGGATTTAACTGTGGGAAAACACAGGTACTGCGTAACTGTGGCTTTAGCAGAAAAGTTGCCATATCCAGTGATTCTGGGCTGGGGCTGGCCGAAATACAAGCAAGTGGTAATACAGCTGAATCCCATCTGTGCAATCAGCACTGTTGTATTTGCCGATTGGATAGAACGTGGTGACGTGCTGATTGAGTGGGTGGGATTTAGCAGTAGGTTCCAGAGACAGAGGCCCTCCCTTTACTGTTGGAACCTGTTTTAGGCCAGACAACGCCATGTTTTGTTTTGTTTGTTGCAGGATATTAGAGCTATATTATTATTATCGATGGAATACTATCGGAATATTACGGTAAGCTTACAGAAAATTTGTAGGATTACTGTAGTAGTACTGACTCTTTTCTCCTTTTCTGAAATGTCTAAATAAAAAAATCAATCGGCAATTGGCAACCAAGTAAATGAACCGGCAATCGGCAACCAACTTTACGTCTGATTTCTTTTGGTTTACGTATTATTATTATTATTATTATTATTTATTTCTTAGCAGACGCCCTTATCCAGGGCGACTTACAATTGTTACAAGGTATCACATTATACATTATTTCACATTATACAGATATCACATTATTTTTACATACAATTACCCATTTATACAGTTGGGTTTTTTTTTTTTTTTTTTTTACTGGAGCAATCTAGGTAAAGTACCTTGCTCAAGGGTACAACAGCAGTGTCCCCCACTGGGGATTGAACCCACGACCCTCCGGTCAATAGTCCAGAGCCCTAACCACTACTCCACACTGCTGCCCCAAGGTAAAACAAGGATAGGAATTTAAAAACATCACAGTACAAGAAAAAAAAATACATCACAAGCAACTCGAAATATATCTTAACCTTTGTTAAGATAAAACAAAGCCTCTTACAGGATGATGTAATATTGCTTTTCTTTAAAAAGCAATAGTATACCATGTTATGTATAATAAAACAGTAGTTTCTTGAGATACACAGACGATGTATGTCATCAGAGGCATCTCACAACAAAAACAATTAAAGACACCATAAGAACAAATACCTATTTTTTAACAGCAAGTAACTCGAAAAGTGCCTTACCTTTATTAAGATATTTGTTCTGTTCTCTCTATATATGTTACCATTGGGAAATATCATTCGTAGACACAGAGTTCATTTTCATCGCTATGCTGATTACACTCAGCTTTACCTGCCTCTCAAACAGGGTGATGTATCTGCTGCTAATGTTTTTTTGTGTGTTTTAGTTTATGTGTTTTATTTGCTAATTATATATTTCTATGTGTGTTTTATTTTCTGATTATATATATTTGTATGTGTTTTCTATCATGTGAAAGCACTTTGTGGCGACCCCTGGTAAAAGCACTATACAAAAATAAAGATTGATTGATTGATTGACTATTGTTTTGCTTTTAACAAAACGCATTAAAAGCATGCTGTAGAATTAAATGTTTACCCTTTGTCTAAACAAAGACAGAGAAATAGTCATATTATAAAGACAGAGAAACAGTAATAATATAATCCACACAGTCCCCAAAAAAACACGACTGAAATATCGCCATAAAAACATTTTCAAAAAAGTATATGAAAACATAATTAGTTTCATGCACATGACACAGACATAATGAATAACCTTGAAAAAAAGGCACAACAGAGGTATGGATATGCTGTGGCTGCACAGGGCCGTGGAAATATGGACTGGTGTTTGCAAATACTGCTGCGATTCTGCAACCATGACTGGTTATTTCATTTTTTACTTCTTGTGTTGTTTTGATTGATGTTTTATGTCGTTTTCCCTGTTTGCCCAATTTTTATCAACAGTGTTTTATAGTTGTGAAAAAAGCCCAGAAACATACATTCGACAAATAATGCCACTGAAATGATTCTTATTTATTTATGTACATTTCCAGCAAAAATTAGGCATAAAATACATCTGTGAATAAAACAAAGGATTGCATTAGAAAACAGGAGTAAAATCTTTCAAAAATCCAGCCCAGTTGTTTCTTAAATTTGCTCTCAAAACCCCTCTATTTTGTTGAAAGAGGGAAAATTGCATTGTGGTTGTGAAAGCTATTATTACTTGATGAAATCCTTAGGCATAGTTTGATTGATTAGTAAAGGGCAGCTGTTCCATATGCAACTGTCTCATCTGCACACAAGCAGCTTTAAACAGATGTACTTTGAAGCTCTGCAACTGCTGATCTGCATGGGGTATTGTACTGCTTTCTATTATTTGCTTGAAACTTCAATTTTTTGTTACAAATAGGTTGCTCTACAAGCTTTACAAGATGCATAATATATTTAGACCAGAATGACAGCTAGACTCCCTAAATTGACCACAGGATTCCAAAGATCCTAAAAGACCAAAATGACTGAAAAGCATTCACTTTCACAGCAATATGATGACAGTCTCTATAGATTAAGACTCGAACATAAGCAAACATGATCACTGATTCAACCAACAATCAGTTTTAATACTTCAAGAGTTGTCCCACAAGCAGTTATAGAGCTTCTGACTTCATGTTGCACCATTACCTAACATTTCTAATGTTACTAAGCTTTTTTTTGGGAGCGCCACCAAAAAACTCCATTGAAATAAGGAATCAGAATCCAAAACGGTCAAATCAGTTCTGTAAAATAGCTGAACTCGATGTCATCTCTCTGGAAAAAAAACTCGAGAGGGGTGATGCTCTGGAAATATTGCAATATTATTAGAAATTCAGCATTAATTCTACTAACAATGTGCATTTGGTATGAATGTCATCCAGATTATTCATCAGCAATAAGTGTGAATGGGGTAAAATTCAACTACCTAAGCATAAGTTAATTAACATTGCAACTAAACCTCCTAACCTTTATCAGTTGTCTTGAAATGAATCTCGGTTCTTCAATAAGTCATTTTAATGATCTTCTTAGCGAGAATATTGATTCGTTTTAATTGAGGCCAACCTCATTTTCTTTTGTTTGGCATTTCTTGACATCATTTATACCTACTGACCTACAAACCGTTAATGTCCCACAAGTTTAATTTTCTAACATTTCAAATTTAATAGGTTGCACATGGAATTGTTTTGAAAGACTTCTGAAAATGTGACATCAACCTTTTATCTGTAACGTGCTCGATTTTTAATTATTATTAAAGGCACATGCATTACTGAAGGTGCATGAAAATATTGCTGTCAACCCTTATTTAAAAATAAATGATAGCCAATGGGTTTCTGACCGACTCAGCACCTGGACCACCCTGTCAGTTCCTTCACAGTTTAAAGTTCTCCCTGATAAAATAGCTATCAATAAAGAAAGTTATAATACAAATAGCTATCAATAAAGAAAGTTATAATACAAATAGCTATCAATAAAGAAAGTTATAATACAAATTATTTAGAAATCATAAAAAAAAACTTATGTTCAATGACTAACATTTTGACTGAAAGTCGACTGAAAGTCAAAAAGAATTAATGAAAAACGAACAACAAACCTTTTGTCCAAACGTTTGTCATTGAATTAATAGTTTATTTTAGTATTCCTAACATTACCACTATTACCACTAATTACACTGGAAACTGCATCTTCCAACCACAGTGACGCAAAATCTTCCAGCAGAATTTGCAGCACAACTGAGGTTGGTGCGATGTTCGATTTGTTTAACCATCCATTATGTGGTTTGCACGCTAGGGGTTAAAAAAATAGGACACATTTGAAATAAATTTAGAACGTGTTCTAAATCAAATCACTACACGTTGTGATTTGGTAAACAAGATAATTAAACCAGGTGTAGGATTTAATTTTGTACTTGTACTGGTGCAGTAAACACAGACAACACTTAAGCTACTTGCATATAATGTTTGAAATAAATTTAAAATGCGTTCTACTCCATATCGCTACATATTCCAATTTGATAAACAGGAAATTAAACCAAAACCAACTTAAGTAAACATGGACCACTATTTCAACACTATGTTTCAAACTCTTCATGGTGAACAAGATATTTTTTAATGGAATTACGGCCAGTGGGGGTTCACCATGACAACAAAATATTGACTACATTAGCCTATATTTATTATTATTATTATTATTATTATTATTATTATTATTATTATTATTATTATTATTATTATTACTATGACTACAACTAATAATAATAATAATACAGGATATGCAGGTTTAGGCAACATACAACATGTAGTTGTTAGAATAGCAATACTGTATCAGTAAAATGTGCTAAGTTTAGCTAAACAAATGAAAAAAACAACTGAATTGTATTGACCTGTATCCAAGGGAATTTGTCTGTTAGATAAACTGTTTGTGTGTCCTTGTTTTTGAATTACAGTGCAATGATACAGTTGCTAGTATTGATTACAATAACAGCATCAGCAGTACACTTACACAGAACATTGTAATTATTTAAATATATTTAGAAAACTAGTAATTGAAATTAGAACCCTTGATATACTTTAATGCACTGATATTATTTTATTTTTTTTACCCCATTCTCAACATTAAGCCTGCATTTAACATTCTCTCCACTGCCTGGATTCTTTTGGCATTTGTAACTTTAACTGATCAAAATTATATTTTTTAGCAAAACTGTCAATTAACACATTATTGTTAGTGCAACTACTTAGTCCACATCTTCGTTGGTTTTCAAATCTGAACAAATCAAGGTTTAATGCGCATTTAGTCTTTGTAATAAGCAAACTGTAGCTACATATAATGTCCATTTGTGAGGGGTCAGACGGAGAAGGTGGTCGGGTACAGAGAAACAATAAAGCAAGTCCAAAACAGTTAGAGTGAAATAATTGAAACAACGTATTTATTAAAGTGATATTGGAATGGTATTTACAAGCAGCGGGGAACACGGGCTGGCTGTAGAGGTGGAGCAGACACGACAAATAAATAAACAATAAAAAGCCACATAAATAAAAAGTCCCAGATCCACAGGTGGTAAGTGATTCCCTTCCATCAGGCCTTCACAAAGATTTTCTTTTTCTTTTTCCTGCACCTCAGCCTGATACCATGCTTTTTCTCTCTCTCTGCTCCCCATTACCAGCTGAGAGTTTTTAAGCCCGGGACAGACAAGTGTGGCACGGCACCACTGGGCATTTACAGGGCGTAATACCGCTAGTCCACACCCGGGCACACATGAGCAGTATGCATTACGCGACTGACTTTTCTTACACTATTGTAGAAAAATGTAATGCTACAGTACAGTAGTTGTGAGTACCACACCGTAGGCTATGTAATCGAATATAATTTACATATGTGGCCTAGAATTTTGCATCTCCTAGTAGAATATTAGGATGCAGATGTAATTTTTTTTTAAAAAAGAACATAATTATGAACATCATTTCGATATTTTATTTAACATCATGCAATCAAAGAAACTACAAACTTACAGGAAACTGCAATAGTAGTACAGTATTTCACGTTAGATTTCTAAATGTCACATTTTTCAATTTTTGGAAAACTACTACACGACATGTAATTAATTAGGTTAACGTAACATTCTTAATTCTACAGGGTGAGATGCAAAAAAATAAAAACACTGTTTTGTTTAACAAAGTTGTTTTTCTGTCATCTATATGCAGGTGTATGAAATGAGCAACTTAGCAAAGGAACGTACAATACATTGTTGACAACAGGTAGCCTGCTACTAACGTGTTAGAAAATATATCATTTTACACCTAGTTATTTAGTAAAAGTAGCAGTGAACTACAGGAATAATAAAAAAGGTAAAAAGTAATAACAGTATCAAATTGGCTACAGGAAGGAGGCGATGTATAAAATACTCTCCTGCCTTTAGGGATGGGGAGTCGATCCCAAAAGAATCAATTCCCGATTCCGTTTCTTTCAAGTATGGGATTTGATTCTATGTGACTGAATCCTGGCACAATCTGCTTGTGAACTAAGACATCACATTGTAAGCCAGTACACAAACTATGCACTTTAACTACTTGTAGCCTCATGCATGTGCCTAAGTTTATTACATCTGGTCACAGCTTTGCATTAGATTGTCTCACTTTTAAACTTAACAGTTTTCATTTAATAAATACTGTTTTCTATTACAGAAAAACTTAAATAGGTGCAACACTTCTTTTTTAGTTTCAAATGTAATACTGTCCAGAGGTTGCTTTTTCTTTGCAATACCTAAGATGCTTCTGCTTTTTGGCTTACAAACTACTTTCTAATTAAAGTGACTGCTTTTTCTGATAAGAACTTTCACTGTGAACACTTTTCTAATTTAATTAAATGAAATGCTCGCTTCTGCTTTTCCTCTCAAGGTTAGCACAGGCTTCCACGCTGGCAGCTCTCAGATAAGGGAAGTTAGTACTCTTCACAGGTGTTCACCAGTCAGCCTGTCTTCAACTCATTAAGCTCCTTCCACACAGACTTACTCAGATCCAATAATAATAATTTCTTACTGTTATAATAAAATATTCAAAAAGGAATATAAACTCCTAAGCTAACACAGAGTATATCATAACATTATCCTAAACAGTGTGTTTCAACAATTTGTTTACAACATCCAGTTCATGTCAAGCAGATCTGCCCTTCCAGCAAGATTCAAATTCCCTTTACTTTTCCACCTCTGAATAGATCTAAGATAAGGGAGGCCCGTTTCCAAGAATTTGCCTCTTCCTCACAAGGTTAACACAGACAAACCTATTTCTAACATTAGGTAATACCTGCTCTCCCTTTTCTGCAATAACCTTTCTGCTGGCTTTATATTCTTTAAAATACAGTACAGTTATTACAGTATCTTAACATTGTTGCAGTTTCACAAATGTTCAATTTATATCCCAAAGACCGTCCCGGGTCAGTTCCTGCTCTCAGTGAGTCTGTCAAAGCCACCACAGGATCCTTTATCCATTTCTGCACATCACAGGTGTTGGTGACAGTCTTTAAAAGCCTCATACCTGTAAAAAACTAAAATCTTGTTAGCCGGGCTCCCATCTCTACATTTTCATCTCCATCATCAGTGGGGAAACTTCAAAGAAATTAAGCTGGTTCTATCAAAGAGTCATGCCGCATACACCTAGGGAGGCCCACCTATAGTGCTCTTGGTTAATCCAACAGTCTGAAAACTGAGGAAGTCTTCAAAGTAATTCTGTGAGCAGAATTAATGTGGCAACGAGACACTGTGGTAGAAAACTGCAAGCAGTTTTAACCCGAAGTGCGAGTCTCGGTCTAACGCGTTCATATTTCTGTGAAAAAAACAGAAAAATACACACCGAGAAACAATTTGTTCTCACACAAAACAGTAAACACTCGATTACCATTAATTATGTATAATTTAAGCAATAAAAAATGAAATTTTTATTTTGAACTTCAAATGAACCTAGCAGCCTGACAGAGAACACAAGTAGCTTAAGGTTGTTAGATCCCGGGGAAGGGGAGACAGAGCCGCTGGCTTTTCGTGGTGCACAAGGCTACTGAGAGATTTAACAAAAACCACGGCTGAGTGCACAATACGTGTAAATAGAAATTACTATAATCACGTAAATATTAATTGTATTAATAGTGTAATTACACAAGCAAATAAGCAGATAAAAGTATATTCAACACTTATGTGTTTGTAGTCTCTCTAGTCTCAGGTCGGAGGAAAGGAAAAATGATGATGAGATCTGTGCGTGCAATCTATTTATGCCCTCAGGGGCAGGCATGACTGACGAGCAGTCTTTGTTATATCTATTCAGGTTACAAGGTCTTTAAGGATAAATACCTGTGAAGTATGGTTACATTTTATACTTGATAGGGAATGAGATAACCGGCTTGTGACTTATTCCAGAGATGATCTCCCAGTACTAGGCTGTTTTTCTACAAATGTCATGCATGATGGAATTTCTGCACCAGCAACTTTTTACATAGTGAAAGCAGGCACATCATTATTAGAAATTGACTTATTTAAAGCATTGTGCTTATGCATCTCTGGCAATATAGTTTGCAGCTCGCTCCAACTACTGCCTGTGCTAGAAACTTCTGCAGCTCCTCTACCTCTCACCGGTTGTGCAAAAGGCTTTGTACACAAAATAATAACTTGAGATTGTGTCACTCCAGTACAGCAAAATCTTTGATGACTGCCTCTTTCTGTCAGAAGTTCTGTTTCAGCGGAACTACATCAGCTCTCGGAGGCTGGCATCATCGAAGAAATAAATGCATCTGCCTGGGTTCCGCCGATTGTTGTCACAAAAAAGAAGTCAGGAGGAATTTGAATGTGTGTAGATTTACACAAGCCAAACAAAGCTGTAATTATTGAGTTACTCAATTCCACTTTATTTACAGAACAGATCACCAAGCACTAACCACTTTGCTCGCAATGAAAGGATTAGGTCGGGCTGGGATGGGAATCATCAGTTGGCCTGCACGCTTACTCTGCTTCACGTGTGACGTTACCTACAAACCTGGATCACAAAACCATACAGCTGACTGCTTATCAGGATTGCCATTGCCTGACTCCACACCTGTCAATGGTGATTCTGAACCTGAATTAGTGGCTGCTATTTCCACCTCATTGTGTGCTGTTCCTTTGTGTGAATTTACTGACGGCTGCAACACTTGAGCCTTGAGCTGATGAAACTTCGAGCTTAAATTGAGGGAGGTTGGCCTAAAACTGCTAAACATCTGGCTGCAGATATTGCTCTTTACTTTCCCATTTGACATGAACTTGCCATGCAGGACTCATTTGTTATGAGAGGAAGTAACCGACTGGTGGTGCCCATTGCTCTTCGACCGAGGTCCTGGATTATTATAGCAAGTGGCTGGAAGTTGCATTTGCATCACATGTCAACACTGAAACCATAATTTCTTTCTTAACTTCCATTTTTAGTCAGAAAGGGAATCCATGCTACATTGTAACTGATAACGGTGCTCAGTTTAACTTAATGGATTTTGCTTCATTTATGAAAGAGAGATATCAAATACATTCGCTCTTCAGTTTACTACCCGCAAGCAAATGGTGCCATGGAAAGATTTAACAGAGTGCTGAAAGAATGCATCCTAACTGCAGAAAAGGAAAGCAAACCTTTGAAGCATTTTGTAACAGATTTTCTATAACACTATAGAGCTAGACCACATGCTATGACTGACATTTCTCCACGCAAACTGATGTATGTAAGAAAAAGGAGAAGAAAGCTAAACACGCTACCTGTCAAGACAGAATCTGATGTGAATAAACATGTACAAGAGACTGTGCAGAGAAAACAACAAAAGATGATAATGTACACTGATGTCAAAAGAAGTGCAAAGAATCCAACCTTCAAACCAGTAGACTATGTGAGATGCCCAGTACATGACAACAAAGACAAAAGGTATACCGACCCCTTACAGATCCAAAAGATGAAAGGCGCAAATACTTACCTGATGATGAATGTCGAATGTGTCTCATTTGTCAATGTACCCTGACGTAGCCATGGACCAATTAAGAAATGTACAGGAGACTGCCACACCACCTCCTTCTGTCCAGCTAACCAAAGCCAGCATATAAGGAAGGAAACTACTTGGCTTCAATACTTTGTCAAATAGTAACCATAACTGGACATTACTTGTGTTTACATTGGAAAGAATGGGCTTTTGTTTTGAAAAGTATGGACACCCCATAGACTTTGATTTTGCTACATTTGAGTTACTTATTTTCCATTCTGCTAATTATTTCTTCCCTTATCTGCTAAATTATTTTCATTACTTCAAAATTTGACTAGCATTAATACAAGAAAGGGTGAGATGTTGTGTCTGACTGTGACAGAAATATAATGAGTTTTGGTAGTAAATCTCCCTCCCCACCTGTGAGGGCGCTAATCAACGAAATGGGAAGTCTTTGGACGTGCTGGCCTGACACTTCTTTCCCCAGGCCGGGAAGTCGTTCAGTCTGGAAGAAGATGAGACTCCGTTGCAGGAACGTATTGACCCAGAAGGGAAACAACGTAGCAGCTGCAGACAATAGACAGCTGCACTCGTTTACTAAGGGGTCATGCGTGATAGCATAAAGGGGACAGAGGATCTTAAATCTTTTCCTTCGCTTGGTTCAGAGAAGCACGGAACTGGAAGGACCGGGAGAGTTCTCAAATTGTATTGTGAGAAGTGTTTGTATCACTGTTAGTAATTGTCTTTTTGTTTTGTAAATTCACTAGACGGCTAACACATCTCTGGAGCTGTCGCCTTGGGCCAGCACTACCCGGAACAACAACAATACAGTCACTGTTCTATTTGTTATCACCCACCACAAGCACTACTGCATGCACCCGGACTGGTGACCGTGTCAAGTATAATTGTGGGGCAGATGGCGTGTTATTATTATTTGGTTTGCAAACCATTATTATCATTTCCTGCCGTGCTTTACACATTGGTGTGTATTGCCGGAGGATTATTGTTTGGTCACCAGACCAGGAGTTTTTACAAATATTCCTGCACTGCATCACCTCTGCACCTGTTTCTACTCAGTACCACTTTGCCTTACTAAAATAGACCTAGGTGGCACTGGATCTTTACTCTATTTAATATTATTATTTATTTCTTAGCAGACGTCCTTATCCAGGGCGACTTACAATTGTTACAAGATATCACATTATTTTTACATACAGTTACCCATTTATACAGTTGGGTTTTTACTGGAGCCTAAAGAACCTTGCTCAAGGGTAAAAAAAAAAAAAGTGTTTGTTTGCGCTGCTGGGGTATTTTGCATGTGTTTCTGAAACAGCAGCTACAATACCAGTCTTTCACGTTAGCAGGGTTATTCAAAATACAATTGACCTCTTAGTATTACTGTACGTTTGCGTATTTAGACAAATAACTGGGATTTTATTGTGCTAAGTATAGGTGGTTAAAGGGTTTATGGTGCAATGTGTTCTGTATGAAATATTTTTGCTATTTTTTTTAACCCTTTTTTATCTAAAAATAATGAAAATTACTTATTTTGTAACACACATTATTATGCTAAACCCTTAGCCTTTCAAGATACATTTCTTTCTGTAATATTAAGCAAATTAGGTCGCATTTATTGATTTTGAGCTGGAGCATATATATGCGAGTATGCAATGGTTTTAAGAACCTTGCTCAAGGGTACAGCAGCAGTGTCCCCCACCTGGGATTGAACCCACGACCCTCCGGACAAGAGTCCAGAGCCCTAACCACTACTCCACACTGCTGCCCCACCACTATTCCACTTGGTTTTGAAAGGAAGTCGTGATGTGATGGATGTAAGATGGTAGATTGAAAATAAAGTTTGTATGAGTTTACCCTTTTACTTTCTACTGAGTGTACTGCTTTGTCCTTCAACACCACGACATACACTCCTGTATATGTTACTGTCTACTTCTGAAAGCTGTTTCAAAATATAGAGCAGAAAACCCACACTACATAATACAAAACACAGCCTTCCAGTCTTAAAATAGAGATAAGTGCAGTGTTTTTTATGAAGTACATTTCAGCATGCTAAGAAGTCTCCTCAAAGTACAGCAACTCAATGTACAGAAGTTATGAACCAAAAAAAGGCAGTTAACCTTTAATAAAACCATTTTTTTTACTAACACTAATAGTAATATATTTTATTTATATAGCAACTCTCATTTTGTGAAGGACCTTGAGATGCATGCATATAAAACAAAGGTTAAATGAAATACGGAAGAGAGAAGTCCAAAACTAACTACAAAATGGATCAGTACACAGTTCTGAAGTATGGTCGTGTAATTAAAGCAAAATAGCTCCTCACTCCAATATTTGTGTGAGAAAATATCTTCTGTTCTGGCTTCACCTTCTTTTTTTTCCCTAAATCACAAAGCTGCCCTGTTGCCTTATAAGAAAACACAACTATATAGATAGATGGATAGATAGGTTGATGGATGCACACTAATATATGTAGAGAGACTTGCCTAAATCAGATTTTTGTTTTACTGATCTTAAAATTTCAGATTATATAAATAATGGTATGATATTTTGAAATGCTTAAACATTCAATACAGAGTCTCCACTAGGAAACTCCACCCAGCGGAAAACGTCAATCAACTGAGGCAGTGCTGGTGCACAATGCATTATGGGCGATCTCAAGCAGAGAGGAGAAGGAGCATGGTAGTAAAGAACTGTTTTTACGAGTTGTATTGTATTGTGAAATTTCTCAGTTGTGATACCATTTCCGATGTCAATGGTCTCAGTACTATAAAAATATTTTGAACACTAGGATCTCCTGTCCTCCAAACGACCGCTAAAATGAACCTTTATTTTTAATTGTATTAATTCATGCCCCAGCTACAGAAACTGCCCCCTTCACTTTTGAAACCAAAGTTACACCACTGAGCCTGATTAAACCAATGAAGACCTACAATTTCAAAAAAGGAAGTTATCAATGTTGTATATAAAATAATGTTCACATAAGGAAGTGTTTTATTTTATCAATGAAGAATTATCACATTTCAGTACCATACAATATCATGCAGATAGGGAATGAGGTAGATTTGCACGCATTCCTTTTTACAAAGATAAAAATTAGCATAATTGAACGGAATGGAAGAGCAGGCTTTACAGGAAGCACACAGAAGGGAGTGGGTGAAAGCTGGACCAAGATAAAACTGCCTGAAGGGGCGCTAAAGCAATGTGAATCCTATTTAAAGCTATACCTCACAATTGCTCCCTCGCTATAATATACACATTAAAAATAATTATCATTATATGAGTATTGTAGACTTTTTAAATTATGTGGTATAGTTTGTAAGATGTTTCTCATTGATTTAGTCCAGTCCCGGTAGTTTTGTAGTGGCTTTCACCCATTCCCCAAATGAACCAGCAGAATGTTGAACCAAAGGTTTCAGTTAGATCAGTGGTACTCAGCTGTGGCCCTCGAGATCTATTCCAGTCCTGGTCTTTATTCCAACCAGGTCCTAAATTAGTTAATTGCCTCTTAGCAGCTTCAACCTGCTTGGAGTAAAAACCTGGACTGGTTTAGATCTCGAGGGCTAGAGTTGAGTACCACTGAGTTAGATTACTACTTATACATTAAATTTGTCACCACAGTGACGATTGTAACCTGGATATAAACCTTTACAAAATACTAGGATGTGATATATCCCCAAGATCTTGGATTCCCTCTCCAAAGCCCTCTGCTGGATTCTACTCAACATTCATCGTGTCCCTTACTTGCTGCACTTCCTGGACAATTTTCTCCTTATTTCTCATCCCTCTGACCCCCCAGCAGAAGCACTCACAAAACTCAGGTCCCTCTTCTCCGCAGCCACCGTCCCCCTTTCAGAGGAGAAAACCATCAGTCCAGGTCACTCCCTCAAATTCCCCGGAATAACCTTGGACAATCTCAATTTCAAAGCCCATCTTCCCCCCGACAAACTATAATGTATTCATGCACACATTCAAGGCTTCCAAATCAACCACACTATTTCAAAACGTGACCTATTGCTCCTGGGACTTTTTAATTTTGCATCGTTCCACAAGGCAGGAACTTCATATCCCGTCTCTTTGCTTTCTCTGCGACAGCACAAAATCTCTATGCCCACATCAGTACATCATCAGAGGATTGGAAAGACATCGGCTGTGGTCCTCCCTCCAGCAGCACTGGAACTCTCCGTGAGCCAAGGGGAAAGCATGTCATCTTCCTAAAGTCACAAGCACATAATTCCTATCTCAAGTCCCAGGGCTTACTCCACGCAGGCCTTGCTGCTGTCCCGTGATTAATCATCCATTAAGATAATCTCAGTCATTTGAACCAAATGGAAAATTATGTTTAAGTATAATTTATCTATTGCTGAAACGGGTGTGTATATGTCTATTAATCTTAATATAGACAGGGAAATCCTGTAGGACATATTTAATTATATTTAATTAATGTCTAGAGTAAGCTTTCATCCAGTGAATTTTTGAATAGATATTAAGAGATGGAAAGAAATATTACTGCAATGTGTCTTCCGAGTTACAAAAAGTGATGCTTGACCCTGGCTAATAAACAAAACAATTTACTGTGTTCCTGGGATGACCCTGATCAACATGCAGAATTCTCATATAAAAATTACAGTACGTCATACGTCAGCGTCTAACTGAGTCAAGGTCATATATCTTTTTGCTGTTTTACTTAAAATGTAAAACTAGGAAATCTAAAAGAAAGTCAGTAGACTAACATTTTAGCACATGCCTTCATCTATGTTACACATCTTTGACAGTGAACACTACCTCCACTGAAAGGAGGAGCCCACTAACAGAATATGTTTCACACCCTTCGCATACTGGGGTAGGATGTCTAATATCCCCTAAACTAACCCTAATCATCGTTGCTTCCGCAGTCCCAGAAGTATCGCCTATTGCGAATGCGCAAATTTCTGAATATAAAGGGAGGGTTCACATAAGTGTTCATTTAGCCTCACTTTAACTAAAAGTTCCACGGGAAATTTGCACAGTGATTTTTGCAGTTTTCCAATAGCAATCCTGTGCATTTACCATGTTTTTAATATGCTGTACCATACCTAGCTGCTTCAATATGCATGCATGTTTGTTTTAAATCCACGATAACCAAGCTAATTTGATTGTCATGCAATATGTGTAATACACATATTAACAAAAACCAATTAATACGGTTTCAATATTGATATATTGAAAAAAAATAAAGATAATTTTCACTGCACTGTATTGATAAGGGGGTCATACAAATTCCTGTTCTATTTTTTTAAAAAGATAACACATTTTAACATAAATATAATTGCACATAAAAATAAATTGCACAATGAATGCATGAGTATTCTCATTAATTTTATTTTAATATTTGTACCATGAAAAATAATATATAGCTTTTGGCATTTAGAAATGGGTAGTAAGGTAAAGTTAACCACTATGATTAAATGAAAATAATAGATAATAACAAAAAAATACATATATATTATATTAATGTAACAGTATGTCATATTAAAAAAAATTCTCATAAAATGTAGCTATTAATAAAGACTCGGGCAACATGTTGTAAGTCTAAAACAGTTGTGGTAACTGGCGATATACAGGGTGCTCAATGATTAAACTTCACGGAGAAAATGCCAACTGCCGCTGTGAACCCTCCCTTTAATTTTAGAAATTTGCACATGCGCAGTAAAGGCGATATGTACATTTTCCACGGTCTAGCAATTTCCTGTGACACTGGTATACACACGGTGATCTTGTGCTGTTGTTTTGCTCTCCTGAAATTAAGGGTTTCCTTTATTCGCTGTCCAGCAGGTTGCTTCTCTCCCTCTCTCTTTCTCACGGTTCAGGCTGGGCAATGCGTTCACTGAACTATCTCTTCTGCAGATGTTCACCTTTCACCAACACCAGATGTACACGCATCTGAACATGGAAGAAGCAGCCATGCATCATCGCAGCACAGCCCTACATGGCATGCAATTTTAACAAGTCCTGGTTACACATACAGTGACTGTCTCCGGGTAGCCTGGACGATCGCAGGTCCTTGCAGCAGCGTACCCTGTCTCCATGGCTTTGCAGCAACTTTGCTCTGTAGCGCAGCATCTTTTTCAATGCTTGTGCTCTCCCCGGGGCACGCCCCCCCCCCCCCAGCCAATCAGAGACACCCAATCAGCTGAGCCCTGACCGACCTTCCTTGTTCCACTAGCTGTTCCACAGTGTGCCTCCCATTAGCGTCTGAGCCGCTCCTGCAGTGTTACGCATGCGCCGAGGAGGCATGCCCTGTCATATCTTTATTCGCACAGAAAACACAAATTGAATATATTGCATTGCCGTTCACAATTGGTCAATCAAGTTTAGTCATAAAGTACAATTCAGTTAGTTTTACCACCAATAGATGCATCCTCAGTTAATAGTAAAAGATCACTAGATAGAATTAGGATAATCAGTCACAATATGTAACGCTCAATTGTCACAAATTAAACCAATATATGATCACAATCATGTATAGTTAAGCACACAATAGTCTGCTAGAGACACATAGAACTGAAGGCTGAGGAATAAATATAACATGAGTTGCAAGAATTTGTCACAGCTGGTTGCTACAAACCAATGAACATTTATTGTAGCTTGCTGTTAGTTGTTGTATTATATGAGGTGCTGGAATCAACCCAAGCTCATATTGATTCATTGGAAAATGGTCTTATTTTGCAATCAATTAACTCTTCAAGGAAACGGTGCTGTGTTGTAAATGTATTTGCATGTAGCATGCAACGTGGTTTTAACAATTACCAGCTGTAAAAATATGATTTTTGTGTCAAATTATTATTTAAATAATAATAATAATAATAATAATAATAATCTTTATTTTTATAGAGCGCCTTTCATTGTGGACCACCATCACAAAGCGCTTTACAAGATATGAGACTAGGGTGTGTGAACTATGCATCAACTGCAGAGTCACTTACAACAACGTCTCACCCGAAAGACAGAGCACAAGGTTAAGTGACTTGCTCAGGGTCACACAATGAGTCAGTGGCTGAGCTGGGATTTGAAGCGGGGACCTCCTGGTTACAAGCCCGTTTCTTTAACCACGGGACATGTTCAAATGTAGTCAGAATTTAAAAAAGCAAAGATAACAAGTGTTTTTCTTTGACTGACATTTTCTTAATACTGTACAATAGAGACATTCTAAAGCTGTGAGTGGATGTTTCAGGATCATTGTTACATTACTCCATAGGAAATGTCAATCAGAATGCTATTATTTATTAATAGCACTTTATGGCCTGGAGAACCTGAAGATGTTTAGTTAAGACATTTAGTTTTCAACAGTGTCCAATATTCACATGCATCACGGTTGTGATAGAAAAGTAGGCAATATCTGCTGTCTACATTCATTTTTAAAATGTTTTTATATAATACTGAAATAAAAGACAAATGAAAATGCTTAAAGCAAGAAAATATCTTTCTTTTGGTTTTTAAATTATCGTTCTTTGTATATTTTCCCCTGCAGTGTAAAATAAAATATGCATTTGTACTATGTAGTCATTAAAGTTGCTTTTTCTTTCTGATACACAATGCATTTTACTCTAACTGTGTGCACAGGGAATATCTACCTGGAGTATTATGTTATACATGTAATTAAAGCTGTGTTCTCTTTGCAAAACACGTGTTTTTGATCTTCAGAAGGTCTTTGCAATAAGGGGTGTCTCCTTGCCTTTCCAAATTACAGCAAACTTTAATTTCAGAAAGACACAGAGACAAGTGCAGTAAATGTAGGATTTTTTTTATTGGAACACAAATTAGGTAATTAGCAGATTAAAATAGAAATAGATTAAAACACAAACACACACAGAAAGAATAGTTAGAGGAATCATTAGCAATAAAAAAGACTCTGGACAAATGCAGTTGGTTGGCCTCTCCACAAGGCAGGTGAGGTATTGAACAGACTTTTGCATTGATAAGCCAAGGACAGAGCAATGATGGTATAATGGTAGTCATGATGAGGCTGTACCTGACACTTTTTCTTCTTTTTTTGGTACTTGTTTTTTTATATACAGAGCCTTACCCAGTAGCACAGAGGCGGATGAAAAAACATCTGGCCTAAAGTTGTTTTTAATATTTTTAATGGAAAACCATTTGGAATGTAATGTTGAGAGAGACATTAGCAGATCTGTGAGAGAAACCAGAGTTGTTGGCTTGGAATGACTGGGGTTTTAATAGCAAAGTTGATAGAAGCAGAAAATCAGGATGAGGAGAAGATGGGGGGGGGGGGGGGGCAACAGTAATTGTAGGTTCTTGAGTACTCCACCATAAAGCACATTTATTTACTCCAAATTGTCAATAACACTTTTTTTTACAATAGAAAAATAGACCAGACGGTTACCAAATAAGGAAAAACTACTCAGACTGTTAAATTATGTACTTCAAAGTGGTCTTTTATTGCTTCTTATTGGGTTTAGAAAGTGGTGTTACAAAGCGGTAATTACTATTTGGAATAATTAGCTTTAAGAATCTGGACAGCAAACAGCCTAGATTTGAAAAAGTGGCATCTTTACAATTGTAATAAGTGTGGAATAATTAGTTGTTTACGATTCACCTCTATTTTTACAAGTATTGAATATAATCTGTCAAGGAGAAGGCATTTTTGTTTTCTTGTCATTCTCTGTCGAACACTAATTTGGCACTTAACTCATGAATGAGTTGATGGAATCAAATTGAAAGGTCTGATGCTTTAAACACTCATCGATTTTGGAGGGACAATAACATTGTACATTTCAGTCAATAAACTGGACTGTGCCTTTTTTTCTGAAAAGTAAATTTGCTAAAGATAATCTGAGTTAAAAGTTTTGAGAAGGCTGTCCATTGTTTTTGTTCGCAAAATAAGTGTTCCTGTAACAATTTTACTGTACTGAAAACAGACTAGAAATCCAAATGAAGCATTAGTTGAATTGCTTTGAATGGGTTCCATTTAGCGCATCCATTACAGGCGCGTAGTGTCCATTGAGGCAGCCGAGGCGGCCGCCTCGGTAAAAATCGGCTTAATTCTTAATTGTGAAGACGTAAAAAAAACAAAAACAAAACGTAGCAACTTTATTTTTTAAGAGTGTAAAATTGAGATATATAAAATACTATTTTTAATTTCTTCACATTACTGTTACCTCGAGCTGTACAGACACTGGGGTATGTCAAATTCTCGCCACAATGACGTTTCTCATTAGTCAGTTTCCCAAGTTACTCTGGTTTACAGTGCAGCACTAACATGAAACGGAGAAAAAACCAACCAATTACACATTTCTTTCTAAAGAAGCCAACTCTTGGTAAGAATCAATGTTAAGTGAATTTATCATTTATATTTGTTGTTTTTCCCCTGCACAATGTGATGTTTAGCTGCAATATGTTTTGATAAATATTTTTTTTCCCCATGTAAAATATTTTAATGCCAGCACAGCAAAAGTCCAAGAACCTGTTTTTATGATGACATAAAATGTGTAGCTAAACCGGGATAGCTGGCTGTATGTTTTCTTTTTTTTTTCTCGTCTTTAACTGGACAGTCAGTTCGTCCAAGTATCACCCTACCTGCTATAGCATAGCGTTTTATTATAGCATAGTGGCTATGTATTTGCATCTATAGTGACCTGACCTGTGCGCTAGGCAGCACCGGGACCTCAGCGACCGGTTTCCCCCACCTGAAGTACTGTACTACTTCCTATTGTCGATTTATACTGACAAAAGAATACTAGAATTGATTGAGAAACTGCGTAAACGTTCAAAGGAGATCTAGCGTTCAGAGGTGGGAACATCACATTATTATTATTATTATTATTATTATTATTATTATTATTATTATTATTATTGGTGAATACCTTGTCAAAGTACTATAGAGTCATACAAATATTGTACACAAACAGCACCAGTCCCAGCTGTGTCAGCACCAGTCCCAGCAGTGTCAGCACCAGTCACAGTGTCAGCACCAGTCCCAGCAGTGTCAGCACCAGTCACAGTGTCAGCACCAGTCCCAGCTGTGTCAGCACCAGTCCCAGCAGTGTCAGCACCAGTCCCAGCTGTGTCAGCACCAGTCCCAGCAGTGTCAGCACCAGTCCCAGTGTCAGCACCAGTCCCAGTGTCAGCACCAGTCCCCGCAGTGTCAGCACAAGTCCCAGCAGTGTCAGCACAAGTCCCAGCAGTGTCAGCACCAGTCCCAGCAGTGTCAACACCAGTCCCAGCAGTGTCAGCACCAGTCAGTGTCAGCACCAGTCACAGTGTCAGCACCAGTCAGTGTCAGCACCAGTCCCAGCAGTGTCAGCATCAGTCACAGTGTCAGCACCAGTCTTACCGGTCAGCAACAGTTACCAGTCCCAGCAGTGTAAGGCAACTTAAGTAGCAGTGAACCAAATGCAAGTCAATAAAGGTATGAACCCATCTACTTATTAATATTGATGTTATATTCTTGTCCTTTTAAAATCACATATTTCTGACAGTGTGAATATGGTCATTTTAGGTTGCTGTGGTTTTGCTGGGAGACAATTAGTTTTAATAATATGGGTCATCAAATTTTAACATTAACACCATCATCCAAGGGACTTAATATTGCTTTGCAGTTTGCAAAAAGTCTCCAGGCTTTATAAGATGATAACTTTTACCTTTGTAACATGAACAGGATCTGCAAGAGGTTTGTTCAACTTTTTTTTTTTTTTGCCTCAGTAAAAATCTAATCCTAGCTACGCCCCTGCATTACAGCTAAAGTCTTCCTGCTAATTCATTTTAATATTATTCTGTTGTTTCTGACACCTTCAGAACAAATTGCAACGATATCTGGTAAAATATTTAAAATAAAACTCAGAGAAAGAGCAACAACCAAAAAATAAGATGCTTACATATGCTTACATAAGATACACAAGCATCTTATTTTTTGGTTGTTGCTCTATCTGGTGCTGATTTAAAAATGTGAACAATGTGAAACTATTGTAAATTGTTAATGGAGAACCTGATGCTCCTGGGGGAGCCTGCCTGCTGTGTGTGATTGCCAGCTGTGGAGTCCTAATCAGTAGGTAGCGGGGTATCAGGTATAAAAAAGGTCCAATTCATAGACCTCATGGCTGCTGCAAGTGCCAGGATTATGACCGTCCACGCTACTCGGACCAAGAAATCCTCCAATCGCTGGGATCGGAGCTTAAATAAGACGAAACCACCGATCGCTGTGTGTGTAACCAGGGTCGGGCTTGTCTACTAATCAGGGATTGTAGATCCCACACCAGTATAGCGAGGTGTATGAGCGGGACCTCCATGTAGGGGAGTAGCGTACACCGTCTTCATGGCACCTGCTATTTGTAGTGTTTTTATACAGTGTTTTATTTTGCTTTTCGTACACTTTGTTATATGCCCTCCGTGTGCTACCATTGTTGGTAGCGTCCCGTGAGCTGTCTGTGTGTTTGTTGTTGTAAATAAAACCTTCAGAGGCTCATTCTAAAAAGCTGTCTTACTAGAACATCATTTGATTGCTCCTTTTATGCCCTTTCACACTCCAGAGCTCTTTAGAGCGACTATTGGGTTGCTCTTCCTGATCTGAAACCAGTAGGAATTGTTTTCTCTCACTATGTGCCTGTGCATATGCATATGATTCTTGATACAAGATGAGGATTGCATCTTTCTCGCATGAAAGAACCAGGGTTGAAAATAATGTTGAAAGCACAACTTCAAAGGAATTTGAAGTTGTGAAGTACTAATTAAATGGAATAAAGCATGTTAATTACCCTACACAAAACAATGCAGTCCCTTGGTTCTATCACTGGCAGTGATAGAACCTGTCATGATCAAACTAACAAACTCATTTATTAGCGATTATTTGTCATACCTTTTATCCTTTTGATAAGAAATCTTTTTTTTTTCACTTAGTTTCCTTAGAAATGTGTCATCTCCGAAGTGAATTGTGGGATTGTTATCTCTGATTAAACACAACGAATACAGCTCCTGGTAGTTCGTGTTACGTTTAATGAAAAGTCACGTTTATGTGAAAAATCAGTTGCATTTGCAAGTTTTACAGCATATTTTCATTGTCAGTTGACGTCCTCGGTACAGCAGTAAAAATGTCAACTGTCTGGATTAGAGAAAAAATGGCGTCCAGTCGGCATTATAAACACTCAATGTGGAAGTTAATTCCCATTGATTGATACTCGGTTGTAAAGATGTGTTTTGATTTATTTAATACCTGCAAACAAATATTGTTACTTGGAAAATACGAGTATCAGCAAACCCTAATCAATATGTGTGTTTTTTGTTTAAATAAACAAATACATACATGTATTTATATGTATTGATTGTTGTGGTGTTAAAAACATAACAAATATCCTCTATTGAAGAACAAAATAAGAAATCATATTAATTGATGCCTATATTGTCCACTTTATTCTGTACAGCAAGTTATTTATGTGACACCATTACCTGTGGAGAAGGTACCTTAATAGAGGTGTTATAATATGGGGCAAGCTTGATGAAATCAGTTGACGGAAAAAAAGCATGGATAGCATCGTGAAATGCACAGTAAATATCCCCAATGAGCTAGGATGGCTCCAGTCCAGTTGTTACAGGACTCCATTGGAAATGTTGATACCAATTTAATTTCATGTTATTTGGAAGTGACAGGCATGTTTACATTTAGTGGTATCAACACGTGTTGCTGGAGTTAAGAGCATAATGATGGATGTGTAAAAGCAGAATCTCCACTTGTTTTTATTTTGAACTCCATTTCTCAACATCCCCTGCTGAGAAGGCTTCCCGTGTCAGTTTGTATCTGGTTGCTGTTACACACACTCCTTATATTTTCTGCAATGTCCAGAACGATCCTCAGTGTCTGCTGCCAGCTTGGAAAAATATGTGTACATTTAAAACGATCAAAGCAGACGTTATTCATTAACAAAACTGTTGGTGAAAAGGGAGTTTTGATGTTTTTAAGTTGGACATTTCTTTGTTCAAGTTGGATGTACAATGTTAATTTCAAACTGACTGTGCAGTGCAGCATTTGTTTTCCACAATTTCTTCATTTGGCCTGGCTTTGGTTTCAGGTGAGTAAATGCCTTCTACTAGTGTCACAAGCTGCGAATATAACGTGATTTGCTTTATTGATGTTAGTACTGTTAAAATTACATTGCTGTGCAAATTGTTGATGATGTATACCTACCAAAGTTTTCCTACACTGTGTTGTATGTGCTCCATGCGTTGCCATTGCTGGTAGTGTCACATGCGCTGTTCAGTATGTTGATATGTAAATAAACCCTGTTCACCTGCAGGGCGTATCAACTTCAACCTCTGTCTTGATCTCTTGCCTGTCACTCAGCAGCGAATGAATGCAGGCACCCACACGGCAAACGGCTACTCTGTCACAAGCTTTAATACCCTGTGTCTCTCTAAACAAGGGGTTTAGGGGAGCTCCTTAATAAAAGCTGAATCTCAAAACAATAATTGTGTGAATATAGTAATTGTTACAGCTCTGTATAATGGTATTTAAAACAGGATTCATTCATCTGACACTTTAACATATCCACTCTGGTCCCACCACAGTCGGATATGCGATGGATTACTGTATATGTGTTAGACAGAGCACTAATTATAGGGTTGATATCCTTAGTGGGTTTGGAACAAGTCCTAAGTTGCCCTGGATAAGGGCGTCTGCTTAAAAATAAATAATAATAAAAAATAATAATATCATGATGTATCATAACTACAGTGCATACAACACTTGCAATCAATTTTACACTGTCTAAGCAGGTTGCATTTCTTATCCACACAACATTTGATCATTACTATTATTTTCAGTTGTAACTTCTTTGAACCCTATAGATTTTCATGTCATTCACTCATCCCGCATTTCAAACAAATCATTTGCACCTGAGCTGATTTAGGGCTGCAGTAGCAAAGGGGTTGAATACTTATGCAACTGAGATTAATCTGTTTTTCTCTGTAAATCTTAATTATTTATATTCTATATGCATTTTTTAACTTTATCAATGTTAACAAAACCCTTGTGTCGTTTTGTTTTGTTTAATGTTTAGTTTATATTAACACTAGAATTGCCAAGGCCGTCATTTGGACGGTTTTCACTTTTATAGTATAGGCCAGACATAAGAAATTCAATTCAATCAAAAGTAATGTGAAATAAAATGCTAGTTTGTAGCCATTTAAAGTAAGCTTTTTGTACTACCATGGGTACTGTATTGCGTATTTATTTGCAGCATCCTCTTAAAGTTCAGACAGCAAGGCAAACCAATGAAATACCTCTGCCTGGCTCCGGTGTTGACTAATAAAGGATTTGACCTTCATCCAGTTCAGTTTGTTAGAAGTAAAAATCAAATGTTTTGTTAACATTTTATAGTACCAGCAACTTAAAATTGAGTTAGTTCAGCCTATTATGCAGGATTGATTGGAGCTTGTGCATTGCAGGTTTACTTGTACAGATAACAATGTCATCTGCATACAAATGACAATTAGTGGGCCCAACGGACTGACAGAGATCATCTACATATTGCAGAAAACAAAAAGAGCTAACTATAGACTTGTTAGTGATTACATTATTAAGGGAAATAGGTTTTGTTGTTCAGCAATTTCAAATACAATCTACTTTTTTACATACCCCAATGGATACCTAAAACAAATAATTATAGGAAAAATCTTTTTGTAGCAAAAGTTTTGCTTTTGTGGATGAAGAATAAAAGTTACAATTGTTTAGTGCAAAAATGCTAATTGAAAAGTATTCATACCCTGATAAGGAAAATTACATTCATAGCTAGTTGAGCAATAATAACCGTTTTTAAATGATTAGGATATTTGTCAATGAGCTTATGGCATGATTCTTTTGTGGTTTTTGACCATTCTTCAATGCAAAATTGTTCCAGTTCATTCAAATTCCAAGGACCTCTCTTGTGCACAGCCTTCTTCAACTCATACCAAAGATTCTCAATCAGATTTAGATCAGGACTTTGACTAGGCCATTCCAGAACCTTAATTTTATTCTTCTTTAACCATTCTGAAGTAGATTTTGATGTGTGCTTTGGATGGTTGTTGTGTTGGAACATCCAGTTGTGCATAACCAAGTTTTGTAGTGGAGGCTTTTAGATGATTGGCCAATATCTTTTGGTATGCTATGGAATCCATTTTACCATGTATAGGAACTAAATGTCCTGTGCCATTAGAGGAAAAACAGCCTTATAGAAGGATATTACCACCTCCATGCTTGACAGTAGGTATGGAGGTCTTTTCTTTGTATGCCTCACCAGACTTTCTCCAAATGTAACAACTATCAGCTTGACCAAATAGCTTGATTTTTGTTTCATCACTCTAAAAAACCATTGACCAGACCTCATATCCATCATTCAAATGCAGTTTTGCAAACTTTAAGTGGCTTTTTCCTTGGCCTGCAACCATTGAGACCTTCACCATGCAATACTCGACCAATGGTTGAAATAGGAACCCCAGTCCCAGTTGCAGCCAATTCACTTTGAATATATTTGGCAGTCAATCTCAGATTGTTATTAACCTTCCTCACAATTGTTCTACTTGTTCTTGGTGAAAGAATCTTCTTTCTTCCAGACCGAGGGAGCGTTGTGACAGTACCATCAGTCTTGTACTTCTATAATAGAAACGATAGTTGAAATTGGGATACTCAACTGCTTGGAAATCGTTCTCCAGCTTTATGACTATAAATACTTTTCTGCCTAAGGTCTTCAGATAGCTCTTTTACTTTTTCCCATATTGACTTATTGGTAATGACAGCAATCAGCCTATGCCTAACCCGTTTATAATCTCTAAGAATGTTCACCTACAATCCAGCATTTTCTAGACGTTAGACTTTTCTAGAATTAGGTTCTGCATTATCATATTGAAATTTATAGCACCTTGTAGACAATACTATCATAGCATCAAAGGGTATAAATACTTTTGAATTAGCATTTTTGGAGTTTTGCAAAACAGTTGCTGAAAGAAATAATTGTAGACATCTATTGGTAACTTTTTTTTCCTCATCCACAAAAGCAAAACTTTTGCTACAAAAGATTTGTCCTAAAATTCTTTGTTTTTGAGAAATTTCTATAAGTTATAAATTTCCATTCGGGTATGTAAACAACTGTGTGTGTATATATATATATATATATATATATATATATATATATATATATATATATATAGGTTTGTGAACCACTGGAGTATACCGGGTTATATACAGCTATTTAGCCCAGCTCTCCTGCATCACTTTGAAACAGCAACAAGCATCGCTGTTTCATTGATTGACTGTTCAATTTGTTTGTACCAAAATGACTGTAATGAAAATGAACAGAGCTGTTTCAGCAATGATACAGGCTAGCCTCAGAAATATTATAAGACAATAAATAACATATACAGGTTTTATTGCTGTGTGCAGTCACTAATGAAAGTGTCTCGTGTGTTTCAAAATGCTGCTGCTGTTGTTCATGTTGCTGCCATGGGTCCACCTTTGAAACAGGTAAGTCTTTTTATTTTATTTTTAACTGACCCCCTTTCTTCACAAGACTAGGGTAAGCAAAGTGAACCTGCAGGCCATGGGATGGCTCACCATCACAACATGGAAAAAGGTAGAATAACTCTTGTTATCTATCAATAAATAGCACACAGATTGGTAGGGGTTATACAGAAGACACTCACACAATACATACATAAAAAACAGTACCTATAATGTTTAATCTGTAGTTAAATGTTAATTATTTTTTTATTCTAAATGCTTCACTGCAACAAAGACAATTTATACAAAACAACAACAGAAGCAGGTGTACCAGCAGGGGTGCACTAGCTAAAGCACAAAAAGCAATTGAAACAGGAACGGAAGCATGAGAAATATCTGCAAATCTCTTAGGTATCCATTTTTCCCAGGTAGCAAGACGGCTCTGCTCCGTATCTCTGCTCAGTAACTGGACGTTATTTATCAATTTTTTAAATAACATTTTTAGAATAGTTTGCCAATTTTTTCTCCCAATTTAAAATGTCAAATTTGAATGTCACCTCTCTGCTCAACAGGATACCTCTGTTTATGTTGTCAAGTCAATCACTTCTTTTAGCCTTCCAAAAATAAGCAACATTGATAAACTACACAAAAGAGAAACAGGGAAAATGGATGAGAAATACAAATATTTTCTTACTGCCAATTAAAAACCAACACAAGGTATGTGTTCTTACCCGACCCTCCCCCTTTGTTGTCTTGTTTATCCCAAAACATCCCCTTGCTATACCTTGCCGCAGGTTTGGTCTCGGGGGTTAGAGTAAGCTTTCTGCCTGCCTGTTTTTGGCTAAAGGCTGCTGCGCTGAAAGCTCTATTGGGCCAACTGGCATGACAATTGGGCCAACGTGTTGCAGCAGTTACATTTATGCATTGTGACAACTCTGTGATCCTTAGTAAATACAAAAACAGCCCTACCAGCTTTACCTCCAACTACCTCATTTGCCTGCTGTCCTTGGGGGAGCCAACCAGCGTTTACTCTGATTTCCTAATAACCAGTAAGTTGCACTGCAAGTTCAATACTTTCAGCTTTGCTAACTCTGTGATTGCCTTTTTATTTTTTTACTTTTAACTTAAAACACAGTGAGGACCCTTCTGCTCACAATTCTCACTCTCATTCCCCTCATATCACAGGCCCCTTCCCTTCACAACTCCCAGCCACCTTCATCTCACAACTCCAGCTTCTTCCAGTGTTGTAATCGAGTCACAAAAATTGGGACTTGAGTCGAGTCGAGTCACAGGGGGGTAAAGACTTGAGATGAGTCCAGTCCAGTCGAGTCACAGTTTGCTTGAGTCCAGTCACCTATCTGGCTCGAGTCAATTCGAGTCATTAGTTCTCACAGTTCGAGACAGTTAGCTTTAATCAGATTAATTTTACAGGAGATTAGCAATCTGCAAGTAAAATGAAAATTTAAATAAAAAATACAAAATGCACAATAATGTGGTCATACATGCCCCACTGATGTTCACCATTAAATGTCCATGGTTTCTGCCTTGTGTTTTGTCTCTCCATTTCAGTGAATTCATGATTCATTGGCATATTTATAAGCAGATTTTGTTATTGACCATACAGAGGCCCTTTTACTTATGCTCAATTGGGTTGGATGTACAGTAATGGATACCACAAAACAAAATAATTTAACCATTTATTTACAGTAAAATTTTCACTTTTTCTCAACAGTGAAACTTCCTGATAGTCTTTTTTCAGATACCTTAACCATATGAAAGGAAGTTTTGTAGCATTTAATTTGATATTTGATATAGAGATCTTGCTTCCTTGCCTTAAATCAGCAATTACAAAGGAAAACAGTCCAAGTAATGCAACTGAGGTGAAATCAGAGTTTTAAAACCATTGCATACTCGCACATATATGCTCCAGCTCAAAATCAATAAACTCAACCTAATTTGCTTAATATTACAGAAAGAAATGTATCTTGAAAGGCTAAGAGTTTAGCATAATAATGTGTGTTACAAAATAAGTAATTTTCGTTATTTTCAGATAAAAAAGGGTTGTTCACTAATACTTAAAAAAAATAAGCGAAAATATTTCATACAGAACACATTGCACCATAAACCCTTTAACCACCTATACTTAGCACAATAAAATCCCAGTTATTTGTCTAAAAACGCAAACGTACAGAAATACTAAGAGGTCAATTGTATTTTGAATAACCCTGCTAACGTAAAAGACTGGTATTGTAGCTGCTGTTTCAGAAACACATGCAAAATACCCCAGCAGCACAAACAAACACTTTTTTTTTTTTTTTACCGGCGTAATAATTGATCTGTTCACCCACTATGACAAAATCCACAGACCACTTCTTAAATTCATTGAAAACAATACAGTTCTGTCCTCAACCTCCTTTCCTCTGGCAATGTTGATTGTGCCTATTCTGAAAATCATGCTGCTGTGGTCTGTTCTGCCCATTTTCGTTTTTATGAATTTATTCTTTAAAAAAGCAAAACGTTTTTAACCAAACTCACTCTAAAACATCTATCCAGCATGCAAATCCTGATGCATTAAATTAATCAAACACATGTAGAACTAATTAACTCAATTCGGCAATTCTGGAAAACAAAGATGACCGTGCAACAGCTTCATTGATGATCTGTACCGTGTGCTGTCACTGTGGTTGTAGAAGGCTACGGGAATGTAAAAAAATAAATACAATTATTAAAGCTCTAGAGGGTTGTTTGTCTGTTCATTTCATGTACAGTGCATTATTATTTTACATTTCGTGGGCTAAACAATTTTTTTTTTATAAGCTTGTACATGAGTTTGGATTTGCAAGTGGTAGTTTGGATTTAAAAAAAAAAAAAACTAACACTTTTAGCAAAATACGGCTTTTGGCAGTTCTTTTTTGTTTTCTAAAACAACGATTATACAATAGTATAACTTTACATCAAACACTAAACCCCTATTTTTTCTACCACATTTAAGTTTTAAGCTTACTTAAATAAACATTTATTGATTGACCCACCAGATAAGTAATTTCTTATTGATATTTGGTAAAAATAAATAATAAAAAAAAGATCAAAAACGATTTCAGTTATTTTAGACACAGTTTATTTTGGTTTGTAATTTCTCAGTGCTGGC
Organism: Acipenser ruthenus; assembly: GCF_902713425.1. Lineage (NCBI taxonomy): Eukaryota > Metazoa > Chordata > Actinopteri > Acipenseriformes > Acipenseridae > Acipenser > Acipenser ruthenus. The sequence continues at coordinate 24,637,543 of NC_081194.1, forward strand.
AGGATGCACACTGCTTATTTCTCTCCCTGTCTACTCCATAGTTCTTGTGAACTTGATGACCGGAGTTACTCTAGATTTACCTTCCATACCACTGACACTCTTCTCTGTCTCTATGTTGTCACGTGTTCCCACTCATAAAGAGGCAGGGCTTGTACTCATCAGAAGTGCTGCCGTAACTGATTGTGTAATTTATTTTATCATAAAGACTATGACTCGAGTGGAGTGGAGACTTTTGGGCCGGGAGTCGAGCCTTTTGAGCAGGGACTCGAGTCAACTCTTTTCTTGCAGGGACTTGAGTCGAGTAGAGTCATTTGCTGACAATGACTCTAGTCGAGTCACAGAAAATTACGACTCGAGTCGAGTCACTACAACTCTGGCTTCTTCTCCCGCACAACTCGAAGGCCCGAGGCACACAAGCAATTTTTTCTTGGCAACTCAAATTGACAATAAAAATGTATCACGTGGCACTAATTAACAACTTAACTGTCAACACATTTCCGATTGGCAATCGAGTAGCTAGAATAGACCATTGCTCTATTTTCAGTAATTCAGTTAAGAATTTTTCTACGTGCTTGTGTGTGTTCAGCCAATGATATTGCATTTTCTATTCACCTGATTTCACTCTCTATGTTGCTAAATAGGAAGTATGGCTACAGACAAGTGAACGCATGAGGACACTTTTCTGTCATGGAAAAAAAAATTAAAATTTTTTTATGGGATGTTAGATGTGCAGAATATAGCAGAAAAAGAAGACAAATATGAGGAATTACCAAATATTTTTGGGGAATCACCAGCAGAGGTAAAAGACAAACTGAAGAACCTTTGAACTCATTATTTTGCCAGGAGAAGGTTATGCTCCATGCCTGTTTCTGTGGCACAGCCACTCTCTGGTCCACACTCTAGCTTTTCTGCATCTAGGTCTTTTCAAAATGATTCTAATTACAAAAGCAGGTGCTGAAACATGTTGACTGCAAACCGACACCATCTTAAAATTGCTAAAAGTAATAGTAAATTTTCCAGTGTGCATGTGGCATATTTAGTAACAGCAATTAAGTTGTCAATTGACATTGTTCCTGTATCTCCGGCATAAGGTCACCTTTCCATTAATTGCCTTAAATTCATATAAGTAGAATATATTCAACTTGAATGAAGGGATTACCAGTTTGTTGGAGCAGATTTTTCAGGTGTTTTTTTTTATTTAAATTCATTTATATTGTTGGAGGCAAATTAATGGAAAAATAAGGAGTCATCTGAAACAATTGTTAAGATTAGTTGGATTGATGCAGGACAGAGACACAGAGATTGAGGTATATATTTGAAGTAACCTTCTGATGAATGTAATTGTTTTATTTAAAGTGAATAATACTTCAGTTTGGTTATAAACCAGAATGCTGGGCTTTTTTGTCTTTGAATTGAAAAGAGAAATGTGCTTTTTTATTAAACTCAGACCCATTCATTTTGGTGCATATTACTCAGGCAATGTAAAAGCCCTAAGGTGGTTCAGGGCTTGTTTAAAGTACAGACCCGGCGCTTTCCAATGACTTATTCATGTTTGTAAGCGGCATTCCTAGCCTGGGCTATGATCACCTGAAGGTAAGCCACTCATCGTGTGATGTGACAGGGCTCACCCGCATAGGTTTCATTATTACTCATTTTAGCGGAAGGGGTTCATATCTTTGTAAAGCTTAGAATCTCAGCTTTCGAGCAATGCCAAATAGTTCAGAGAGAAAACTACAACCTCCGGAATGCAATAGAACAGTCCTGTGAGACGCATCAGATCGGTGGGTGTATTTCAGTCTCTATAACAAAAAATACAAAGCCCAGCCAAATTGGATTAGATATGTTCTGAAAGGGCAGGCGTAGGCGTTTCAAGGCTAATGAAGCAACAGACCACAGAGAGAGAGAGAGAGAGAGACAGTGAAAGAGAGAGATAGTTGCGATTGGTAAAAGTGCTAATAAAACAGTTGTTTTCACACAGTTTGCTGCATTCCACATGTTCATTTCATATTGAAGTTCAATGGTGCAGTGTTCTTTTGAGCCATCTATGATTACAAAATATATAGCAGTGACCAAACTTTTTTTTTTTTTACATATATTCTCATCTCTACCACATATACTATATCCTGATCCTGTTGCAACTTATTATGACATAAGTAAAAAAGGTTACAAACAAGAGAAAGCCATTCAGCCATATTCCACCTCTAGTCCTTTCTGTGTGGATTTGTTCTCTATTTTACTCCAATCTGCTTCTGTTAGTCTCCGTTTCATTCCTTCATAGTTCATTGTAAGCCTTAGCTTTAGTCGTTACTTTCTGGGTTTTAAAAAGCACTTGAGACCATGTGAAATGAGACCAAATGAGACCATGTTCTGATCTGAGTTTGCTAATGGTTCTCTGATCTCTGTTTTAGTTATTCTGTCTTCGTTATTTGAAAAGACTAAATCAAGGCATGCCCCCCCTCTAGTTGGTGCCTTGACAAATTGCGTTAGGAAGCAGTAATTTGTCATTTCTACCATTTCAATTTCGGCCGTCATGCTCCCTATCGGGTTTTCCCATTTTATATAGGGGTAAGTTGAAATCCCCCATTAGTATGGCCCCTCCTTTGCTACACACATTTCTAATGTCATTGTATAACAGATTATTTTGCTTGGTATCTGAATTTGGCGGTCTATAACATGCCCCTATTATTATGCCCTTTGAATTTTTGTCCATTATTCTGACCCATATTGATTCTACGTTGATTTTTTCTTTCAGATTTAACACCTGGGCTTCAAGACTATTTTTGATGTATAGCACTACTCCTCTGCCTCTTCTGTCCTGCCTTTCTTTCCTATACAGTGTTAATCCACTAATATTATATTTGTCTCCATCACTCTCGGATAACCAAGTTTCTGTAACACCTATCACATCGTAGTTACCTCAGTAGCTTCAAGTTCTAACTTCAAGTGCAGTAGTTTCAAGTTCTAACATTTTGTTTTTGAGCATTTAGAAAAATACATTTAATGGCTATCTTACCTGAGTTGTTTTACCTGCCCTTGTTTTGATGTAGTCTCCTTTCTGTTTTTGTGTTGATTTCTCCCCCCTTCCTATCTAGTTTAAATGCTTCTGAACCTCCTCAAGGATCCTTTCTCCGAGTAGATTGGTTCCCTTTTTATTTAAGTGCAGTCCATCCCGCTATATAGATAGTCCTTGTTGTATAATATGAAAGGACATTGTGTGGCCTTTCTTTTGATATAAGTTACATGCATGCAGCACAAACTATCCAGTAGTTAAACATCCATAAATGAAAACAGTGAAAAACAGACGGAAATAGGGCTGAGTGTGAAGAGTTAAGTGTTTTTATTATAAATTACACAGCAAGAGATATGTTGATGTATGACTCCCTTAATTTAATGGTGCTGCACTAGGTGCAGAAAAGATGAAAATTATAATGATTGCTTGGGTTTTCAATTATCATTTAAAACGTAATTGCTTCTGCTGATAACAATGGCTGTTCTGAGACATGCTGTTTATAAGTGTCTTCCATATATTTAGAGATTAATGATGTGTAAATAGATTGTATTGCTATTCTGTGCATGCCCTTTATTCACTATTCATGTCTCTTGCCAGGCTCACAGAGCTTACAAACAATTCCTGAAAGCTATCTTGAAATCCAGGACTTAGAAAGTGCCTTTTAACTGTAAACCTGTGTACTTAAAATTCTATACAAATGACTGTTTCCACTTTACCAGTGTACATTAAAAAAAGTTGGACCATCAGCACAATACAGTGGAATAAAATGTGTTTGCATTTTCACTACATCGCACTAATGGTTTTGACAGCTGGTGCACCAGATAGAGGATGATTCATGTTCATTTTAAAATGACAGCATTAGAATCTAGAGCGCAGTTTTAGAAATGCTCTGACCAAGAATTCAAACAGAAATCAACCTTCCAGAGGATGCAAGCATAAAAGGTTTAACTTTACACTGTTGACATCTGTCTCATCTGTAAGTAAGTAGTGTATTGCCATGACTGTAAAAAGTAGGTTACATTTCTTGTACACTTCACAACTACCATCACTAAATCTAAGCACATTTTAATATATTACAAATACATACACTACTGGTATTTACAGTAAAACCTGATTAATATCACTTTAAGCACTGGATAAAAATGTTGACAGTAAGTTAAGTTGACATTAGGAGTACACTGATAACCTGGCAAAATAAGCTACTCTGCCTACCAATGATAATACAAATACAAAAACAGCACTAACATAACCAGTATGTATTTCTTAATGTGCTTAAACTCAACAAACTATGCGTTACAGTACAAGTACAGTGTAATTTGTTTTCATTTCATTTAAACTACTTCAGTCTTACAATAAACTAACACACAAAGTGTTGCTAAAAAAATCATTAGAGCAGAAGTCTGTCAGTCTGAGACTTTAGCAAGCAGCAGCCCAACATCACGTAAGTTTCAACCATGCACAAATTAACAAACTGACTTCCAAGTCCTCGTACTTTCCTGTACACATTATTTTCATAGTCGTGGTCAACCAAGTAAGAGTTTATTTTTTCTCCTTTGTCTGACTGATTATTTCAGTGGAAATGTCTGAATCTCTTTGGTTCCAATAATTTTCCATTTTAATTTGAATGCTTGCGAAACTAAACACTGTTCAAGAAAGATGCGGGATTGGGTAGTAATGAATATATATATATATATATATATATATATATATATATATATATATATATATATATATATATATATATATATATATATATATATATACACACACTGTTTGGTTGTTATAAATATAGTTATGAACTAACATCAGTATAACTTTGGGTAATTGCATACTCCGGATTATTGCATGGCGTCTGTCCAGTCCCGACTCCATGCAATTAAACAGAGTGCACTGTACTTTTAAAATGTACTCTAATCACAAAGCATTCATCAGTTATTAATAAGTTTAATAATATGTATTACATTGTTTTTATGAATACATTAAACTTAGATATTTATGAAAATGTTCTAGATGTTTCTTTAACAATCTAATTTTTTTTAAATACATTTTCAACTAATAAATTAAACAAATCCTGTTGATTGTGCTGAATATCTTGGTCTTTTGCTTTGTTTCTTTTTTTGGGGGGGTGGGGATAACGGTATGTCGATTTTTCAAATTCAAATGTATAAATAAATTAAATGAAACTGGAATAATATTTTCTATTAAGAAATTCATGTTACAGTACGGTTGAAGGCCCATAGTACTGTAAGAGGATATGTTGTAGTATTGTCAGCCTAAATGTTAAAAAAACTATATGACAAAGATGTTACTGGCAGTTTATTAACAAATATTGGAAACAGAGGCACTATAATTGAACCCTAAGGAACACAGAATATCAGTTTAGATATTGTATTGTTAACTTTAATAAATTGAGAGCAGAGTGCAGGTGTGTGGTAATGTCACGGACCAGGAAATAGGACAAAACAAAGGATACAGGGCTGAAACTGCCGAAGCAGTATATTTATTAAATACTGAAAATAAATAGTTTTAACAAAACACACAAAGGTTTGGTAGCATTCGCTCTTTAATATCCTTCTCCCCGCTCTGAGCCTTAATTACCTATTAAATAATTTACCTTATTAAGGCTCCAGCCACATTCCCACGAGCTACTCAGGATGGGGATTCAACCCCATCTATGCCAGCTTCATTTTGAGACCGGCTTTTTTGCCGGTCTAAAACAATAAATAACAATGACGGACAGCTTTCGTCCGTCCGCATACAAACACATTATATGACAATAATAATAATAACAATAATAATACATAAATATATATGCACAAGGGGTCGGCACCCCGTCACAGACCTATATTTGGGTCACGACCCCCACTTTAGGAAACGTTGTCTAGGCTACTAAGTAGGCCAAGTTAAAAATAATAATAATAAAAAAATAAAAACGCTACAATCATTTAGTTTCAATTTAAAATAATATTTTATTCGCATTATGTGTGTGTGTGTGTATATATATATTCTAGTAAGTACAAGTATGACAAAATACGATTCAATAATGGAGCAGATAACAGTGTCAGTGATAGTTGCATCAGGATATAATTAAATACAAAATACTACAGATTAAATAACATTTGACAGATTACAGTAATCTAAAGTACAGGATTAAATGCAGTAAAATAGGGGGCAGATAAGAGCAAGTAAAGCGCATTTAAGGAAGAGTTATAAGTGTCCAGGGGGAAAAACAGAGGAGTTCTACAGGTGCTGTCTGAAGAGGTGAGTCTTGAGGAGGCGCCGGAATGATTAGTACAATAATGTTTAGTACAGTTTTTAAAATACTGGTAGGCTACCCAACTCACACACATTTCCCACTACATAATATTCTTAGAATAATTAACAAATGTATATAAGTATGTGTGTGTGTTTAAATGTCTTAATAATACCTTTGAATTCTGAATCTGATGACCATGTTAACACAGAGTCTGCCCCTGAGACACAGTCGACTTCTACGATATGTCTATTGCCCCACCAAGCAAAAAGCCAATGCCAGAAACTGATAAACATTTTTAATTTTTTTTAGGCAGCATCCTGTGTTTCAATAACCACGGATATGTGGACTTCAGTTAATATGGAATCATACCTGGCTTTTACTTGTCATTATATTTCTCCAGATGGACAGTTGATAACTAAACTGCTGGATGTTCACAGGTATTAATTGATTTCATTTTCTTATTTAGCAAGATACTTTGTAATGAAACCCTTTTTTGCCTTAATGGGGCACCGTCACAAGGCTGGCTTGTAGTGACACGTCAGACCCGGAAGAAACACACAGACAGACGGTGGTGATGAGTGAAACTGAGACGCAATGGTAGCGTTCAGAAGGTTTATTGCAAAATAAAAAGGTTTTAAACACAAAACAGGACACGGCACTTACGCCAAAATAAATATATAAACAAAACGAACAGACACTGACACACAGGGACGAACACTAAACAAACACGTACCACGTAGCAATTGTTCACTATTAATTTATCTCCTCACTCTCTCCCGTTCCTTCGCCCTGAACACCCAACCCCGAGTGAATGAAACGTGCATCTATTTATACTGTTGTGCTGGGATTCAATTACTAATTAATTATTCACTTGAATCCCAGCACGTGAATTAATTACGTGCAACCTCCTGCGCGCATATTACTTACTTTAAATGCACGTGCAGTGATGTGCAATCCCGTGCCTAAATACAATTATACATTTTTAAATACACGTGAAACACAGACCCGTTTATATCCTGTGTACCAATCTCTATACACCAACATTAACACACGCAACATACAACACAGAAATGCACACAGGGGCGGAGCACATTGCCACAGGCACTTATTCACATTTCTGGCCTTAAGACTGCTGTTTTGACCCATGAAAAATGATTCTTGAATTATTTATTTATACAAATCTTCTTTCAGGTTCACAGAACGCCTCACCTCTGATGCTATTGCAGTGTGTTTTCATAGCATTATTATTCAGCATTGGGGGTTGAGCGGAAAAGTACAGCGTGCTGTAACTGATAATGGAGCAAATATTGTAGCATCTATTCGCAAACTCAGCCTGCAACATATGCCCTGCTTTCCACACACGCTGAACTTAATCATTAAAGACAGCCTGGCAGGACCTGATCTAGAGGGCATCATAAAGAAAGTGAGGAAGATTGTTGGATATTTTAAATCCAGTACAGTTGCTAAAGAAAAGCTTGCAGCTTTACAAGACCTAAAGCACAAAGAGCTGAAACTCATTCAGGAGGTTGATACCAGGTGGAATTCAACATACAGGAGCGTTTCATGCTGGTTAGGGAGCCTGTTTCAGCAGCACTGACTTCTCTTGATGCATCTCTTCCTGTCATTTTTCACCATGACTGAGTTGCCATAGAAAAGGCTATTAAGGTGTGTGCATTTAAAATTTGAAGCACTGAAAAATATATTGTCAACCTTGTTGACAATATAGAACTTAAAAAAATGAAATTCAGGATGCGCAATTACCGTAAAAATAGTTGTATAGGTCGCTCTGGTGTGAAAGTCGATCTCCCCTTTTTGAGACTTCAGTTTTAGGAAAACACCTTTTTTGTGTTTAAAATACTTTTTTTTACAATTCTCTTTTTCCTACATGCTCAACACCAATAAATAAAGAAAAATACACAGGTTTAGTTTTGAAATAACCCTTGTTTGCAATATTTTATTCCATTAATAATTTTACAGTGTTGTTTTTCGTTTTTAGTTAAACTACTAGAAACTATTTGTTTTTCAAAATTTAACAAGTAATTATTAACTGAGCGTAAAATCAAGTTATACATCACACATCATATCTGTATTAAACTACCAGTGTTTTATTTTAGCTTATCAAGTACCAAACAAGTTCAAGAACATATCTTCTTTGCTGTACAGAACATTTCTTTCCAAAACCATACTTAGACAATAGTTCCAGCTGCACTGGCTTTTACAAATTCATTCTATTAATTCAGATTTAAAAGACAAGTATTAAACAGTGCTGCTTCATCAATTAAAAAGCAAAAAACCAAAACAAACAAAAAAAACCCAATAAGCTAAACAGTGCACCATCTAATAACCAGTAAACACAACATTTTAGAGTTGCATACGGTGCAGTACAATGGCATTCAATTTCCAGCTGTACAAATACATTCATTTTGTTTTGTTAATCAGAACCATAACCATACACATGCTTTACAAGTGCACCACTGCATTACACTGACATGCAGAACAAGTCACAGTATGTATTAAAGTCATTCAAAAGTACTCCATTCAAGCAAAATATTTTCTACATTGGGCCATAAACACTTTCCTCCTCTATTAGCTCGTTTTTCTTTTGCCATTTTAAGTTTGTCTTTGTTTCGTCTCCAGTCATGTACTGTTTTTTCAGCATTGCGATTAACATGTATTTCGGCAAATTCAACAACGTGCAAATTCAAACCTGTTGAGAAGCATTTTCTTATTTTTACTGTCCTACTTTATCCAGTCTCAAAGTCTCCTGCATTATTATAGCATTGCAGTTACAACGAACGGAAGACTTAAAAAGTTTACTACTCAGCTTTCTAACCAATAGCTGTTTGGTACGGATCCCAGGGGCGGGTTCAGTTTGAATGTTGACAAATCAATGGCTCGGGAGGGTGGGAATAAGGAAATTCATAGAGACTGACAGCTATTGTGTTAACACTAAGTGAAGCAGTATAGCTGTGACGAGAGGAGGTCAGTCAAGAGTCTGAAAGCTTGCATTTATCATTCAAAATGACTAAGGGTATTGAGAGTAAGAAATTAAAACTTTTAATTACAACAGTGGTTTTGTGTTTCTATCTAGTAACATGACCTGAATGCCGTCGATCCTGAACAAATAAATCGGGTTGTTGACAGTTAAGCTTGTGTGAGACATAACCATGGCTGTAGTAATCCCATTGTGGCACTGGCACAGTAGTTTAATAATATTAGACACACCGGTGCATACGTGGCACTGGTGTATCAGTCTCTCCCCCCTTTTTGCCTAGAAAATCGACTTATTCAATGTTTTTTACGGTAGTAGAAACCACATTTATATTAAGTGAAATTCAACCATGTCAGTAATTAAAGACAATATATATTTTGTATGTCTTTTTTAGATTTGAAAACTTTTTTTGTTGCCACTGAAGAGATGTCTGCAGAGAAAACTGTTACAGTATCAAAAGTGATTGTTTTGGTAAGAAATTTACAACGAATCACTGCCACTGCAGCCCAGCAGCATGCTGCAGGAACCAGTGCTCACAGCTTGGCTGATGCCCTTAATAATGCCTTTGAAAAAGGTGTGGAACACAGCGAGATATAACCTGTAATGCTAATTTCATGTTTTCATCTTTTTGGTTTACAAACATAAGAATATAAGAACATAACGAGAGGAGGCCATTCGGTCCATCTTGCTCTTTTGGTTGTTAGTAGCTTATTGATCCCAGAATATCATCAAGCAGCTTCTTGAAGGATCCCAGGGTGTCAGCTTCAACAACATTATCGGGGAGTTGGTTCCAGACTCCCATAATTCTCTGTGTAAAAAAAGTGCCTCCTACTTTCTGTTCTGAATGCCCCTTTATCTAATCTCCATTTGTGACCACTGGTCCATGTTTCGTTTTTCAGGTCAAGCAACTTGGGACGTGACAAGTAAATAACTGTTATAATGCAAGACGTGAATTTCTCTTTTTTTTCCTTATTGTTTTACAGATTTCTTGGTATTGTCACCCTTTTGGACCCACGGTTTAAAACACTTGCTTTTGGAAATGAGAAAAATGTAGATGAGGCACTAACAGCAATGACAGCAGAAGCCTCAGATTGCTGAAGCTGGGGACACTCAAGCTGTTACGACAGTAACAGGGAGCACAGAACACACTGATGATGTACGGAAAGACTTTGATGCCAATGTGTGTATAGTCTGTACTACAGTGTTTTACTCTCTGCAACTTTTCTGTTGCTAATGCTAAAATGAGAAGCTAAGGGGTGTTCAAAGGACCCATACTTGTACATGATGATTTCTGACACCAAAAGTTCCTAATATTGTCACACTTATTTTTTATCAGGTGTACTTTAACATTTTAACTTTCTTACTGTGTTGGCACGTGTGACCCTAAAAACCTTTCCTCCCTTGTACAAGGTGCGAGCACCTTTGAGTGAAAGGTGTATGCGGCAGAGATTCATGGCTCTTTGATAGAACCAGCTTAATTTCTTTGAAGTTTCCCCACTGATGATGGAAATGATAATGCAAAGATGGGAGCCTGGCTAACAAGGTTTTAGTTTTTTACAGGTATGAGGCTTTTAAAGACTGTCACCCACACCTGTGATGTGCAGAAATCGATAAAGGATCCTGTGGTGGCTTTGACAGACTCACTGAGAGCAGGAACTGACCCAAGACTGTCACCGCTGCTGGAAGTGGGGCGGTCTTTGGAATACTAATTGAACATCTTTGAAACTACAACAATGTTAAAATATTGTAATAACTGTACTGTATTTTAAAGAATATAAAGCCAGCAAAAAAAAATATTGCAGAAAAGGGAGAGCAGGCATTGACCTAATGTTAGAAAAAAAGATGCAAGTGAACAGGGCAGGCACAGGCATGTCTCTGTGTCAATGCTTATTAGTTCTTGGAAACTAGACAGACTTAAGACATGGGCTCTTCTTATCTGAGACCTACCGGTGCCGAGGCCTATAACCTTGAGAAGAAAAGCAGAAGTGAGAATTTCATTTAATTCAATTAGAAAAGTGTTCACAGTGAAAGTTTTTATCAGAAAAGCAGTGACTTTAATTGGGAAGAAGTTTGTAAGCCAAAAACACAGAGCCTCTTAGGTATTGCAATTTAGCAAAATAAAAACAACCTTCCCTACTGACATAGTTGGAATAACGTTGTATAGACGTCAGAATATGATGTCGGATTTTGGTCATATAATGGTTGTATGTGAAAGTTGGAATGACGTCAGATTCTGACGTTGTAACAACGACATTATTCATTAATAGAATTGAAAGAACACAATATTGTAGAAATAAACTGAATTCATGTCATGTTTTATTGAATACAATTTTGCATTAAAAATATGTAATTGCAGTTCAGGAAATGAGAACAAAAGTTATTGACTGTGTTAAAGGATGTACCACACAGGCCGAAGGGAGATAGTCGAGACTACAATTGTCATGCACATGAACCAACATCTTATTTAACGTATGACTTATATTGTAACACTTGAATGTATTTGTATTTGCTTGCGATTGTAAGTCGCCCTGGATAAGGGCGTCTGCTAAGAAATAAATAATAATAATAATAACCAAAAAAATAAGGCTTTGGCCCTTTAAGTAGTTATACTTTGAAAAATATAAAAATACAGATTTACAACAGGAACAAAAACCCACAAACAACCCCCCCTGACAAACAAAGGCAGGCAGGTTTTATAACGGTGGTGTCCACCTGAGCAGTCAATTGATTGGCTGACAGGGCAATGAGAGGATTGCAAAAAGCCAAATTCCCAGGCAGACACCACCATCCAAATCAAGCCTATTATCCCGTCAGTCTGTCCCTTAATTCTTGTGGCTGCCACCTCCAGCTCGCCTATCAGGCGCATACTTCAGGACCTTTCCCAATGCCTGATACCTCTGTAGTCTTCTGTGTCTTCGTCACACTTTCTATAAGAATAGAAAATAAGAACAAAAAGTATTAATTTAGAAATAAAAATAAAAACTTCTAGTCATTTATTTGACAACAAGCTTTTATCCAAACTTACATTTTGAAGGAAAGGTTGAACTTGTACAAGAGTAAGCAGGCTTAAAACATTTAAAGCTACCTATGTCTGTAAAATAAAATATTAGTAATTAATGCAATCTTAAATATATTGGACATCTGATGGTTACCTGTAACAATTTTGCAAATGTCTGATTCCACAAATGGCTTCTTTCCACCTTTCCCTTTCAGATTAATTCCAGCCATAATCTCATTTGTCTTTACCTGTGAATGTCATTACAAAAACATAAATATATTTTTAAAATAATAATAACCACAAAACAGCTGAGGCCATATATTATCTACTATTTTCACTTTTAACTTTTTGTAAACACAAAGATCTATGTATGAGAAAGCGATGTTATTATTAGAATGCTTTACACAAGGAGGAGGGATGTGTAACAGGGTGAGGAGCCTGTACATTTATTTATTTTTAGAACAGGGTTCCCCCCTCCGCCTCCGGTGTTATTTTGTTTTTGTATTATGATTTATTATGTATGTAAATGACGGTGAAAGCCGTGGGTATTGTTTTTGTATTTATTTATTGTGTTTAAATATGACGGCGTCATTTATATGTTATTGTTTTGTTTTCATTTAAAATGTGTTCTGGCAGAGGCGAGATTGGTGCTCGTCCTCTGCCAGGAATAATTAAAAACCTCGTGCAGAAGGTGGCCATCTCCCGAGTTAATTAAGTGATTAATTTGTTGTTAAATTGGGAGATGGTCACCTGTATATAAACCTGCAGCTCTCTACTATAACCTTGCCTAAATAAGCCGGACAGCTAAGCTGTTTACCGGCTAAAAACACACAGTTACCTTTCAGTGACGGCTCAGCAGCAGGGTACACCTCCTGCATCCTTCTACTCAGCCATCCAGTACAGACTGACTGCACCTCTTAAATACCCTGCACCTACTTCCAGGTACAGGGGATAATTAACAATAAAATAATTAAACAATATTCATTAATTTATTCATTTGTTTATTTCTGTATTTATTTATTTTTAAATTTGGCATGGATAGTCCTCCATATGGAAACGCTGACGTATTGATGAAATAAATTTGCAACCCTATTTTACTCGTCCAATCACCAATGTTGGCCCTATCTACTACATATAGTAATATATTTTTATTAACACCCTATCACAATCCAATGTTGCTCCTACGTCATTGTCCTAGTGACAGTTTACAAACGACTAATAATAAGTTGCTCATGTAAGCTGCAGTATGATTGGGCGTAGTGAGAACGTATACTTTTTTTTTTAACCTGACAAGCCGAGTCTGGCGATTTTACAGTGGGCGTGATTCAGCTGCGTGAAAACAAATTTTAAAGGTTTATAAGACATCTCTTTCTGAAACTAATTTATTTTTCTTCATACAAATAAATACAATATCGCAAAGTTCCTTGAATACGACCGTTTCTGGCTCCACTTAGCCTAATGTGATGAAGATTTATATTATTATTGCAGACATTTAGTAATGTGTATTGTGAACAGAGTATGCACATTTATTAATTGTTTTTGAAAAAAATACATATATTTTTGTTGTTAGTGATAAGATGAGTACTGAGGAAACGAGTAGCTAATCATCTAACTTTCAGATAGATTTATAGCAATATGTATATTCTGATCTGCCTCCCCTTCAGAAAATAATTGAACTAGTGGGCTATACCGTTACTACACAACAAGGTAATTGAGCTAATTGACATATTTTAACATAGCACTTTCTAAGTTATGTAAATACATTTATAAATACAGTATCCTTATTTTGAAATGTTAAAGTGTCTGTTTTACCAACTGGTTAAAAGTTCACTCAAATTAAATTAAAAACTAGCTAGCTATCTATATTTACAGTATTTACCTATATTACCTATCTACAGCAGACATTTTAAAATGATCTATCTATATTTACAATATGTACCTATCTATATATGTATAGCTAACTATAACTAACTAGAAAATATAACTTTCTATGTATTCTTGAAATAACAAATCTATCTCACACCAACCGTTGTGGCTTTCTTCTGCGATTTTGCTCGAGCATTGCTTGCCTGGTTGCCTATAATTATAGCTAACATGGCTGCAAGAGGAGACCTCAGTGACTTTGAAAGAGGGGTGATTGTTGGGGCGCGTTTGGCAGGAGCTTCAGTGACAAAGACCTCTCGACTTGCTGATGTTTCACGAGCAACAGTGGTCGGAAGCACATACTTGAAGTTCGAAGTGCAAGGCAAAACAGGCGAGCAACTGCAGATCAATTGACTACAAATTTCAACCTGGGGCACGAGCAGCCAGTTTCATAAAAAAACGGTCCGCCGAGAACTCCACAGAGTGGGATACCATAGTGACCCAACGCCCTATTAAGTGACTTTACATTGGTATTTCCATTTTTTGTCCTACCTGTATGTCATTACAACGCTGTGTGCCCACTGGGTCTGGGGAATATGTTTGGGTAGAAATTGAAATAGGACATTTGAACTAAAATAAGTATTTGCACCTATTTAAGTTTTACTGTAATAAACGTATTTATTACAGGAAAACTGTTAAGTTTAAAAGTGAGACAATCAGTACAAAATGTGACCTAATTTAATAACTTTGGAAACTACACCTCTGTATTAAGTACAAAGTGGACATGCTGAAAAAGGCCTTTTGGCTTTTGCCTGCATGAGCGAGGCAGTACTAGAGATAAGGAAATTTTGGGGTCCAAAGCAGGTTTTTACTGGTTAGACGCTGTCTTCAGCTCAAGGTTTTTGCTCCATATAGACTGTTATATTTCACGAACGAGAAGTACTGGATAGTACAAAAATAAAAGGTGATCTTACGCTTATTACATGAGTATATTATCCATAGAATTAATGAGAGTTTAGTTGCTTGAAATTAAGATGCAAACCTCTTCTTATCTGTAGAGATATCGGTTCGAGTGGTCTCTTGAATCTAAGTTTTTAAGTATGATCTAATGTAATGAATTTGGGAAAGTGCTTACAGTATAGTTTTTGTATTAATTAAAAGTAAACTCTGGTTAGAAAGTGGGCCCCTCAAATTCTTATCTATAAATTGTCAAGGACTAGTGGAAGCAGGGGATATTTTTGGCTAGAGAAAAGCCAATTTTGTTAAATACATTTATACATAAAGTGAAACCAGTCTATTGAGAAAACACTAACAAGTATGTTTTACTGTTGAGAAAGAAATATATTTTAGACCAAGGCTGGAATAATTAAATAGAGCTGGTATTATATATTAACCCTTTGTTGCCAACATGCTCTAATTTTGATACTATGATGTAGATTATAAAATGCATCATATCTCAGTCGCCCAACCAGCAATCTTGTTTTTTTCACCAGTATTTTGTTGTTTGTCATTGTCTTGAGCACTGCATCACCTCTACACCTGTGCACTGCGTCTCCCCTGAATTTACAAGTGTGCTCACAGCATAAAATAAGTAAGTGGAATCTGACAATGGTGTATGGTTGATGCAATTAAGTGTTTTACTCACATAATGCAGAGAATACAAAACCTTTCAAAATAAAACTTTTTGCAACAATTTTTGACATTGATGATATAGGCCTACATCCTCAAAAGCTTGACATTTTAGTATGTAAATACAAAGATATGAACATTTAATTAAGGTTCTGTTTTGAGCAACAGGCAGTGACCCGTCTTGTGCAGCCTATTCCATACGTATATTGGTTAGCGCAACAAAACTGGAGTTTTAAAAAAAATGTAAATGGTTACTCTTGGAGTCAATCCTACAGTATGTGACAGAACCTGACACCGAAAGGAACTGAAAGGATATTTTGTGTCAGGTCTTGTGTTTTAGCCCCTAGTCAAAAAAAAAACCCCATCTCGGCCTTCGGTGTCATATGACTTTATTTACAGAGAGGCTGGGGAAGTGTGTGAGCAGCCATTCATCAGGTTGACAGGCAGTTGGCTATCACAAGCAAACACAGAGCTATAAAGATGCTATTAGATCGCCTGTAGCACCTGGTAATGTTGTTCCTGTAAAGAGTCCCTTGAGCAGTTCTTGAAGTTTCAGGGGTTAAAACAGACAGCTGAAGTCGGATATTCTCATGCACATATGTGCTCAAGAGATGTTTCCAGGACAGCTTGAGTAGAGATAAAGACTTTATTTCCCTGGTAAGTGAAATATTTCATAATTGGGGGGAATGGAAGCTATCAGCAAAGCACAAGAACTGCCAGAGACTCTCTACACAGCAAGGATAGTTTACGTGTTTTCAGGGTATTGGTGCAGCAAAAGTAAATCTGCCAAAAGTACAATTTCACTTTTAATTTGTAGTTCCCAACACTCTTAGGTGAAACGTAGAAAAAAAGTCAATAAAGTAAAAGTCAATACCTTGTCACACAGTAAAAAAAATATGTCACCAAAGTAAGGTGGTCTTCTTTTTCTCCCAATGTATTTTTTTTGCAGACCCCAGGTACTTTTATCAATGCATATGTATATTAATAACAATTAACTTGTTTTGTCAACATGGAAATATACTAGGGAACACACTTATTGTGACATTTTATATCATTTATATTAAATGATTTATTTCTGTTTTAAAATGGAACATTTGCCTGCAAAAAATATATTTTTTTATACAAAAAAAAAAGGTCTGGCATGGACTATAATCTTCAGTTTGCAAGCGTGTTGTGTTACTGTCATCAGTGCTACACAATTAGTTGAGACAAGCAGTATTTTGAAAGATGAGCCAGCTGAGAATTCTCTGGACTTTGTTATATTTTGGAGATTTTTCAAGTCATCACTCATCATCATTATTCTGAGATTCTGATCTTGAGCTCTGAAAAATGTCAGTTTCCTGTCAGTGTAACACTCACTGTGGTCCCTATTGGCGCAAGGAAGTATGGTTTCTCTCGATTCTGGTTGATGAGAGAAACGCGATTTGTGGTCCCCACTGGACAAAAAGGAACATTAATTTCTGAGAAATAGCTATGCTGAACATTTAATCATACATTTAATCCTATTAAACCAAAGTTCATGTTTTCTAGCTTCATTATTTAAAATACGGCAATATGAAAATATTTCATGACAGAAAAGCTGAAAAAACCCATCTTTTTATTGATAAAGCATTTTATAACATGTACAACTTGTTCTCACTTACTTGTACGATTGTGTCATTTCCGTTCCCTATAGCAACAGTGGCGGAACGTAATTATTTAATTCTATCTTATACTGCTTATATATTTTAAAGTCTTTATTTTTATTATTGAATACATTTGTTATTTTACAATATGTTTTATTATTTAAAATTATAACTCTGCAACAAAATCTGACACTATTACATTTGAACATGTCCTCTGAAACTTTGAATGTTTTTTTTTTTTTATAGTGAAACATCTGAATGGAAAGACATTCCACCAAAATTGGACCTTGTCCACAGGACTGATGTGCTAAATAAAACTTTTGAAGTTGGAAGCATCGTTGATGTTAAATTTGAAGACGACAGTTCTCCGGCAGAAATTGATGGTAAGGGCAATTTCAAATTCTCAGATAACTGAAAAATATAAGAAATGTATGCATTTTCTTATTCATTGTAAAGAGGTATTACTTCAGATTGATAGCTGTAAATAGCTCTGGTGAAGAAGCTCACAATGATACATAATACAGCAGCTTTCATTAGGAGAAAGCGATCAGAAATTATTTAATCACGGTATCAAACAATACCGTTCAATACATTTGTTCAATCTTATCTTAGAACTCTCAGTATTTAAAAATCAAGTAACTTATTTGAATATAATAATCCTCTCGCCATTTTTCTTGTAAAAAAAAAAAAAGCTAACAAAGATAAACTGGTCAGCCACCTTCTGAGACTTCAGAAAACCCCTTCCAGAATAATAAGATATTTCCTCTCAGATTCTGAAGAAAGCGAGGAGTGTCCGAAATTTAAAAGGTATAACATTTAATATGTACACATTTATATCTCCTCGTATAAATGTCTATACATTTAATAGGACTATCGTGTACATGTTACCATTTAAAAAGCAAATGAATATTTTTTACTAAGGTTAGAACATCTATAAAAACAGCAAAAAAGGAACATAAGCACATTATTGTTTGTAGGTTATCTTCACTGTATTTTGACTGAGGAAAAGACCAGTATCTTTATTCTTGGTTTGATTTAAACATGGACAGTTCTTAAAACGCTTATCATGAATATATCTGAGGCACTGACATAGACTGTTGTCAGTTGTTGAGCTTGTAAAACTAAATAAAAATGTATGAATAACAATCATTTTGTCATTACAGATATCGCAGGAGAAGAAAAAAGACAATCTGCTGATGCAGAAAATAATGAGCAGTCCCCAGGCCTCCTTACCAAAAAACAAATTAGAGGAGGAGAACCAACATTTAAGACAAGAAGTGGCAAAGTTAAAAAAAGAAAATGAGGAGCTAAGAAACCTCAATATTTAATTGCAAAAAGGTCATCTATCTATTATTGTACTCATAACTTTTTTCAGTTATTTCATCCGATATATTTTGTTTTAAATACCAGAACCATGGTGTTTATAAGCTGTTAGGATTTATAAGTTGTTAGGATTCATACAACACATAGAGAGCCTGCTATATTAAAAAAAAAAAAAAAGATGGACAAGAAAACACAGAGCAGGTACATGTTTAATTTATATATGTATGTATATACATACAGAGTCCTGCCATATTAAATTGAACATACTCCAAAATACTGGAGTTGTCATTTTTTTCCCCCCCGAGTACTTCCACACCTGTGGTATAAATATTACCCTTCTGCATGACGGTGTTGGGTGCTTGGTGTTTTATCACAGTTTCATTATCTTTATGTCAAGGTTGTTCATTTTAATATATATAATATATATATATATATATATACTTTAATAGAACAATTTCAGATTGGCTTGACAGAGGGCATTATATCCCTCACATACACCATTAGAATGTTTGGAACCATTTCACATAAACCAAATAAACAAAGATCATTCTGTTCCATAGGCATCATTTACACGGGGGACATGTCCCCCTCACTTTTTCATTATTTCAGATAGAATAATCTCATCAGCTACAGAAACTATATATATAGTCTATGTATCTAATTATCTGTCTGTCAATCTATCTATCTACAGTCACTCTCTCTCTCTCTAAATTCCTGCAGGACTTTTTCGTAAAGGCATATTTGTTTGGCAGGGATAGGGTTAATTCCATCCTTGCTGAATACACATGTGCAATGTGGCTGGGTCTTAATTGATCATTAATAAAGACCCAGCCACACTGTATAAAAAGAGGAGAAATCCTTTGTTTGGTAGAGGGAGTTGAGATTACATTTTGTGAGTATATGTGCTGTGTTTATGGACTGTTTTAGTGAAGGCCAATGCCCAGCCTAACCGTTAAGAACATAAGAACATAAGAAAGTTTACAAACGAGAGGAGGCCATTCAGCTCATCTTGCTCGTTTGGCTGTTAGTAGCTTATTGATCCCAGAATCTCATTAAGCAGCTTCTTGAAGGATCCCAGGGTGTCAGCTTCAACAACATTACTGGTGGTTCCAGACCCTCACAATTCTATGAAGTAGTTTTTGTTTAAACTGTAACATGAGATGATGGATTAGATGTGCTCCTTGGCTGTCTGGAGGACCAAGGTTGGTGCCTTGCATGCGGGGAGTTCGGGCACATGGTGGTATGCTACCCCCTCCAAGAGGAAGAGGAGGATCTGCCTGCGCGAAAGCTGGAGAAGACGGAACTGCCTGCCCTAAAATGGAAGGGGAGGAGCGGCAGTTCCCGGAGGCGAGCAAAGGAGCCGGTTCCATCTCCAGTGTCAAGGAAAGAGGGATTGCCTGCTCGAGTCCCAGAGAGAGAGGTGCTGCCTGCCCGAGTGCCAGAGGGAGAGGGGCTACTGCCATCTCCAGATCCAGAAGGGGGAGGGGCCGTGTCATCTCCAGAGCCAAAGGGAGAGGAGCTGCTGCCGTCTCCAGTGTGGGTGGTGCCACAGATGATGGAAAGTTTGGAAGTTGTAAGGACCTCACTGAATTTTTTATATATGACTTCCAACCCTATATATTTACATTTTGGATTACTTTTTGACATGGTTTCAGATGCTCTATTACCTTGTGAAAACGTTAAGCTAATTGTACAGAGATACAAAGTGAATACTATTCCAAGCACTTGCATGTTGGCAAATCTTTTTTGGGGGTTCATGGCATCATGTGGGTATCCACTTACCCCCAGATTTGGGACTCCTTGATCACATTGACAGCTACACTGACAGCAGGGTGTCAGTGTGTATGAAACCAGCAATTACTAACATAGAGGGCTGCAGTCGAGAAATCTGGCATTTTATGAAAGAAGTTGGAAAAGCTTTCTCTAAATTGCAGAGGTGAAGCTGACAGGCTGACAGCTAAAGGGCAGAATGATTTACTTTGCTGCAAAAATAACTTACACATCTGTCGTCACTTTTGTAGTCCCTCCAAATCCTAGTACAAGACTTA
Organism: Acipenser ruthenus; assembly: GCF_902713425.1. Taxonomy (NCBI): domain Eukaryota; kingdom Metazoa; phylum Chordata; class Actinopteri; order Acipenseriformes; family Acipenseridae; genus Acipenser; species Acipenser ruthenus. Next base: position 24,658,287 of record NC_081194.1, read on the forward strand.
CTAACAATTTAGCCTCCACTCTTTTATTCAATGGAATACCGCAAGAGCAATTTTGATAACATTATTCAAGAGATGTATATATATATATATATATATATATATATATATATATATATATATATATATATATATATATATATATACATGTATATACATTTTTTTTTTCATTGCAACATTAATAAATCAATTATGTAACAAGATGAATCAATTTGATTAATAACTCGATTTAGTTAATATTGAAACATATTAATATTATTATTTATTTATTTTCTAATAGCGTATTGGAGACCAGCGTTTATGTTAGATCACTAGCTTCACATTCATGCGGTCATTGAGGCAACACACAACCTTGTAGCAACATCGTAACTCAATTTAAACACTCCAGCAACTTTGTTAAACAAGTCATTTTTTAAGGAATATATTAATGTGTTTCTGCTACCACTCACTCACTAGCGGTTCTGTCTGACAATCTCAGACACTCTGCCTCTCTTCCCTTACCTCTCGAATGGGTCCCACAAAATACAGGAGGCAGGTAATAGGTACCTAATTCCTGACTACACTAGTATTTGAATGTTTTTTTTTTTAAATTTAATCTTTAAATATGCTATTCAAATCAGCCATGTAAAATAAATAAAAATAAAAGTCGTTGATGTTTTTATTTATTTATTTTTTTAAAACAACAATAAAACAATAAATACTAACAAATTAATTGCAACCTTTGATTTGGGATTTCATTTTATTTAGTTCAAACTAAGATTGTTTTAAAAGTCATTGTTAACTTTTATTTAATAATAATAATAATAATAATAATAATAATAATAATAATAATAATAATAATAATAACAATAATAATAATAATTGAAAATTAGCTGTATAGGCTAAAGATAATTAAATGAGGTCATTTTAACTTAAGTAAATACACTTCAACATACATTTATAGAAAATCTTTGTGCTCATATAGAATATATGTAGACCATATAAAAGAACACAAATATAAAAATAAAAATGCATACAAAATCATATTGCTCCTATTGAGCCTATAGGACAAGGCTATGCTGCCATACAACTTTTCCTGCTGAAGAACTGAAATAAGTGATACAAGTGATTTTAAGAGCTTCCCTTATAGCATTATTGCTGCTCACTCAGGAGATGCCCTGCATACCTATTGCTTCATAACTCGTAACTGATGTGTGCTGAGGTATGGACTCATTAGTTGTCTGCTGTTTTCGGATAAAGTTGTGCAGGGCACATGTTGCCTTCACTACTTTCTCTGCATTCTCTGGGCTCACACCAAGAACGCGCCTGTACACACGCCATTGTGTTGCCAAAGTGCCAAAGGCATTTTCCGCAGTTCTTCTTGCACGAGAGAGGCGGTAGTTGAAAGCACACTTGTACCTCGACATTTTTCTTCCAGCGTATGGCCTCATTAAATTTCTGCTTAGGGGGAATGCCTTATCTCCCACAATGACATGTGGCACAGGTCCAGGTTGATCCGCTCCAGGGAGAAAGGTGTCGTGTGGGATATCCAGGGTTCCGCTTTATAGAGCTTTACTTAAAGCTGAGCAGGACAGTGTACAGCCATCACTGTACCTTACAACAAGACAATTGAAAAACTGCCCTTATAATTAAAAAACTGTGACCCAGAAGAAGCAGGTGCTTGGATGACCACATGTTTTCCATCAATTGTCTCTAGACAGTTTGGGAAGTTCTATCTATTATGGAATACCTGGGCAATTGCTTTCCAGTCCTGTTCTGTGGGGACCTTCATGTAGTCCACCACAAGGTAGTCCCATGTTACTTGACATAACTCTGTTACTATGCCTGATACAGTTGAAACCCCAACTGTGTAGCTAAAAGCAATTGAGTGGTAAGAATCCCCTGTTGCCAAAAACCTGCAATTAAAAACATTTATATATATATATCTATTTATATATAAAAATCTATTTTTTTTTTTTAGAAGAATGCCGTAAGAGATGGAAAAATCTCAGATAGATTTATTAAAGAGAAGAAAAGAGAGGGAGAAAAAGAGTAGAGCTGCAAGAACCAGTGCCCGATGCTGGAAATTCAGTCCAGGATGATGAAGAACAAGAGGACGAAGAGGAGGAGTTCAGCTACCATGGCCACGACAATGAGGTAGAAGAAAATAGAGAAGAGACAAGTTCACCCTAACTAACCCTAACTCTCCCAACTCCAGTGAAAGACCTAAGAGGAGAAAACAATCTACAGGTCTTGACAGCTTTGAGGAAATTCTGCTGTCTGTCCTTAAAGATAATCGTTCACAGCAATCAAGGCCCATGGATGAAGACAAAATGTTTCTTTTGAGCCTTCTGCCAAGACTTAAGAGACTGTCTCTTGAAAAAGAGCAGCTGCGAAACTGAAAATCAGCTTCTACAATATACATTAAATCTTCTCTAGTGGACAAGCCACAAAAAGGAGAAAAGACAGCATACAGTCACAAAAAGCTCTTAATAAAATAAACTTTATTTATTTCAAACAATCGTGTTAAAAGTTTTGAAAAACAATCACGGTGGTGATTCGTCTATAGGAATGTGTTGAAATATATTTATGTAATGTGTGTGTATATAAATAAATTGTTGCGCTATTTGGATGTTTTGAAAGATGTGTTCATTGTCTGGTTTGTTTATGTTCTCCCTGGCCTCTTTATTTATTACAATGTTGCATTTATGTTCTATGTATAGGGTATACAGGGAGCCCCTGTCACTCTGTTATCTGTAAAGTGTGTGAGACTGGGGTTGTTTTTTTTGTCTACCTTGTTCTGAATAATTTTACATTGTGTAAACGGTTTCTTTTTGGCAAGTTTGTGTGTTAATAAAAAGCCTGCTTGCTATTCAACTGCCTATTTGCTTTGGGTTCCTTCTTAAAAGCTGTTATGTATGTTTTATATATATATATATATATATATAACACATAACAGCTTATATATATACATATATATATATTGCAGTATATAGCATTTTTTCACAATGTGTATAAATAGATATATGGTAGATTGATTTTGTTAGTACTTTTAAAAATGTTTTCACATTATATATACTATGCATGTAGAAAGAGCCATAGATTACTTAAAACATACAACTTATCAAAAATTATTATTTTTTTTACTCTTAATTGTTTTAATTGTTTTACCTAACTACAGTTCAAAATAGTCCGTTTTCCAATACGTGCAATTACATAGTAAATGTTACCACAGTAATTCACCACAAGAAGTAATTCATTTCAAATTTATAAAAAAAAAAACAAAAAAAAAACTTTTTTTTTCTCAAGTAATTTTAAATTAACTACATTAGGGTGACGTCAGACCAGGGAAATGACACCACAACATGTTCCAGCAGCACCCAGTGTCAGGACGTCTTTTCCTTTGCGCAGGAATTGTACATCTTCCTCAGCTGTAGTTACAAGCGACATGAGCTGTTTGTCAAAGCACAGCAGGAACTAGGCCAGAAGGTACTTGAACTTGGAAGACTATGTGAAACACGTTGGTCTTGTCGAAAATGCATGCAAGACATGGCACTGTATTGGAAACACTGGAAGCAATTTCAGTTCAGACATCTGATGGACCAACAGCTAGCACTGCAAAGGGACTGTTGGCAAGGCTAAAGAGCTATTCCTTTCTGCTGAGGCTCTTGGTTTTGGAAAGAATATTCAACATTTTGAACACTGCTTCAGAAGAACTGCAAAATGAAAACCTGGATTTATCAAGTGCCATGGAATTAGCAGCAAGCAACTTGCTACTCTTCGAGATATGAGATCATCTGAAAGTAAATGGAAGGAGCTAAGTGATTCAGCTCAAACCATGGCCAAGGACCTTGAAATTCCAGTTCCTGATCAGGCAGTTGACCTCAGCAACCCACAAACAAAGACATGAAGAACAAACAAAATTGCATCCAAGCTGGCTATTGTTTTTGTTTCTAGCACACTAGGTCAGTCATCTACATATGAGCAGCAGTGTGGAGTAGTGGTTAGGGCTCTGGACTCTTGACCGGAGGGTCGTGGGTTCAAATCCCGGTGGGGACACTGCTGCTGTACCCTTGAGCAAGGTACTTTACCTAGATTGCTCCAGTAAAAAAACCCCAACTGTATAAATGGGTAATTGTATGTAAAAATAATGTGATATCTTGTAAGTCGCCCTGGATAAGGGCGTCAGCTAAGAAATAAATAATAATAATAATAATATGATGTTCTCAGGAGCACTGAAGGATCCATTAAAACAGATTTCTACTATCCTGTTCTGGACAGAATACTGAATGAGCTTGACAGGATTCACATCCAACTCTACAAGCAGTGAATATTTCCTTGACTATGACAAATTAAGCATAATTGCAGATAACTATGGATCAACAGGAACCAATTTTGACAGTCTTGAAGCTGAAGTTGAAGCTGCCAAGATGCACATTGTGCCCAAAAACTTGACCTAAATAACAGAATTCAGAGATGCTCTGATGACTTACCAAGAGGTTATCAGTCTTTGCTTTCAATTGTTGATATAGTGTTGAGCCTCCCAGTCTCTACAGCATCAAATAAGAGGTACTTCTACGTGCTCAAGCGAGTTAAAGACTGCTTAAGATCCACAATGGCAGATGGGCGCCTATGTGAATTGGTACTCTTGGCTTGTGAGTGTGAAGCAGCAAAATCCCTGGATGTCAACAAGGTTATTGACAATTTTGCCAAGATGAGACCACGGTGTTATCCATTACTTTAACTGATCTCAGGAGTTTTATTTATTAATTTTATTTACTTACTTTCCTTTAAACTATCGGAGAGAGGTAACTGCCATTCAAATATGAATGTAAAAAAGGCTTTTTTCAGTAGTGAGCCTGCATACCACACTTTAAAGTTCGCTAGTTACTCCTGTGCTGGTAATTCATATTGTAATTAGTTTGGTGTGATTTACATAACAAAAAATAGTACATTATCAGAGAAAATGCTTATGTAATAAACTGTTTTTCACGTTTTTATATGTAAAAGACCGAGACCCCTGCTGAAAGTTTGCCCCCCACCCCCCAACTTACATCTGAAATGGTGTCCCTGTTTTGGACCCTGCAAAACCTGTGGCAGATCGGCAACACTGCATGGTGAGTGTAATTTCCAAAATTGTAATGTGTTTGATTACCAATAATATACGCTTCAGTATCTATACTCTGTAATTAGTTTATATTAGTTTAGCGATGCTCTGTTATGGCCTATAATACCCATTTTTGTTAATTTAGTAATCGCCAATTATTTTATTATTTTCTTCGAATTTGGCATATACGATTATTTTTAGGCTCAGCTCACCGCTACCACCCCCGCGCTGACTCGGGAGCAGCGAAGAGTGTGTCCTCTGAAGAGTGTGCCGTCAGCTGACCGTTTTTTTTCACACTGCAGACTCACCGTGCAGCCACCTCAGAGCTACAGCGTCGGAGGACAACGCAGCTTACAGGCAAGCCCGCAGGCACCCGACCAGACTACAGGGGTCGCTGGTGTGCCGTGAGCCGAGGACACCCTGGCTGACCTAAGCCCACCGCCTCTCGGGTAGTGCTCGGCCAATTGTGCGCCACCTCCTAGGAGCTCCCATCTACGGTTGGCAGACTCACCGTGCAGCCACCTCAGAGCTACAGCGTTGGAGGACAACGCAGCTTACAGGCAAGCCTGCAGGTGCCTGGCCAGACTACAGGGGTCACTGGTGTGTCGTTAGCCGAGGACATCCTGGCCGACCTAAGCCCTCCTCCTCCCGGGTAGTGCTCAGCCAATTGTGCGCCGCCTCCTGGGAGCTCCCATCTACGGTCGGCAATAGAATAGCCTGGACTCGAACCGGTGGCCTCCAGGCTATAGAGCGCATCCTGCACTCCACTCGGAGTGCCTTTACCAGATGTGCTACTCGGGAGCCCAATACTACCCATTTTTGTCATATTTTGTCTGTAATGACAGGCCACAGGCTGTCATAGAACAGCAGACCACTGACAGTGACACTGAAATCTTTTCAAAGACGATAAATTACAAACATTACAATAATGTACAGTAGACATAAGGATTGATAAGATGGCATTATATAAAGCAGATAAGACAACTTCAGCAAAGAATATGGAAAAATAAACATTTCTTTACTCACCATTACGTCAGTGGTACACATTTTCTGATACAGTAAAGTTCGGATAGTTGTTTGTAATCCAGAAATACAGGTTTATATTCCAATATGGTAATGCCATAACAACTAATTACATATTTTGTATCCTGATGATGCACACACAATAATTAAAGTCTCTATATAATTTAAAAAATGAGTGCCGATATTATGACCGAAAGTAATGTAACTGAAATAGTGTAACCTTCTTACTCATTAGGTAAGCAAGGAAATTAAGAAACAGACAACCCACAGTCCACAAAATGAGTTCCTCTGAGTGGGCATTCAATGTTTTGTCTCCACCTGTGGTGGATGACACAAATTTTTCAGCAGCATGATAATTGCTGGATGAATCAGCTTTTCTGATAACCATGATCTTAAAAATTGCATCATAACTTTTTCGTAATTCCTTTGATACTTGAACCCTTTTCAATCCACTCTTTTCCACAGGATCACTGCAGCTAGTTTTTTTCCCATTTTCATTACTGTATACTGTACTCAATACACACTTTAGCAACAGCCTTAACTTGACAAGGCGAGTTGTATTTTTCAAATCTTATTTTCATCCAGAACTCTGCTGCCCGCCTGGTGTTCTCTCTGCCTCGCTTCGCCCACGCTACTCCACTACTCCGCTCGCTCCACTGGCTCCCGATCACCGCTCGCATCCAGTTCAAGACTCTTGTACTAGCCTACAGATGCCTTGACCAGACTGCACCCAGCTACCTCCAGACCCTCATCTCTCCCTACACCCCCACTCGACCTCTCCGCTCCGCCTGCACTAGAAGACTAGCTCTACCTCCGCTACGCTCCCCTGCCTCCAGAGCCCGCTCCTTCTCCACCCTTGCTCCGCAGTGGTGGAATGACCTTCCTACAGATGTCAGGACTGCCCAGTCCCTGACCAAATTCCGGCGCCTCCTTAAGACTCACCTCTTCAAAGAGCACCTGTAGAACTCCTCTGTTTGTATCCTGGGACACTATCACCCTTCATGTAAATGTGCTTTATTTTGCTCTTATGTGCCCCTATTTCACTGCATTTAATCCTGTACTTCAGAATACTGTAATCTGCCAAGTGTTTAACCTGTAGTACTTTGTATTTAATCATATCCTGATGTAACTATCACTATTTAATCATATCCTGATGTAACTATCACTATTATCTGTTGTATTATTGAATTGTGGTTTGTCACACTTGTACTTTGCTTGAACAAAAGTTATTGTATTTCTTGCTCTTATTGTATTACTTGTATTGTAACACTTGAAATGTATTTGCTTACGATTGTAAGTCGCCCTGGATAAGGGCGTCTGCTAATAAATAAATAAATAATAATAATACATGATAGTAGCATAATATATGAAATAGTACATTAAATTATTATTATTATTTATTTCTTAGCAGACACCCTTATCCAATTACCCATTTATACAGCTGGGTTTTTACTGGAGCAATCTAGGTAAAGTACCTTGTTCAAGGGTACAGCAGCAGTGTTCCCCACCTGGGATTGAACCAACAACCCTCCGGTCAAGAGTCCAGAGCCCTAACCACTACTCCACACTGCTGCCCTTGTACAGTGGAACGTGGATAATACACGAAATAGTAGCAGCAACACAGCAGCTAATAACAAATATCAGGCTTAAAGGGCATGGAAAGCAAAAGAGAACAGGTGGGTCTTGAGAGTTGATTTAAAGCGAGCGACGGTGGAAGCATCACACACCAAAGCCGAGAGAGAGTTCCAAACAGTCGACGCCATGAAGCTAAACAAGTGTTCTCAAAGTGTGGTTCACTTTTGCTTGGGGATAAGAAGCAGGCCAGAGTCGGAGGACCTCAGCTTGCGGGCAGGGCCATAGCAGGTCAGCAGGTTGAGGAGGTACTCGGGACCTGTGTGGTGGTGCCGTGTGTGAGGATTCTGAAGGCTGAGATGAAGACTTTGTCAGAAGTTTTTGGGACTATATTATACTGCGGATGTATACACAGTACAAGTTTCTGGTTTTGCCTTAATTTAGATGTGTTTTAATTATTTTTCTTCCCACAAATGACAGGTAGCCACGTTATAAGCGGTATAAACCACTTTGGGCTGTGCGGTTCCGATGATATATACCACTTCTCGGGTGGTTAAAGGGTTAGGGTTATCACCACCCCAGGCGTGGTATATATCATGGGACCCGCACGGCCCATCGGGGTTTATACCTTACATATATATATATATACAAGTATATATATATATATATATATATATATATATATATATATATATATATATATACACACACACACACAAATTCTGGCTTAGAAATTTAAAATTCATCTGTATTCACATCTGAGATGTTGTAAGTCTGCAGAAAGCAAAAAGAAAATGAGCTTTATGAAAAGGTTGCGGTAAGCTAAAGTGTCAGAATGTATTCATACTGCAGTCTTTTGACAAGCTTCTTGTGTGTTATTCACCTTTTAATTAGGCACTTGTACTTAAAATTCAATTAACCCTTTATCAGCTCGCACGCAGGGCAGAAAGGTTTGCACCCATTGCTGCTGACAAAGGATTAATAAAAATAGTGTATTGCTTGTTTCACCTCTCTCACCACCTAGCTACCAGTTTCATCTCTTGGGGTTTGCTTATCCTAAGCTCCCTGCCTGGCTGAAAATACATTTAAGGCCATTGTAATGGAGGTAAAAATGATCGTGATTCCCCCCTGTAAATGTACGTATGGTGGTTGTTAAACCGTTCAAGTTTGATAGCCCCTGAAAAAACTATAATTTATACAGCAATCACGACAGACTGCTCCCCTGGAAGCCTTTTACAGTATGCTGGGAAACTGCCTTACAGTGCTTGTTGCTGTCAGTGTATATCATCTTTCTACCTCTGCTTTTGCTTCTTTTAACAACTAGCTTATCTTTGGAATTATTCATCTGTGAAGTGTAGAATCCCGGCTTAATAAACCGCTGCATATATATATATATATATATATATATATATATATATATATATATATATATATATATATATATAAATATATAAGTTTATGTAAAGTAGTGTTAATTGGAATTAATACAGATTCAAAGATAGAAGTAAAAATGATGTCACAATATATAGAACACCATTACATCATGTAAGAATAAATCATGAATTTGAATGTAAACAATAACAAGTAGTTGTCATGCCGTCAAAAACCTATAAATACCTCCAATGTTTGGATTCAAACACAGGCTCCCTTGAGAAAGATATGTACAACATATCGAAACGTTGGGCAGCTGGCTCTTTGAGCTAAAATATATATATATATATATATATATATATATATATATATATATATATATATAGCATGGCTTGCATACTAATGAGCCGCCTCACACTGTGTAAATCAATATGCACAACATTATAAAAATTGACAAAATTCCATGACAAACTGCCATTTTATTTATTAGCTACAAAACCACTGCCACAAAATGAGTGACATTCCACCAATTTCCTTTAATATATTTGGGGATTAAACTCCAGGGAACTGGTACAGCACCAACTTTCCCAGTGAAGATAGTAATCCACCTGAAAAAAAGAGAAATTGCTACAGAAACTGTCAACAGTAGACACACAAGATTAAATGAGGCACAGCTAAACAAAATAGAAGAAAACAAAGATGAAAAAAATACTAAAAATACTACAACATGGGCTGTTAATGTGTTTAAAGACTGGCTTAAAGAAAAGAGTATGGATTTTAATTTTAAAGAAATAAATCCAGAAAACTTCAACAGCATTTTGAGGGAATTTGATGCCAGTGCCAGAAGTTCAACTGGCTACCAGTATTCAGTCTCCAGTTTTTTAACACCGAGCGCTGGAATAAATAGATTTTTTAACAGTAGGAGTTTTATCATCTGTGTTGACAGCGAGTTTAAGACCAGCAATAACGTCTTCCTGTCCTGGATTTAAATCGCCTGTGGGAATCTGAAGCACTTTCATCAGACACCGCAGTCGGATTGGTACGCAATATGCATGCCTCGCATATAACGAGGACACAAAGAATCATAAAAAACTAACTGATCCCGACAGTGAAAACCTGTAGGGTTTCATGTTCGCCAGGCCTGGCGACCCCAGTTGTCCGGTGCAGAGCTTTAAAAAATATTTGTCAAAATGCCCTCCCAGTGTAACAGCCTTTTACCTGCACCCACTCGGAGCTCCTCAGGAAATCCTGACACTAGACCGTACTGGTAATGCCGTGAACCAATGGGAATAAATTTCCTCGGCGAAATGATGCCTAAATTAAGCAATAAAGCCAGTTTCTTGAAACGCTATACAAACCGCTGCTTGAGAATTACAGCAGGCACCTACTTTCAGAAGCTGGGCTTGCATTAAGGGAAATTCACGGGCGGAAGCTAGGGCTGTGTGAAGAATATGGGTTAGTATTTAGAGGCTTAGCCTCGAGGGAATGATGATGGCCTTTGGGCCAGGAGTGCTTGTGATGATGGCCTGCGGGCCAGGAGTGCTTGAGGGACTGATGATGGCCTGCGGACCAGAAGTGCTTGAAATGACGGCCTGTGGGCCAGGATTGCTTGTTTTGAACTGTTGGTGGCCTGCGGGCCAGGGCAAAGGTGTTGCAGCAAGGTGTACCACATTCTGATGTCTAGAGAGAAAAAACTGAATTTGACAGAACCATTTCTCAACCATTTCTTAGTATTTCCAAGCAGTCTAAATTAGAACTGTACTTGAAAATGCTCCTTTTCAGAAAAATAAAATTAAATGAGCTTGGAAAATAGCTTTGAAAAATCTAGCCCTTAATGTTGCACAAATATCAAAATAGAAACCATATGTGGTGGCTGGACTTGATTTCTGACTACAGGCGCTTGCTGTGGACCATCGAGGGCGGCTAATGGAGAAGCAACCCATTTGTCCATATCGTTGAGCCGTGTATTAATTGAGGCAATTGAGATGGCGATGGAGTGAATGAGGGATTTCATGTCCTCGAAATATTGTTATGAAGCTGAAGGATGAGTTTGGGTACTTCTCCTGGTTGCTGTGCTGAGAACTGCAGCCTGTCCTTGGACTCTGTGTGAGCGAGTTTGCGGAAGCGCACTTGTGAGAAGGAGGCAATGTGGATGAAGCAGATATAAAGGTACATTTATTATTGAGCAATGCCATACGCTTGCTTCCAGACAGGATGTTGATATTGTTGTCGTGCAGGGTTTTTAAGAGTTTGGTGAGTGGCCGATCCTTATAAAATAGCTGCTCCAGAAGGCTGAGCCTGCTGAAGGGGGGGGGGGGGGGGGGGCTGGGGGGGCTGGGCAGTAGGTTTGGGTGCTGGGTAGAGGTCTGCAAAGTAGACGGTCCATCGGAGAAATTAATTAGATATTTTGAGGAGAAGGGAAATTTCCTGGAATGTGTGCAAAAAAAGCAAAACACACAAAAAAGCAAAACGCAAGTGAAGGAACATAGATTGTGATGTGGCTTAAATAGTCAGATAGCTTTGATAGGCAGGAGAAAATAGGAGGAGAGCAGCTCCAGCTCCTGCCTCCGAACTCCACTTTAAAGTTAACATTAATGTCTGTAACCGGACATTGATCTGAAAGCAGTTTACTAAATTACTGGACTCCAACACTGCAAAACAGAAAACAGTGGATTTCAATTGTATCATCAAACTCACCTCTGAATCCAACTCCAGCCTCTATGGCAGCTGTGCAATGTCCTTCCTTGGTTTCTTTTGAAACACCACCCAGACCAACCTCTACTTCATCAGCATATACACAGCCCTCTTCTTATGAGATGCTGCTTTCAATACAGAAATTCACAATCAATGGAAATGTGCAGTAACAAGTAAAACTTTAAACAAATTCTTGAATACAAATTAGATGTTTTATCCTTTGGGACTATATTACAATGCGGAATGTGTTTTAATTATTTTAATTATTTTTCTTCCCACAAATGTCAGGTAGTCGTGTTGTAAGTGATATAAACCACTTCGAGCCGTGCGGTTCCGATGATATGTACCACGTCTGGGGTGGTTAAAGGCACTTGGCATACGCCTCTGGCCTCATCAACCAACACAGACGTGGTATATGTCATGGGAACCGCATGGCCCGTCATGGTTTATACCTTACATACATATATATATATATATATATATATATATATATATATATATATATATATATATATATACTGCTGTGCAAAAGTCTTAGACATGTTGCATTTTTCTACTCTGATGTATTATGAACATCAACAATTTACTCAAAGCCTCCACTAGTGTTTTCTACTATTATAACAACCTTGACTTGCATAAAGAAGGAAAAACATTGAGTGAAATACCTCGCATGACTCAATTTTCAAGGTGTGGTAGCCGAAGCATAATCAACAAGTACAGAGAAACATCATATGTAATTGACAAACCCAGGACTGGAAGACCCAAAAAGCTGTCTAACAAGGATGAGCAATACTTGTAGATAATATCCTTAAGGAATAGAAAGAAGACAAGCGTTGAATTGACAACAGAACTGGCAGAAGGCACAGGTGTCGTTGTCCATCAAATCAACAGTACGAAGGTCACTCTTAAAATCAGGATGTGTTGCAGTAAGAATACCTCTGTTAAGAAAGGGGAACAATATTAAAAGGCTAAAATATGCACAAGAAAACATAAATTGGTCAAATGTGCTTTGGACTGTTTATGGATGGACAACGACACCAATTCCTCCCTGCAAAAAACACATGGAGATGTGGCTGGAGCTGTCAATTGAATAAATAAATAAATGATTAATCAAGGCTCAAGTCACAGGTGTATAAATTGGGTGATTATGGAGAGGCAGTGTTAGAGAGTTAGTGTTGGGATGGTGAAGGCAGTGTGGTTTGTTGTGTTGTTAGAAAATGATATGTAAATAAATGCGTGTAAGCGTTTCTGGTCTCTGATTCTCCTTGCCGACATGCACTCCTTCACAGTTGCTATGTGTAGCCACAACAATGCTAACAGTGTTTATTCCCCAGTGCTTTATTAAATTGAGCAGGCTGTAACAGCTGCAGTGCCCAGTAATAAGCCATTAACAAAAATATACAAATTACACAATAGTGTGCAATCTGCAGGCCACTTCTCAGAGTTTAGCCTTAAATTCATTCTGGAGATTATTTGACAACCTGTCTGAAAGTTTTCTGAGCAGTGTATTAAACTGGAAAAAAAACCTACCATACTACAACCCATTATTATTGGCTCCACTGCAAGGTTACACCAAACAAATTGTGTTTTCTTTTTCTTGAACATGGCCATTTTTGTTCTTCAAGCTGCAGCTACTGCCATTTTATTACCTTTGCACATGAGTGGAGAAATCACTCAAATGGAAACAAAGACATGTAAGTTCTTATTTTTCTGGTGATTCATTACCAAAATAATTAGTTTTACTAGAATAGTATAGCAAGACAGTTCAAACTGAACATTTGGACCTGACCTCTACTTAATCAATGACCTTAAGCCAAGGGGACACTAGTCTACATCTTGCCAGAAAATGTAGAACAGAATCTGTCGCTTTTACAATGTTGATTCTACTTTCATGGAACACTTTCCTACATCATTTTACAACTTGTAGAAAATGTATAAATTTATGTATAAATTTATTCTATAACAACTTAATAAATAAATAAATAAAGAAATACAAATTATACATTAAAAAAATGCATGTTAACAGTAATACATAACTCACTAGTTCATGAGAAAACAGCCAATAGTATATTTTAAGATATATTTCATACACATTTAATAAATAAAGATGAAAATGTGGTTTCTAAGATGTTTCTATCAACAGTCTTAAAGCTTTACTCCAAAATGTAATGAATAAATCAGATTTCTGTAATTTATAATAATAGTTTCTCTCATATTCTAAAAATTCTATTGAAGTGTGTTTCCATAACTCAAATGATGGTGGACTGGTATCCTTCCAGGTAATTAGGATGCAACGTTTAGCAGTGGTCTGTAAAAACAAAAGGACTCTTCTGAGATTTATTTATAAGTAGAGATGATAATTCCCCCAAAATAATTTGTTGAGGATTATTTCTTAAAAGTAATCCAAGGATATTTGATATACAGTGTTTTACCTTTGACCTTGTAATTTCCTTGTAATTCGCTGCATTCCCAAAGCATACATATTAATGTCCCATGTTCACTGTCCCATCTCCAACAATTGTTCTGTTTTAGATTTGATCTGTATAGTTTATATGGTGTATAATGGCAGCAGTTTATAATTTTGAATTGAATGGAGCGAAGCTTAGCATTGATGGAGCAAATTTTAACATTAGAATTGATATGGCTCCAAGCTTACTGAGAGATTTCAACCTACATATCTTTCTCCCATTTATTTTTAATAGAATCATTTTTTATGTTAGTGTGAAGCAATATAAATTTGTAAAAACCTGAAACAATTTTCTGAGATGACTTAATATTACATTCTATAACTTCTAAATGGTCCTTTACAAAATAAATTGCCATAACAATTAATTCCTGCTTTAGCCCATGACTCTTCATACAGCATTTATATACCGTACTTATTATACAGTAATTTGTGGTTTTACCATAAATCTGAATAGTAATAGAGTGGTTTGAAATCATTTAACATACATGTTAAAATGGAAAAAATATGATGTCCAAATTTAAATATACAGTATATTTCAGCAAGGGTACATAAAAGAACAGTTGAATGGGGATTCCAGATGAATCATCGCATTAGCTCAGGCCTGTTCCTTCTCATAGCACTACAGCAGACCCTATTGGCCAGGCACCTACAGGGCTGGACTCTTTCCTCCAGAGTAGAGCCCTGCAGCGGGACTGTGTTCCCGTGGGTCCCATGGTACCCGCAGACATGACAGCCTGAGCAGGAAAAATGCACTTTGTTGCGGGCTGGACTTGGTGGGCAAAAATTTCAGATTGCAGTAATTTGCGGGAACAGACAAAATCTCTCATCTGTTTACCAAGAGTAGGCTAATCAGGAACTACCTTATTCTTGAGCTTCTCTTTTGTATATTAAGCACCCGTGCTCTGAATCCAGGTCAACTCAGGTCAGAGAATCACAAGTCTCGTTGTTGTTCTATGACATTACATACGCAGACTGTCACTGCTGTATCAGCTTGCTGTCAGTGTTTTAGAAAAATGACTGATCTAAAACCTGAGGACGTAGAAATTTTAATTAAAAAAATATTAGTACAGATTCAAGAAGAAGAAACATGGCAAGTCAGACATTTGGAATACATTTGTTTAAAAATGGATAAATATTGCACAATCAATTGATAGCCGTTTTGCTGATTGAGTAGGTTATGTTGACTGGCTGTCTAAGAATTGTTTAATTTAACTTACACTCCTTATATAACATAGTGATGATATACTGTATATTACAGTAGCAAAGAGAGCTGAAGTATTTTTGTTATATGGTTTAAGCAAGATTTGTTTTACTCTTTTAGTGCCTGCTTGATAAAATGTAAAAATTCTGTAGATATTTGCATTTGGGCTCAGAATCTGCATGTTTTAAATCTGGATTTAAGGTTTTTGTGCGTGAGAGTAGGATAAAAAAAAAATAATAATAATGCAGGAGTGGGTGGTAGTGGGAGTGGGTTTTGCAGGGCAGGACGGGAGCAGGATTAAAAAAAATATTCCTGGACAGGGCTCTGTTCCAGAGGCCACTAAGTCATTGATGTTGGCACTTGATTACCTGGGTATAAAGAGAGCATTGGCTTGGTCGTGGGATCGATGGACACCCATCGACCTTCAGTTCTCCTGAGGTGTTGTGGGGAATTGCTGCATTGAGGTGACCTTATTGCGCTCAAAAGATAACGTAGGTCAAGCACAAAAGAACAAAGGGCCACACCAAGATAACACCATCTTAGGCAGTGTGAGCTAGAACCAGTTTTCTTTACAACACATACACGCTAACATATTTTGTCTTGTCATGCTTTTGTTTTGAACTTAAGTTTTGGTCCATGCAGCTCCTATAGATGTGCTCTGCACTGTTTTGCTTTGAGCATTCTTTTTGTTTCCGGAATTAAACTGCTTATATTGAATAAAAAAAATAAATATATATATTTGAAGGAAATATCAACAAGTTGTTAAAAATGATGTTTGCTTCTTTAAACCATCTGTTCAATTAAACATATCTGGTTTGATGTGCTGAAATGTCTTTAAAAAAGTAAAAGACAAATGTAGTGAATTTATTGTTGACTTTTAATTTAAAAAATAAAACATTTTGATTGGACCTATATTGCATTCAAAATATAATAATGAGACGTATCAGGCCACACACTAGTAAAACAAATTTGTAAAACAAGAGGAATAAATCATCTTCATTTCATGCGAGTGACCCATCCAAAACAAAAACAAATGCTTCCACCACCTGCAGAACGCCCCTCTTAACATGAGCATGCAGAACTGCCAGAAAACAGGCCTGTCATGTTTTCTTTTGACAGTTTTCTTTGTACGTTGTTTTATTATAAGCAAACTAATTGTGCACTAAAATAACTTTTAAAGCAAAGATTATGTATACAGCACGGTACTAAATATTGTAGACAGATAATACCGTATAACGGGAAATTGTGGCTGGTATTAAATTCGGCAGATTTGCTACCTTGGCAGACTTTGACGGTTTTTGAATTGGCGTTTTTCACTGTTAGCACATTCACAAAGAAAAATGCCACCGTTTTATATTTCTACTTTTCATTCAAAAAACATTCAAATACATGTTTACTTAATGAAATCTGCCTTCTAAAACAGTATCTCATTTACAGTAACTCATTATAGCATCTACAATGATCCCTGTGGAGTACCACAGGGATCAGTATTAGGTCCTCTGCTATTCCTAATCTACATTAATGACTTAGATTCTGGTATAGTAAGCAAACTTGTTAAATTTGCAGACAACACAAAAATAGGAGGAGTGGCAAACACTGTTGCAGCAGCAAAGGTCATTCAAAATGATCTAGACAGCATTCAGATCTGGGCAGACACATGGCAAATTACATTTAATAGAGCAGGTAATACAAATATGCATTATAAATATCATATGGGAGATACTGAAATTGAAGAAGGAATCCATGAAAAAGACCTAGGAGTTTATGTTGACTCAGAAATGTCTTCATCTAGACAATGTGGGGAAGCTATAAAAAAGGCCAACAAGATGCTTGGATATATTGTGAAAAGTGTTGAATTTAAATCAAGGGAAGTAATATTTAAACTTTACAATGCATTAGTAAGACCTCAACTAGAATATTGTGTTCAGTTCTGGTCACCTCACTACAAAAAGGATATTGCTGCTCTAGAAAGAGTGCAAAGAAGAGTGACCAGAATTATTCTGGGTTTAAAAGGCATGTCATATGCATAAGGCTAACATAATTGAATCTATTCAGTCTTGAACAAAGAAGACTACGCGGCAATCTGATTCAAGCATTCAAAATTCTAAAAGGTATAGACAATGTCGACCCAAGGGACTTTTTCGACCTGAAAAAAGAAACAAGGACCACAGGGGTCACAAATGGAGATTAGATAAAGAGGCATTCAGAATAGAAAATAGGAGGCACTTTTTACACAGAGAATTGTGAGAGTCTGGAACCAACTTCCCAGTAATGTTGTTGAAGTTGTCACCCTGGGATCCTTCAAGAAGCTTCTTGATGAGATTCTGGGATCTATAAGATACTAACAACCAAAAGTTTGGCCGAATGGCAGTGGCGCTGGAACAATTTTTATAGTGGGGGTGCTGAAAGCCATTGAACAAAACTGTAACCCCTGTATATGATGGAAGCAGATGCATAGCATAGCTACCGCACCCCCAGCACCCCTAGTTCCAGCACCCCTGCCGAATGGCTTCCTCTCGTTTGTAAACTTTCTTATGTTCTTATGTTCTAATGTCACTGCAGCAACTTGGATAAGAACAAAGAAGGTTGTCTAAAAATGAGTTACAGCAATATCGTTATATAGTCCTTAATTTTAAGATACCAGTAATTGGAAAGGATTAGTAGCCTCAGTACACTTTAACAATAGGTATTTGCTAACTCTCAGTTTTAAAATGTAGCTCTGGTTCACTAACATAACACAGTGGAATGATCACAATATCATTTAGTAATTGTAGGACAGTATTGCCACATGTGAAAACTTTAACAATAAAACCGAAACAAAAATGCTTTAAATTTAAAACTAGTTAATAGACTAGCAAGCACTTGCAAAATCAACTCATTTTTATAAGGTGCAGAACTAATTTATTTTAACATATTGTTTAGAGACACTGCGATACCTGCACGGTGGGTGTAATAGTAGTATCAACTGTACAACGAATCGACAGTAACAATCCAAAGCAAATTTTCTTTTGTTACAGACTTTCTAACAAGTCTGGAATGAACTATTTTGGCTGTTACAGTATTAACCAGGAAGACACAGACAACAATACTGTGAGTGAAGCGCTGATGTTCGGATTTAATTATAAATAAAAGGTTTGCACACAAAACAAAAAACACTTAACCAAACGGCATGGTGGCCAAAATAAGCAAACACCAAAACACGGTGTAGAGCACAGTCCAGTGAAGTCCAGAGGTGGTGCTGCTCATGAAACAGAGAGCAATGCTTGGGTGCAGGTGCAGTTTATCGTGCTGCTTCCCGGGTTTGGGTACTGGCTTGATAGTGACAGTTCCCGAGATGCAGCTAGCTATCTGTAGTGACAGACAGGGCAGAGTGCAGAAGGGACGTGCTGAGTTGATGTGCAGGTCCTTGTAGCGCTGGTGATTCCAGGTACAATACCAGTTCCCTGGATGGCAACAGCGGTCTGGATACACACAGTACACGGAGAAACAAACAAAACACCTAACTCCCGACAGTTCTCCTCCTTCTCTTAGCAATCTCCTTCCAACACGACACGCAACTTCACAGTACACACAAGACCAAAAACGAACCACCCATTCCAACGCACGGCTGCTGTTTATATTGATGTGGCTGTCCTCAAACTGGCAAACAATCGGCCAGTGTGAAGACAGCCACATTCTACACGAGCATTTCTGGCAGGGAAGGTTTTTAACTTCCCTGCCAAATAAAACAACAATAAATAAAAATACCCTGTTTTTTAACACAAAATACATTTAACAATAACAATAATACAAAAATAACCTAGAATACGCACAAGGGCGAGGTTGTACCCCATCACACTAATCACCCCTAAAATTAGTCACATAGTTGATGAGGGCTACCCCACCAGTATCACTACAATACAATAGAATATATATATATGTATTCAACTTTCAGGCATTCAGGTAGCATTCACATAACTATTATTGTATCCAATTTTGACATTTGGATCTTAATTGTATAATATGCCTGAATTTGAAGCCAATCTTTGTAGTGTTGTGCTACTGAAAGCTTAATACTGTATGTGCTTGTTTGACACATACTAGTCTGTAATGCATTACTTACCTGCTTGTCTGTCCACGTGACAATGGTGGGGTTTCCATGCATTTAGAAACTCATGCTTTCTCCATTGTCGTGAGAATGTGACATAACCACACATACCACGCACATTCCTATACCACGCTATAGTGAGTGCACAGCCAAAACATCATACAACTTAAATAGGTGGGTAAATCACCTTCTCACGCTAAAAAGCCGCATAAATAAGTTTTTGTTGCATGGAAAACATGTCCGAAAGCCTTACCTTATGTTCACAAGACATTGGCAGTAAAGATCTGTTTGTGACATAACCTCATGCAACTTTCTACTATAACTAAAGGCTGTTATTAACAACAGCTTTGCTGGAAGTAGCCCTGGCAAGCGACTTTAACCAAATAGGAAAAAATAAGCATACAGAGGTTCAGAGACCTTTTCATTCAGTATCTGTGGTTGTCACCATTTATTCAACATTTCAAATGACTGCCATTTGACTCATAAAATGATAGTGCTTCATAGTTTAATTGTTTTCTAAACAAGGTTATAAAAAATACTGAAGCTGCCATATGTGTGACATGCTATACAATTGTACTGTGGTTTGTACTTTTTTCTGCTATGGACTGTACAGTGCTTTGCAATACTTTTGTATTAAAAGTGCTATATAAATGCCATAAATAAAAATAAATAAATAAATACTACAAATTAAAAAAAATTAAGCCCTTTGCAGAGCACAGAAGGATATTGTTTTCATCTTTATACTTTTGTTATCTTTGTGTTTGGTCATCAGATAACTTTTCTGTCCGTTAGCAATAAGATAAAATTAATTGTACACTAGCCTCAAGTAGCATCTATCATGGGTAGCTACCAAGGACATAGCCTTGCACTGTCCCTGCAGAATTCGGACTCAGGTATTTATTATTATTATTATTATTATTATTATTATTATTATTATATAAGAATATTATGTAGTGGGAAATGTAGATTTACTACCAGTATTTTTAAAATGTATTGTACTAAACATTTTGACTGGATAATTTTTATATCATTAACTCCATTCACAGACTACCATAAGGATCAGAATTGCTAAAGCTACGGTTCTGTAGGAAAACTTGTATATATTATTGCAGCAGGGTGGTAGAAAGCCCTGCTGTTTAAATATATTGCTTATTTATTTTTCCCCTCCGCCCCTGTGCAATGTATTGTTTTGTTATTGTTTATTTATGGTTTATTGTTTTGTAAATATGACGGCGAAGCGCTGTATGTTTTGTTATTGTTTCGTTTTATTTAAAACGTGTTCTGGCAGAGGCGAGATTAGTGCTTGTCCTTAGCCAGGAATAATTAAAAACCTTGTGCAGAAAGTGGCCATCTCCCAAATTAATTAAGTGATTAATCTGTTGGTAAATCGGGTCACCTGCATATAAAACTGCAGCGCTCTCGGTTCCAGGTGGGTGTTCAGAGGAGGAATGAAAAATCTATTTAAAACTAAACGTTAGGATCAGTGAAGGCAGTTGCTCAGCCTGACCTTAGCATTCTTTTGTGTTCGTGATTATATGTTAACTTTTATTGTGCTCTGTGAGCAGTGTTTTGTGTTTGAATATTTTATTTTATTTTTGTATTATGGTTTTTGAATAAACGGCACACAATGTTTTTATTGGCAATTCCAATTCCAGACAGCAAACAACTGTGACAACTGAACTGATTTTGCTGAATGTATCACAGACACTAGGATTCTTGTTTGTAGTAAAAATGTTGTAGCAACTGCTATTGTGATTAGAATGAAACTGAAATAGGTAGACTTAGAATACATTGGGTGTTTTTTAGGGAGTCACAGGTATCATGGAGAATGTCTTGGACCATATAATGTTTAGATGCATGTAGTGGGTTTGGAATATTTGCAGACTTTATATCCATGCATGCACTTGTCACTGTATGTGCACCACTGTAACTTGAAACGTGGGTCCAAGACTGAAGCTGTTATGAATGCATCACGCTCTTCATCAGGTGACAGGCGCTTGTTTACAGGGGTTTGCAAGGCATACACAAAGGGTGACTGAAATTTCTGATGTAAAGTCTTCATCTCAGCCTTCAGAATCCTAACACACGGCACTACCATACTTCCAGTGACAGTATTCTCACCTTGAATGCAATGAGTTGCGCTTTCAAATTGTGCAAGAATCTCCATCAAGTCACTGAGTACATTCCTATCATAAGCAGTGAGATGCTGTGGAGTGTCAGATTGTCAAGGTCTTGTAGATTCTCATCTGGCACCCTCAGGATGGAATGGATCATGCGAAGCTGAGAGTTCCAACGTGTTGCACTAGCTGTCTGAAGGCATTTTTCAGACTCTAGTATATCTGATGCACAAGTGGACCTGCCGGCATAAGCTACTACAGAGGCAGTTTTGCTCAAAACCTTGTTTATTTGACAACCTTTCTTGAAACTGTCCTTGATGATCAACTGTAATGTGTGAGCAAAGCAAGGAATGTGTTCCCACTGCTCCAACTGTGCATAGGTGGTGCTGTCAGAGTTGTAGTCAACAAGATCTTCATCATCAGTATCATCATTACAAAAAGCACTGGAAGAATCCTTAACAACTATATTCTCAAAGCCAGGTACAGAGAATGCCTTAATGATATTGGCAGCATTATCTTTTTTTTTTTTTTTTTTTTTTTTTTTTTTTTAAATTTAGTCGTTGCCAATTAGTTTTTATTATTTTCTCCCCAATTTGAAATGCCCAATTATTTTTAGGCTCAGCTCACCGCTACCACCCCTGCGCTGACTCGGGAGGGGCGAAGATGAACACACGCTGTCCTCCGAAGCGTGTGCCGTCAGCCTTCTTTACACTCTGCAGACTCACCGTGCAGCTGCCTCAGAGCTACAGCGTCGGAGGACAACGCAGCTCTAGGCAGATTACAGGCAAGCCCGCAGGCGCCCGTCCAGACTACAGGGGTCGCTGATGCGCGGTGAGCCGAGAACACCCTGGCCGACCTAACCCTCCCTCCCCCTGGACGACGCTCGGCCAATTGAGCGCCGCCCCCTGGGAGCTTCCGTCCACGGTCAGCTGTGGAATAGTCTGGACTCGAATTGGCGACGTCCAGGCTATAGAGCGCATCCTGCACTCTAGCGAGTGCTTTTACTGGATGCGCCACTCGGGAGCCCCATTGGCAGCATTATCTGTGGTTATGTTGGTGACTTTACTTGTGAGATTAAAGCCAGCTAGTTCAGCTATACTCTCAGTTGTTTGAGAACCACAAAAAGCACTTGTAAGCAAGCAAGCATGACAGACTTCATTGTCCAGTCCTGAATGAAATGAGCAGTAATCCCAATATAGCTGCACATCTGCCTGCTAGACCAGATGTCAAGGGTCACACAGACATTCTGGGATTGCTGCATATGAAGGGTGAGACCTTCTTTGAGCTGCATACACTTCTCATGAATCAATGTTGAGACAAGATGTTTTCTGCTGGGAACCTCATAAGATGGATCAAGCTAGTTCAAGAATGACTGGAAGTATGTGCTGTCAACCGCAGAGAGTAGGATCAAGTCTCCTGCAGTGAAGGTCATTAGGGCATCAGTGATGTCAGTTTGGAGATGGTCTGTGGACTTGTACTTGCTCCTGCTGGTCTGCTTACCCTTTCCTGGCAATTTTGAAGTATACTCATTGTAGATTTCCTTGTGTTTCCTCTGAAACAAAACAAAACAAACAAAATAAGTAATAAGGAGTACACTTACATATATCATCTTTTTTTAACTGCCTGTAAGAAAGTTATCTTGCATGTAAGCTGTGTATAATTGGTAGAACACACTCAGAATATGTATACATCTACATTAACAATTTCTTTAGATTATAGTATTGTTTTATATTGCAGTTAATATGGAAATAAACAAAAAGAAAGAGATTACCTTAAGAAGTCTGAGAAAACTGGATGTTGCTTTAGATGAGACAGAAAGCTCAGCATAGCAATAATTGCATTTTACAGGGTATTTACCCTTGTCATCTGGCTTATCAAGCACTTTATAGTATTGCTGTATCACAGACTGAACTGTACCTGACATCTTTACAATAGGGTTGACTTTCCTAAGTAGAATCATACCACAATGCTCGGTTGTATTTTTGGTATATTTTCTAGCCTTCTAACATCTATGCAGGGTATTTATAGTCATTAATAGTTACAGCTGGTGATTTACTCAGAACATCAAATCATCCAGTAAATGACAATTTAATAATGTATTTGTTTGTTTAAAATTACCTTGTTTGTCAAACTGTGTCATTCCTTCATACTTCAAAGATTGAGAAGATCATGAACAGGTGAGTTTGATTGAGCTGAATGCATGGTAATTGTAGAGTGTGATTTGCAGGTCCCATCTTGATGAATAGGGGTTACACACAATTTATTGAACAGTATTTAAATGCATTTGAAATGGTTTTGAAGCTTTCCCATGATTTTAAATACAAATGCAAATACCTGTATTTCAGAATAGACAGCTACCAAGTGAAAAGCAAATAGTTCACAGTTGTGCATTTAAATACAATTAAATGCAAAATGCATTTGCATTTGATCCCAAGTCTGGACTGCAGGTATCTTTCCTACACCATTATGATGTACAAATATCCTTGTGGCTATCTAACAATTATTTATCTGAGCACCATAGCCAATAAATAGAATAATATGACAAAAATATTTATGTATTTTCATAAATATAGTTTTCTAAGCAGATAACAGGTCACTGAATATAATAAACAAAATAGATAGAACAAAATATTCAGATGGATTTTTCTGGTTTCAGGAAGGTTTTAAGTCACAGAGGAGGATCTCCAGGCACTGAAAGGGATGACAAATAAACCAATCAGTTACATCATCAGCCAGCCTCCATTGAAAATTGTTGTTGATGAATTCAGTTACCCCTTAGGCAGTGGTTTGAGCTATCAGTTAATGCAGCATGGGAACTATTGTTTTTTGATAATATGCAGTTGAAAGTTGGATAGCATGCTCACAACCACATTTTATTGCCCAGCATAGAGTTGGGTATTTTACCAGACACAATTTTGAATTTCTTTACTTTGGCAATGCCCCTCTCCACATGCACCCTGTGCTTGGCTATCTTCTTTGTCTCTTCCACATTCTGAAAAAAGGGAAAGAAGATTTATGCAAATTAATTGTATATATTATTATTTATTTATTAGCAGACGCTCTTATCCAAGGCGACTTACAATTGTTACAAGATACTGTTTTTACATACAATTACCCATTTATACAGTTGGGTTTTTACTGGAGCAATCTAGATAAAGTACCTTGCTCAAGGGTACAGCAGCAGTGTCCCCCACCTGGGATTGAACCCATGACCCTCCGGTCAAGAGTCCAGAGCCCTGACCACTACTCCACACTGCTGCCCTATATATATGCTACTCAGACAGGGTCTGCTCATGGTGGGCTGGGATCCAGCCCAGAGGGACCATAATAGACCACGGGGAATTCCTGGCGGGCTTGGAACCAGCCTGCCATGATAACAAGGAGTTAGTTGGAGTTATAGGCTACAGCTGCTGATACACGGCAACGACGTGGAACTGAAGAACAGCTGGACCTGCCACGCCCTTTGGGATTTGTTTGCCTGGACTGCCTGTTCTACAAGGTTTTCCCCTTTGGTCATTATTACTTCTCCCATTTTTTTTTCATTCCTTTGGATTGTTTGTATTTGTGACGCAGACTGTATCCTTAAATTAACTTTTGTATTGAATCTCTCAAAGACCAGTGGGGGCCCTGTTTTGTCTAAATAAACACATATTGTTTTGTTCAACTTTTGTAATAATTATTCAGTGTCTGCCACCCTGTTCACTATATACAGTATATATATATATATATATATATATATATATATATATATATATATATATATATATAATCTACAATTTTGTAGCTCCCTCTGATGGCTAATCTAGTCAACCAAAAGACATCCACTTCATGTGGATCATTAGAGGTTCCAGTAGTAAGAAGTACATACACCACTTGTACAGTCAACAAGCCCAAGATTCATCCTGACAGAAGCATGTACAATAGAAAAAGAAACAAGAGAACAAGCTAACAGCAAGAAGTGGCCCCTGGAGAGAGGGTAGGATCATAGCGTCCAGATTTGGGAATGTTCTAAAACAGGTTTTCTCATCAGATAAAAGATATGGGACAGCCAATGAGGCTGTGGCTAAAATGAAATATCTGCAAAAATGCCCACTAAGGCATCTACACAGCTGTGGTCTGTTGCAACCTGATCTACCCTTTATTGGTGCCTCAACAGATGCCTTGGTCTGTGATAATGGAAGAACTGGATTATTGGAGGTAAAATACCCCTACAGGGCTACGGATATGTCAGTGGAAGATGCAGCATCATCCATCAAGGACTTTTATGTCTTTAAAGATGATGATAAAATTAACATTCCCAAGTGCTACAATTATCACTATCAAATACATGGGCAACTGTTGTTAAGTGGTCTTGAGTTTTGTGATTTTATGTTATAACCTAAGAAAGAAATGTTTACTGAAAGAGTTTACCAAGACGTTGACTTTATGAATCGCATGGTAAATTTGTTACACTATTTTCATGTAAAGAACTTCTGCAATAAAAAGTGATGCAAACGCACCTGTTGGGGTACATTCCTCACTGCTGTTAGATAGATCTGTCTCAGGCGCCTCATTTTCCTTGTGATGTGGTGACGCAGACTCTTCATTACTATGCCAGGAACAAAATGTTAATAGGTGTCAGGGCTTTAGATTACAGACTAGACACAGTGTTAAAGGGTGTGCCCAAATTGAAATATACCCACATCTTTTTTGAAAAATAAAGCTGGGGTCCTTCAAAATATGTATTGTTTGTTATACTGCAATCTAAAGGCCAGGATGCATAACAGTTTATTGTCAAACATAAGTTCACAATGTGTGCTGTGATTGCTTTAATATATTTTTATTTCCTGTTGAAAGTTTTTGTTTTGTATTTGGTTTTATGGTCCCTAAGTACTATACACTGTAGCAGTATGTAAAAGTAATAAGGGAGCGATGTTAACTTACATGATGTATATTTTTATGAATGACATAATAAAACAATAGAAGTATAATGTACTCTTCCCTTAATAACCTTTTCTTGGGAGGGGGCCTGCTGGGTCTTGATGAAGTGCCACTAGCATCTGATGGAACTGCTGTGTACATTTCCCCATCAACAAAGTGCTAAAAACAAAAATAAAACAATCCCATGCAAAGCAGTACTCAGGCAAGTCATACACGGGGGTGGAGTTAATTGGTAGTTTGAAATCAAACCGCTGTGAAAATAATTAAAAAGAATAAATGGACACTTCTAAGAGAGCCTGGCAAATGAGGCAAGAGCATTCCTGAAGTTATTACATAGCACTAATAACTTTACATCAAATAACTAGCAATATCATAGCAGTGTTTTAAAATGTGTCTAAAACGTAATGGGTTTTAGATTAACAAATATCTGTAACATGGAAAATGTGTGTATATTTATATATATATATATATATATATATATATATATATAGACACACGCACACAAAATAATAACACACAAAGGGACAGTCAGAGTTACCACAGGTCTGGGGCCGTAAACTCATTTTTGGTCAACTTGATAGAAAACATAGAAAGAATGTACTTGGTTGGAGTGTTTTCTGAATGATAAGAAATAGTATTGCCATTGTCAGTTATATTTCTATAGTTGTTGGCAACAGCAGATTTATTTAGTATTCTAACAAAAATTAATCCTAATCTACAGTCATAAAGTGAGTGTGACAGACTGTTTGAAAAATGTTTTGTAACTGCATTTTTATTCTAAAAGACAAATGTACTGTTTGTTCATAGTGTCTAAAAGAACCAGAACGACGTGGAAGTTTGCTTTGGGAAAGGAATAAAATATGTTCCCCCTTCCAAACGTTCTGGGTACCTTGTGTGGCTGTTGCAAGTCCCCAGACACACCTTTTCACCATTTTCTAACTAAAAAAAACGTATACCGTAACATTGTGAAACTATGTCAATGTGGCATTTGTTTGTCAAAGGTTATGGTGGTTGGATACCGTAACTAAGCATAGCTGAGCACGCGATGGGTTATGAGCTCTCTGATTGGCCGATTAAGTCGGCTTTGCGATCGGTGAATTATGTATGTACGTCAGGTTAAAAAGGCTAAATAATAAAAATACGTCTTTAATCTTTAATCTTTAATATTGATCGACACAGCATCTCTAATAGAACAGGGGTGTGAGTTCCACAATCTGGGGGCATTATAACTAAATGCACTTTAGTTTGACATTAAAGTACACAGAGGTTTATATGGGGATAGGATCTCCCTTAGGTAATCCAGTCCCAAGCCATTCAGTGCTTTATACAGTACGTCAATAGTAAGATTTAAAAATATATATAAAAGCACTTGAAGCCAGTGCAGTGAGGCCAATACAGGAGGTATGTAAGCCATTTCCTTTGCTTTAGTGAGAACAGCTAGCAGCTGCATTCAGAACAAGCTACAAACATAATGAGGCATGACCCAGAGCCACAACAAATAATGCATTACAATAGTCAGTTCTAGACTAAACAAAAGCATGAATTAACTTCTCAGCATCAAACAAAGAAAGAAAAGACCTAACTTTAACAATGTTTCATAGATGATAAAAAAAATAAAAAAATAAACTTTTTTGTAATTTTTCAAATATGAGCCTCAACACTAAAATCAGAATCAAATATAATCCCACCATTTCTCACATCAGATTTTATATTAGAGGTCAGGTTGCCCAAATCTATTTTTTTAAGGAATTTCAATTCCTTGCAAAACATTCTGAGACATGCAACTTTTGATATCAGCAAGACACTCTAGTAAGGCTGAAATAGCAGTGGTGTTACCAGGTGTCATAGAAACCCAACCCAGTTGTGTGTCATCAGCATAACAGTGAAAATGTACTCTGTATTTAGGAATGATCTCAACAGACAGTGGTTGCATATATAAAGAAAATAATGTGTGACTAAGAATAGAGCCCTGGGGGACACCACATGTAATACTAGATAATCCTGATACAGACTCCCCTAAAGAAACAAAGTATTGTCTGTTACTTAGATACGACTTAAACCACTTAGAACAGTTACAGTCTGGCCAACCCAGCTTTTAAGATGATCAATTAAAAATGTACTGATCATTGCAGGCCAGGCAGCCCTAGGCGGTGTGGGACAGGCAGCCCTAGGCGGTGCGGGACAGGCAGTCCCAATGCGGTGCGGGTGGACCCTCGGGAGGTGAAGCCCGGAGGGGAGCCCACGGCCAAGAGGGTATTATTATTATTATTATTATTATTATTTATTTCTTAGCAGACGCCCTTATCCAGGGCGACTTACAATTGTTACAAGGTATCACATTATTTCACATTATACAGATATCACATTATTTTTACATACAATTACCCATTTATACAGTTGGGTTTTTACTGGAGCAATCTAGGTAAAGTACCTTGCTCAAGGGTACAACAGCAGTGTCCCCCACTGGGGATTGAACCCACAACCCACCGGTCAAGAGTCCAGAGCCCTAACCACTACTCCACACTGCTGCCCACTACTCCAGCTCCACTTCTCCCCCTGGTTAGGACTAGTCGTGGTGCTGATGTTGGCCACTCTGGTAGTGACTGTGGTGATGCTGGCCCTCTTCGCGGCTGTGCTGTTTCCCGCCGTGCTCCCCTCAGCAGCCTATGGAATAAGAGAATCTGGTGGAAGGAGCCAGTGCTGCAGCCATGTATGCTTGCACTGCATTGAGTAGTCCACTGATAGTTGGGTTCAGTTGAAAATTTGCTTGTTGAACTGGGGTGTCACTGCTAGAGTTGGCAGAGCTGTAGGGACCAGACTGTGAAATCTGAAAATATGGAAACGAGAAAGAGCATCAGCTGCATTATTATTGATGCCCGGTAGATGGCGCGCATGGATTCGAAAATTATTTGATACTGAAATCCATGTTAACTTCCGCAGTAGTTGCATAATAAGAGGTGAACTGGAACGGCCTTTATTGATAATATGAACTGTAGATTTGTTATCGCAAAAGAATAGTATTGATTTCTTTGACCAAAGATGACCTCATAGACGTGCTGCTTTGACTATTGGGTACATTTCAAGAAGGGCTGTGGATTTTACATGCAGTGATAGGTTTTCAATTTCTAGTGGACATGCACTAGAAAACCATTGATTGTATAAAAGACCTCTGAATTCCTTAAATGAAGCGTCCGTGAATAAAGCCAGGTCGTGAGTTGCTGAAATGAAATCATCAAAGAACATAGACAAGCCATTCCAATGCTGAATGAGAGCAGATCACATTTTAATGTTTTTCCTAGCTTCTGATGAAATATTGATGTAGGAGTCCAAGTTAGTAATCGAGATATAAATGTCTGTCCCAAATGCAGTGAAAACGCACACGGCAAACCTTAATTGACAAAGTTTTTGTATTTTTCTTTACATTTCTAATATTACGTAAAAATAATTATGACATTTGAAAACCACAGGTACCTTCAGATTATTAATAAATTGTAACATCATATCTATTACGTAAAAATAATTATGACATTTGAAAACCACAGATACCTTCAAATTATTAGTAAATTGTAACATCATATATGCCACTGACTCGCTAGGTCAATGTACAGACTAGTATAAGTATAACTCGAACACCAATCATGAAGTCTATATTTGTTTGACCCCATTGCCATAGTAACCAAATGCACAACTCTGATAAAAGTATGACTTTACAGTGGAATACTGTATGGAAAATAAAATGCATATTTTTCACGGTGAATTGCAAGGATCTGAAAACAACTTTTCGTTTTTGCTTACGAAATCAGCTCTCGGCTCGCCAACGCCCACCATTGCTACAGTCACACTAATTTTTCACAGTTACCAGTTACAGTTAATAAGACGGAAAATCGTCTGTAGACAGAACACACCCACCCCTGGTTTAATCCTGAATATTGGAAAGGGGGGAGCTGCAAATGGGCTGACCATAAATCCTTTTGTAACCTCTTTTTGAATAAGAGACTGAACTGTCTTGGGCTCTTGAATAGCAGAATGGAGGTTTTTGCTTTGAAGGGAGGAGGGAGGGATTTGACTGAGTCTGGTTGAGAACTCGTTTTTTAGTCCATCAGTTAAATGGTTGACAAAGATTGTGTCCAGAAATTCCGATGTAGCCATCAATAGAGAAAGCAGATTAACGTCCTTACCTTCAATTATGCTACGCCGAATCTGCAGGGATATTGAGTGATGGCGGGCAGTGGTTGAGGCGGCGGAACTATATGCTCTTGCAGAGGCAAAGTTGTAGACCGGAGGCTCTATTGTAGGGACTGGGGTTGGTGTAAAACCAGAAGGGACTGCAGCAGCTGGGTTTTCTGTAGGATTGGAGGAAAATAATGTAACTGCGGAACTTTGCTTCTCTCGCTCGATGTTTGACAGTCATTTATCCCAATTGCTGATTTTGGTACTGACTGAGGATAAGGTGTCTGCGAATGGTTGCATGAATGCTTTTATTTAATTGAAAATGGGAGAATGTTCCTGCTGGTTTTTGCTGACTGGAGCGGATGCCTGCTGGCCTGATGTGCTGGCTGCTGGAGTAGCTTGCTCTGAGACATTCTGCTTGCTGTCTGACCTGGGCCGCTGAACAGCCGAGCGCGTCTTGGGAGTTTTCTTGGGTGGAAAAATTGGTTCTGCCCAGATGGAATTACAGTAAAGAATAAAAAGAGATTCCTGATTGCTCCCTGCTGGGATCTCGCTACGATTTTTGAGGAGGGTTTTTATGAGCTTATTGAGAGTCCAGTCCGTAAAGTACAGTCATCCTGGGGCTGGAGCCGCTTGGATGGCGGGTAGTGGTATGGTATCCTGCTCGGGAGACACTTGTTCGGATGTTGCTGAGACGCCTGATAGAGGAAAGAGTGGTGGTCTGATCAGCCCCTGGATTGAAGCTGTCGGAGAGTGCTCTGACGGACGTGAAGTTATCCTTGAAAACGAAAATAAAAAACACAAGACAACTGCATAGGGTGTGACTAATGATTTAAATAGTAAGTAGATTTGACTGATGATAGGCGATGAAAGGATAGAGTGGAGCTCAGCTCCCACCCCCTGAACCACACTAATAGGTTAACATATCAAAGAAAACAATTGTAAAACAGAACCAATCAGTCTAGTGGGCACATTCAAATAAGAACCATCCCGAGGAATTATCCCTGATATTAATAATTTTGTTCAGAAAATAGTTACATTCTTCACACTTGGAGAGGCTTTAGTATAAGAAAGTGCAGTAGATGATGGATTTACTAATCCATCAATAGTTGAAAAAAAGAACTCAAGTTATTTTTATTATTATCAATAAGATTTCAGAAATAGCAATGTTTGTCTGTCCTCAGAGCTTCATTGTATTTTACTAGATGTTGCTTCAAATATCACAGTGAATGTGCAATTTAGTCTTCCTCCATCTAGGTCTAATTTATGACATTCCATTTTCATTCGGTTTAAGGCACTGTTAACCCATGGTGAAGGTTGTTTAGACGAGACCTTTCGAGTCGAACCGGGGCCACAATATCAAAAGTACTTGTTAAAAGGCAGTTATATTTGTCAACTAACTCATCAGAAGACAGAGAGTGGGTAGCGGTGAGGGAGTTTGATTCAATAACTTTTATAAACAAGCTAGTCAAACCTCATTATCCCCTCCCTCCCCCATTAGAAGTTTAAATTATTAACTAGATGAGTGTCAATGTGTACTGCAAGACCGTCTTGCTCACACCCGCAAGCTAACGACTTGTTTATGGCTCTTATTCTGCTAAAAGCTGTATCCCCTCTGCCAATAAGATGTAGTAAACCTGACAGACACATTTGTCCCCTTAGTTTTTTCAGTTTCTTTGTTAGAAATTTGAAATGTAATATCCTTGAACCTACAGGGTCCCAAAATACTGCAGACATGCAGAATAGGTGGTGCATGAGGCCATGATTAAGAATGTGTCTGTGGATGCATGAGCAGGTTTATACTCCTGTATTTCACATTGAAAGAGATTGAAGCATCATTTATTTTTATCAAGTGTATTTTTTAACTTTTGTTTATTGTCAATAGCCACTTAATGTGGACAAAAGTCTTTGTCCCAATGTGTCCACAGTAGTAAACAGCATTTTTATGTAGTACTTAAATAAGAATAGTTTTTTTTTTTTTTTTAAGTTAAACTGAGATTTATATTAGCCTTGCACATAGCGCAAGTGCTATGGGAGTCACAAGAAAAATGCAGCATTCACCGAACAACTGCTTGCCTTAAAAAAAACTAGTGCCTTTTAGAATTCTGTTAAGTCCTGTCTTTAGCTCCTTTTTTGTTTTTCTGATACTGTCGATGCAGCCTATTAATTCTTAAAACATTATTTTAACGTTTGAGTTAAGGTGCATTAATACTTGACTGATTTCTGTGTCATGGAGTATACTGTATATATCTGCACATTCTTATCAAAGCAATCCACTCTGGCTTTATTTTAATTCAGTTGTCCCAATTCATTCCCAAACTAGTATAAAGTATTCCCTTAATTTATAAAGGAAGTTATTCTTTCACAATGATTCAGAG
This sequence comes from Acipenser ruthenus, assembly GCF_902713425.1. Lineage (NCBI taxonomy): Eukaryota > Metazoa > Chordata > Actinopteri > Acipenseriformes > Acipenseridae > Acipenser > Acipenser ruthenus. The sequence goes on from NC_081194.1 coordinate 24,691,370, forward strand.
CAGATGAGTTATCTCCTAGTCTAATACTTTCTGTAAAATTGTCATGTCATGGCGTGACCATGACACATTTATGGTCGATCAGGGAAATGAGTATTTGTGATCCCTGGCTCCTCTCAAGCACAGCAGTTATTTCAAGGGAAGAAATGAGTTATGCTTTGTAAAAATGCACCAGCATGTCTCCAGGCCGATCTTGATTTTTTGTGACATTTAAAGGGATGACAGCCATAATTGAATTTCAGCCTTTGAAAGTGGTTAGTTGGCATATCAATGAGGAAAAATTAAGTACTGTTATTATTTGAAATTTTGCCATCCGTGCTTCAGTCGCGTATTACTAAAAAAAGCTGAGAGAGAGACACACAGAGAGAATGAGATACAGTAGAATCACCTTGGGAATGGACATTGTTCGTAAGTCTGAAATGTTTTAATAAATGTGTACATCTGCTATCTACAACCTTAATCTGGTGAATAATAAAAGGATGCAGCACAGTGATGCAGTACTCATAGTGTTATGATTCTGGTCTTTAAAACAGTACTATAGATGGAAAAAGGTTACATTTACTATTGAAATCGTAACTAGCAAAGATACAGATTTAAACGTCCAAGAAAACCTAGGTTAACCTTAGTGCTTGTTTTTGACAAAATGCATTCACACAGCTTACTCTCATTCAGACTTCCTTGGCTTAAAACCCTGTGCTTTGTTTAAAACTAAAATGTTCCCAGTGAAGTTGCCCATACTTACTTTTAAATCCATCTCACCTTTGTCTGGATACTTTTGTTGGTACAGTAATTTTGCCTTCATGACCAGCTCGCCCTTATAGAAGTGCCTATTTGGTTGCATTGCATGCATGGTTGAGTGATTTGCATACATTGCCTCTAATCCACTCTTATAGCATGTTATGTTTTGGAAAAGATACATTGATGACATATTATTAGAATGGACAGGATCTGAAAAAGATTTATTTTCTGGACGTGTTGATTACGGTAAATAGAGATAATTTGTTTAATACGTCAATTTTTCGTAAACCTACAGATAGGAACACAATTTTACGAGCTGGCAGTGACCATCCTAAACATTTGATTAAGAAAATACCGTATGGCCAACTGTTAAGATTAAAGCAGAATTGCAGTAATACTTCAAATTAAAGCAAAAGAGATGCAAAACGGGTTCTATTGTAGAGGCTACAATAGAAATCTATTAGATATAGCAGTAAAAAGAACGGCTAGTATAGACCGTAGTGAACTTTTGAAATCCAAAAAAAGTAATGATTTAAATACAGATAGAATTACATTTGTTACTGAGTAAAATTATATTTCCAATTACATTAAAATGATTATTTCAAAACATTGTTAAATATTAGAATGTGATCCACAATTACCTCCCTTTGCTATAACACCTCCTAGATTTTGCTATAGAAGGGGGAGGAACATAAAAGATTCCTCAGTGTCCTCACTGTATAAATTTCCAACTGCAGATAGCTATTGGCTTAATAAAATACAGAGATCCATATTAATTTTCGATGTGGAAGATGTATTCATTGTTCAAATACTTATAACGTTAAATATTTTACACACCCACATTCCGGTCGTAAATATACCAGAAAAAGTTTTATCAATTGTAACACAACCCATGTGGTATACATGCTTAAGTGTCCTTGTGGCCTGATCTTGTAGGCCAAACTATAAGGAACGTGAAAATCTGTAAGCAGAGCATACGGCAGCTATACGGAATAACAACATGGACTTTGCAATCACAACACACTATCAAGCTTTTAATCATGGTTCTGCATCAAGCTTTAAGTTTATAGGGCTCGAGAAAGTTTCAGTTTCAAAGAGAGGAGGTACTGTAATTAAACAATTAATTACAAGAGAGTCATTTTGGATATATACACTTAAGTCAATGGAACCACATGGGCTCAATGAAACATTAGATGTCAATTAGTACCTCTAATTAGCCTTCTGAATACTAATCACTTGGTCACCTTTTTGTAGCCTCCGCCTTTTTGGATTTCAACGTATAATAAAATGTAACAATACAAATAAAACTTAATGATCAAAATTTAAAGATAAAAGTGGGTACATTGGGTTTTAATGGCTGGTGGTATTTTCACAAATTTAAATACATATATATGACAACTTGTTGGACATTATGTGATTATGCAATAACATGTTTACATAAAAAGAATATACATAAAATGCATTTTTTTAAAAAAATATGTAGCTTAATATTGACTTAATAGAATCCCAAATAATGATGGTCACTTTACTGTTTTGACTTGAATGTATTTAATTATGTAATTGAATATGGCTGTTTTCATGTTCTTTAATTATTGGTGTCATTGTTTTAACTAATGATTTTACAGTGCAATTAGTTATTCCATCTGTGTATATAAGTCAGGATGTGTACAGCACTTTATAACACAGTTGAACCTGATGAAGACACGTTCCGTGTCGAAATGCGTTGGTACGCTGATGATTTTTTAACAATAAAACTCCTTGTTTTGGATCATGGAGTGTTTCACCTTTCTATTAATGAACTGCTCACATTTAAAGATCTAAAAGGATAAAGAAGAATCCTTTGGGTGTGCGGACAAACCTGTTCTTTGCAGTTGCTATAGTAAGCTTTTTGATAATTATACCACTGTTGAATAATTTCTGCTAATGCAGACAAAATAAACTTTTCTGTGCACAAATGATATTTGAATCTTCAGTAATAATAACTGCGGTGACTCCTCTTCTCAGGAACTGAATTGGAAAGAAAACAACATAACAACATCCTGTGATAACTCTGTGATCCATTAGTAACAACCATGTGGGTACTGGATTGCAAGCGTCTGGATGGTTTCAAAATTACCTTACTAATAGATCAGATTGTTAAACATGCAAATTTGAAATCTGATTTTGACTCCATTCAACAAGCTTTAATCAATTTAAAGCTTATTTTAAACTCTAGTAAGACAAAAGCTATGGTATTCTCAGCTACAAGGACAATGCTACTGTTGATTTAACTTTAGTTACTTTCGATAACAAAGTCATTGAGTTAGGTGACAACTATAAGTATCTGGGTATTTGGCTGGATATTAATCTCGATTTCAAGGCCCATATCAACCATCTTGCAAAAAAAAAAAAAATGAAATTCATGATAGGTTTTCTGTATAGTCTCAAATCTTGTTTTTTTGTAGTTACAAAAAAAAGGCTTATTGCTTGTATATTTCTACCACAAATTGATTATGATGACACAGTCTATAGGTTTGCATCGCCCTTAACATTAAGCAAATTGGATCCCACATACCATTGGATCCAAGCTACCTCCATACATAAGTGAATACTTTACAGTCGCTTGTAGTAACTACAGTCTTAGTTAGTCATACTTGAAATACGTCACATTTTGGAGTGATTTTGAGGATCTAAAAACGATATTCAAACAAATGTCAGTAGCCCTATGAATTCTTCTGTACAGATAGTCAGGTAAGTCTTCTATAGAATTTATGCAAAATAAGTACCACCACTTGTTGCTAGGGGTCCTAAAATCAACAAATTGTCAAATCGTCTAATTCCTGAGTGATTTTGAAGTGCATGTGCAATTATTGATAACCAACGGCATAAAGCTGGCTTTACTATCTTCTCTTGGTGCTTCAGAATTCTGGGGCTGACGTTTTTATATTTCTAAATTATAACAAATTGAGCTCTAGAAAGCGAGAATGCCAAAAAACAAATATAGGATTATAATAAATACTAGTAAATTGTATATATATATATATATATATATATATTGGCATGATATGTAGTGGCTGGGTAGCCATAATCATTTTCAAAGGGGGGACCATTCTTTTGCCGTACTCTGGCAAGGGTATGCTTCTTAATGGATTGATCATCGAAAATCAAATTGTGTTCTATGAAAAACAGTACCTGTCCAGATGCAAGTTTCAGTGTATCTTCTCCAGTTATAAATATGTTGCCATCATTGTTTGCCTAATATGCCATTATGTAAGAGCTCCTGTTGCTTGAACTCTTACTTCTAAGTGTTTCTGCTCCTTTACTTTTCTGTTATATTTTAAAACACGATGGCTCAACGGTAAATTTGGTTGTTGGGTATAGTGTCAGATTCGCACATACTCTCTTTATTTATATATATATATATATATGTATACTCTAAGCACACTCTTAAACTCAGGGGAGACGTTTAGGAGGACATAAAGATGTTTCAGACTCCTGTAAGTGGATCGTTCGTGCACTGGGCTTGCAACGTATCCAGATGACTTTTAATAATCAAGAAATCCACACAGACTCTTTTGATTTGAAGTTTTAACAAATCAGGGTAGTATTAGGACCCTTTCGGTTTATTAAATGCTAAAAAATGGATCGAGTAGTTACAGACTACATAGAATCCCAGCTGACAGGCAACCTGGGCGTTCCAGTGCCTTAACAGGTTTAATAGCATTAATACATCAATACATTTATGGTTACAACATGTTTTGCCTTAAGGCTACGCATGCATAAAACTAAAAAAGCCCACTGTTAAGTCCTGAAACATCCAATATGTAAATCTCATAGACTAAAACATAAGTCATATACCTTATAGCAATGCATCAATATAAAAGAGATATAGATTCAAAATATATGCTTACCTTCCAGTATATTGTAGTGTAGAATATAATGCAAGGACATTTTAATGTCAGTCTTCAAAAGCAACCACACCAACAGCAATCAGCTCGATCCGAGATCTTCAGAGCATGGATCATATCAGCTTGTAGTTAGCAAGTTGAGTGATGCTTGACTAAGATTTTACCTCGGTTTTTATAGAGTTTTTGCCTTGCTTCTTACGTCAGAAGTCTCAATTAAGTCTTAAACATTAATCAGCCTTAACAGCTCCTGTCCTTCAAGTCAACAACATTCCCAAAACACCTGGCAACTCCCTCCATAAAATTAATTAGCCATCATCCCCTAGGCCACCTCTCCTACATCTCTGAAATATGTAAGGTGAACTTTTGAACTGATGTTATTCTTTCTTGGTACCAGATGGTATTTCTAATATGTAAAAGATCACTCATTATAGCAACCTTGGATTTCAAACCCCCCAAACATTAAAACTCGCATGAGTTGCCAAAAAGTTATTTCCTTTAATTACCCCCCATCTGGTACTGCAAGCAAGCAAAGGTTACCAAGATTAATTACCTTCTCTTTGGCAAGCCTACTATATGCTTGACACAGACTGGTACCAAATTAATCATTTCTTCCGTTATTATGTGAGAACATAACAAGTAACACGCATTAACAAACAATCTCCAGACATTCAAATGTACATTTGGAAGCACTCCATTGATGCAAGGTATTGAAAACAATATTGTCCATTGATCTGCTGTAAAGCCTGAAAATCCTGAGTATATTTTATAAGGTATATTATATCTGTTGAGTCACTGGGGAGTAAAGACTTGAGTCGAGTCTTTGACGTGCCAAGCTCGAGTCGAGTCAAGTCACTAAACTGCTTGAGTCGAGTCACCAATCTGGCTCGAGTCACTTTGAGTAATTAGTTCTGACCAGTGCTTAATTTGTAAAAAAAAAAAAAAAAAAAGAGGAGTGCCGGGGCATAAGTAATGACAATAATACTGTTCTTAAGAACCACACATTCAAAATGTTGAGATATTACTTACAGGTTTTAACACATAGGAAACAAATAGAAAAATAAAGAAACTGAGACCCTGATTAGCACTAACCTTGAACTACTTAATATTACTTTATGTAAACTTCCAAATGTTTGTAGTTTTTATTAGTTTGCATTAGCTTAACAAATGTGTACTGTAAACAATGTTTTATTCAGAATTGGATTTAAAGGGAAATTTAAAAATAGCTACAAAGCACCAACTCCCTTAAGAGATATGGTGTCCATAAATAATAGATAAAATACATACAACCATACATTAAATGAAGAGAATAGTGAGCACCAAATACTTCCCAAATCATTTACTTTTCAAGCTTTCAGTAGGCAAAATTGTACTTATTAGAAATGTTTTAGATGCATTCATTACCTTTACTTGTGTGCTAACAAAACCTGAAAAATAATAATTTTTTTTAAAAATATCAAATATCGACTACCTAGTCATTTTGGATAAATACCGCTGTTGCATTGTGCCTGAGTTTTTAATTAATTCAGATTCTCATTTTAGCCATTTGAAAACAAATAAAAACCTACCGGTATAAATTAGTGGCAGTTACCGGTGATATGTTTTGAATGCAGTTTATTCATATTGTCGCTTTACAGTGCTGGCGGGATGCAGCCTGCTTGTTTCTCTCCGGATCGAATGTATAATTATTAAAAGCAAACTCCACCACCGCAGGTACTTTTAGTGTACTCTCCATGTTGTTGTTGTTTTGTTTTTTCGTGTCTGTGACAAAACTCAAAAATCACTATTTTCCTCAGGATTTTCTGTGATTAGAAATCTGTCTTTGCTTCCCGCCTACACATTTTGATTCCGGGGCTCCCTGCTGCTTGTGATGTTATGACCACAGAACGGTGCTATAGGCTAGAAAGGTGTGTTCTATTTCCTTAGCAATGTCTTAACAACCACGGCAGGAACCTGTTTATGTGTTAGAGTGGGATTGCATGTATTGAAAATTAAAGTTTGTTATTGATTTTATCATAAAGACAATGACTTGAGTCAGATGGAGACTTTTTTGCGTGACTTGTCGAGTCACGTCTTCTGAGCAGGGAGTCGAGTCGATTCTTTGCTTGCAGGGACTTGTCAAGTCTAGTCATTTGATGGCAATGAGTCGAGTCGAGTCATGAAAAATTGCGACTTGATTCCAAGTCGACTCGAGTAATTACAACTCTGGTTCCTACTGACAGTTCTTCTGAAGCTGGGGTCTTCATGCTTGGGAGTTCTTCAGCTTTACTCTCACATTTTCTTTTATGTTCACGCTCATAATAGCAGCGACTAAAACTGATCTTACAGAGCTGGCATGTAATTCTTTCCTCTTGTTGAAGTGCTGGTAATCTGTATGTATAGACAATCAAACAAATAGTTAGAATAAAATACTATGAAAAAGTTTCAGATCATATATATGTATTATACTTAGGCCTCCCAGAAATCTGCATGTGCATGTGTAGAATTTTCCATTTTACCCAATTGCTTAGAATCGGTTCCAAATTTAGTGATAGCATAAAGGGGACGGAGAATCTTTTCCTTCGCTTGGTTCAGAGTGATACGGAACTGGAAGGACCAGGAGAGATCTCCATTGTTTTGTATTGAAAAGAAAGAGTTTGTGAGTGTTTTGTTTGTTTGTATTGTTGTTTGTAATTGTCTTTTGTTTTGTCAATTCACTACACTGCTAACACATCTCCGGAGCTGTCGCCTTGGGCCAGTACTACCCAGAAAAACAACACCACAGTCACTGTTCAATTGTTATCACCCACCACGAGCACTACTGCACGCACCCGGACTGGTGACGTGTTAAGTATTATTGTGGGGCGGATAACGTGTATTATCATTTGGTCTGCAAACCAGTTATTATTGTTTCCTTCTGTGCTCTACACATTGGCGTGTATTGCCGGAGGATTATTGTTTGGTCACCAGACCAGGAGTTTACAAATACAAAGAAATCCCTTTTCCAAACCGGATTACAGTTTTCTCTGTGTGATTATTTCTGCACTGCATCACCTCTGCACCTGTTTCTAATCAGCAGCCACTTTGCCACAAGGAGACAAAGTTAAGCAATAAACAAAACAAGGAACAGCAAGATTCAAATACATCTTGGTATGTCATTAAAACTGCTTGAAATTTCAATACATGTCACCTTTGATTTATTTAAGAATGACTTGAAGTTAGTTATGACACTAAAATAACTTTAATTCTGCAAGATTTTCCCTGTGGACAAAATGGGTGTCCATCAAATTCATGCAGTGAATTGTCCACAGGGAAACTAAGGACAAATATGTTCAATTTATGTAGTAATTTTATAGTAACCAGAATCTAGTTGTACTGTTCACAGCTGGAGATGCTATTGATTGGATATTCTATATTCATTTACATAACAAAAAAAAACAACCTATAAATAAAATGTGCTGAAATTAAGTTTCTTTAAATTTTGTGCAATAAGAAACGAAAACGGTCAAGAGCAAGTTTGAAAGTGCGAAGACTGAGAAGAAATCTGAACCCACATAATCTAGAAGTGGAGATGTCTTATAAATACCCAAGCAGATGTAACGGGACTATAGTACAGGGAAAAGGCGGAAGACAGCCTCCAGTAGCTAGGGGGGAGCAACCGTTGTGAAGAGCCTGTCAGCAGCGGCGCTGGGTGGATATATATACTCAGCGCACCATGAGACTGACTGACTGCTGCTGACGTACTGACGGTATCCACACTGACCTGTTCTATTGTCTATTGCTTTCAGGTAAGACTCCCTGTTAAAACAGTAGTAGGAGTTTTCCCCACAAGTCGTAGCTGTAAATAATGTTCGCCACAGTAAAATGATCCCTTAGCCAGTACAACAAGCTAAGGGAATGGGACCCGATCCACGTGGTGAGCGCTGTGTTTAAATAAACTCTTATACTTAATACAGAGAGGATATTGTGGTTGGAATCGAGATCGGGAGAGTGTGTAAATGTGTTTGAGTTCTGTGTTACATTTGGAGAGAGCGAACAAAACAAGAAATGGCATTGCTGCAAATGTAAACAGGGCGGCTGCCATTGCGCGACATTCAGTGCGGCCACAGCATGTAAACAGGGCCGCTGCCATTGCACGACATTCAGGGCTGGCAGGCGGACGGAACATGGCGGCGGCCAGTCTGCTGTACCTGCGGAGGTGGCCATTTTAGGCATACGGCAGCTGCTATACAGATGACTAGAGCATACAGATTTAAGCCAATGGTCATGTTATGAATAGGGCAATGGGTGAATTAGTTGCAATGGATTAATAAACAATGTTGTGCAATGACTGAATATAGAAGTAGGTGAATGTTATGGTGTATGGATTTGAATAACAATAATGTGGATATATACAGTGCCGAGAAAAAGTTTGTGAACCCCAATGATAATTATGGAAATTCCATAGTTTTACCATGATAGCATTCTTGAATCAAACCCAGTCTCTTCTTAAATATCCAGTAGGGTTTATATTAACCAATTCCATGTCTTTTGAAACAAAATGATGTATGAATTAGACAAACAATGCGTAATTAAGATTCAGGGTATGTGAAAAAGTAAGTGAACCCCTGGTTTTATCAGTTCAATTAAGGGGATAATTAGAATCAGGTGTTTAAATAATTAGGTAGATCTTCAGGGGTGAGTTTGGGAGGCCCCACCCTATATAAAGATCAGAAACTTTGTAAGTTTGGTCTTCACCATACAGGTGTGTGGAAACACGTCATGCCACGATCAAAAGAAATCCCTGAGGACCTCAGAAAAACAGTTATTGATGCTCATCAGTCTAGAAAGGGTTACAAAACCATTTCTAAGGATTTGGGGCTCTACCAATCCGCTGTCAGACAGATAGTCTACAAATGGAGAAAGTTCAAGACCACAGTCACTCTACCCAGGAGCGGTCGTCCTACCAAAAACTCTCCAAGAACAAACCGGAAAATCATCAAGGAAGTCACAAAGAACCCAGAATAACATCCAAGGATCTGCAGGCCAATCTCGCCTTGGCTAATGTGAGTGTTCATGACTCAACTATCAGAAAAAGACTGAACAAGAATGGTGTTCATGGAAGGATAGGAGGAAACCACTGCTCTCTAAAAAGAACATTGCTGCCCATCTGAAGTTCGCCAAAGAGCACATAGATGATGAACAAGACTTCTGGAACAATGTTCTCTGGACAGACAAGTCAAAGGTAGAACTTTTTGGCCTCAATGAGAAACGTTATGTTTAGCGAAAACCAAACACTGTGTTCGAACAGAAGAACCTCATCCCAACCGTCAAGCATGGTGGTGGGAGTGTGATGGTTTTGGGCTGCTTTGCTGCCTCAGGACCTGGACAGCTTGCCATCATTGACACAACCATGAATTCTGTCTAGAGGAGAATGTCATGCCATCCATCCATGAGATGAAGCTGAACCGAAAGTGGGTCATGCAGCAAGACAATGATCCAAGCAGATCTACAAAAGAATGGCTGCAGAAGAAGAAATTCCACATTTTAGAATGGCCGAGTCAAAGTCCGGACCTAAACCCCATCGAAATGTTGTGGCAGGACCTGAAGCGAGCTGTCCATGCAAGGAAGCCCTCAAATGTCACCGAGTTGAAGCAGTTCTGTAAGGAGGAATGGGCCAAAATTCCTCAAAACCGATGCGAGAGACTGACCAACAGTTACAGGAAACGCTTAGTTGAAGTCGTTGCTGCTCAAGGGGGTGCCACCAGTTACTGAATCTAAAGGTTCACATACTTTTTCACACATGGATATTGAATGTTGAATCATTTGTGGATAAATAAATGTTGAAAAAGTATCATGTTTTTGTGTCATTTGTTTAATCAGGTTATCTTTATCTATTATTAGGACTTAGATTAAGATCTAATAACATTTTAGGTTTGAAATATGTGAAATATGTGAAAATCCTGTATACTCAGCGCACCAAGAGACAGACTGACTGCTGCTGACGTACTGACGGTACCCACACTGACCTGTTCTATTGTCTATTGCTGTTTCAGGAATAAAGTTAATTTGTATTTGGGTATTGACCTCTCCAGTGTCTTTATTCATTTTCACCACAGAGTGTAACACAGACTTAGTGATAACAATATATTGTCATTAATCTCATCTCCAGCAACTGCTGTAGGGTGTACAAAAACAAAGTCCAAAAGTGTAGCAGAGAAATGAGAGTTAAAATGTCAATTGATAAATTCAACAAAGCTCTCACTGCAGGTGTTGAATCTGTTCTCTCAGAACACTGCATGTTTAAAAAAAGAGTAAACCTTGATTACAAATAAATATCTATTTCTATTAATTGGAGTTAATACTTGAATAATGGTAATAAAGGAAGTTGTAAAATAATTAAATGGAAGCAGTAATGTTGCAGTTTTTTTTAATTCTCCTTTTAAGATTTTGTTTATTTCTCTTTAAAAGTGTGGTTACACTTCTGTAAAACAAATAGTAAAATATTTGACTATTTGTCTCACATGTTATTAGTCATTATATAACTTTGCTGTTTTTTACTGGTCATATTATCCACATCAGATAATACTGAAGTGAAGGAGATGTTATCTTTAAGGAAAAATACTATTTAAAGTGCTTGTGTTTGGGCAGTGACAGCTTTTGGGAACAAGCATGTGGAACAATAGGGGTAGAACCACATTCCCAGCAAGCCATGAAGGAAATGCTTGCGACAATACTCAGAAACCAAAAACAAATCATTCAAAGTCAGGTATGATATGAAAATATTGAGAAACTTTGCCATAAGATATTGAAAGTGTATTTGTAGTCTCTGCTTAAAAAAAGAATAGGTCTTGGGGTTTTACTGTGTAGTTGTTTCTATGTGGGGGAAAAAAAGGAATACACAGTTCTATAGATTCTGGTGTCATGTGCCAACATGCTTATTGAAGTCTTTATTCTATTCAAGTTTAATGAATTATGCTTTTTGACGCTTTGATACAATACACCTATTAAAATGATTTACAAAACTATACTGAAGATTCATGTAGGCCTACTACATTTGTTTCTGTCCTTCATAACAATCCTTAGAATGTGTTTTGTTTTTACTTACAGAAGCATTCTCAAAACTCTATGGAGGCAGTTCTGACAAAAATATCTAAAGTGAAAGTCAAACCTGTGAATGTTTCTCCAGTGATAAAGGTGCTTATTTGTTGTGATTGACTTTCTAAAATCGACTGCTATTTAACTATTCCCATTAGCCACTGCTAATGCATCATAAACTATTTAATGATATAAACATGCAGATATATACATTCCTCTGCTAAAAATAAATCATCTGTGGACCCTGTTAAGACTGTGTATCAATTATTATTTACAGATAAACTTACAATATTCAAAAAATATTGAATTCAAATATTTTTTAATAAAACTGTGTTTTAAGCAGTGGTTGCCTCGAGTATTTGCTTGCTGGTAAACAACCTATATATTGGTCTCTGTATTCAAAATACATGTAAGATTCACAGCTAATGCTTTTAAATGTTGTTTTTCTTACAGCATTTAGTACATAGGCCATACAATCATTACACCACAGAGGATGAAGACCCCTGGAAAACAACTGAAGAGTATGTTGGGGTTTTTTTCCGATATCTTAGCCATATTTTAAATAACATTGAATTGTTAAAGCTTACTGTGATCCCCTGAGGCTAGGGTTGGTTTCACAAACCAGATTAGTAATAGTGCTGGACTAGTTAAAGAACATTAGGTAGTCCACATTTAGTGCTAATCAGGGTCTGTGAAACTAATGGTAAGATTTTGTTTTCTCAAGCCAGCTAACATGTACAGCATGTGGATTTCCAAATTTAAGTGATATGTATTTCTGCACACTTTGGACAGTCATGCTGATTTGTTGTGAACAGATGAAAACCATACTTATAACCATATAACCATACTGTTAACAGATGTTTTTTTCTTCTGCTGCTGTACAGTTCCATACATAAATATTGGTATCCCATATCTAAAACAATATCATTCACTAATTTAAGTAAACTTACAGTAAATTAAGTACTTATAGGGAATTAACTATACAGGATGCCAATATATGTCTGCACTGTATACTTTGAATTGTATTGAGTCTGAAATAACATTTTCATTGTTAAACTGCAGAAACACAAGCATAGTGTACCTAATTGTCATTCTGCTTTATTGTTCAATTCAATAGGCATTCATGTTGTCTTTATTTCTATAGTATTTTAAGTGCAAAGAATTTAACTTTAACACACAAAATCAGGGATTACATCCTTGGAGTAAAACCAGACAACTCCATTGATGAGATTAATGGTAAATTTGTATTAGTTTTAAATAATGCTTTGTCATTATGTTTAGTGAAATTCACAGTTTGGTGCCCTTAATGCCCAATGTTCCACTTATTAATGATAGCTGTTTTTAAGTTTGTTACTTTTCCTATATATTTTCATTTTTATTGCAATGAAAATTACATAAATATATTCAAGAATTATGAATGGTGTCCCTTGACTGGAACCTTTTAAACCAAAGTTACCTTTGTGAAATACTACTGTTTTTTATGGCAGAAGGTCCCTTTTTCTTGCATATGATATGACATCTCAATACCCCCTTTTCCTGTGTGTTTGTGTTCTAGTTTGTTAAAACTTAATATTGTTGTGGAATTACGTAATTACAAAGACATTGAGATTAAATGTACTATCAGTATACAGTAAAATGGTACGTGCATATTTAAATAGATTTCCTATTTTCTAGTTGCCATGAAAACTTATTGGTGTTCTGTGAAAAGAAGAAGCAATGAATTGAACATCTGGTACAGACGTCAGCTTGAGGCGAGGAGAAGAACGTCAAAAAGAGATGTAAGTGGTTTGACTATATACAGTTGCAATCAAGGAAAAATATTTAACAAATTGCAATGATCTTTTGAAAAAAATCCCCCATCTCACTTAACTCAAATATTGAAAGATAAAAGTCAAACTATGATGTCAAATATTATGAACGAACAAATTGTCTTAAGAACTGTAAAATTGTTGATGTAGACCTAACTTGGAACCTACAAGTTTTGCTGAATGTATCAGGCACTACTCCAAATATTCCACATTGTGTGGGACATGATTAAGCAATATAAAAATGTCCAATGCATGGAGAGGTGGCATTCAGTAGTTGAAATGCTTTGATTATTATGTGGTTGTAAAAGAAAATGACAAAATTAAATCTGTTATTGCTAATTTTATGTTTTGTTTTGTTTTTTCCAGAAACTACAACATCGTCTTTGCATCCTCACGACAGCAGATACCATACCAGATGGTCATCTATTAAACACTTTTTACAACATTGCCAATTGAAATTACAGTGAGCTCCGAAGAGTCTGGGGAGGAGGATGACCCATTCAGTGCCAATGAGAAGATCAAAGTAAAAGTAGTTAGGCCCAGGCGATGGGAATCAGCAAAAATTAAAGAGGTGAAAAAATGCCTTGACCTGCAATACAGGTCAAAAAACAGATGCAGGCAAATGCCCAGAACAATGGAGTCATTCTCAATTAGAGATAATCCTGAACTTCCCCCAGAATTTACATGGATAATTCAGAACTGAGCAGTAGTCAATAAAATATTAACACTAACCACTGTATTTCCTTATCAGTAGTAATACTGAGTGCTGTTTGTTTACTTTGTTACATTCTGGAGCATTACACATTACATTGGTGAAACATTAGGTTTACTGCATGTAAACCAGTTGTACTTATTGACCTTGTGAGCTACGAGGTAAACGGACCTATGTAAACTATCTGTAAACCTAATGTTTACTATTTAGTTACATGCTGTGTAAACCTAGTAAACATTTAGTTTACTGGAGTTTACACAGAGTTTGCAGGATGTGTAAACTTTACATTTCATGCAGTGTGTTGGCATCAAATCCATTAGAAAGACCACAACAATCACAGAGCAGATAATAAGTTGCAAATATATAGTCTAGCTAAGTGCGTGTTTTTTTTTTTTTTTCCCTAAAATGTTAACAATTATAGGTCTCAAATGCATTTTTGACAGAAATGTAAATTATAATAATAATCTTTATTTTATATAGCGCCTTTCATAAATAAATATCGCAAAGCGCTTAACAAAAGTGAAAAACAGAAAAAAAATAAAACAAACACACAATATATAAAAACAGTTAGAATGAAAAATGCAATGACAATAAAAGTCATAAGAATGCCAATTTAAATAAATGAGTTTTGAGGTTTGAGGAGAAATTATTTCATCATTATAATGATTCTATGTTTTTTAATAATCAGTTTTATAGTTTTATTAAAAACATAATAGTACTCACTGGAACCGGATCCTTGATATTTGTATCGGCAGTTCTTCGTCACCTTTGTACCCTCACTATTAAACAAAGTTAGGCACCCCTGATCCAACACTTCAAATGATAAGGGTGATAAATTTAGGTACTAAAATGAAGTTTATTTCGTGACAATAAACAAACCCTAAACCTAAGGTTCGTGGGGTATTATGGTCACATGGTAGGGGTGTTGAGGGTGAGAAGCACTACGTAAATTATGAGTTGCACACACATCACTAACCTGTGCGAGCTACCCTGTGTGAGCTACGCTGTGTGAGCTACGCTGTGTGAGCTACCCTGCGAGAGCTACGCTGTGTGAGCTACCCTGTGTGAGCTACCCTGTGTGAGCTACCCTGTGTGAGCTCCCTGTGTGCGCTACCCTGTGTGAGCTCCCTGTGTGAGCGCCTTGTGTGAGCTCCCCTGTGTGAGCTACCCTTTGTGAGCTACCCAGCGAGAGCTACCCTGTGCGAGCTACCCTGTGTGAGCTACCCTGTGCGAGCTCCCTGTGTGAGCAACCCTGTGCAGTTACATGCATAAAAAAAACAAACGCTAAGTGACTGAGTCAAGGCGACCATGACAGGTGCTGCGGTTCGGACACTAAGCATGCGCACATGACGCATGGCTTGTGTCTCGCCGTGTCGTAAATGCTGTATCGATATCGTAATATTGTAAAGTCGAAGCAGGGTAATAATGCAAAAGAGTCGTAAGTGCCGTGCGTCATAAGTCGAAGCGTCGTAAGTCGAGGAGTGCCTGTATATATATATATATATATATATATATATATATATATATATATCCAGCTACAAATAAAACAGACCAAATATGGATTTAAGACAGGATTTAAAAGATTAAATTGTGCTAGCATTCCTGATATAAAGAATGGGGAGCAAGTTCCAAGTTCAGGGACTGTCAGAAGATTAGCATTTTCCGATCTCAGGGAATGACCAGAGACGTATGGACCTCTTCAGTGAGTTACAGGAAGAGCTGAGGGCTGCACAACAAGTCTATAAGTACTTCAACGAGTCTGATTTTCATCCTCTGACTGGAAAGAGAATGGGGGTCCATCCACAGTAGGAAAGTGTGTCACACCTCAGCTCAGACATCAGAGCATACTGGGCTATTTGGGATAGTATAGAGCTAAAAGATGGAAACCTCTGGTGGTCCTATCGTAGAGTTGGTCCCCACTCTGGGCATACTAGCAATACTCTTTATATCATGGAGAAGAACGAACACAAGATTCCACTGCAGTGGAAGACCTGTTGACTTGAGTGCTGCATCTATATGGAAGGAATAAATATTACGTCTGAGTCAAATTCAGCTGAACACAACAAACACACAACGATTTCTGAGTCAAGAGCAAGCAGCTTTTGAAGCAGCCATTTCTGTTTACACTCAGCAAGCAGCTTTTCTTTCTCCATGGAAAAGAGGGGCTGACTTGACTAAATGATTTAGCCAATAATAATATGAATGTGTTGTTAGAAAAGACACAGTACTGCGTTAGATTTATCCTGCACAGTTTTTTTTATGTCCTGGGCAGCTACAATATAGAATTTTTATCAAGAATATTATTTATTTTGCTTTTGAAGTAGCCGTTTCTGTTTAAGCAGCTGGACAGCAGGGGCAGGTGCTGTGCAGTGGCAGTGACCGATGCACCTGTCAGGCAGATGCGTGTATGGGGACAGGTTCTAAGCGACAAATCCTGGTTTCTAAGTGTGTTCTTGGCGGCTGCAACAGTACATAGTAAATGGAGAAATCCACTGCATGGGGGAGAGGGGGGGGTTATTGGGGGCGGGGCAGTGTGGCAGTACATGCAGAGAGGATAATCATTGCTTCAGAATCCTGGGTGCCCGGCCGACGGGAGCGTGCTGCAGGCGGCAGCGCAGGATTGGCAGATTGTCCAGGAAAGGAAATGCAGTCTCAATTCGAGAATTCCAAACTGCCGAGAAAGTTTATTTATTTAGCAGACACCTTTATCCAAGGCAACTTACAGAGACTAGGGTGTGTGAACTATGCATCAGCTGCAGAGTCACTTACAATTACGTCTCACCCGGAAGAGCACAAGGAGGTTAAGTGACTTGCTCAGGGTCACACAATGAGTCAGTGGCTGAGGTGGGATTTGAACCGGGAACCTCCTGGTTACAAGCCCTTCTCTTTAACCACTGGACCACACAGCCCCACAGAAAGTGAGGTGAGTAGCCATTTCAAATCTAAATTGATAATCAGATTTAAATGATTAATTCAGAGTCTGCAGGGCTGTGTAGTGATACACGACAGAAAACAGTCAGCCCATTCAGGAATTCAGATTCAACATTTGAGAATTCGGAGCGAGTAAGCTTTGTCCAGCAGTGTCAAGGGTAGAATGGTCAGCGCCGTTTGTCAGCTGTGTTTGTGACAGGAAAATGAAAAACGCAAGATAGAGAGCAAGGCATGACTTGGGGTTGAAATAGGGGTTTGGCAGATATTATTGGCAGGACGGAATGGTGGGGAGCAGCCACACCCAAAGTTACAAGTTATATATTGTTTTTATTTCAATTTTTCTGTTGTTGCTTCTTATTACAAACACCTGACATATGATGTATGTTACATAGCTTTAGTAGGGAAAATCAAGCAAGTAATGCTAGGTCAAATAAAATCAAGACCACCAGTAACAAAATCTTGTGGTTTAAATATTTCTTAGCTGCAGCTGTCAAACAGCTCTTTTATAGCCATTGCATGCGTTTATTTCCCCAAACTATATAGTGCAAAATAGTGTATTTTTGGGAAATGTAATACTGCTAGCTGCATACTAAATGTATAGTAATAGACCAAATGTAGCTTTTCTGTTTCCATGGAAATTACAGCTGAATAGCTAGCGCAAGTGTCCTACAGGCTATCGGAGAGTGCAGCCGACAGAAGGGTGGCAGACATAGACACAGACCCAGGAGGCTCAAATCCAAAACATAGACGTAAATTAAATGAAATACATAGAGAAAGAGACATTCAGTGACTATGCAATCCTCAAGGGAGGTAGAATATGAATCTGTATTAGTGCGGCACAGGCCTTGTGGATACAGTGTCACCTTAAATAAATAAATGAAGGAGTGAGAGATGAATGGCATGAGAATAACAAATAAATGAAGGGACCAGAGGAGTTGATCGTGACTTGTAGTGGCCAGTGAGGTAGCTAGGCTTCCATTCCTTAGGAGTCATGGGGTGACTTGAAAGAGATATGGTTGACAAGCAAAAATGAAGCAAATAAGCCCCAAAGGGGGGTGAGTGATAATTTGTTTGGATGATTTTTAATTGGATATTTGTAATGAACAAATAACAATAACAAAACAAATTAGCATTCAAAAAAAGAAAAATGTGCAAACAGATACACAGAAAAAAGAGCTCAACTACACAAAGTATCAGTCGTCACACAGCAGCAGCAGCAGCAGCAGCAGACTTCTAAGCTGTTATAGTCGGTAGATGAGATCATAATTTTTTTTTTTTTAGAGTCGTTCCAGAAAGATTTTTGCCACCACACTTTAAATAGACACATAGAGCTGATATCTGAAAGAATATAGACAATATAAGACCAATGGGCATCTGGTGTATACCAAGATAACAAAGAATTATCACACAATAGAAAAAGTGAAAGACATAGCCAACTGTAGAAAAACACAGCAAGTTGAGGCCATCTGGGATCAAAATTTGCCAATAATGGGCAAGTCTGAAATCCATGTAGAGCCTGGTTGAGCTACAGTGTAGGTGGCAACTACAGCTGTTTACGTTTTATATGTTTTATTCTTGAAATGCGTATATTAAATACTATTAGACACTATGGTTTGGTTTAAAATGCACTAAGTGGTGTCCTGGGTTTGTGGAAGACTCATTAGACCAAATTTGTTACCAGCTTTCCGAAATATTATTAATTATTATTATTAATAGTGGTTTGTTGGAAGAGTCATTAATTTGTTCATATAACAATGCCACTAAACCCCTAGATTAATTAATCATTTTTTCTTGGGGTTAGACAGAGGCAAAACATTCCATGGAACACCATATGCACCATGTGAATGTCTTTGACATGCAAAGCTTACAAAAACCATTTGCTTGGAAAGTATTTCCATTGCATTTGTACGCATCATTTATCATACAGGATACAGTTTTATCAACCGCTATCGAATGTATTACATTTTCTGTTCGTTCGCATGAATTAACCAAATTTCACCTGTTTCCATCGCAGATGTCAAGCTTTTTTTATAAACATGACTTTTAGTTTGATGGAAACATATCTAGTGTTTGATTGCGGGAGGAAAATTGAGATGACTGTGCTTGGTATTTCCCTATTTACAAACTAATTAGAAGCAAAAAAAATTCTAATTAGCATACAAATGGTGGGTGGCAACAGGTCTGAAGTATTTATTCTATTACTTACTGGTGGTGGCAGGGATACAAATATGAGATAAAAGAAAATATACTGAGATAATTTAGTTTCAATTTAAAATAATATTTTATTATCTACGCATCCTACAACAATGTGAAGCCTACAACGCATCAGCATGGTTTGTTTTGCAGGCTATTACATGTAGTAGACAAAAAAAAGCCTGCTATGTATTCATTTGATTTTACATAACCCATAAATCGATTGAAAACATACAGATACATATATAGTACTTTAATTAATGTCGAAATAAATATATATACAAATAAAAACCCAACTGTATAAATGGGTACCAGAATTTGAACCCAGTTCAACTGTTAGACACAATGTTACAAGATTCATCAAGATGCATTGTTGCAGCGTAACCCAACTTTGTTAAAGCCAGAATGAAGCTACTATGTTTAATTACAACTGTGATGAATCGTGTAACATTGTGTCAAACAGTTGAAATTTGCTTCTAGCACCGATCAATAAAGGTATTTAAAGGTCAGTTGGGTAGTTTTTTATCAGTTGTATTATGTTATACTCACTCTGCTTTATTAAGTGCATAATTTTCATCCCAAATGGAACTTCTGAAGCGAGTGTTCCGGGCGGTTTTATGAATAAAGGTAGGTTTTTATCGTATGGCTGACACTTTTTTCCAAAGCGAGTTACAGTTAGTTATTTTACATACAAATTCTGGTACCCATTTATACAGTTGGGTTTTTACTGAAGCAATACATTGCTCAAGGGTACAGCAGCAGTGTCCTGGTATTGAACCCAGGTCCCTCCGGTCAACAGTCCAGAGCCCTAACCACTATCCACATTGCCTACATGTATAACGCGTAGCTCTCAGGACTACAACTCCAGATCCGAGTTCAATTGTAAGTCGGACCTGTTTTGTTTGTTTGTTTTGATGTGAAGAATATGCTTAAATTTTTCCCTACATTTTTTATTCAGGTTTTCAAGAGGTGTTTCTTTATCTTTGGAGGTTTGATTTATTTATTTATTTATGTATGTATGTACTGTATATTTCTTAGTTTGTTATTCATATTTTTTTTAATGAACAGGAAGTTATTTCGAGATATCTCAAAATGATTTAGAGATATATCTAATAACATTTAGATATCTTTAAATGATTTAAAGATATCTCTAAATGATAATTTGGCTTGCCATATTATATGTGCATTTAATAGATCTAATGTCCTGCTTTGAATATGCTCTGATGAAGACAACATGTCGAAACGAATCAGCGTACCTGTTTTTACCTTGTTTTAATGAATAAAGTATGAATAATTGAGAGACACATTTGGGATTTAGACTTTTATTTAGCGGGAGTTGCCGTCTTTTCTCTTCGGTGGTGGCAACATGTAAGAAGTGTTTCCTATTTAACTTTTCCTGGGACGAAGCACTTCATGCTGATTAAATGGACTGAAACATCTCTGTAGTGCTGGCATCCATATTTTATACACATACTGATGCACAAAAGAATTTGACACACTGTCAAAATGAAAACATTACAAACACCACACTTTCTGTGCAGCTGCAGCCAGCTGGCGAAGGTTGGCTGGTTGCGGTTGTCTTTACGCAATTACGCAGATGGATTTGTCGGTGGTGACGGTCCTGGGTCGGTGTGGTGACCCTCTGCCTTCCAGGATGAGGCCTGTCCCTCACAGAGCTGGTTTCCTGGTTTCTCTGGACTAGTCTGCTGATTGTTGAAGCAGAACATCTCATTCTCCGGGCAACTGCACTCACAGACAGGCCGCCTTCAATCATGCTGATAGCAACCAGGCGATCATTACTCAATCGGGGCATGGTCATATGTTTCAGTGGTCTTTTCGAATGCCTATTTATACAGATTCTTAATCAACTCATTTTGGCAATTTTAACTCAACTCAAATAACAAACACTGAGCACCTGGAATTTTTATGAAATCACATAACTTGAGCTCAGTAATTTGTTATCCCAAGCTTCAAAAACATTACTGGGGAGTTGGTTCCAGACTCCCACAATGCTACTCAAACAATAATCAAACCTATATATATATATATATATATATATATATATATATATATATATATATATATATATATTGTAACACAGCAGGGAGGGGGTTAAAGCCTCCCTGAGTGGAAAACATGTGTGGAATGCACTTTTGTTTAGTTTAATTGTTTTGGTTTATTGTTTCGTTGATTTGTTAATTGTTTTATTATTAATTATCCCCTGCACCTGGTAGCTATTGTTAAATTAAAACCAGGTGCAGGGTATTTAAGAGAGGCAGCTAGTCTGCTCAATGCTGCTAAGGAGAAGGAGACAGAAGAGGTGCTCTGTCTCAGAGTAGCCAAGGTAAATAAAAAGTAAGTGTGGTATTTAACCGGTGTTTTGGTGTAAGGACGGGGAAACAGCTTAGCTGTCCCGTATTAGACAGGGTGTTCCTGGAAGTTTTAGTTAGCGCTCCAAAAGAGCTAGGTGTTGATTTTGTGTTTGTATTTTGTTTTGGTGTATTAAAAATAGCGCACCAGCGCTTAAAAATCCATTCCAGTGTGTTGGGTCTATTTTTAAAGGGGCAACGAACCCGTGTGAGGTGCAATCATATTACAATATATATATATATACAGTGGCTCTCAAAAGTATTCACCCCGCTTGGACTTTTCCACATTTTATTGTGTTACAACATGGAATCAAAATGGATTTAAATTAGGAGTTTTTGCCACTGATCAACACAAAAAAGTCCATAATGTCAAAGTGAAAAAAAAAATCTACAAATTGTTCTAAATTAATTACAAATACAAAACAAAATAATTGATTGCATAAGTATTCACCCCCTTGAGTCAATATTTGGTAGAGGCACCTTTGGCAGCAATTACAGCCATGAGTCTATTTGGATAAGTCTTTACCAGCTTTGCACATCTGGACACTGCAATTTTTGCCCATTCTTCTTTGCAAAATTGCTCAAGCTCTGTCAAGTTGGATGGGGACTTTGGTGAACAGCAATTTTCAACTCTTTCCACATATTAGCAATTGGATTGAGGTCCGGGCTTTGACTGGGCCACTCCAGGACATTGACCTTTTTGTTTTTAAGCCATTCCATTGTGGCTATGGCTGTATGTTTGGGGTCATTGTCCTGCTGGAAGATGAATCTTCCCCCAAGTCCCAGGTCTCTTGCAGACTTCAGCAGGTTTTCCTCCAGGATTTCTCTGTACTTTGCTGCATCCATTTTGCCCTCTATCCAGACAAGCTCTCCAGGCCCCGACGCATAGAAGCATCCCCATAGCATGATGCTGCCACCACCATGCTTCACGGTAGGGATGGTGTTCTCAGGATGATGTGTGGTATTAGGCTTGCGCCAAACATAGCGCTTAGTGTTGAGGCCAAAAAGCTCTATTTTGGTCTCATCAGACCATAGAATCTTCTTCCACTTGGTCTCAGAGTCTCCCACATGCCTTCTGGCAAACTCTAGCCGAGATTTGATGTGAGTTTTTTTCAACAATGGCTTTCTTTTTGCCACTCTCCCATAAAGGCCAGTTTTGGCTCAGACTTCCACAGCTCAGCCGTGGAAGACTATAACTCCTTTAGAGTTGCCATAGGCCTCTTGGTGGCCTCCCTGACTAGTGCCCTTCTCGCCCGTATACTTGAGGACGGTTTTTGAGGACGGCCTGTTCTTGACAGATTCACAGTTGTGCCATATTCTCTCCATTTCTTAATAATGGACTTTACTGTGCTATGGGGGATATTCAATGCCTTGGAAATGTTCTTATATCCTACCCCTGATTGGTGGTTTTGAAGAACCTTATTCCGGATTTCCTTTGACCGTTCCTTCGTCTTCATGATGTAGTTTTTGTTAGGAAATGTACTAACCAACTGTGGGACCTCCCAGAGACAGGTGTAATTAACCTGAAATCATGTGAAACACCTTAATTGCACACAGGTGGACTCCATTCAACTAATTATGTGACTTCTAAAGACATTTGGTTGCACCAGAGCTTATTTAGGTGTATCATAGGGGTGAATACTTATGCAATCAATTATTTTCTGTTTTATATTTGTAATTAATTTAGAACAATTTGTAGATTTTATTTTTCACTTTGACATTATGGACTTTTTTTGTGTTGATCAGTGGCAAAAACTCCTAATTAAATCCATTTTGATTCCATGTTGCAACACAATAAAATGTGGAAAAGTCCAAGGGGGTGAATACTTTTGAGAGTCACTGTATAAGGCAAGATTTTAACCCTACCTAGTCATATTTCACTCCAGCTACATAACCGCTATGCTACACAGATTCACATCTTAACCCTTTCAACAGACTAGGCTACTATTTACATTTACCCTATCCAAATGGCAATACATTGCCTCAATATAGGTTGAACAATTTTGCAATTCCCGTAATGTGTGTGTTTGTTATAAGTGAAAAAAGAAGTGATATCTTAAACGAAAACACATTGGAAATGTGAAAAATGCCAAGTTATAAAAAACTTAACTTAGAAGAAACAATTGGGGCAACCTCGGCCAGCACCAAGCACATAGGCAACAATTATAAAAGCGTGGGGGTCATTATTATTTTAAAATCGTATAAAACATTATCTAAAATATCAAATAAAGAGCAATATACAAAATACAGTGACGACATGGCAAGCCTGCCACTCACGGAGCACAAATGGGTGGGTGCTGTAGCAAGGAAGTTCACAGTCCTAATCAATGGTTACCAAGTCCAATCTTGAGTACATGAGAAAAACTGGAGACATTAATCCTTTGCCTGAAAGGTGACTTCAAACCTTTGTCCTCCAGGACCAGAGATCTTCACACCCAGGCAAAACCAAGGACCACTTGGGGCTCTCAGTATAGGATTGTCTCTTTACTTCTCAGTGGTCCTGTCCTGGGTGCCTGTTAATAACAAAGTCTCGGATTACCATACATATTAGCAACGTTAAAGCATAGCATTAAGCCGTTCTTTAAATCACAATTGAAAGGGTCCGCTTACATTCCCAGTATACCTTGAGCATAAAAATGCTCACAGTCTCTGTAACCCCCCCACTTTATAAGCACACAACTTCCCTGGCACGTCCAAGAGAAATGAAAGTTAAATTCTCTGAAACAGTAACTTTACTTTAAATCACTGTTTGCAGTATTTTAATTAAAGCCTTTACTTTCTTCTGCGTAACTATAGCTCCCGTTGCCTGATCAATCTGTTTCCTCCTTTTGCTCAGTGTCTCATTCCAAGTCCTGCTGCACCTTGCTTCTGGGTTCCTTTCTCCGGCCTCCAGCTTCCCGTCCCATTGCAGTCTTCCATCTCGTCTCAATCTTGTTTCTCATTCCAGCCTGCCTGTCTCTAGAGTGTGGCATGTCTGTTTTTATAGGGCAGGTAATTAACCACAATGAGTCTAGATGGAAAGCATCTGTAATGCATTTGTGACTAATTCCACCTATTAAATCCCCAGTGCAAAAAAAATTAAAAAATCTAATAAAAAATAAGAATACCTCTCCACCATCAACGGTGCGTAAATAAACCAAACAACAACAACAAAAAAGAAAATATAAAAGGACAAATACATACATAACACAAACAAGTGCAAATTAATTACATAATTAGTGAAAACTGAACCAGTATGTTAAAACAAACATAATACATGCAATCACCATTTTCTAATTTTAGTGACAATGAGAGTTACAAAAAAAAAAACACACATAGTCGCTAATTAGCTGATCAGAAAAAAATATTTTTTTTGTAATGTATGGTCACACGTGTACATGTTGGAATATTTGAAAAGAAAACAAAGCTTACTGCTTAGAAGCATTTCAGCACAAATTTTAAATGCCAAAAAAATTTGTTTAGAATTATTTTTCTTTCCTTTTTGATTTAGTTTTGCTAACCAAGTTTGTCATTTACTATATTTACATATTTTTTAGATTTGAACTCTATTTTGGAATATATAAAAATGATTAAGCTTTTTAACGACATTTGAACAGAAACATTGTTCATTATTTATTGGACATGCACAATCAATCGATTGTGAAACTATTAAAACACAAGACAGAGAGCAAGGCATGACTTGGGGTTGAAATAGGGGTTTGGCAGATATTGGCTTCTTTTTACAAAACACCTGACATATGATGCATGTTACATAGCTTTAGTACGGAAAATCAAGCAAGTAATGCTAGGTCAAATAAAATCAAGACCAGTAACGAAATCTTGTGGCCTGAATATTTCTTAGCTGCAGCTGTAAAACAGCTCTTCATTTATAGCCATTGCATGAGTTTATTACCCCAAACTGTAGTGCAAAATAGTGGATGGAGCTCTGTGACATTTTGTCTCAAGGAAGTGGTTGCAGAAGTTTTATTTTTGGGAAATGTAATACCACTAGCTGCATAATGCATGTATAGTAATAGACAAAATGTAGCTATTTAAACTATTAAAACATGAAGATTGACAAATATGTTTATAATGATACAAATAAAATGCTTATATATGAGATTAAGCTATCTGTACAATATTTTATCATAATTGTGAAAATAAAATACAGACTGTAAATATCATGGCATTGTGTTTATTTATTTGTCAGTGAGTGGTATAGGGAAATAATGTTGCCCTCCACCCCCCACTCCCCCCCAAAAATGCCCTCAGTGTATGAAACCAGGATCACCCTGCTGCAGCAGTGTTCCAGTTAGCTATCATGGGGACAACAGCATGTGTTCAGCTTAGATGAGGAAAATAGCTGTACAATGTTTACATTTACAATAGAAATAAACAGAAGAAAAACAAGATTTTGTCTTTGTAGAATTAGATGCAGGAGCAGAATAGCCACCCAAATGACAGTGGACTATATTGTAAGTGAAATACATTTTGATTGGTTTGTAATGTCTGAAATTTGTCACACAGATATTTCACTATAGTAAATGTTTTGTTTGTTTATAAACATTTTGGGCAATTTAGTATGTTGTCAGGTAATTCTTTTGTACTTTAACGCATTATGGTCGCCGAATCGCTCGGCAAAAACGTTACTAAAAAGGAAATAAAAATATCGATCTTGAACTACAGACCGGACTACCTGCTGTTTGGTTGATTGTCTGACGAAGGTTTTTATGCTAATTTGAAAAACAATAACACACTTGTCACCACGTAGTAAGCAATTAAGTCATCGATTGAAATTATAATGGGACATCTGCAAAGGGTTAAATCAGGTGGCAGATTTAACTAAAGCACCAGTAGATTTAAAATTGAGTTAAAGAGTAAGTAGTTGGGTTCCGAAAAATATAGCGTTATACATCCCCACGTGTTGCTACAACTGTTTAAATATTGTCCCTGTAATATTTTTTTTCATTGTTGACATCCTGATAACTTTTTACACCTATAACTTTAAAAGTCTCTTTCAAAGCTCTTTTCAAAATGGCTGTGTAATGGGGGAGATCTGTGCTGACTATCTGGCAGATGCGTGGTACTGCAGGAAGAGGGCAGCAGTCTCGTAAGATCTGCCTGTCAGTCATGGCGATGACACAGAGAGGTGGAGAAGAGGGTGTGTTGGCTTTCCCTCTCTGAGTGGCTGAGAGGCGGGCCTTGGGAGATTGCTCGGCCCATAAGAACTGCGCTTGGTTGTGCATTCGGATGGCCGGGATTGGAAACACACAGAGACGCTGGCTGAGAAGGCCAGTGGTTGGAGCGAGCAACCAAAACAGGCAAGCATGGCTGAGGAAGACAGACAGCAATAAATAAACAATTTAATTTAAATCTCTTGTTACATACCCAAGGGGACGTGTGTAGTGATAGGGGAACCTTGGCCACTTCAGTGTATAGTGCATATCAGCGTAGGACGGAGATCCCAAGCTGACCGGCTTAGTGGCAGTGGGGGCACATAAATGCGCAGGAGCTGAGAGCGGTCCACCTCGCACGTCAACATTTTCTTCCTGTGCTCCAGAACAGACATGTCCTTGTCCGCATGATCAACATGTCAGTAGTGGCGTACGTGAACCGCCAGGCCGGGCTTCAGTCTCCAGGGTTACACCGCATAACCTTTTGGCTGTTGATCTGGGCACAGAAGAAATTACTATACCTCTGGGATGTCCTTTAGGGCTCTCAGATGCAGTTGTCAGTACACTGCAGAACACTACGGCCTCCTCCACAGGAGCGTTGCATGCCTATAAGTGTAAGTATTGTCAAAATTGGTGTATGACCAGAGTTGATGACCCCAATTATTGCCCTACAGCAACTATTTTGCAGTTTCTGCAAGACCTGCTAGAGGCGGGTCGATCCACCGCTACGTTGAAAGTGTACCTAGCAGCCATATCTGCATGCCATGTCCCCATTGACTCAGTGTTCCGGGCGCTCATATACTAGCAACCCGTTTTTGAAGGGTGCTCGGCGATTACACCCTCCAAGGAAGGTCGTTCTCCCCGAATGGAGCCTTGATATCGTACTGGAGGCTCTCATGAAGGCCCCGTTTGAGCCCATACACTCCATAGAGTTGAAGTATTTGTCTATGAAGACAGCCTTTCTCTTTGCTATCACCTCCGCAAAGTGGGTCAGTAAGCTGCAGGCACTGTAGGTGCACAGCTCCTGTATGCATATTTAGGACAATGGGGCAGCAGTGTGGAGTGGTGGTTAGGGCTCTGGACTCGAGGGTCGTGGTTTCAATCCCAGGTGGGGGACACTGCTGCTGTACCCTTGAGCAAGGTACTTTACCTAGATTTCTCCAGTAAAAACCCAACTGTATAAATGGGTAATTGTATGTAAAAATAATGTGATATCTTGTAACAATTGTAAGTCGCCCTGAATAAGGGCGTCTGCTAAGAAATAAATAATAATTATAATGGCAGCAGGGTGTCACTACGTACAAACCCTGTTTTGCTCCCTCAGGTGATCACAGCCTTCCACATGAACCAGTCTCCTCCATTTTCTTCGGAGGAGGATAGGAGATTGAACTTCCTCTGCCGGGCATTGAGGTGTTACGTGGATAGGACAAGAGCTCTGCATCATTCTGACCAGCTCTTTGTCTGTCACGGGAAACAGACCCTAGGACAGCCCCTCTCGAAGCAGTGACTGTCGCACTGGATTGCGGATGCAGTCTCAACTGCGTATGATAGTACCAGTTTGCCCCCACCTGGGAGGGTAGCCACGCATTCTACCAGAGGGTTGGCTACATCTTGGGCCCTCTTCCTTCTCCCTCGCGACTGCTCTGGTATACTTTCACAGAAGTATGTTGTGGTGGTCGTCTTCGAATTGAAAGGGAACGTTAGGTTCCCTGAAAGAGAAGACAACCACCAACCGCATGGTCGCATCGGTTGCCCTCATGGGTTCGATGCAAAAAGAGATCACGGCGTCCATGAGTTAGCTGTTTAATCCCTTGGTGGGCGGGACCAAGGGCGTCACTCCAGGAAGGGGCCTATCGGCAGCTCTGACATAAAGAGCTCAGTGAATACCTACCTATAGGCAGGCATATCCTATAAGTATGTTGTGGTGGTCGTCTTCTCTTTCAGAGAACCAGGGTTACGGTAATTAACCTAACGTTTACATTGGTTCTCTGTACTAATCCCAAATTTGCCCCAATAAAAATTAAAAAAAGCACCTGGTAAGTATTTAAGTATATTATTAAGAATAAAATTGGTGGGAAAATATATTTTGTTTTTGCAAAATTGTTTAAACAATCATCAAATATATAACAATAATAATAATAATAATAATAATAATAATAATAATAACGTTACCTTTTCTATTGCATGACCCTGCAGCATAGTGCTTCTGTGGGAAACACCAACACCTCCATTGATGTGGAAAAATCCTTGTTGCCCTCGTTGCCAGAGCAAATGCTTCTAATTTCTCTCAAATCAAAATGCAAGTAACTTAAGATTTGGCAAAAACAATTCCATGACATTGTCTATATATAAACAAAATTAACCCCATGTTTGTTTACATCCAGGAACTGTCACGTAAAACAAAGACACAGTTTCATTGAATTACAGCCAGACCACACCACTCCCCACATTCCATTGAAATACATACTTCCTTGTGGGCTAAGAAGGAAGTGGGTGTGGGGCTTGTATACTAAAAAAAAAAAAAAAAAAGTACTGTATTGTAATACGCATCAAAATGACGCACCTGGCGGTTCTAGGTAGAAGTGCTTCTAAAATTGTTATTTTTACAAATCTGCCATCTAAACTCAGTCCTGTATCAGTTCCTCAAACCAGTACTGCCTTATAAGTGGCAAGTTAGAAAATAAACCCTTTTATGTTAAAATGTTCATTTAAAATACAGCGTTTTGGCTTGCAGATGTTTGATATGATGTGCTTGAATAAAACTTTTGAGTTGTATCCAATAGTTTGTCTTTCATTTTAATACTGATGTTGTTTAAAATGTACCGTCATAATGACTGCTGGCGGCAGTTGTAGATATGAGTATAACCACGGCGGTTCTAGTGTTAATAGGCTCACAATGGGGGGGATCGACTTTTACACAAGATCAACTTTTACTCAAGCAAATATGGCAGTTTTACTTTTTATAACACTCCTTCTGATTCATATTTCTTTAAAACAGAGTTTTACAACTGTGATGGTAATGACTTTTTCTGCAAGCACCTCAGGAAAATGGCTTAAAATGTAAATATTATGGGGCTCCAGAGTGGCGCATCCGGTAAAGGCGCGCCACATGCAGGATGTGCCCTATAGTCTGGACGTTGCAAGTTTGAGTCCAGGCTATTCATTTGCCGACCGAGGACGGGAGCCTCCAGGGGGGCGGCGCTCAATTGGCCGAGCGCCACCCGGGGGGAGGGAGAGTTAGGTCGGCCAGGGTGTCCTCGGCTCACAGCGCACCAGCGACCCCTGTAGTCTGGCCGGGCGCCTATGGGCTTGCCTGTAAGCTGCCCGAGAGCTGTGTTGTTCTCCGACGCTGTAGCTCTTGGGTGGCTGCATGGTGAGTCCGCAGTGTGAAAAAAAGTGGTCGGCT
This sequence comes from Acipenser ruthenus, assembly GCF_902713425.1. NCBI lineage: Eukaryota > Metazoa > Chordata > Actinopteri > Acipenseriformes > Acipenseridae > Acipenser > Acipenser ruthenus. The sequence goes on from NC_081194.1 coordinate 24,721,617, forward strand.
GACGGCACACGCTTCGGAGGACAGCATGTGTTTGTCTTCGCCCTCACGAGTCAGCACAGGGGTGGTAGCGGTGAGAAGAGCATAATAAAATAATTGGCCATTCCAAATTGGGAGAAAATTAAAAAAAATAATAATAATTGGCAATGACTAAATTTATATAAAAAAATGTAAATATTATAAAATGAGTTGGTCACTGCTGTTAATGGTTTCATATTTGTAGTAATTGTCGTTAAACATTTGAATAGGTAGATTGTATTTTGAATCATGTTGGATTTTAATCATTCTGTGTTGCCCAAAAAGCCTGTTGTTGAAGAATCACCCAAGTACGTTATTTAAACAGTTGTAGCAACACGGGGGGATGTGTAACGCTATATTTTTCAGAACCCTGTTACTTACTCTTTAATAGGCTTTTAAAAAAAATATAACAAACTCAATATACAGACACACATTTCTTCACTGTTTAATTTATAATAGTAGCAAGAATCTTTCTCTGTTGTTTATGTATATTTCTGACTTTTGGATGGATTTTAAGCTTAGTGAAATTCTGGCTACAAATGTCAGCAATTAGTTTCTTGTCATCACAGTGGGCTGCCTATAGCAACACCACATGCATCCATCTGATTAGTTTCTTAATCCTTCTTAGTCTGAATCAATGATTATTTTATCAAGCTTGTAGTTCTCAGCCTCTTCTGTAGCATTACAGGGTTGTCACCTCTTACTGTCAAGAATACACTCTGTAATATAGCAATATATCCATTTTTAGAATTCTGTTGTTGAACTCAAAGCCCTGCACTTTATATTGGGATCTAGTTTCAGCTTTTGCATTTCAGATTCCATTGGTTTGTACTGATGCCAATTTATAAATGCAGTTGTGGTTACAAAGTTCATCAATTGTGTGTCTATGAGTAATTTATTAATAATTAAATGCATTGGAGATGTGCCCTTAGATGATCAGATTCAGGAGGAATATATTACAAGCTTCTGTAAATGCACCTTGATAACATTATGGGCCATATTCATAATTGTTTTAGCTGTGCTTAAAATCTGTTATTTTTAGTGGTGTATTCATAAAGCATGTTTATATGGGGCTCCTAAGTGGTGCATCCAGTAAAGGCACTGCGCCCTATAGTTTGGAGATGTCCAGTTTGAATCCAAGCTATGCCACTGCCAACCGTGGACAGGAGTTCCTAGGGGGCGGCACACAATTGGCCAAGTGCTGAAGCGCTGCCCAGACGGGAAGGGGTTAGGTCGGCTGGGGAGTCCTTGGCTCGCCGCATACCAGTGACCCCTGTGGCTGGCCGTGCACCTGTGGGCCTGCATATATGCAATTCAGAACTGTGTGGTCCTCCGACGCTGTAAGTTCTGAGATGGCTGCACGGCAGACTTGCAGAGCGAAAAATAGATGACTGACGGCACTTGTTTCGGAGAACGGGAGTGCTCGTCTTCATCTCTCCCAAGTTAATGTGGGGGTTGCAGCGGTGAGCCAGGTTGAATAATAATTGGACATTCCAAAATTGGGAATTAATAAAAATATATAATAAAGCATGTTTATCTCTACAGGGGTTTAAGTCTATTCTAAATTGTAGACTCTTGTTTAAGTCTCGATCTACAGCTATTTTAGTTAATTATGCAGAGCTAAAACAAATAGTAATTCTTTTTTTAATTTACCAATAATTATATAAATTGGAAGAATAATTATAGTTTATTAAGTTCAAAAATGTTAAACTTACGCATAATTACTTAGATCTCCTAAAAAAACACCTAATTAAGTGTAAGATGTGCTGTTTGGTACAAATCAACATTTCTCTATTAATTGCCAATTGTATTGTCACTGGTGACACACACCTATGGTAGACACTGCAGCATATACAGTAATGATGTAATAATCTTATAATACTTCTAAAATACCATCCAATACGAACACAAGCTACACTGACACAAATGGGGGTTATAAATAAAACTGATTTTAGTAAATAATTTGTGGTTAATGAAAACAGTGGCAAACATAAGGGGCTACAGAAATAAAAACTCAATACATAAAGCTGAATTAAAATAAATTTTATGAAAAGTACCTTTTTCACACACACACCCGAACACACATTCTCCTTCTCCTCAAGCTTTAATACAGTACAATGAAATATGTGTATTTGTCTAGGACAGACTCAATGGCTGAAAGGTCTTCAGTTTGAGCCCAGGACTTAAATACCAGTCCAGGCAGTCGGCGTTTGGAAACTACAGCCTGACGTAGAATAGCTTTGTGTTTACATCCAGTCCACCTGCAAACAGCTGTTGTCCTCTCATCCAAGGACAACCGTTCCTACTTGGACATAAAGGTGTTAATGTACTCACCTTTCACCTCAGGCACCCAAGTTTGATTTTTAGTTCCTTGTGGGTTTTCACCCCTCACCTTCCATAAAAACACCACCAACAATTATAAAAAATGACAGCTGTGTTCTACCCCAGACAGTTGACTCGGTTCCTCCAACTGTAGCATAGCACAGAAGTTTTAGGGCTATATTCATAAAGCATGTTTATCTCTCAGCTATGCAAAATACAGTAGAATTTATTAAACAAGAGTAGGGTCTGTTTAACTCTTGTTTTAAGCTCTTTCACATTTATTCAGAGCTAAAAACAAATACTCAGTCAATCTTTTTTTTTTTTTACTTTACTAAGTATTTAAATACAGTGCTCCCCCTTTATAACGCTGTAGTCGGGAGCCATAGTTAAGAGACCGTGCTATTTGTGTTCCGCTTTATAACAAGAATACTAGTGCTAGTGTAATGACATTATGGGGCAAATGGGAGCCACGACCGTACCGCCTTATAACCTGTTCCGCAGTATAATGGGCCACCTTATAAAGGTAGAGCACTGTAATATGTGTATTTATTGGAAACACAAAAGTTACATTACATGTGAGAACAGTCTAAACCTAGTTGTAGAATAAATGCAACAATGGCACTCAAAATATGAACTTGACTCGCATGTGAAGGTGCACAAAACTTGAGCTTCAGGTGTGTCCATTTAAAAGCAGTAAGAGGAGGCTAGAATGTCATTTAAGTAAGGTTTTTTAATGAATAGAAAAATTAAAGTCATATATCTTATGGCATGTTTGAAAATTAGGTTTTTATGCTAGGCTTAAATACCACAATGAGATACTCTAATTTTTGCATGTCACAACAGAGGGAAATCATAGGCAGATTCCAAACTCAATTCATTCACGTATTAGTTCTCGACTGAAAAAAAGAAAAGCTAGTCAACACGTAGTCTGTGTAAAGCCATGAACAGCTCTGTGAAGCGGTAAGCAGTACAACTGATTGTTCCTTTCTTCATAAAGTACATAAGCATCTCAATTTGTGGTTGCTTTTCCATATTTACGGAACCCATACTGAAGTTGTGACAAGGTCTCAGAATTAAGCTGTACTATTTTATTGTCCTGGTAGCTAAACAATGTTAATATGTAATCATTGACAAGAGCAAGGAACTTTAGTATTTTGCAGGAGCCTGCCATTATATCTAATAAATCTATACTGTAGAGATGCTTGACTATTAACAATTTACTTCTTCCTGTATTAACATTTAATGTAGTTTGGTTTTCGCTATTGGAGGTTGCTAGAAACTGGAGAATGCAGGCAGCTGTTGGCCAGCGCCTTATTTTCCCACTTGAGATTACGACAACTATCCTTCGGCCTGACATTGTCCTGTGGTCAGTCTCAGCACTTCTCCTGGTGGAGCTAACAGTGCCATGGGAGTATTCTGTGGATTAAGCATGTGAGAGGAAGAAACTGTGTTGAGTTAGCCTCTGAGGTGGAAGAGTCCTTCTCAGAGATACTGAATTCAGTGGACAGGAGTTACAGCATAGAGTGAAATCTTTACCTGAGGAGGTTGAGAGAAGTAGCAACTGGCTCTGGTTGAGGAGGAAAGAGGCTGATTGGGGATCTCAAAAGAGAGGCATCAGAGGAAGTTAACATCAATGAAAAGGAATGGATGGTTTGAATGACCGGTGCAAAGGATGTTCGGTGCAAGGAGGAAGTGATGACCCAGGAGAATTTTTCCAAACCAAGGTGGCTGTTTTTTATTAACAAGCATGCAGGAACAGGCAGGAACAGTTAATATGTACTATGTACAGTTAGCTTGACTGCCAGAAAAAAAAGAAACAACACAAACAACATTGGAAAAAAAAAAAAAAAACATAATACAGTATTCTCCGCATATAGGAACACCTCCTAAGGGAACACTTCACCTAAGAGAACACCCTTGTGATGAAACAGATTTTTCCCATTGCAAATGCTTCGGCTAAAGGAACAGGAACTTCGCTTAAAAGAACACCTTCTTGGCACCGACAACGATTCGTTCACAACAGATACAGTACTGCTTTTATTTACGGCTCTTTATTGATATTTATACAGAGAAGCTGCTAGTTCACAGAACGTTCAGCATCACTGTCGAGCCTTCTGAGGTTTTGTGGGCTAGTTGATGAAACATCAAAACTGGAGGTGCCCACCTGATGACCCCTGTGAAGTGCCCTACCCAGCCGATTCCAGACAGTTGCCACGCTTTGGCTGATGCCTGGAGCCAACATTACACTTCAGCCATCAACACCAGACCAATAGGAAATCCACATTACCTGGTGAAGGAAAAGCTCTGAAAGCTCCTATATTACAGAGAAGCTATGTCTTGCTACCGTGGCGAACTTGGTAGCATGAAATGTCAACTTTAAATATACTGTTTATGTGTAAGTAAAGGGTAGTCTCTGGCATTTTAATATCTACATGTTTTCAAGTAAAATACACTTTTTTGTCCTGCTGATTTACAACCAGTATACAAAATGTTTGTACTTAACAATAATATAAACAAATGTCCACAAAAATCATGTAGTAAAATTGTATTATTTTAGCCTTGTGAAGCTGTAAAAGGCAGACAGTACCTATATTATGAATTCTACCAGTGACTGTGTGTTGTTTGTATGTCATACAGGCTTGCATTGGAAGCTGAAAAGCTCACCTACCGGTATATTATTTGTGTTTAGGGAAACCTGTGGTGAGTGTGGTGTTTAGGGGAGAGGGACACAGTTATAGCCAATATGTTTATTGTATTGTGTACAATAAAACAGCTTCATGGTTTTCTTTAATATTCTTTGGTGTGGCTTAAGTTTTTCCAGTGTGGCTAAAAAATGCTAAGTTACTTTAGCCACAGTGGCTAACTAAATGTCTCAAAGGGAACATCAGAGTCCAATATTAGCATGAAGTAAATAACAGCTGCTCTCATGTAATGAAGTTTAGTATGCTGTCAAATACAGCATTCAGGTATGCATGCTGCAGTTTAATCACTTTGGGGAAAAAAGGCTATGGTGTAAAAATTGTATAACATATTACACAACCAAGCAAGAAATAAGTGTGCTATATTATTAGCCTAATATTAGCCCAAATGCCAGTGCATCTCTTGGTTCAAGTTTAAAAAGCTTTAGTAGAGCTAATAAAATGCCTTTGTTTCCTCAAACATTTACTTAATTAAAATATTGGCTTCTTTGGGTATAATTAACAAGCTAATTTTAGGAATTGGTGGGTACATTTTACAGCCTCACAAGCCCAGGCCAGGTCCTAAGTAAGCTATTAAATACAAACAAATGAAATGTCACAGGGATCTCAGGAGGATACACTTACATAAACCATTATTCCACATATATTTCAATCATTGTTCTCAAAGACGTACTATTAAAATTATTCTGTGTAATGGAGTAGTGTGGGGCATTTAATAGTGTTTCTCACAGATAATGGATGATATATTATCTTGCCTGACTGATTTAGGCAGTTTTGAGCAAGCATCTGTTAATTAATAGAGGCAGTACTGGGATACTGGAAAAGAACAAGATTTTAAGTGGGACTCACAGACTCTTAAACTGAAAGTAGACTGAAGTTTAATGTGGTTTCATTCTGAGATAATGGGTTATTTATATAAAATAATAGATGGGCTTCAGGTCAAGTAATTTATAAACTGTCACAGAAACCCGAGAAATCCATCATAATGGTAGGGGGGGAAAAAACAACATCTGGGACAGTAGAGAAAAAATAAACTGCATCACTGCTCGACAGCATGCAAAATCCCTTGGCTGTTTATAGTCCCATTAAACCAAAGTTAAATGCGAAGGCAGCGTGCAATACAGGAGTTGTAGTTTTCTTCTGCATTTCTGCTGATTGAAAACACCTTTCAGCGTGTACCAGATAAACTACTAGGCTTGGTGGTCCAGTGGTTATAGATAAGGGTTTGATACGAGGAAGTCCTGGTTCTAATCCCCACTCAGCCAACTGTGTGTGACCCTGAGCAAGCCACTTAACCTCCTTGTGCTCCGTCCTTCGGATGAGACATAAAACTGAGGTCCTATTGTAAGTGACTCTGCAGCAGATACCCGTGGATCCAGAAATAAACTTCTCAATCAAAAATAACCTGATGTATTGGGTGGAGAAAAAGGGAACTGAGTGGGTGGAACAGCTGTTGGTTCCCCAACCGTATAGACGGAAGGTCATTGACCTAGCGCATGGTCATCTATTTGCTCCTGGGTGTCCAAAGTCACCCAGGAGTTATGTAGAATGTTGAAGATGAAACACCTCCGAAACTCTATATACCATCCCCAAATAGACATGCTGGTAGAATGGTTCAATAAAACTCTCAAATCAATGTTGCAAAAAGTAGTTGACAGGGATGAAAAAACTGGGATCTGCTCTTGCCCTACATTATGTCCGCTGTGGGGGAGGTTCCCCAGGCACTCACAGGGTTTTTACCCTTTTGAGCTTTTGTATAGATATAGCCAGGGAAGGTTGGGAACAAGAGTCAACACTCCATCGCAGTGTCATAGTGCATGTGGCTATGATGCAGAATCGGATTACAGCTGTAACCCCTGTAGTTAGGGAACACATGTGGCAGGCACAGGAAACCCAGAGAGCTGTATTTAATAAGCAGACCAAATTAAGGACAGTTCAATCAATGTGACAGAGTGCTAGTACTCGTATCCACCGTGGATAGCAAACTACTTGCCACCGGACTGCCTTTTGGATTAATTGTAAATACAATGGCCAGTCCCGGCCCAGAATTACGGGGTACGGCAGCCTTTCCACCACCCCCACTGAGGTGGCGCTGTGTCTGACCTATCGACACGTATGCTTTTAGGGTAGGGTATGTCGCCATGTCTCCATGGATACAGGAGATCGCCACCTTGCCTTGTGGCTGCCATGACACACCGCCTAAGAGAGCTGATCGAAGTAAGGTCTGTGCACACCCTGAGTCCACTAAAGCCTGGGTACTCACATTACCAACCACCACATCAATGATACAAGGCCCCTCCCGACCATTTCCCCGTTCCTTACCTGCCTCAGATGCCAGATTGCACGTCACCACGTTGCACTCCATTGCCGAGGGGCACAAGCGGGCGGTGTGTCGAGGTTCATGGCACCTAAAACAGACAATCGGGGCAGAAGGCACTGGGGTTAGCTGTCTGTCCCACTGCTGATAAGGCAGCGGGTCGGGGGTAGTAAATCTACCCCAGCTGGGGGTTAACTGCTGCCTCCATGTTAAGGAAGTGGGTCGACCCATTGGGGTCGGTGGTCTGGCCGGTCGGGGTCCCAGGGGAGGAAGAGGTGTTGGTGCAGGTGCTGCTCCTTGGCTGGTGAGAGGAAGAAGAGGGGTCAGTTGTCCGGTTCTAATGGAGACCCCAGAGTCCTCAAAATCCTCCGCCACTTTGACGATGGCCTCTAGGGTGTCTGGGCGTATCCAGTCCTGTGTTTCTGTGCCAACCACATGGCAGAACTGCTCCAAGACCATTGCCTCGCCCATCTCTGCACCGGTCTTTTGTGCGAGACTAAGCCAGTGCACCATGTGGTCACACAGCTTTTGAGCGACCACCCTGGGGCGGGTCTCCCATGGCCCCGTGATGTTGGAGGATTGCCCACTTGAATAGGTCGTACTGGCTAGCCTCCTCATCAGTCATAGCCTGGTATGCTACCTGAGCTTCCCTGCTCAGACAGGGGCCCAGTTGACTGGCCCAGTACTCATTTGGCCATTGCGCAGATAACTGTGTTGATAGTTACATCAGGGTTAGATACGAGTGCAAATGAAATACAAAATACTACAGATTGGATTAAGTGCAGGATAAAATACAGTAAAATAGGGAGCAGATAAGTGCATTAAAGACAGAATACTATATTGTCCAGAAGGGAAGAGTTGAGTTTTACAGGTGTTGTCTAAAGAGGTGTGTCTTGAGGAGGCGTCCAAAGATGGTCAGGGACTGGGCAGTCTTGACATCCATAGGATGGTCGTTCCACCACTACGGGGTGAAGGTGGGGAAGGAGCTCTGGAGGCAGGGGAGCGTAGAGGAGGTACGGCCAGTCTTCTACTGCAGGCAGAGTGGAGAGGTCAGGTGGGGGTGTAGGGAGAGATGAGGGTCTGGAGGTAGCTGGGTGCAGTCTGGTCAAGGCATCGGTAGGTGAGTACAAGAGTCTTGAACTGGATGCGAGCGGTGATTAGGAGCCAGTGGAGTGAGCGGAGCAGTGGAGTAGCGTGGGAGAGCGAGGCAGAGAGAACACCAGACGAGAAGCAGAGTTCTGGATGAGCTGGGGCGGACTGGTTACGAATGAAGGCAGGCCGGCCAGGAGGGAGTTGCAGTAGTCTAGGCAGGAGAATACCAGGGCCTGGACGAGGAGTTGCGTGGAGTAGTTGGTGAGGAAGGGTTGGATTCTTCGTATGTTACTCAGGAAGAATCGGCAGGTGCGTGCCAGAGTGGAGATGTGCTGGGAGTAGGAGAGGCAGGGGTATAGGGTTACTCCGAGGTTCTTGGCTGAGGAGGAGGGACAGCAGTTTCAGTGGAGTGAGCAGAGCGGAAACCAGATTGGAGATGGTCGAGCAGAGAGTGGTTAGACAGGAAAACAGAGAGTGTACTGCCCACTCAAGGGTTTTAGAGAGGAAGGGTAAGAGGGAGACAGGACGGTAGTTCTGGAGGGAGGTGGGGTTGAAGGTAGGATTTTTGAGGAGGGGGGTGATAGAGGTTTGTTTGAAGGCAGAGGGAAAGAGGCCAGAGAGGAGAGAGGTGTTGAGAAGGGAGGAGATGAAGGGGAGTAGAGCAGGAGCGGCAACTTGAAAGAGGCGAGTGGGGAGGGGGTCCAGAGTGCACGTGGTGGGTGTGTGGCCCTGGAGGGAGGAGGGATCAGAGTCTGGGAGGGGAGAGAAGGAGGAGAAGGCGTGTGAGTTAGTAGGGAAGACAGAGAGTGTTGGGGTTGGAGCGGAAAGGGGTGAGGGGAAGGGAGAGGTGTTAAAGAGTTTGCGGATGTCAGAAATTTTAGAGAAGAAAGAGGCAAAGTTGTCAGAGGAGATAGAGGGGGGAGGGTTGAGGAGGGAGGAGAAGGTAGTAAATAGTTTCTGGGGGTTGTTAGTGGAGGATTGGATAATAGATTGGAAATAGAAGCGTTTAGCAGAGGAGAGAGTAGAGGAGAAGGAGGAGAGGAGGGAGCAGTAGAGGTCTAGGGCAGAAGGGAATTTGGTTCTCTTCCATTTCTTTTCAGCAGAGAACAGTTTGAGCAAAAGAAAAATAAATTCAATCCAACAACTCCAATCAAATCATTTTGGTAACACTTTCTATTAAGGTGCTTCGTCTTATGTTTTATAAATGTTTTATAAATATATAATGTATACTTAATAACTATGTAATGTGTTAATAACCATGCAATAGCCATAGACAGAATTTCAGTTTTATAAAGGGGAGAGTTTTTAGCCAACTATTGTACTTTGGGTCATCGCAACCGAACCTTTAACAAAAGGGGGGGTCAGTAGAAAAAGTTTCATATCATATTTTTCACTTTGCAATTCACATAGTATAGATATTTTGGTTTAAAATATGCTGCAGTTTACTGGAAACTATATCTGCAACAACATACAGCATTGTGGCAAACAGGTGGGAGCCTATATTAGGAACAAAGTCCTAAATAACCCAGGATGGGTTTTATCTATGGTTAATTTCAGTACAGCCCTATTAAAATTTAGGAAAGAAAAGTTCTAAAGTATCCCTAAATGCACAAAAAACATATACGCAACCAAAACCTGCTGGTCAGATATAAATCCAATAATCTGTGGAACTCAAGCTGTCAACAAGTGCAAGCATGATACAGCTAAGAGAACACCCCTCGGGTGGCAAGCAAAGTGTTGTTATAGCCGAAGTGTTCTCTAAGACGAAGTTAGCCATCAGACACAATATGAATAAATAAATACATAAATAAACATGTATTACTTGTCATGACGCACGTGCATCAACATCTGAAATTAAATGAATAAGTTAAAGAAAAGAAATAAGCAAGTGTATGTTAATAAACTATAATAATAAACTAACTGTCAAACTAAATTAACACAGCACCCTACACACGTTAAAAAATGCAGCAGCAATATACAAGGCATGCACATTATTTAACAGAATGGTGAAGCAACTCACCAGAACGGGAAACATCAAATTGCTTAGCGACTTGTGTCAGATTCAGGTTTTTTCAAGAGCTTGAACAATTTCCAACTTAAATGTTGTTTTGTTTTCCATTTAAATATGGTGGTTCTGCTATGCAAATGTTTGAGTTGATGTTCATAAATAAAACTTTTGAGTTTTATACGATCCTCTGTCTTTCATTATCATATTACAGCTGTTTAAAAAGCTACCGGTTAAAATGACCGGTTTGGCACTTCTAGGCAGTTTGGAATTCTGGTGCTTCTAGTGTTAAAGGGCCAGGCAAGCACACCTTCAGAAGTAGAGGGGGAGGTTTTGACCTTGGAAAATGAAAAAAAGCAAAATGTGGTTTTAACTTTCCTATCGGAATAAACAGCTTTTGGATATGTTTGTTTGGAAAACATATGATACAAAATAAGTAAAATGAAAACTATCTGTTGTTTATTCTAAAAGATTATTTTTATTAGTTTAGATTGTCTTGGGGGGGAGGAGCCTAGCTGGGTAGCCTGCTATAAATACCTCCTGGGTTAATTAGAGGGAGAGACTCTTAGTACCTCTGAGCCAAGAGAGGGTGTTCAGCTATTGCACCACTAGTCAGTAGAACATTACTCGCATCCTGTTCATGTAGAGTCTGTTGTTTTCCTTCTTGCCTTAGCGGTCCTTTTCACCTCAGGTCATATTGCACTTCCTGTCTCATCGACTAGATAAGGGGAACTTGTTAATCAAAATGCATGTTAATGAGATCAAGAAATTAATGGACGCAGAATTCACAGTTATGGAAACTACTAGCGTACACGGAGACGGCACTCCCACCTGCGAGCAGCAGCCAAATGGAAATAAAAAATAACGTGAATATTTATTTTGTGTATAATTTGTAAAATTCATTTAAAATTGTGCACTTTGTCATCCAGAATGTACATTTATTTAGAACATTTCACATATAAAATGCTGATTTTCGATTATCTGGCGTGTGGGTATAAATTGAACAGCACGGAATATACAAAATAAATAAATAAATCAATCAATCCCACTAGTCATTTACCCTCATTAGGGGGATATTTTGCCACAGCTTATTATATACAATTCTTTTTATGTGCATTTTGCAATCTTTTTTGGATGGGGTGGTGGGTGTGGTAGACTTGTCAGCTCATGAAGAGTAGGCTGTGTAAGTTTGGTTGGAATTTACTTTTATATGTATTTTAGTATGTAAAATCGTAGACTATAAATAAATAAGTTTGAAGTGTCATTTGTGTTTGTAGTTGTTAGTTATTATACATGTATACCATGTATGTAACACTTCATTATATATTTATTAAGCTTTTAAAATTACGATAGAACTCCCTAACAAGGACACATTGCAAATCCACAATCACCTGTAAGGGAACTTTATTGTAATAGTATGCCGTTTTCTATACCAAGATTTCATTATTTACTCTTAGGTTTTGTTTGTATAATTCAAATAAAATCTACAGTAGAGGTCAGTTGTCATATGATGTACGTATCCAGAGTTCAGCCAGGCTACAGTTGCATTGATCATTTTTTGGTAGTAACATTACACTGGGTGCAAATAATGGAATATCATTTTAGCAATACAACAAACGTTCTGTAAGGTTACAAATTGTTAAAATAAGTGAATAAATCTCATTCATAACCACAGGTATAAAAAATACAAATATTTTCATAACTACAAATATTGAATTATCTAGGTTGTCTTACCTACTAATATGCCATCTGGTGTATTGGGTATCTGAAAATGATTAAACACAGCGGATTGTGTCAAAATGTAAGAGTCATGACAGGAGCCAGGGAAATTTGCACATATGTTCCAGGTGTTATAGGATACATCATAAATCACCTGCACGTTTAGTGAATGGAACCCCTTCCTGTTCACATATGTATATGCATGGTGCTGCAGGGATTTGAGTGCAATTTTGGTAGGGGAAAACATAATAATCGTCTACAAGCAGCCAGAAGGTTATTAGTCATTTTAGCCCTGTGGATAGTCTTTTAGTCTCAAAGGCCATTTAAAACTCAAAAGTTTCATACTGAACACATTTTTATATACAGGCAAAAAATAAATAAAGCATTAACACAGTTTCAGTTAAATACATTTAATTGATGTGTCTCATATGACCTCATTTCCCATTACATTTGCATATATACCAAAATGCTTTCATTATTTCTAATATATATTCTAATGCTCAATTTCATAGTCTGTCACTACATATTATATAACATTTCATTGCAGTAACTGTTTCCCTGCTTTCAGGATTTTTTTTTTAATTAAGTAGTTTAAAATTGTGGAGAGGAGCGATATACATTTTAGCCACTGATGAAAGTTATTTTCTAAAGAAAGCAAGATGCTTATCCAATGTACCCTAGTAAAACATCTGCAGCACAATATCTATATGTTTCCATGCTTTTGTTTTAAACATGGTTTTACTTCAATACAGCTTTTATTGACCAGATTATAGAAGCCTCTTCTCAGTCAAACATTAGTCTCATTCTGTAAGGTACTACAGTAGTACAATAGTCTGTTAAATTATCCAAAGAACACAGACATAACAGGAATCTGTCCAAGCAACTCACCTAATTAAAGTACTACTGTGTGCAATGGTGCATTGCGGGGTGAATCATGTGACTAGGCTCTTGCAGGTTCAAATTCTGTCAGTCTTGGCTGGGCCCCACATGCTGAGTGTTTTTTTGTGGTCCCATTGTCGACTGTCTGGGACTGACTCGCCACAAAAACGTCCTCAAATTAGTATCAAACATCCCTTTAGTTTGTTTTGCAGCTTTGCCCAATGTACTTCTTATTCCAGTTTCACAATGGTTCAGGACCTCAACTAACATTTTATTTTCTTTCAATACTTCTGTTTTTGGCTGTTTTAGTCAGTTAGCATCATTAGTGTAAATTAGGTGTACACAGAGTAATTGCACTAATTTACAGAATTAATAATAAGGAAGTTCGGAACTTTCCCACATTAAACTGGGGTCTTACCTAATACATCGCTCCAGAGGCAGGCCTTGAAGAAGCCTCTTTTTTTGTTTAGAATGAGTTGAAGATCATCTTCAGAGGTCGTGATCACATCAGAGGTCAGAGATGTTGTTGTGCATACATACAGTTGTTATGAATGGTTGCTATCTATAGGCACTGTTACTAGATTGTTGCTATGACTATGTACCGCATTTAAGGACTTACTGAGGCTATAGCACACTAAAATATGTCACATGGTGGTATTTTAGCAACAGATTTTAAAATAAAGGTTTAATAATAACGAAATATATGTCTGGCTGAACGTTTTCAATATCCATTGTATTTATTGTCCATTTGATATTAAACAGTATTAGAAATTAATCAACACAGCAGAAATGCAAAGCCCTATTCTTTTCCTCAGTTTCTAGGCTTATGCTTGTTACATAGTTTTCATAAACTATTTCTGTTACATAGTTTTCATAAACTATTTCTTAAGAATGATGGGATTTTCCTAATAATGAATTAGTCACATGGATGATCGTGTTGTCCTGACTGGCAAACACACACCCACCCCTTCTCCTGGTCTGGAATGACCTACACAAATATAATGCACTGAGCACTTTTATTTCAGTGGAGAGTCGGGTGTACCTGGAGTGTAGATCATCCTTTAAATGTCAGCAGAGGTAATATTGCTTTGCTTGCCTATTGAAATGGTAAATCTGAATAAGCAAATTGTTGGAAGTCCCTATGTTGGCTTAAGTTGTAGGGCTGCATGTTTCAAATCATACTTTAATAAATAATAGAACAAAAGTACAAAGTATGCCTTAAGCATCTTTTGAAAATGTAATGGTATCACAATGCAGAAGATGTCAAGCCACTGTTAAGTTAGCATATATGTCTGGACATATCCCTTTGAAGCTTGGTTAAATGTTAGAAACTCTGTCTGAATCTTAATTGTAGACTAATGCTCTCATTGAGTGATCTGCTCTAATTTACATTGCCGGTTGTTCAATCAAACTTAGATTATTCCCAACTCTGTGGTAAAAGTCATTATGTGCAATGTTCCTTTATCAGAATATCTTAATTAAGTTGCTTGGAAAATGTTAAATATGTCCATTATTATTAGTTGATCCAATAGTATTATTATTTGAACTAATAAGCAATGTCCACTTTTCAATACAGGTTGCTATTACATTTTCAAAATATATTGGCATTGGTTATGGTTAATAAACTAAAATAGTATAATTTAAAATTGGCAACCTTCCAAACTTATCACGGCTATGTATAAGGATGTTTTTTTTTCCAATATGGATAAATGGTGCCAATTTTAAATTATAATATTTTAGTTTAGTAAAAAGAAAACACATTATCAAACAAACTGTAAACTAAATATATGAATACATTATAGATGACCCTACACAAATGACCATGCTAGATTTAGAGGAAATATTTAAAACACATACAGAAAAATCAAGGAAATGTTTCAGCCAAATACAAATGTATTTATTGGGGAAATAGGTGGAAAAATTATCCAGATTTTACTGAGAATGAGTCACCGAATTCAATACATAACAAGTTCAAATATATCAATAACACATAACAACATACACAGCATATAAGCTTCACATTCCACCCTCTTTAAAATGAGTCATATATTATTGGCTATTCTGTATCCCTGCTGTGAAAATGAAAAGGGTTATATCGGTAGATACTGTAAAAAATGTTGAATAAGTCAATTTTCTAGGCATTTTTGCGGGGCCCTTAAAAGGGGGGATACACCAGTGCCATGTATGCACCGGTGTGTCTAACATTAAACTACTGTGCCAGTGCCACAATGGGATTACTACAGCTACAGCTACAGTTATGTCTCACACAAGCTTACCTGTCAACAACCCGATTTATTTGTACAGGATCTATGGCATTCAGGTCATGTTGCTAAGTTGAAACACAAAACCACTGTTCAAATTAAACATTTTAATTTCTTACTCTTAATACCCTTAGTCATTTTGAATGTTAAATGCAAGCTTTCAGACTCTTGACTGACCTCCTCTCGAAAACATCACAGCTATACTGCTTCACTTAGTGTTAGAGGGGATAGGAAACACTTTTCGGGAAAGCAATGTAATCTCGGGTTTGTTTTGATTGTTTTTGATCGGTATATGTCAAATGTTTAAACTCCGCGGTCTATCAAACTATAATCCGCTATTGCTGAAAATCACTTGTGTGACCTCCTGGTTGGAGCAGGCAGCAGGAGAAGTATGTGAAGTGTGAGAAGTAAGTGATTTCTCTCATGCTAATTGTTTAGAAAATGTCACATTTTAACATGAGATTCAGAGCTTTGTAATTGTGACTTACTGATGATGATTTTGTACAATATCATTATACCAAAGTAATTCATATATGATTTACATGTAGCTTTTACATGAGTTGTCCAGTTTCCACATGTCCATAGTACTTAGTAGTAAAGTAAGTGCACTTGTTGTCAGTGACCAGGGGGCCGTTTGTACTGATGGGATCAAAAAACAGGATTGGATCCTGGCTCATTTTTAGCCAAATCATTAAAAGGTGTTTGTGTACAAAGCAGTTTTTTTTATCAGATCTTTGAACAGCACTTGCGGTGACTAGGGAGAATGAGTATGTGCTCATATTTAAGCTTCAGCATAAACAGTGACAATAAAGATTCAAAGGTGGACAAGAGGTGGCTTTAGCAGTGTCGTTTCGTGAGAAAGAAACTATACCCACGGGGGGAAAAATGATAAAACTTTATAATAATAATAATAAATAAAATAATATTAATAATACGTTAGCAACTTATAATTTAATTAAAAAAATTAAGCTGTTATATGTATTTTTTAATACCTATGAAGGGGGGTTATTATTATTATAATAGTAATAATGTCATCCAATGTCTGTACATAATTAGATAGGACAAAAATAAGACCATTTTGGGGTAGATGTACTAAAATGGGCCAGTCGCAGCACAAACATACCGCAATTTACATTTTCGTTGCGACAGTTCACAAAGTATACATTTTGTCGTATGTACTAAGAGAAAATATGTTAATGAAAAGTGGGAGTTAAGTTGTGGTTTGCTGCAGCAGAGGGTGCCCGAAGGATAACGTCTATACATGCAAGGGTGCAAGAATCAAAATAACACTGTTTTTGTTAAATGTACTGTAAATGTCATCTGTACAATGCATTCTGTTCCGTCTTCATTTTACCTATTTTAATACTGTTTAATATAAAAAATGAAAGGAAGTTTAATCCCATCAGATTCTATAGTGGGGCCCCCACCTTCACCCCCAAAAAGCTTTTCATAATCATACAGTAGCCCCTCGCTAAACCAGGCATGTTTGTCTGACATAAGGAGGTGTCGAATTTAAAAACAATACAGTAAAATCGCACACACACATACATTTATAGTTCTCTATGTATTTTAAATATAAATCATTGAGCTGAAATGACACTAATGTGTTTTGGGTAGGGTAGGCTACACATTACATTATGTAAAAATATAAATTTGTACAGTAGGCCTTTTCAGTATACAGTACAATAGTAAAATCAAATGAATAGCTAGCGCACTTTCTTTTTACTTTAGCCTACTGGTAACACAAAATAAACCACGCTGCTGCATTTGTACACATTGGAGTACAATGCAAATAAAAGATTATTTTAAATTGATACTAAATTATTTTAGGTTTTTTAATTTTTTTTTATTTTAATTAGTATTATTTTTAACTTGGCTTACTTAGTAGCCTAGACAATTAACACACAATAGCGCATGGTCCTATACAGATGCTCAGAATGAGCTGGAGGGGTTAGTGGCAGTCTATTGCTCCCAACATGCTGGGAAAACCAGAAATGCCATAGAAATTTGTTTTCAAGGCTTGTAAGTATACCCTGAGAATTAGGTACTCAAAAATCCATTGAGCACAACTGGCAACGCACAAGAAAAAGCAGACTGGGAAATGCCACCAACAATTGCGACTGTTTAAAACATGCTTTCAAAAGTTCTCAACAAATTGATGCAATTGTAAGTGTCGCAATTGTCTGCAGCTTTAGTACATTTCATTATAATATTTGTGAACCCTCATTTGCACTATCTCCGCCCCCTTCTTTGTGAACGCCTAATTACATGAACACATAATTACATATTCATCGAAGGTTGAACCGGAAAAAAAAAAATGCTGCTGCAAAGCATTCCCTAAAAAGTCGCTAACAGCATTGCACATGTTTGGTACATTCTCGTTCACCACTCCCTGAACACTCTCCTCCATGCAGCTAGACTGGAGCTCCTTTTTAGTTGTGACCAAGGGACTAACTGGCTAACAATTAACTTATTATCTGTCTGTCACATTTTGCACAGGTTTATTAAGAATGCGTGAATCATGGGGTTTCCATGCAAGTTTTTTTTTTTTTAACTCGAGACATTTACATGAGAAAAATGTCTCATGTAAAATGCTGTTCTGGGTTTCCATTCGCTCAGTTTATTTTACTCGAGTAAACTGGGCTTTTTACTTGACGTCATACAAATGAATGGGAAAGGTGTAGGTTGATATGTAAATTAGCTATGCGCAAAGTTCTCGTGCTGTTTTTGAAGATTACTAGTGAAATTTTGTGAAAATGTGGTTTCCATGCGCAGAGACCTGCTACACGAGTGAATCTAAGCTGCTGTAATAAAGCAAAATACCTCCTGCCTGGCTGGTTAATAATGTGTTTTACTACGACAGGTATTGCAGATCACCATGGCTGAAAACCGGCAGAGACTTTATATATATTTCCCTTTCATTCAGGCAATTCAGCATATAGGGGATCAAGTGATGCTGCATATAATACCCTGGCTTAGAAACCCTACCCGTCCGGACGGCTGACAGCTGCTGAGGAAGCATTCAACACCACGCTTGGGCAAATACAGGTAGTGGGCACTTGAAAGGGAGGTGGCAGATACTGATGAAATGGACTGAAGTGCAGCATTAGTGCATTCCCAAAATTGCCACTGCCTGCTGTATCCTGCACAAACTTGCCAACAACAAAATTAGGTGTTCAGGAATCAGTGGCTGCCTGTGAGACAAACGGGGAAGGTTACCAGTGTTGCCCACGAGAAAAAAAAAAGCAGCACTGCTTTTCAAAACAAGCGAACCCATGTATGGGTGTTTATGCAAATTCCAACCCACGACTCTCAAAAGACAAGCCCATTCCCACTTATAAGCTGACCTGGCAACTGTGAAGGTTACCTCAGCCACCAGTTTCAATTGGACAGCAGCGATCTGAGGAGGCTCGTGCTGTCAGATTCTATCCATTCTTCTAAGTTGTGCTGGATTTACTGTTGTGTTAAATATTAATAATGCAAACAAATAAAACACAATCAATATGTTCATTTGCAATTATATTTGGTCAGTTCTGAGAGGGCATCAACAACTTGTTGGATGTTGTTGCGCTGTTTTGGCGATCGAGCTGGCTCATGACATCCAGTTCACCAACTATATTTATTAACATGGATGGCAGACAGGTGTTGTCTTTGGACATAGCTGGGATCAAAAAAAGGACGGGAATTAATTCAGTTAGACATTTAAGCAGCTCACTTGCTTTTCATGTTTAACTTTAGCATAGTTTTTACACCAATGGTATTCTCAAACAGCTGCGTTAATACTATAACAAGGGCATAATGCAGTTCATGGTAAGTGGTTTAATACAGGACTGTAAACCCACAAGAGATATACAAGGTGACAGTCCAGACACAGCAAAAAACAATAATAAAAAAAGCCGCCCGCATTATCATTAAGGTGAACTACACCACTGCTAACCATAAAATTGCTCATCAGCCACTAATCTCTGCCATCTTGGAATCCACAATAACAACTGACCTGCTCCCTTGCAATATTTGTAGTTCAGGATAAACACGCTCATTAACATTTACATGTGAAATGCAGGTTTCCATGCGAAACTGGGCATGGATTTTCCCGTGTGTTTTGTCATTTACGGCTACAAACCTTTTTTTACCCGCGTAATTCTCCCAATCGTGTATATGCGCTGGTAGACGCGTTTCCTGTGCGTCACTTTGTTGACGTGTATCATCTAAATTTGCACATATGGATACAGTTTTTTTCCCTAGTACCTAGCCTTATTCAATGACAAGGCTCAGAAACACTGATTTGTTTCCCCCACGGCTTATTTTTACTGTGAGACATCTCGGAAGAGAGAGCGCATCATCGGTGCTTAATCACCGAAATTAGAATGGCTTGGCGCCAAAGGATTAAGAAGGCTCAACAGTGATTCTGGCATCCCAGCACCACCCCCCTCCACCCCCACTCAGCTAAGCCCAGCTGCTGCTTCAGATAAGGTGTTTACTATGCATCGCAACTTGCGACCACTGAATCCGATGCCTTTGAGAAACCGGGTTGTGAAGTGTGCCACAAATCCTCGACAACCCACCTCCACTGGGTAAACCTGAAATCTCCATCCTCGGTGTTCCACTTCAGCAGCTAGTTACATAAGAACATAAGAAAGTTTACAAACGAGAGGAGTCCATTCAGCCCATCTTGCTCGTTTGGTTGTTAGTAGCTTATTGATCCCAGAATCTCATCAAGCAGCTTCTTGAAGGATCTTCCTTTCGTACACCTCATCCTCCCATGGCACTGTTAACTCTACCCGGTGTACAAGGCATGCTGATCCAGTCCACAAGACAATATCAGGTCGAAGGTTAGTGGTGGCAATCTCAGGTAGGAAAATAAACCGTTGTCCAACACCTGCCAGCATTTTCCAGTCTCTAGCAGCTTCCAGTTGTTCTAGACGAGTTTTGGTTTGAATACCTTTTCTTGGAGGTTACTCCCCTGGACGGAGGAATGTTGTTCTTCATGTGTCATATATTGCTGGAATTGGTGGCAACCTGTTGGTCATGCTGCGCTTGTCTTCCAATGCTAAGGCCAAACATCGCAGCACCTGGTCATGACGCCAAGTAAACCGTCCTTGGCTAAGACCCACCTTACATCCTGTCAAAATGTGTCTTAATGTAGCTGGAGATGAAGACAAAGGACACCACGGATCCTCTCCTACCCATAGATTAAGGTTCTGTGGTGATGGGAGAACATCGTATGTTGACCTGATGTGGAAACTGATCCTGCTCTGTTTAATTGTCCATAGAAATTGCCAGCCGATCTTGTGTTGTTCCACACTCTCCCATCTCATCCATTCTCCCTGCTCAAAACAAAGTGTTTTTTTTTTTTATCATGTTTACACGATCGTGATCCTAGAAGCCCACATTAGTATGATCGTGTTAACATGATCCCGGTCCTTAAAGGGTTTAGTTAAAGTTAAAATGTGAAATGTTGTTGAAATATTGAAAGGCTATTTCTGCTATATGCCAATAAGAAAGCATTTAGTTACAGGGCACAACCATAGAAGTATAGATACCTGGAGAAAACAGTAATACCAATAATGCATACGGTTCAGCACCACATGAGCTTCTTTGTGCAACATTTGATTTTTTCAGTGTACCAAGGACAATAACAAACTTAGTGAAAGCCTACTTCGGATATTTGCAATTTTGATTATCAACTTAAGAATTCACCACTACATGGCAATGTCTAGAAATTGGAATAATGTCAGGATGCACCATTTCTCCACTGGTTTTTACCATGGCAATGGAAGTAATTATTAGGGCGTCAAAATGGGTAGTAGGAGGAGAACGCTTGGCTTCTGGAATGCGACTGTCACCAATCAGAACTCACATGGTTGACATGACAATCATGACTGTTTACCTGGGTTATTGGATTCAGGTGTACATTGTTCCCCTCCACCAGCCTCCTAGCTAGCCGGCTCCTACGGAAAATGAAACCCGTAGTTGCCAAAGCCTGCTGGATGGACAGGTTCCTCCTGTTCCCCCTGCTGGTGGGAGGTGAGCTTTTCAGTGCAGGGATTCTATCTGCCCTGTCACAGTGGCATATACAACTCATGTTGAATCAGTAAGAAAATAATCCACAGTTTCTTATGCCTAATGGCACTCCCAGTGAATGAGTATTACCGATTCAACACTTATCATTAATCCTGTACGGAAAGAAGAATCTAATAAGTTTCTTTGATGGTCTTCCACTGTATTAAGGTTTGATTCAATGTTTGATTTGTAATTTGCACTGTATAGAATTCTCTCTCTATCGATAGTTACATCGTTCATCCTGGAAATGTCATCCTTGTATTACCTTAAGTTAAAGCACCACTGTAGTTAAAATTTTCTCCCATGTTTTGTATCATTTACAATAGCTAGGTTGAGTAAATAAATTCCTTATCGCTCCTGGTGTAAATACAGTTACTATTTTTTAGATAAAGGAGGACAACATTTGTTTTGTACTTTGCAGTTTTGACAGGGAAATAATTGGTTTGTTATAAATGTGGGTGTTTTAACATATGTGGTTGTATGGACTCACCCAAATTATTTACCTACAAATAAAAGTTGACCAAGCCTGATCTAATGTATCTATTCCTCCTTTTATACATAAAAAAAAAAAAACATTTTAAATGGTTTCCTCATCTTTATTTGGCTGGATGTAGTACTATTAAATATGTGTACATATTTTCATAGGAATTTCTGTTGATGATGATCAGAATATACAGTACATGATTAAGTGTAAAAATACTTTAAAGGGGTCCCCGAGTGGCTCCTCCAGTTGAAGCGCTGCAGCTGGGAGCACAGGATGAGTCACACAGCTTGGACGGTGCCAGTTCACGTCCAGGCTGTGCAAAGAGGCCGAACTTTGCTGGGGACTCTGAGGGGGGCGTCACATTGGCTCTGACGCTCCCAGGATGGGGGATGGGAAACCGCCAGGGATTGCTTCTCATCATTGCGCAACAGCGAACCCTACTGGCCAGACACCAAACACATTCAGAGTGGATAAGAGGCAGGGCTGGTCTCTGTTCTCTGGGATCGGTAGCCTGCCCACCTCTGCTCTGGATGGCTCGGCGTAAAAGAGATTCTGGCTTTAGGCTTGTGAGATCAGAGGACGCTCACAGACCCTCAGAACGTCTGTGCTGTGTGGGGACTCCTGTGGTGAGAAGAAAAAACATAATTGGACATTCCACATTAGGGGAAAATAAATACAAATAATAATTGGTAAATCAATTTTAAAAAAAAACATTTAACATCTTGAGAATCAGTAAACTGATACTTGAGAACTAATGATTGAGTATAGTACAGGTATGTTTGCCTGATATATGTATGCTATAATTAAATTTGCCTTTTGACATGTTTGTCATGCATAAGCTAAGGGTTTTTTGAGCAGTTTCCAATGAAAGCAATTAATAAAGAAAAAAAACATTCAATGAATGCCACAATTGGGTTGTTCAGCACGTTTTTGCGAATTACAATAAGTTAGCACCATTGTTCAGCTGTATTTATTTAACAGTGTTTGTGTATGCAAGTAATCCATTAGTTTCTGTCTCAACATTAAGCTGTCTAATGAATATGATAATTTGTTCCAGACTTCCTCATTAATGTGCTAATAGTGGATAGTGTAATTGATGGAAACAATCTGACCTGGGCTTTTTATTTTACATCCAACAAGTGCAGGAACATAATTAGGGTAAAATAGACCGGAGAAGAGAAATCCACAACAGAATTTATTTTAAGTTAAACAAAATGAAAAAATATATTGGTAATATACAGTGCCTATAGAAAGTCTACACCCCCTTGAACTTTTTTCACATTTTGTTGTGTCAGTGCCTCGGAGTTTCATGCATTTAAATGAGGATTTTTTCCACTTATCTACACACCATACTCCACACTGTTAAGGGAAAAAAAGGTTTTATTGAGAAAGAAATTATATATTAGAAATACAAAACTGAAAGATCATAATTGGATAAGTCTCCACCCCCTTGAGTTAATACTTGGTGGAAGCACCTTTGGCAGCAATTACAGCTGTGAGTCTGTTGGGATAGGTCTCTACCAACTTTGCACACCTAGATTTGGCAATATTTGACCATTCTTCTTTACAAAACTGTTCAAGCTCTGTCAAGTTCCTTGGGGAGCGTTGATGGACAGCAATCTTCAAGTCATGCCACAAATTTTCAATTGGATTTAGGTCAGGGCTCTGACTGGGCCACTCCAGGACATTTACCTTTTTGTTCCTTAGCCACTCCAGTGTAGCTTTGGCTGTGTGCTTTGGGTCATTGTCATGCTGAAAGGTGAACTTCCGTCCCAGTTTCAGCTTTCTTGCAGAGGGCAGCAGGTTTTCCTCAAGGACTTCTCTGTACTTTGCTCCATTCATTTTCCCTTCTATCCTGCCCCAGTCCCTGCCGATGAGAAACATCCCCATAACATGATGCTGCCACCACCATGCTTCACAGTAGGGATGGTGTTCTTTGGGTGGTGTGCTATGTTGGGTTTGCGCCAAACATAACGCTTTGCATTTAGGCCAAAAAGTTCAATTTTAGTTTTGTCAGGCCACAAAACTTTTTGCCACATGGCTACAGAATCTCTTGAGTGTTTTTTTGCATACTTCAAACGAGATTCAAGGTGGGCTTTCTTGAGTAATGGCTTCCTTCTTGCCACCCTACCATACAGGCCAGATTTGTGGAGTGCTTGGGATATTGTTGTCACATGCACTCTTTGACCAGTCTTGGCCATAAAAGCCTGCAGCTCTTGCAAAGTTGCCATTGGCCTCTTGGTAGCCTCTCTGATCAGTCTCCCTCTTGCTCTGTCATCCAGTTTAGAGGGACGGCCTGATCTAGGCAGGATCTTGGTGGTGCCATACACCTTCCACTTCTTAATAATCGTCTTGACTGTGCTCCAAGGGATATTCAAGGCCTTTGATATTTTTTTATACCCATCCCCTGATCTGTGCCTTTCAACAACTTTGTCCCGGAGTTCTTTTGAAAGCGCCTTGGTTCATATTCACTGTACTGTGTACTGGGTTACATTTTGGTAAATAAAAAGCAGTATATTATTCTCACATTTGCCCCAACTTGATAGCCTTACTGTTACAAGAAACAAAGGCAGTACTAAAGTTGGAGATTAATTCAAAATAAAACGTTGTTGTAGGATACGATTGACAAACAACATTGATTTGAAGAGTTACTGGTTGAAATGCAGCAATAAAGCTACCCCAAAGAAAAGCACTTACTACAAGAAAAGTAAAGTGAATGCCCCTTTTTGAAGTAGCCTGAAAGTGTTCATTTCTATCAAAAATAAAGCTGGAGATGGACTGTTCTCAATGGAGATAGACAGAGTGAAATATCTGATGAAAAAATCAACTACAGAGTACCCCAACAAAAAGCACTTACTTTTAAAAACAACGAGTTAGTGCTTAAGTTAAAGTAATCATTGTGACTATTACAATCTGTAAGTATTTCAACTCCTGGGACAATAAAGTGTTGTTTTAAAGAAATACAACTAAGACTTACTTAATTCCAGCATGTGCAAATCCTTGGTGAAACAAATCTTCCTTCTTAGTGGCAATGTCTTCTCCTTCTGGATACCTTGCAGGAATGTTCCTACTACAAAAATGCTCCCTTTTTATGTTCTGGGAGAAATCTGGCAAGAACGGGACTATTTGAAGCCAAGCCCCTTTCTTGCACCGTCGTTATATTTGTCTCAATGAAAATGATTTAACCTCCTTCTGCTTTACTAAACAAAAGATAGTGTTGAGTACCCAATCAATAGTCTCACACATGTAGTTTCTATGTCAATACAAGTGTTAATACTTATTGAACCCATTGTCCATTTATTTGATAGATATGATATAACATTTTGTAAAATAACCCTTGCGCCCGCATTCTGATTGTTAAAACACATTATTGGTAAATTGAAAAAAATACAGCCAAGATCTACCCCAACAAAAAGCACCTACTAATGCAATGAACGAGTTAGTGCTTTTGTTCAAGTAATCCTTGTGACTATGAGACATTTCTGGATCAGCCTTATCCTTTCACAGTTAATTTTGTGAACATTTTCATTCATTTTTCGATTTTCTAATGTTTGGATGAGAAACAGCAGAGAAGAGAAGCTTGGTATCCTCAAATTTTGCCCCAACTTGATAGCACTTACTCTTATTTATAAAAGACAGTACTAAAGTTGAAGTAGAATTCAAAAGGAACTGTTGTAGCTTTGGATATAAAAACACAACATGTTGAGATACTGGCTGATAAACGCCAATAAAGCTAACCCAAAGAAAAGCACTTACTATAATAAATGAAAGAGAATGCCTTTTTTTGAAGTAGCCTGCATGGTTAAAAAATGATGTTGATATAATTGGTCGTTGGTGAATTCTAAAATATCATTAGCAAAGTAAAGAGTCATTCCTTTTCTGCCCCAAAACCTGTAGAATCGAGTCTTTGCTTTGAAATGCACTACCCAGCAGTGGGAACCTACAGGAACTGCTGAATTTATCCTGAAATCATGTGAATCACTACAATTTAAAACATGTGGAGGCCACTTAACTTGGTGTGTGATTTTTTAAGGCGATTGGTTACACCTGAGCTAATTTAGGATTGCTATTACAAGGGGGGTGGACACTTATCCAACCAATCAGTTTGTATTTTTAATTAATTTTCTACAAATTTCTAGAATATTTTTTTCACTTGGAAGTTGTGGGGTAGGATGTGTAGACAAATGAAAAAAAAAACTATTTTAATGCATTTTAATTCCAGGCTATAAGGCAACAAAAGGTATCAATTTTGAAAGGGGGTGTAGACTTTCTATAGGCACTGTATTTGTGGTAGTCATCCGATAGATAAAGGCTACACTTTAAAATAATGGCAGCAAATTATATTGCATAGGAGTAACATCTGAATAAAAAAAAATAACATCTGAATAAAAGAAAAATGACATATAGTTGAATATCACAGGAATTTGCAGCCATTATTTTATATGTACACTTTTCTTACACTTTCTTTTATTATTCATACTCTTAGAAAAATTATCATCAATTGCTGTGCCACATATACACATTAGATTGTAAGCATTGTATGCAAGCAGATATATCTGTGGTTTTTATATGTAATGTTTGAAGTCATTAATATGACTGTGGTATGTATAGCCCTCAGTCAAGGCTGGTTTGCACCCTTGAAATATTAGTTAAGCACTTTCACACACTTTTATTAATAACAAATCAAACAAAACACACAAACAAAATAAAGGTTTAAACAAAACTCTACACCCACTACAAAACTCTTCTTCAAAATAAACACACCCAAGCTTTGCCTGTTGTGCACTCTCTCTCTCTCTCTCTCTCTCTCTCTCTCTCTCTCTCTCTCTCTCTCTCTCTCTCTCTGTGTCTCTCTCTCTCTCTCTCTCTCTCTCACAAACAAACACTCATTTAGTCCTTTTATAGAAGGTGGCCAGCGGTTGATTGACAATCAATCAATGAATCCCTCACCACCTAGCCACATTCCACACTTCTCCAATCACTCAGTTAAACAATCAAACCCATTTGGCTGTGCCCCTTCACCGCCAGCCACCCAACTCTCCCTCTCTGCCTCTCACACACGCACACACATGTGCACACCCATGTGTACAGCCTCTGCTCTACCACAATAACACTATAGACAGGCGAACAATTAACACGCAATGGCACTGCTGACAGATTTGTTAAAGCCATCTTAATATATTTCCAGATTTTTAATTTACATTTCAGTTCAATCCAGTCCACACACGGATTTCTTACTTTGTTTATAAAAAGACTATGTTGCTCTTATAATGGTAATGCAAATTTGCTGAGTTTGATTAATGACATAATTGCATGCCTGCATAATGCGACTAATCTGCATTAATCAAATGTCTTACACCAGGAATAAATGCATTGCATTGTAATCAAATATAAAAGATACAGTAGAACCAAATTGTAGTAGACTTTGACTGGACTCACTTTGCCTGTTCAGACACCTAAATAATGTGTGAATAATCAAGTTACAATCATTATTTAGGTAGTACAAGGACATAGTCATTATTTCAGCTTTTAACACACAAACCTTGTTACAGTTCCTTGTTACAGTTGTTGACTGTGCAGTACATTGTGTGAAACATTCAATTAAAAGCTTTCCCTCTAAGAGGATATGCATAAAGCACTAAACATGGCATCACAAGGCAAATAGGAGGAGTACTAAAAAAACCAGCAGGTGGAGAAGGCAACATGCTGTACACAGAGTGAGCTGTACAGCACACAGCTCAGATTCAGAGCACAGTATGCATCTGGCTGGCAGCAGCAGTAGCAGAAACCGAATCTTGACAGACGTACCCTGAGGAGTAAATTAACTTACAGACTAGAGTGTGGGACTCTTTAGGTTTCCCTACTTCTGTCCTATAGTTATTTGCCTTGTGTGTAAACCTAGCCAAGTTCTGGTGGCAAGCAGGGTTCAATTCCATCAAATTCCTTCTGTCTCTGAGCACTCTCCCTCTCTCTGCCTCTTGCAATCTGGGGAAAGACGCCACTATTGCCTGCGTTAGCCTGGCATTTTGGATAAATGACTGATAACAGATCCTTTGAGTTCAGTGTTCAAAGCCTTCAGCTGAATGGGAAATGAACATTACCGGGAAGCACCCTCCAGAACTGCTTGAGCGCCCTGTCAGCCTTCTCGTACCAACTTGGGCAAGTAGAATCATTTATCTCAATTTTCTTGCACTGGTACTCAAAGTGGGAAATGCATGTTAAAAGCAGTGGGTGGAATATTTTACCATGCTTGTCTATGAATGTTAATTAATTTATATTGATTAGTGTGCTATGGTTATTAATGGTATTTAAAAAGAAAAAAATAATATCAGATTAAAATATTTCTAATTGGTGTTACTGTATTATATTTGATCAATAATTCAGTGTAAAAGTTGATATAGTTGTACACATTCACCATTTAGTAATCTGAGGAGACTTTCTTGACATTCTTCTGTCAAATGGTTATATTAAACCTTGCCTGGTCTGTATAGGTTTGAAATGGCATGACATTTTTATACTTTCTTAGGTTTCTTCTGGAACACCACAGTTATAGCCGTCGTCTTACTCATATCAGCACTGAATATAAACCTCCATTTATATTCATTATGTTACTATCAGCCAAACATGTTTGTGATCAGTATTATGAGTCACATTTACATTTCTTTTTAATGAAAATTGAATGTGTATACCTACAGGTACTGTATAAGCCTCTGACAATTAGTGAAAAAAAAACCCACTGGATTGATAACTAGTGTAAATTATAAATTGCATGGATCATGTCAGACAATTAGGTTCTGTATAGTGCGGCTATTATACTATAGGAGCAGCCCTCCAAATCATGAACCTTGCTTTAAAAGTGACATCAGCAGCCACAACACACGAAAACATCACTATATAAAGCATCCTCCACAGCGGCCATTACCTTTGGCCTGGAACACCTAACGGTCGCATGGTCACTTATCTTGCAGGCAATGGCTGCTGCTTTAGACATAATGCTAAAATCATCAATGCCTCAGTTTTTGGGGAGTTCATGAGTACTTCTTACAATTACAATACTGTAGTAATAGTTTTCCCTAAGATGAATTAAACCTGTATGCTTCATTGATGATTACAGTACAGTTTTTCTGAATTGATTTGGCTGTGACATACTCCATTCACAGTCCCATTCACACTGCATATGATGCGAGTACCTGAAAATATCCGTTATGGTAAAATTGGTCAGAACTATCAAAGTCAGAATCAAACGGTTACTTTTCACATTTGGTGGGAAATTGTGCTACATTTGAATATATATATATATATATATATATATATATATATATATATATATATAGATATATATATATATATATATATATATATAGATATATATATACTTGTTATTGCAGTGTATTACTTAATCATACAGTACAACACTATATAGAGTAAAACACATATTAAAAACTACTTTTATAGATGGACTATCTGTATACAGTAACCACACTAAAGAATCCCTGTGTACATCAGCAGGTCATTCACCACTACGTAGATGCTGGGGCAGTGATCCAGTAGTCCCAGATAGAGGATTACTTGTACATTATTTTTCATACTCCTAGTAAAAAGATCATCACTTGCTGTACCTCATGAACATATTTAAATGTTGAGCAAGCTATTCATGTTGAAAACCTAATTTATTAAATTTCAAAATCAAGCATTGCATTATCTTATGTTTTCCATTCATTCCTGACATATTTAGAATCACTGTTAGAAAGATTACTAAAGAAGTACAAATATAAGTAATATGGACTAATTATTGGGTTGAAATGAATACACTGTACTAACACATTGCCTCTGTAGTCAAGGTGAGTCAATAAGAACCCATGGGCGAACTGGAGTATATTTAAAATAAAATAATGTTATTGTCAATTGTTACAGTAGATTTCTGTTCTGTTTAACCCTTTCGGTTAACTGACTTTGCAAAAAGACAACCTTACTATAACTTAATTAAAAGTTTAATATCTTGTAGGGGAAAAAATGTCATACAAAAAATGATATGCTGTAGGTCAACTGGTTTGTCAGGTTTGAGTGAAGTTACTGTTATTTTTTATATTTTTCATAGACCAGTGTTGATAGTTTTTTATAAGAAATTCTTAATTTTGGGGAACAAAATGTTGACTTCCACTATTGGGTTATTCAAAAAAGGATAGAAAGTATACATTGTAATAATCTTTATTGTAAAATGAAATTTAATCCAAAAAAGTATCATTTTTTATTCTAAACATACGCATTAAACATATTTGCGTGCTAGTTAATTTATATTTCAAAAATTAAGAAAATGTCCTTGTGTGTCTCTCAAGGAGAAAGATGCCTTAGACTGCCCAATAAAAGGTCACCTTGTAATACACAGAAGTGGTTCATAACTATCCTTCCTTGCCTTTAGTTATTCAGCTAGGTTTATTTATAATTTATGACAGAAAGATGCCAAAGGAGAGCACATACACTGTAAAGCTGTAGTGTTTGGGATTTATTGTTACAAATAATTTACTGTTCAGTGAGCAATGGAAAACACATGTTTTTCATAGGCACCACTGCCTCCCCCACCACCCCCCAAATCTGACAGTAAAAAAGAAATTCTTGTGTCATGGTGACAGTGTTCCTCCTCAAGGTGCTTCTGCTAATTAAGTCATTTATAACTGCTTTAAAGTCTACTGAATCTGAGACTCGATGAATATGGCGCACAGCAATGCTATTTAGTGTTGCTTGAGTCATTGTTGACTGAAGGAATGTTTTTAGGCAACGTAATACAGAGAAAGAACGCTCACTGGTGCAGGTTGTGACTAGTCAAATTAGTTTGAATAACTCAGGAAACATAATACGAAATGTAAGATCCAATTTGAAAAATGTCATCTCTCCTATACGTTTCTAATGGCGCAAGGCAGGCAGGCTCATTTTACATCCAGCATCATATCGCTTCCCCTGAATCTTTCCCAATCACACATTTCTCAACATGCAGGAATAAATGTAAGCTTTCTTTGTCCAATCTGTTATTTAGACCAGACAGTGTTGTCAAATATTTAAAAATATTGTCACCTGAAGAAAACTTTGTTTAGGTCCAAGTTTGAGTTGATTCTTTTAAAGACAGTTGAATCATGGGTACTTTATCCAGTTTAGGAAATTAAACAACAAAGATAAAAAATTGATTCTGGGTCTGACATTTTTTTAAAGTTAGTGCTTACTTACAGATATAAAATGTTATAGAATTAGGACCGGATAATGGTAGAGGAATTTGAAAGGTTGTGTAGGATTAAAGTATGGCTGATAGAACGCAGCTAACCAATCAGAGAGCAGGATTTTTCCAAGCAGATTTATAATGTAATATCATGAAACTGTTTGTGATTACATTTAAAAACAGAACAGATTTCTGTGACAATAAGGTCTTCGCACAGTGAACAACACTCCTCATAGGAAATTGAATAGTCTGGTTTTTGCGCGGGTCACTGGCAACTTGTCATGGGAGGGGAATAATAAAAGAATGACCATTCACTGAGCCATAAGTTAATTTCCCTCACAGTTAGAAAACATTGACCCCTCCCTGGAGCTTCCATACAAGCTGTGGGGCGTGCATGCAGTATGAGGTACCGCTTATGTTATTACAATTGCATATTCCGTGCTGTTTCTTTTCCAGTGTAAACTTTTTTTGCACATCCTCAGGGTGTTCAGCAGCACTCACATCAATACATTTTGGGGGGTTAGTAACTATGTTTATATATATATATAAACTGCATCTGCTGCATGTAGTCAACTTTGTTAAACCATTAGTGAACAATAAATAGTATTTAAAAACTATTTGATAAACAGCGGACCATACCATTCACTTCATCATATGGTAGGATGGGACACCTCGAAAAGTTCAATAAAAGCACAAAGAAATTTCAATCCAAAACCATTTACTTGTCTTAAAGGAACAGGCACACATTTAAAAAAAAAAAAAAGTTTTGTGGTGTTTGTGTTACGAAGGTATGAAAACATATTTTTTCCCTTGTAAACATAGCCACTGTGATCCTTTCCCGCTAATTTTATACCATTCAATGAAAAAACTATTTAGTAGTTATCTTTAAAATCTTTATAACTAAAATTGTATGTTCACTGTATTTACATTTCTTATTTTCTTCATAAAGAGTATGATGCAATAAGGAATGAAGCACACCAACTGTAGATATAAGGCTGTATTTACAGTGAGGCATTCTGGTGACACTGTAAACTCACAGGAGGCCAGGTTTTACTTTATTTGTTAGAATTAGATTGATCTTTTTTTTTGTCGTTGTTGATGTTTATATTGCTCTTTTTTCTTCATTGTTGCAGGATTTTCTTCTTGAAACATTTTTATTCATTCAAGTAAAAAATGTAAGTCTGGTTATTTTGATATGCTGATTTTTTTTTCTGGCTGGACAGCTGTCCCAGGTGACTGTAAACAATAAGGCTATAAACTCTTGAAGTTTATACAAATACAAATTACTAATGATAATAATATTTTTTTTTTTTGGGGGGGGGGGGGGTAGACATACAAACAATACAGTTAATGATTGAATGCTGTTAACTGCTGATTTCAGGGCTGTAGAAATAAATATGTGTTAAGAATAATTCAAAAGAAAACTCCAAGCTGCAATTTTATTCTGCACTGATGTAACTATCCCAATGCATAGGCACACGCATATAATACAGCAAAAAAGCACAACGAAAATGTAAAGCCTGGATACATGCCACATAGTGTTATAATAAGGTCCACATGCCCTATTATTTAAAATGCTGCAGAAAAGAAAATGACAGGAAGGTTGTTGTTGTTTGAACTTCAGAACATCATAGTTTTCCACGGCATTCCATCTAGAGAACAGCAGGTCTCTTCATTGAAAACTGTCATCCAGGAATCCCGCTGCCACTTTATTCATGTATATCAGCAGGCAGATTTCTATAATGAGATTAACCAACTCTCCAAAGAATGTAACCTTGAAATGGCACAATCTAATCAATATTGGCTCATTTATCATGTCCTTGTAAAGCGCACTGTGCAGGCCAGAATAAAATTCATTTGTAAAAAAAAAAACGTTTTTTTAAAGTTCTAAGTTTTGGCTGTTTCAGGTAGCAGTAACCACAATGCTTTGTTGGACTGCTCTTTTTTTCCCGATCCTTTTTGGGAATCGTGGCAGGAATACATGTGAGAATAATTGATGGTTAATTAGGCTCCAGCTACATGATTTAAGGAAGGAAAAATCCTTTGTTTGGTGGTTGTTGTGTAAGTGAGTGTAACCTGTGTTAAACTGTGTTGAGGATACTCTTTATCAGTCAGTGAAGGTAACTGCCCTGTCTGACATCAAGGTGTATTTAGGATTCTTCTGTTTAAACCTTTTATTTTGGCCACCGTGCCTCTGATTGTTTGTTCCGATGCTTAATAAACGTATGGAACAGCACTTAAAAATGGAGGCTGTGTGGTCCAGTGGTTATAGAAAAGGGCTTGTAACCTGGAGGTCCCCAGTTCCAATCCCACCTCAGCCACTGACTCATTGTGTGACCCTTAGCATGTCACTTAACCTCCTAAGTGACTCTGCAACTGATGCATAGTTCACACAACCTTGTCTATATAAGTCGTCTTGGATAAAGGCGTCTGCTAAATAAACAAATAATAATAATAAATCAGACCATAAGGGTCAAATATGTTTTTTGTACTAGACTGCATTAGAATACAACCCTCCTACACATAATATATTGAATCAAGACTAATAGCGCTGCAAACACATTACCTGGTGGTGTTAATGCCATAACATCTTGTAACTCTTTTAAAGTTGACATGGTTGGAGGGTTATTGTTTTCTAATTATTTGAGGTTAAAATTGGGCTTGGGTATATCATCGCCCCATGTGTCAGGCTACAACTGCTTCTATCTCTGCATGTGTTGTTTTGAAAGTGACATGATAGCATCAATATGATTGGCTATACGTGAGTGCACGTCAGTGGTGCTGCCTATCACCACTGGCTGAACGAACTTGTGCAATTCAGTATACAGTATGTGGTTAGAGTTTTGTCACTTGTCAACAATCTCAGACCTGCAGTGTCCAATGCTGGTCACACAAGAACATCCCTCTGGGGATGGCACAATGCAAGGCACATACTATCTTGAGTGTAGGGGTTAGATTTTAAATAGATGACAAATTATCCACTTTAGAAAGTTTCAATTAGGAAATGATATCTTAATTTGCAATATTACTTCAAATCAATCTCAATGGCATTTCAAACAGTAGGTGGGAGTAGGGGTCTTGCCGCAGTTTGCACAACTGTGAATGCCCCTTACCATTATTGTCCTCACCTAGTTTAAGGTTTGCTTTTAAATTGAGTTTGATTATTTTACTCTTGTGTCAGGCTTATTATGATTAACTGAAACTCATGGATAAACCAGGCTAACTTATTACTCTAATGGGCCAAGATTTAATAAGACAACATTTTATGACCTGCCATTCTTTGATAATTATAGCTCAATATGTACAGTTTATATGTCTGTAATTTGTCCTACATATTATTAAATATCTATTACTATTAATTCTTTAGCACCAATTAAGTCTCAGGAAGTGTGTTTTACTTCAAATTCTGCACGGTTTAACTAAGCTTCACTCAGTTGAAAACTGAGAGTCGTAAACTGGAGTGTGTGTGGAAGGCTTCGGGCTGTTTGTACATCGTTCTATTTGGAAGAATTATTTGACTATATATAAGGAGGTATTGTAAAGTACTTAGTCCTCTTACTATTCAAATCTAAGTCAGGTCAACAGAAGAAATACTAGATCTTTATTTTCTACTGTAGCTGACTTGGTAAAACAATCAAATGCCTTTTTTGGAAACAAGCCTACTTTGGATAGATGTAATGATTTTCTCCGCTACTTTCAAGAAAAATCACACATTTTAGGACCTTGGCCTCCTATCCATCATCTTTTTCCATTGATAAGTCTCCTGAAACTATTCGACCTGCTCTTAAGATGGAGTTATTTAATCCAATCTCTGTCCAGGATTTGACAGTTAGTCATTAAAATGAATTTCACCACCTGTATTCTTGATCCCATTCCAGCTTTTTTTTCTGACATTGGCCCAGCCATTCTTAAAATCATAAATTTGATCCCTGTCTTCTAGGGAAGTCCCTGTAGTTTTTAAGATGGCCCACTTGAAACCTTTACTCAAAAAAAGTATCTTGATTCTGATGTTCTGAAAACCTTTAGACCGATTTCAAACCTGCCATTTGTGGCTAAAGTCCTGGAGCGTGTAATAGCCAACCAATTGCACAGCTTTCTTGATGACGATCAGTTGCATTCAAAGTTTGTCAGGTTTTCAATCAGTGCACAGTACTAAAACAGCCCTTTTCAGAGTTGTTAACAACATATTGGCAGCTTCTGACACAGTAGATCATTCTGTTCTCCTTTGCCCTGGCCATATGGGTCAGCAGTGTGGAGTAGTGGTTAGGGCTCTGGACTCTTGACCAGAGGGTCGTGGGTTCCATCCCAGGTGGGGGACACTGCTGCTGTACCCTTGAGCAAGGTACTTTACTTAGATTGCTCCAGTAAAAAAAAAAAAAAAAAAACTATATAAATGGGTAATTGTATGTAAAAAATAATGTGTAAAAAATAATGTCATTGTATGTAAAAATAATGTGATATCTTGTAACAATTGTAGGTCGCCCTGGATAAGGGCGTCTGCTAAGAAATAAATAATAATAATACGCTATGCTCACAGAATGGCAGTTTGTTGCAGTTCTCCAGGTTCAAAATGTCTACCAGGGGTGAAATGACATTCTCTTGCCTTGCTCCTAGCCTTTGGAATTCCTTACCACCTTTGTTCAGATAAGCATAGTCTGTCCCTATTTTTAAATCTTGTTTAAAAACATATCTGTTTGAAAAGGTATTTCTCTCTGTTCATTGTCTTATATTATTATTATTATTATTATTTATTTCTTAGCAGACGCCCTTATCCAGGGCGACTTACAATCGTAAGCAAATACATTTCAAGTGTTACAATACAAGTAATACAATAAGAGCAAGAAATACAATAAATTTTGTTCAAGCAAAGTACAAGTGTGACAAACCACAATTCAATAATACAGCAGATAATAGTGATAGTTACATCAGGACATGATTAAATAGTGATAGTTACATCAGGATGTGATTAAATACAAAGTACTACAGGTTAAACACTTGGCAGATTACAGTATTCTGAAGTACAGGATTAAATGCAGTAAAATAGGGGGCAGATAAGAGCAAAATAAAGCACATTTACATGAAGGGTGATAGTGTCCCAGGATACAAACAGAGGAGTTCTACAGGTCCTGTTTGAAGAGGTGAGTCTTAAGGAGGCGCCGAAATGTGGTTAGGGACTGGGCAGTCCTGACATCTGTAGGAAGGTCATTCCACCACTGCGGAGCAAGGGTGGAGAAGGAGTGGGCTCTGGAGGCAGGGGAGCGTAGCGGAGGTAGAGCTAGTCTTCTAGTGCAGGCGGAGCGGAGAGGTCGAGTGGGGGTGTAGGGAGAGATGAGGGTCTGGAGGTAGCTGGGTGCAGTCTGGTCAAAGCATCTGTAGGCTAGTACAAGAGTCTTGAACTGGATGCGAGCGGTGATCGGGAGCCAGTGGAGCGAGTGGAGTAGTGGAGTAGCGTGGGCGAAGCGAGGCAGAGAGAACACCAGGCGGGCAGCAGAGTTCTGGATGAACTCTATATATATCCACCCCCCTCCCCCCACACACACACAATTTGGAATGTCCAATTATGTTTTTTCTCCTCACCGCAGTGAGTCCCCACACAGCACAGACGTTCTGAGGGCGTGTGAGCGTCCTCCAATCTCACAAGCCCTAAAACCAGAATCGCTTTTATGCCGAGCACTCTAGAGCAGAGGTGGGGGGGCTACCGATCCGGACAGCAGAGACCAGCCCTGCCTCTTATCCACTCTAAATGTGCTCAGTGTCTGGCCAGTAGGGTTCACTGTTGCGCGACGAGGAGAAGCAATTCCTGCCGGTTTACCACCCACCATCCCGGGACCGTCAGAGCCAATGTGACGCCCCCCTCTGGGTCCCCAGCAAAGTTTGGTCCCTTTGCACAGCCTGGACACAAACTGGCGCCTTCCAAGCTGTGCGACTCATCCTGCGCTCCCAGCTGCAGCGCTTTAACTGGATGAGCCACTCAGGGACCCTGTTTCTTATATATTTTATATTATATATTTGTAATCATATTGCTCTGCTAATATTTATTCATTGGTTTGAGAGGACCTGATTTTATGGCTTAATCTAATGCACTATTGTTGTTGTTGTTGTCTTTTTTTATTAAATGTATGCATTGCGTTATAATATACAGTATGTATTTTAAATAACAAATAAAACTTGTGTTTTAAGGAAACTAAACTTGTAAAAAAAAAAAAAAGTTACCTTACCAAGAAAATCAAGATCCTATGTGACTTGAAAAAAGAAGTGTGCTTGTAATGTGCCTCTGGCCTTATTCATTGTTGATTACATGCTGTCTTCTTCAACCTTTATTTTAGCATTGTATAAATCTTTTGTGTATCTTTTGGAGCAGGTGGTATTCTGCAGCTATTTCCAATTATGAATCTATGTTTAAGGTCACAGACTTGTAACTGGGATTGCAGTTTACATTTGGTAGTGAAGGTTGCAGGGCTGAAGAGATTGTCACACATGGGAAAAGACTCAAAAATCGTTCTGTGGTGAATTTGAACTTTTATTTCAGCAAGGATATTACCAGTAAAGCCTATTTTTTTATGATTTAGATAGGACCCCTACAGGCTAAAATGGTCAAAGGATCAAAAGGTCACCAGAATGGAGCCCCCGATTTGCCTGAAATAATTTGCACCACCC
Organism: Acipenser ruthenus; assembly: GCF_902713425.1. NCBI lineage: Eukaryota > Metazoa > Chordata > Actinopteri > Acipenseriformes > Acipenseridae > Acipenser > Acipenser ruthenus. The sequence continues at coordinate 24,759,338 of NC_081194.1, forward strand.
AAAACACTTTACATTTACTCTTTAAACATAATAAAATAACTGCAACATCAAAATACATTTTAAATAAATGTATAAGTATAAGCCATTTTACTGCTTATTAAAAGTACAAGAGTCCCATTGCGGCTGGGATATCGTAAATAGCAGTGCTGCTGTGTCATCAACTGTTCGAATTGTGTTAGATGGAGCTCACTGATCTAAAATAGTTATGTTTTTTAGTTATATAATAGTTTTATAGTTATATTTTTTTGATCAGTGATGGAGCTTTGAACATACGAGGATTCGCTCCGTGTCGGCACTTTGCACACAGTCAGACACCAGCCCACCCCTCCATTTGTTTTGCATTTCTTCACGAATCATAGGAATGGACCTGGGAGAGGTCATTTTGACGTAATTCCGTTTACAGATGAAAAACTTTCATCCATGCAACAGCATCTAACGATAGGTCAAGATCGTTATGGGAATAAATCCAATTTCAACAAATTGCAGCAAATGATGAGGATGAACAGTAGTTCCAAAAAAAGACATTACTGTTTGGTGGGTATCATCCTGATGCTACCAGCTCTTCAAATGACATGGATCATAAGAAATAATAAAAAATAAAAAAAAAAGTATTTTCTTTGTCTGGAAATATTTAGTCATTTTCATTTTATCACAAAGTATAAACATTGAAAACTAATCTGTATGTCCACAGATAGAAATCCTTCCTACAGTAGCTCACAGAAATCTATGAAAGTAGCTTAATTAAAAAAAATGATAAAAGGACAACATCTTGGAAATATTTCAATTACCAGTAAGACAAATCTGAGAGAAACTGTTTCATTTTACATGCACAGTTTTAATGTTGCAGATCTCCTTTTAATGTTTTGTATCTTGTATTTATAGAAAGTAGATGTATCTCTTAATACAACACTTAAATTGAAAATATGCTTCCGCCATATTTGTTCTTTGTGATGTGAAAGGTGAACACTTCAATCTAGGTTAGAGTGGTTGCTATGGAAATATGTACCATTCCTATGTAAAAATGCAAGTATATGTACTGTTGCTATGAATATAGACTGTTGTTAAGGACTTGGGAGAGCTATAGTGCAAATTACAGCAGTCTTGGAATTTATAGGAATGGGCCACATATATTCTAACATGATAATGCTCCAGGGTCACGCTGCATGCTGGGTTACTAATTGGTTCCATGCAGGGCCAGCGCAAGGATTTTTTGCCACCCTAGGCAAATTTAAAAAAAATTATATATATATATATATATATATATATATATATATATATATATATATATATATATTAATTGTATATATATAGATAGATAGATATTGTGACAAAGCTCTTGCTTGGTAAGCGAACTTGTACACAAATCGGTACGGGAGACACACACAAGAAGGTACAGTCACAAATAAAGTTCTTTCCAACAAGACGGTGCTTGTATTTTTATTACCCTGTGCCGTGTTGGACATACGGCCTGTGGGGTCAGGGATATCAACGGTCAGTTCACAAGTCTGGTTCTCCATACAAATCAGGTTCACAGCCTGTAGGGTTCTCAGTTGGTCCAGGTCATACACAGTAAATCAATTCAGAATCAGCAAACAGTAAATAGCACACTCCCCAACGCCTCACCACCTTCTACTCCTCTCCCTCTTCATTTCCTGATCTGTGTTGACCCTTTTTATATTGGCCAGCCAGACCTCATGACTGTTATGGGTGTGGCTGCCATCGCCTTGGCACATTGCTCTGGCTGTTGGGGCTTGTAGTCTTTAACATCGTCAAAAAACTATATACAACTATATACAATCGTCACTCTGGTTATAAACAGTAGTGACATCTACTGACAGCTCTACAATGACAATAATTATGATCAGTGGATTCTACCACCATGCATGCGCTTAGTTATAAATAACAATTGATCCAGGATTCCTTCAAGCACATTGTATTTTCATTGTACCTTATTTGTATAGTAACGTATTGCGTTCCTTAAGTACTATAAAACTGGTATCTAACATGTAGGTTAGTGATCATATAATTGTGCAAATCCTCTGGTAATTTTTTTTCTATAGGCAGATCCGTGACTTAAGAATTAACTTTAAATAATGATCTTGTCCTTGTTGTGTCAAGGCAATAATAAGCTGTGGGCAAATCAAATATTTTTTTCTGCACCTTGAAGCAGTGTAGCAAATTTAGCAAATTTCTCGACAAATTTAGTGACTTTAAGGGCTGACTTAAAGATGTTTGTTCTCAGAAACAACTAGCTACAAATCTAGCGATTTCCAGGACATCTGAGAATTTCAGAGATATAAAATCGATAAAACGTTTCGATTATCCTGTATTAGCAACGTCCTTTTTATAAGAATCATTGTCAGGGTAATTAAATGAAATCCAATAATGCCCCGCCCCATTTGAATACGCAAGGAACTTCAATGAGTCCTTTGCTTAGCAACGGGCTCAACAACCATGAGCCTGTTCCCAGGGGAGACCAGATTTCGCGTGACACCACACCAGCATGATCACCCCACACTCCCAGTGTTCCCGTACCTCCAGATTTAGGACTACACCACTGCTTATGATATGGTTCTGTAACACCAGCAATAAGTTTGCAGAACAAGAAACAGTGACCTAAGATGTTGAACATTTTACGATTAAAGAAATGTGAAGTATAAAATGTAATTATGTACCGTATTTGCCGCCCCCTTCAATTTGCCGCCCTAGGCAGCCGCCTGTTCAGCCTATATGGTTACGCCGGCCCTGGTTCCATGATTATAGTGTTATATAAGAAAACCTGAATCCAACTGTGTGATGCACTGGAAGAGTGTATCAGATACATAATTCAATTTTTATGTTAAACATTTGATCAGTAATATATTGCTGAGGGGGCTGAGATCAGATACTTTAGAAAAAGAAAGCAGTATGATTAAATATCTACAGAATGTCATTCTGATTTTTTTCTGCAAAGGTTTTGAACAGAATCTGCAGATATAATAATCTTATGATATCTACCGTTGCAGGTAAATCAATACCACTCACAAACACATACATTCACCATTACAACCAAGTGATTGGCTCACCCATTGCCCGTAACATTCTGCCATGTGTTGCTGTTGGTGATTAGTTGCCTGTAATTCAGTAATCTAGAGAATGAGATGCTGTTATGACAGGTAGCAGTATCCACCCTGAGGAAACAGCAGACTTCATTGTAATTAGGATCCTGATCAAAATGTTAGTGGCAATAATGTTAGATCTGCACAGCATGGTTTAACCTGCGGTAGGTTTGTGAATGTGACTTCATGTCTCATAAGACTTACAGTTTGGGGGCATAATGTATTACACTACAAAACTGTACAAAATAGTGATGTTACATACAATCCTAGCAGGAGGATGTCTTCAGGGAGAATAGTGGTCGTCTTCCGAGAGGTAAAATGAGCCCATAAGGAGTGGAGTTGTGGGTAACATGTTTATAATAGTTTTATTTGTAGAAATGGTAAAAGGTGTTCTACAATTTGCAACTGACTTTTGGTACCACAATAATATAGGTCTGAAGTACTTAAGTTTTTCTCAAATTTCATACCAGACTAGACATCTTTACACTTAGGTTTACTGAAAATGGTGTTTACTATCACAATATTGTTATTGGATTAACCATGGCAAGTCCTTTAGGTTAAAAAAAATATACATATATATGTGTGTGTGTGTGTGTTAACCCAACTAAAATGTAATTAAATTTGACCCTTACTTTTCTCACTAAAAGAACAGCAGCATAACATTTACTCAAGATTATTAAAGAGCAGCACCTTGACTCGTAAGAAATGACCCCCCTCCCTTATAGTATATAAGTTTACCACAATACATTTGCACAGTAATTTTGCAGTTTTACCATGGTTTGCCATGTTTTAAAATGTGTGTACTATACATCTCTGGGCTTTACAAAGCTTACCTATGCTTTACCATGCTTTCACTATGCTTTATTATAGACTATAGTTAGAAATTATTCTGTAAGGCAGACTGCAACCCTGTCAAACAAGCACTGCAATGGGCCACTAAGATCTGAATTTGATTTCCCTCAATTGAACCAAATGGACTGGATAGACTATACCCCTGAGGAAAAACCCCCTTAAGGGTTAATGTTTGTGTAAACTTACATACAGTACTTGTTTAATTAATCTGCTGCAAAACTGAAAGCATTGTATGTTTTTACTATATTAAATCCTAGGCAGAGATAATGTAATACAAAGTTATAGTTTTGTGCTGTGTAGGCCAGACCTTTTTACTGCATTTGGCAACTTGAACTAGTACAATTGTATGCAGTCCACCTCATTATTAATACATTATTTCTAATGCTGCTGCAACAACGCTTCAAAGCAGTTGTCTCCAATTATTTATTTTTTACATAATTAGCCTTTAATTAGCCTGGCTGTTAATATCGTGTCATTAGTAAGATATTTTCTTTGCTCATTTGCTATTTTATAATGGGAAGTCTAAAATAAAATTCACAAAAAACTATATTCAAATACAAAATAGGAATAAAGCACATTATAAAGTTATTCTTCAAATTATATAAAAATGAAAATGTAATTAAATGCACCGTTCAAAAGCAGATGTTCTAAAAGAAATGTGTTGATCAAAACATGTTTTTATTTTTTTTATTTGTATATAATTAGAAAAAATACATTCAGGAATACAATTTCCATTAACAATAAAATAAACAAAAGAAAATTGTACAGCTGAATAAGTAAGTAATAAGACCCGACAGGGTCGCATAGCCCCTGGAAGGTCCAGTATTTCCCAATACAGCCCACCGGGTAGGCTCTTATTACGCTTAAAAAATTGCCAACTGTTACGAAAAAAAAAGACAGAAACAAGTTTTGTGGTTTAAATTAGGTGGCTGAAGCAGGGCCGGATTAAAGGACATGGGGACCCAGGAGTGTGCACAAGGGGGGACAAACAGAGGCACTGGCCCCTCCAATAATCATCTCTAAAATATTGATTTCTGCTTATCAATTTATTGCGTTTGCCCTTTCTGTCACTGATACTCACAAACTGAATGTATTTCCTCATAAAGTGCAGTTATGGACGCCCGTGTACTCGGTTTGCACACGTTCCCCCATACCATGCAGTTAAGGACTGGCGTGTGTGTCCCCTTAATGTTTGAGTCCAGCTGCAGTAGTACAATTAGTGGGGAAAAACGCACATTTTTTAAATGATGGTGTTTTATGCTAAACTGAAAACCTGAAAACTGTTAATATACTAAAGGGAAAGCGCCTATGAAGCTGAATCAAGAATTTCAATGCAGAGTTCCTGAAATGCAGTACGATTTATTTGTACACCACATTGAGCCTATTTTAACACTCAGGAATTGGACAATGCAATGCCAGAATTCATGAAGGTCTGTAAAGAACATGACCTGGGACTTCTATATCCTGATATATTTGGCCATGCTACCTGTTCAGTTGCAACGACAGAAAGATGTTGAAATGGCGAGTGTAATGCTATTTATTTATATAACCATATCAACACACACACATTATATGTGTGTGTGTATATATATATATATATATATATATATATATATATATATATATATATATATATTAATGTGCCCTCCCAATAGTGGTCACATTTTTATTCTTGCACACGCCCCTGTGTGGGCCCTAAGCTAACCCATATTTTGGGGGCCCTATGCATTATTTTGGTGAATGGTGTTATTGGCATTGGTTAATCCGGACCTGCGTTGGAGACAGTGTGAGCGAGCCAATTGTATATACAGCGGGGTAGTTGCTGGAGCAGAGTGCGGAGCGGACATTTCCAGCCCGCTCTTTCACAGAAAAATAAAAAAATAAAAAAGGTGACGAATACAGATGCAGTCATTTTACAGTATTTTCCATCATGCCTGTGCACGCACCATCAATCTTCCAGTTTCAAACCAAAATAAGGCACTTTTATGTTTGAATTGCATTTTTTTTTTTTTTTTTTTTTAAAAAGCTTTTATATTCAATGTGACTGGCATTATACTTTATAATTCATTATAGAGGGTAAAATATATATTCTCCTGATTGTGGAGCTGCCATATAAAAATGTGATAAACGTCAGTGTGTCCCTCTGTCTGCGGTTATTACGTAGCCTATATTGTTTTTATAGAGTTCTATGGCTATGCACCAATACAGCGCTGTGAAAACATAGTAGGAACCTGTTAAAAACCTGTTCATTGCAAGATGATATTACCAAACTTTTACTTTATTTTAAATTTACACATTTTTTGAGTACCAATCAATAACAATGAAAAGGCATCTTCGAATTGAATTAGATAAGTTATCTGAACACTTT